>NC_074669.1:12654801-13389801 GCF_029448725.1 Salvelinus fontinalis
TCAATTTACAGAAATACTCATAATAAACATTGATAAAAGATACAAGTGTTTCACATGGAACTTTAGATAAACTTCTCCTTAATGCAACCGCTATGTCAGATTTCAAAAGAACTTTATGGAAAAAGCACACCATGCAATAATCTGAGTACGGCGCTCAGACACAAACAAGCCATACAGGTACCCGCCATGTTGTGGAGGCAACATAAGTCAGAAATAGCATTATAAGTATTCACTTAACTTTGATGGTCTTCATCAGAATGCACTCACATGAATCCCAGTTCCACACTAAATGTTTGTTTTGTTCGATAAAGTCCATAATTTATGTCCAAATACCTCCTTTTTGTTCGCGCGTTTAGTTCAAAAATCCAAATTCATGACGCCTAGGCCAGACAAAGTCAAATTCCTTTACAGTTCGTAGAAACATGTCAAACGATGTATAGAATCAAACTTTAGGATGTTCTCAATATAAATCTTCAATAATGTTTCAACCGGAGAATTCCTTTGTCTTTAGAAACGAAAAAGAACGCAGCTACCTCTCACGGGGGTGCGCCTGAGTGAGCTCGTGGCACTCTGCCAGACCCCTTACTCAATCAGCTCTTATTCCCCCATCCTTCACAGTAGAAGCCTGAAACAAGGTTCTAAAGACTGTTGACATCTGGTGGAAGCCTTAGGAAGTGCAATATGACCCCATAGACACTGTATATTGGATAGGCAAACCTACAAACCTCAGATTTCTCACTTCCTGGTTGGATTATTTCTCAGGGCTTTCCTGCCATATGAGTTCTGTTATACTCAGACATCATTCAAACAGTTTTAGAAACTTGAGTGTTTTCTATCCAAATCTACTAATAATATGCATATCTTAGCTTCTAGGCCTGAGTAGCAGGCAGTTTACTCTGGGCACCTTATTCATCCAAGTTACTCAATACTGCCCCCAGCCATAAGAAGTTAACAGTTGGGATGAGGTTTTGATGATGGTGTGCTGTGCCATTTTTTTTCTCCACACACAAGTTTGTGTGTTCCTTCCATATGACTCAACTTGAGTCTTGTCTGTCCACAGAATATTTTGCCAGTAGTGCTGTGGAACATCCAGGTGCTCTTTTGCGAACTTCAGACGTGCCGCAATGTTTTTTTTATTTGACAGCAGTGGCTTCTTCCATGGTGTCCTCCCATGAACACCATTCTTCATTAGTGTTTTACGTATCGTAGACTTGTCAACAGAGATGTTAGCATGTTCCAGAGATTTCTGTAAGTCTTTAGCTGACACTTTAGGATTCTTCTTAACATCATTGAGCATTCTATGCTGTGTTCTTGCAGTAATCTTTGCAGGACGGCCACTCCTAGGGAGAGTAGCAACAGTGCTGAACTTTCTCAATTTATAGACAGTTTGGCTCACCGTGGACTGATGAACATCAAGGCTTTTAGAGATCCTTTTGTAATTCCAGCTTTATGCAAGTCAACAATTCTTAATAGTGATGCAACTATGACATTTTTGCCGATACTGATATCCATTATTTTCCTTGCCCCCCAAAAAACGATACCGCTATTGAAAATTTGAGGTCTTTTTTTAGCATTCAATTACAGTTAAATAGTTAATACACACGGACGCAGCGGTCTAAGGCACCTCATATCAGTGCAAGAGGCATCACTACAGTCCCTGGTTTGAATCCAGGCTGTATCACATCCAGCCGTGATTGGGAGTCCCATAGGGAGGCGCAAAATTGGCCCAGCGTCGTCCGTGTTTGTCCGGGGTAGGCCGTCATTGTAAATAAGAATTTGTTCTTAATTAACTGACTTGCCTAGTTAAATAAAGGTTACGCACCACACTGACCAAAAAGTTATTTTGTTGGCATTTACGCATGTCCCCATTACCAGTAAAACATCAATACCCATTTCTTTCACTTAATTGCTGTTTCGTTGTTCAGTCGTTTCATTCTCAACCTGGATTTTTATGGAACGCCATTTGGGTCTTTGCATGTAAAAAAAATACATGTAAAATAACACTGTTTGACATGTCAGATAAGCTTGTTGACCAATCAGGACCTGAAAATGACTGCACGTCACAATAATTTTTTAACGTAATTACTGCACGTCACATAATAATTTTTTTACGTAATTATTGCACATTGATTACACTCACTCGTATTTCATATGCCACAACGATTCATCGATACGTATTAGAGGTCGACCGATTATGATTTTTAAACACCAATACTAATTATTGGAGGACCGAAAAAAGCCGATGCCAATTAATCGATCCAATTTATTTTATTTGTAATAATGACAATTACAACAATACTGAATGAACACTTATTTTAACTTAATATAATACATCAGTAAAATCAATTTAGCCTCAAATACATAAAAAACATGTTCAATTTGGTTTAAATAATGTAAAAACAAAGAAAATAAAAGTGAAATATGTGACATGTAAGAAAGCTAACGTTTAAGTTCCTTGCTCAGAACATGAGAAAGCTGGTGGTTCCTTTTAACATGAGTCTTCAATATTCCCAGGTAAGAAGTTTTAGGTTGTAGTTATTATAGGAATTATAGGACTATTTCTCTCTATACCATTTGTATTTCATATACCTTTGACTATTGGATGTTCTTATAGACACTTTAGTATTGCCAGTGTAACAGTATAGCTTCCGTCCCTCTCCTCGCTCCTACCTGGGCTCGAACGAGGAACACATCGACAACAGCCACCCTCGAAGCAGCGTTACCCATGCATAGCAAGGGGAACAACTACTCCAAGTCTCAGAGCGAGTGACGTTTAAAAAGCTATTAGCGCGCACCCCGCTAACTAGCTAGCCATTTCACATCGGTTACACCAGCCTATTCTCGGGAGTTGATAGGCTTGAAGTCATAAACAGCAGAGCTGCTGGCAGAACACAAAGTGCTGTTTGAATGAATGCTTACGAGCCTGCTGGTGCCTACCATCGCTCAGTCAGACTGCTCTATCAAATCATAGACTTAATTATAACATAATAACACACACAAATACGAGCTTTAGGACATTAATATGGTCGAATCCGGAAACTATCATCTCAAACAAAACATTTATTTCAGTGAAATACGGAACCGTTCCGTATTTTATCTAACTGGTGGCATCCATAAGTCTAAATATTCCTGTTACATTGCACAAACTTCAATGTTATGTCATAATTACGTAAAATTCTGGCAAATTAGTTCGCAACGAGCCAGGCAGCCCAAATTGTTGCATATACCCTGCGTGCAATGAACGCAAGAGAAGTGACACAATTTCACCTGGTTAATATTGCCTGCTAACCTGGATTTCTTTTAGCTAAATATGCAGGTTTAAAAATATATACTTCTGTGTATTGATTTTAAGAAAGGCATTGATGTTTATGGTTAGGTGCAACGATTGTGCTTTTTTCGCAAATGCGCTTTTGTTAAATCATCCCCTGTTTGGCGAAGTTGGCTGTCTTTGTTAGGAAGAAAGTCTTCACACAGTTCGCAACGAGCCAGGCAGCCCAAACTGCTGCATATACCCTGACTCTGTTGCAAGAGAAGTAACACAAATAAATTCATGTTAGCAGGCAATATTAACAAAATATGCACGTTTAAAAATATGAACTTGTGTATTGATTTTAAGAAAGGCATTGATGTTTATGGTTAGGTACCCTTTTCGCGAATGCGCACCGCATCGATTATATGCAACGCAGGACACGCTAGATGAACTAGTAATATCTTCAACCATGTGTAGTTAACTAGTGATTATGATTGGTTGTTTTTTATAAGTTTAATGCTAGCTAGCAACTTACCTTGGCTTCTTACTGCATTCGTAACAGGCAGGCTCGTCGTGGAGTGCAATGAGGCAGGTGGTCAGAGCGTTGGACTAGTTAACCGTAAGGTTGCAAGATTGAATCCCAGAGCTGACAAGGTAAAAATCTGTCGTTCTGCCCCTGAACAACGCAGTTAACCCACCGTTCCTAGGCCGTCATTGAAAATAAGAATGTGTTCTTAACTGACTTGCCTAGTTAAATAAAGGTGTAAAAAAAAATACAGATTTCCAATTGTTATGAAAACTTGAAATCGGCCCTAATTATTCGGCCATTTCGATTAAACGGTCGAGCTCTAATACGTATGCTATGATGCTGGTAAAGTTGTCTCGCGCACCTACAGTGCTGGTCATATTTTTTAAGTTAGCTAGTTCATGGATGCAAACAATGTCTTCCCCAAAAACATAGCAAAATGACATCCTTTTCAGTAGCTATATAGTTAGCTAGCTAGCTAACTATATAAGATTCCATTTCATACTCAATGGAGTATGGAAGAAGCAAGGCCAACATGGAAGCCTTAACCAATTAGCCTGATGGTTCAGGCTGTTTTAGCTAGCTAACTATATAGCTAGGTGTCATCTTTAATAACCTTAATTTATAAGACGTTCTTATTTGATTAATGGTCGGCCCCATCTACAGTCGTATGAAAAAGTTTGGGCACCCCTCTGATGCTGCATAATAATTTCCTCTGTCGTCACAGAAAATGATCACAGTGGCATGCCATTCATTTTCTAATAAAAGCTGAGTACTGGGGTATTGTCCGGACAAAGATTTTTAGTGTAGCAATATTAAGTTGTATGAAGTTAAATCAGATGTGAAAAATAGGCTATGCAAAAATGTGGGCACCCTTGTCATTCTGTTGATTTGAATACCTGTAACTACTTAGCACTGAATAATTGGAACACACAATTGGTTTGGTGAGCTCATTAAGCCTTGAACTTCATAGACAAGTGCATCCAATCATGAGAAAAGGTATTTAAGGTGGCCAATTGCAAGTTGTTCTCTTTGACTCTCCTCTGGAGTGGCAACATGGGGGCCTCAAAACAACTCTCAAATGACCTGAAAACAAAGATTGTTCAACATTATGGTTTAGAGGAAGGCTACAAAAAGCTATCGCAGAGATTTAAGCTGTCAGTGTCCACTGTGAGGAACATAGTGAGGAAATGGAAGACCACAGGCACAGTTCTTGTTAAGGCCAGAAGTGGCAGGCCAAGTAAAATATCGGAGAGGCAAAGGCGAAGGATGGTGAAAACGGTCAAAAACAGCCCACAGACCACCTCCAAAGACCTACAACATCATCTTGCTGCAGATGGTGTCACTGTGCATCGTTCAACAATTCAGCGCACATTGCACAAGGAGAAGCTGTATGAGAGTGATGCGGAAGAAGCCTTTTCTGCACACACGCCACAAACAGAGTCGCTTGAGGTGTGCAAACGCACATTTGGACAAGCCAGCTTCATTTTGGAATAAGGTGCTGTGGACTGATGAAACAAAGATTGAGTTATTTGGTCATAACAAGGGACGTTATGCATGGCGGCAAAAGAACACAGCGTTCCAAGAAAAACACTTGCTACCCACAGTAAAATTTGGTGGGGGTTCCATCATGCTGTGGGGCTGTGTGGCCAGTGCCGGTACTGGGAATCTTGTTAAAGTTGAGGGTCGCATGGATTCCACTCAATATCAGCAGATTCTTGGGAATAATGTTGAAGAATCAGTCACAAAGTTGAAGTTACGCCGGCGCTGGATATTTCAACAAGACAACGACCCAAAACACTGCTCAAAATCTACCCGGGCATTTATGCAGAGGAACAAGTACAATGTTCTGGAATGGCCATCCCAGTCCCCAGACCTGAATATCATTGAGAATCTGTGGGATGATTTGAAGCGGGCTGTCCATGCTCGGCAACCATCAAACCTAACTGAACTGGAGATGTTTTGTAAGGAGGAATGGTCCAAAATACCTTCATCCAGAATCCAGACACTCATTAGAGGCTATGGGAAGCATCTAGAGGCTGTTATTTTAGCAAAAGGAGGCTCTACTAAATATTGATGTGATGTTTCTATTGGGGTGCCCAAATTTATGCACCTGTCTAATTTTGTTTTGATGCATATTGCACATTTTCTGTTAATCCAATAAACCTAATTTCATTACTGAAATATTACTGTGTCCATCAGTTATTTGATAGATCAAAATGAAATTGCTGATCCAAACACCCAATTATTTATAAATGTAAATCATGGAAGTTGTCAGGGGTGCCCAAACTTTTTCATATGACTATGTGAAGCTAGCCACAATAAGGATTAGCCACAATAGTGGACTTTGCTGTTAGCCTTCAAAATAAAAGTATTTAATTGACAGTGATGCAAATGAATACAAATAGTAGAATTATGCCATAATTGAATAGATCATGCTAAACGAGGTTGGAATGTTACTTATTTCATACGTATCTCACTGTACAGCCTTACCTATGGATTGTGGCTCAATGACATGGGGTTTCAGTCTACTCCGAGACACTCAGAGAACATTAGCATTGTAGCTCTTATTGGCGCACTCGGTAATGTTGGTGTGTACCGGTGCTCGACCAGTCGCGAAAGCCAGCATCACCCACGACAGAACGGTTGATTGTCAAGGGCAATGAATTCCGGTATCTTGCCGTTAATGGATTTTGCCTTGAATTGTCTCGCTGAAATGTTTTTACTCTTTCAAATTACATCTCGACTTGTTGACTGCTCGATCCACACAGCAGACATTGTGGGCTAGGTTAGGAATGCTGTGTTGCACGTGTAGTGCAACATTTTATGTGGCGTCATTATGTCATGTACCTATGTTATGTAGGTATGCACTTCAGCTTTGACATCGGTTTTTCACATCGCCGTTAAACTAGACATCGGGCAGATACCGATGTTGGCATTTTTTGCTAATATCGGCCAATTTCCAATATGTTAAACGATACAGTGGGGAAAAAAAGTATTTAGTCAGCCACCAATTGTGCAAGTTCTCCCACTTAAAAAGATGAGAGAGGCCTGTAATTTATCATAGGTACACTTCAACTATGACAGACAAAATGAGGAAAGAAAATCCAGAAAATCACATGTAGAAATCCAGGTTAATTCCAAAGGGTTCACATACTTTTTCTTGCAACTGTTGAAAATTGTAAGCTACCGGAGAGAGCTCATCTGGCTATACCTGCTGAACAGCGCTTACAATAGATGTTCATGTTGACCATTTGTTCATGTTCACCATCAGCAATAGTTTTGGTAATTTTACTTTAAAGAATCAGAAAGTATTCAGACCACTTGCCCTTTTCCACGTTACAGCCTTATTCTAAATTTGATTAAAATGTTTATTTTCCTCATCAATCCCTCATCAATCTACACACGCTACCCCATAATGACGAAGCAAAACATTTATTTTAACATTTATTACAAATTTTTCAAAAACTGATTTACATTTTACATAAGTATTTAGAACCTTTACTCAGTACTTTGTTGAAGCACCTTTGGCAGCAATGACAGCCTTGAGTCTTCTTGGGTATGACGCTACAGGCTTGGCACACCTGTATTCTTCTCTGCAGATCCTCTCAAGCTCTGTCAGGTTGGATGGGGAGCGTTGCTGCACAGCCATTTTCAGGTCTCTCCGGAGATATTAGATCGGTTTCAAGTCCGGGCTCTGGGTGGGCCACTCAAGGACATTGAGACTTGTCCCGAAGCCACTCCAGTATTGTCTTGGCTGTGTGCTAGGGGTCATTGGCCTGTTGGAAGGTGAACCCTTTGCCCCAGTCTGAGGTCCTGAAGCAGGTTTTCATCAAGTATCTCTCTGTACTTTGCTCCGTTCATCTTTGCCTCGATCCTGACTAGTCTCCCAGTCCCTGCCGCTCAAAAACACCCCCACAGTATGATGCTGCCACCACCATGCTTCACCGTAGGGATGGTGCCAGGTTTCTTCCAGACGTGACGCTTGGCATTCAGGCCAAATAGTTACATTTTGGTTTCATCAGACCCGATCATCTTTTTTTCTCATGGTCAGAGTCCTTTAGGTGCCTTTTTTGCAAACTCCGAGGGCTGTCATGTGCCTTTTACTGAGTAGTGGCTTCCGTCAGGCCACTCTACCATGAAGGCCTGATTTGTTGGAATCATGCAGAGATGGTTGTCCTTCTCCCGTCTCAACAGCGGAAATCTGGAGGTCTGTCAGAATGACCATCGAGTTCTTGGTCACCTCCATCTCGCTGTGGAAAAAGTGAAGGGGGTCTGAATACTTTCTGAATGCACTGTATATGGTCATGTTTTAGATATACAGGGTGAAGTTAATCATTTCATAACGAGGATGCTACAGCAATTGCTTTTGTGAGGCGTACTTCATGGCTGAAGCAAGGGAAGAGAAGACCACTAAAAACTTCCAAATTGTCAAAATCATTCGATTTTGAGATGGGGGGTGAGGGGGGGGGATTAAATCCAAAGTTATTGGTCGTGTACACATTTTGTACCAGGTCGCCCCCCCCCCCCTTAGCATCCAGAACAGCCTGAATTCTTCAGGGTATGGAAAAGTTTCACAGGGATGTTGGTCCAGCAACTGCACGATGGCATCACACTGTTGCTGCAGGTTGGACAGTGGTACACTACCACCACCAGCCTGTACCGTTGATACCAGGCAGGATGGGTCCATGGACTCATGATGCTTACGCCAAATCCTGACTCTGCCATCAGCATGACACAACAGGAACCTTGATTTGTCAGACCAGGCAACGTTTTCCACTCCTCAATTGTCCAGTGCTGGTGATTGCGTGCCCACTGGAGCCGCTTGTTGTTTTTAGCTGATACGAGAGGAACCTTGTGTGGTTGTCTGCTGCAATAGCCCTTTTGTGACAAGGATCGACAAGTTCTGTGTTACGAGATGCCGTTCTGCACAACACTGGTGTACTGCCTCGCTATTTGTCTGTGGCCACTGTTAGCTTGCACAATTCTTGCCATTCTCTTTCAACCGCTCTCATCAAAGAGCTGTTTTTACCTACAGGACTGCCGCTGACTGGATGTTTTTTATTTGTCTCATCATTCTCTGTAAACTCTATACACTGCCGTGTGTGAAAAGTCCAGCAGGGCGGGCGTTTCTGAGATACAGTATCCGGCGCGCTTGGCACCAACAATCATACCCCACACAAAGTTGAAGGTGCAGAGCAGTGTACTGGGCGGAGCCAAGCTAGTGGTGACAATTTAAGTCTGATGGCCTGGAGATCGAAACTGTTTTTTAGTCTCTGTCCCAGCTTTGATGCACTTGTACTGTCTCCGCCTTCTAGATGGTAGTGGGGTGAACAGGCTATGGCTTGGGTGTCTGAGGTCCCTTTGCTCTTCATGGCCTTCTTGTGACACCGGGTGTTGTAGATGTCCTGGAGGGCAGGCCTGGTGTTGTGCTGACTGGACCACCAGGAGGAGAGCCCTGCGGAGAGGAGGAGAGCCCTGCGGTTGGTGCAATTGGCGTACCAGGCAGTGATGCAGTACAGCCCGACAGAATGCTCTCAAGGGTGCATCTGTACAAATTCTTGAGGCTCTTAGGGGCCAAGATGAATTTCTTCAGCCTTTGTTGTGCCTTCGCCACACTGTCTGTGTGAATGGAATATGTAGCTTTTCACCCTCCACTGTTGATGTGGGCTTGATGACTCTGCTGTCCACAATCCGCTCCTTTGTTTTATTTGACGTTGAGGGGGAGAGCTAATCATTGGCTATGACACAGCTAATTTGTAAACAATCAATATTAATACATTAGTAGGTAAAACACTTGGCAAGGTAGTAGGGTGAAGGTGATTTCAGAACCAAAGTGTGTGGGGGGGACAACATGCTACATTGCCCCCCCCCCCTAATCTGTTAGTGGGGTGGTAGATGCCTAGTCTCCCTTATGGCTCAACTCATAGTACAGTACATACAACATTTACACACACACAGTCAGCTCAGACTGTGTAAACGCAGCCTCTGAGTTGGATCAATCAGCCCAATTCAGTTTTTTCTCTCTCCACTAATTGTCCTTTTTGACCAATCAGATCCATTTTAGACCGTTGGAAAACTGAGCTAATTTGGGAATCTCGTCTTGTGTGAGTCATTTTAGGGGAACACTGGTGCAAGTCCCGAGATCCACACCTTTATTGGATGTGGTTGCTGCTGTGTCAGTGATGACCAGTGCATTTATGTGAGTCAGGTCTACCCTAGACATTTCTAGGGGTGTGTGATTCTGCTCAGGGAAATAGACTAACTAACTTATTTGCTTGTACCCCCCCCCCAAGAGCTATTCATATTTACTTTGATAGGGCATATGTTAATTCTGTGTGTTATTTTATGGCTGGTTCTGTTTAATTTGCACATACAGCACCTGTTGAGATGCAGAGGAGATTGGGTGATAAGACAAAGTGTTTGTTTTTCGGCGCACCCAAATAATTGTCTTTGATTTGACACCCATTATGTATTACCAGCAACTGTACTGACTAAGGCACACCACTATTGAGCACCAGGCTGACACTAAACTGCCTCATTTACTCATCCATAGCTGCTAATGGCCCACACACAGGCCCGGTCCTGGCTGTTCTGCTGCCCCCACGTGAGACAAAAAAAATCCCGCCCTCATGACATTGTCATAAATTTGATCTCCAGCCTGTAGGCTACAGAAAGCGTTAGTCTTTCTATTGTAGGCTATTGGCTACATGATTTGTAAATTTGGTGGAGCGCTACAGAGGTGTGTCTTTCCAACAGAATGCTGTTAGAGAGGGACACTGAGCATGGACAATATTTTGTGCCCCTGCTTTTGATAGTGGGTAGACCTACTGCTTACCCAATCGATAGTTTCATATCGGGAAATTTATTTTTGAGATGTATCGTTTGGACAATATTGCAATATTATTATTTTTGAACGTAGCTTTAGTTTTGAAGTTCAAATATACATGTGAAATTTCTTTGAAATCATACTACTTAGCAGTTACAGCTACTTTGCTGTACCTGCACCAAAATTCCAGTATTTTTACTTCATAACTTTTTACTTCATAACTTGTTATCCATCTTTTTTTTAAATAGGGAAACAATTTGTTTTCAGCACTTGTTTCCATGACATATCAAAACTTGTTTTCTCATGGCTCTCTTGTCCATCTGCAGCAGACATATGGTGAGCATTATGTTTTGAACATCGAATTGCAATCAAATCACAGTATCAAATCGCATTATGTATAGAATCACAATACATATCGTATCGTGATAATATTGTATAGTGAGTTCACTGGCAATTCCCAGCCCTACTAAATGGTAAGGTAGCCTATATGTGTTGGATGTGCGTCTTGGTCAGTTTAGCTCGGGAAATGCCGCTCCGTCGAATCCTGCCTAATGGGCCCTGCCCACTCATGAGCTTTGAAATATGAAATAGCTTGTACAGCCTGACCTGTCATTCTAGTTTATGGCACACAACATAGAGAATCCTAGATTTGTATTTAATACAGCTATCTGCTTCAGCCAACCACATGCATTTGTTTTGTGTACCAGTAGTCTCACTTGCCATTAATTATGGCCCCATCTCTCTTGAATGCTCTGAATTGTCTTTCATGTGTGAGCTGACTGCTGCTGCCATCAAAATGAATCACCTGATTTTATCTATACAGAAGCTATCAATGGGACGTTCAAGACAATCTCCACCCAGCTATTAATGGGATGTAGGAAATCTTAGCAACATGTTAATCCTGACCCCGGGATGACTCGGCTAAATCTAGAGTACACCTTTGCCCACAGTGGATGAGCTCAGTCTTCCACAGAGGGATAACTCAAACTGTTGCAGATACAGAGACGTGCCTCTCTTTTGAGATGGGAAGCAGTGGCATTGTTTTTTTTCAAAGTGGTGTATTATCGCTGTGTTAATGTTAACTGGTGGTGGCTACAGTGAGATGAGACCAGTGTTTTTCGTACCATTTGAAATTCTTTGGCGGCCCGGCTAAGCATTTTTATTCGGGTCGCGTAAGTCCAAAGTGTACAAAAGGGTTTTTTGCATATTCGGGATGGAAAATACTTTGTCTACTTAAACTTAAAAGATCACCAAAATAAAAGCTATACACTCAAGGAGAATTTGAAAAATCCCAAAGCAATGATTTTAAGAGTATAGATTTTGTTTGAGCAAAAAAACACTGCATTAGCCATGGCAAAATGTGTAGAAAGGCAGGAAATTACTTTTAAAACGGCACAATTTTCTCTTCTCCATGGCAGAAATATGTAGAATCACAGGAAATGTGCTGTAAAACTGCAACCTATCTCAGCTGTATAGCACAATGAGTCGAATTGCAGGATATTGGCTTAGAAATATAAATGTTTCTCCACACCGCCATGATGGGGACTTCTACAATTCAGCTGTGCTGACTGCACCCCCTGCCACGCCCACCACATTTTTGATCCAGGAAAAACCCTGGAGACTAGAGGGTGTTTGAATTGGAGCTTTATCGCCATGCAAACTGTAGAGTGGCCACAGGATTTCTATGTCTAATAATCACTAGCGTCCTAGACAGAGCTAAGACTGACCGGCATAGAACAGTTAGTGGTGGAGGCTGTGAGGTCTGCTCTGCTGCTGCTGAGGTAATGACCGTTCAAATGTCTTAGTGGCTTGGAGTGAGGTGTCAACAGCTGGCAAGTTGTGGCAACACCATGTCACCAAGGTTGTGGGTTTAATTCCTGCCTGGGCCTCCTACTTAAAATACTGTACAGTGTCGCTTTTGATAAAATCGTAAGGTAAATGGTAACCATATTGTAGGTTAACCCACATAAGTATAGGCCTAAAATATATTCACTCACCTTATGGGCCACTGTGACTGCAGTGCTTCATCAATGGAGTTATTTTCATTTTGTTCTAATGAGATGTAGACCCAGCAATCTAGAAGTGTCACATTAGACATGGCTGTGATTTACACACTGACACTGAGCACCTAGGCCGTCCTGAACGGCACAGAAGTGCATATATCAGCCTGGTCTAGGAAGTTATTCCTAGACACCGTGCTTCTACATCTGCATTGCTTGCTCTTGGGGTTTTAGGCTGGGTTTCTGTATAAGCACTTTGTGAGATCTGCTGATGTGAAAGGGCTTTATATATAAATTTGATTTGAAATGAATGAACAGACCGCATGAGATTGTGTATTTGGTATGAAAATTGCTCATTGATAACTGGGCAGTACTGTACTCTGTGCAAAGAAAGGCTATGGCCTGGTACTTGTCTACTGAACAAAAATATAAACAACAATTTTACTGAGTTAGTTCATATAAGGAAATCAGTCAATTGAAATGAATAAATTAGGCCCTAATCTATGGATTTCACATGACTGGGCAGGGGCACAGTCACACCCACTAGGGAGTCAGGCCCAGCCAATCGGAATGAGTTTTTCCCCACAAAAGGGCTTTATTACAGACAGAAATACTCCTCAGTTTCATCAGCTGTCCGGGTGGCTGGTCTCAGACGATCCCGCAGGTGAATAAGCCAGATGTGGAGGTCCTGGGCTGGCGTGGCTACATGTGGTCTGGATTGGACGTACTGCCAAATTCACAAAAATTACGTTGGAGGCGGCTTAAAGTAGAGAAATGAACATTCAGTTATCTGGCAGCAACTCTGGTGGATTTTTTCTGCAGTCAGCATGCCAATTGTATGCTCCCTGTGGCATTGTCTTGTGTAGGGTTGACCCCATTTAGTCTATTGGTTGCTTGATAAGCTATTGGTTGACCGAGATTAGTTGAGAAGTAGCAAAAAAACATTTGATCATGGTGTATAAGACACCCATCTGATTCGTGCTGAGTGGCCCGGCATTGTGGAGGCCTGGGGATGGCACAGTCCATCAGTCTGACGTGCTGTTGAAATTGTATATGGTTATTTTACATAAACAGTGGTGCAACACTAATATGAAAATACGGTGTCAACTCTGTGATTGCTTTTGTTTGTTTTGTGCATATGAATTGATCAGTAAAAAATATTGAGCCTATTTAATGCAACCCTTGTGGTTAATAGATCGCAAAGCAGCATACGACTGACTTTTTAAATATATATATTTTTTAAATGCATCTAAAGTGCAATTGCACTGTTAAGCTCATGTCTGAAGCCTGGGGGATTTTAGGACGTACTGCGGATCGCTAAAATATCCTAATGATTATGATCACACTTCCTCAATTCAAGTATTATGGCAACACTATAGGAAAGATGGTTTACAAACTTGGGAATCACCTGGACATTTTGAAATACTGTATATTCACGCCTAGATGCCTAGAATTAAAATCCTCCAGGCTTCCATCATAACTGTCAATTTGTTGGGGAAAAAATCAAGAATTACAGGGTTCAGTTTAGCAAAAAATTATCCAGTCCGAATTGTTCTCTGGAATCCTGGACATTCTGGAGTAACAATTACAACCAACGTTCTCTAGTAATACTAGTCCCGTGCAAATAGGTCTTTGGTCACGTGCATTCGATGCATACATTGGTCAGGTAAAGAGATCAAGGGTTGAGGGAATATGAAATGTTTTAACTAAACAAATTAGGGATTTCAGTAACAACTTTTCAGTCAGAAATGGCTGTAATTATGTTGCAGCTTCAGCAACACTGACAGCACGATAAACACTTATGTGGTGGTTGCTGCAGCAGGGAGCAGAGCAAGACAATGGGTGCTAGTCAGTCACTAATAATTTTGAGACACAGCGCACCAAGTCAGAGCCCAGCCCGCACAATCAAATCAATTGCTGGTCGGACTCCTTCTAGTCATTTGTGTCTCTCAATTATTTAATCAAACTGTGCTTAAAGCATCAGACAAGCTCAGTGAATATAGTTGATTAAAAACACATAGGATGTGTCAATATATAAAAAAAATGCACATTAAATGTTGACCAATCAATTGGTTGAAAGAACAGACGACTCTTAGTCAACCAATATTTTTTTGTAGTCTGGGACAGCCCTAGTTGTGACAACTGCACTTTTTAGTTGCCTTTTATTGTCCCCGGCACAAGGTGCACCTGTGTAATGATCATGCTGTTTAATCCGCTTCTTGATATGCCATACCTGTCAAATGGCTAGATTATCTTGGCAAAGGAGAAATGCTCACTAACAGTTATGTAAACAAATTTGTGCACAAACTGAGAGAAATAAGATTTTTGTCCGAACATTTCTGGTTTCTTTTATTTCAGCTCATGAAACATGGGACTAACCCTTTATATGTTGTGTTAATATTTTAGTTCAGTATAGTTCTAACCTGTGTTTGACTGCTCTGTTGGTTGAGCAAACAGTGATATTGACACACCCCGAGTTTCGTCAGTTCTGTGGCAGCTTGTGAAAGCCTTAACCAGATAACCCTCTCCTATGTCACTCCCAGACATGGCATTGCTGCACACTTGTGTATCCCTGTCTGATCCTCCCTATTGGATCTAAGGTGAGTGAGTCTATCCAAATGTTAAATTCATTAGGATTATGATGATGCTATGATACCAAAACACTATTACACGACATGTAAGATATGGGGCTAGGCCACCCCTTGTGGCGTAGAAAGGCCTAAACCTTTAAGACCGTGTCTGATGTGTGTCTGCGTTGTCAGGCGTCACCAGCGTGGGCTTCGCTTGCTCAGTCCCTGTGTTGCTTTCTCTGAGTTCCAGAAAGAGAAGTTAGACGGTCGGAGCGCATTTAGATTAACCCAAGGAGAGATTGCAAAGCCCAGTAGTCCTTTACCCAGTGGGAAATATGTCTATTCCAGTACTGCTAGTTCTGATTTAGATGTGAACCAAAATAGGCAAAATAGATTGACATCTAAGTCCTTTAGAAGGAAAAGATTGTTGGGAACGCTCTCCAAACTGGAATAGAGCTGCTCTCCACAGAGAGAGATGCTCTCGCTCTCCCTCTCTGTCTCGCTCTGCCCACTCAGTGGATACTCAGATTACTCCTCTGATTTCAGTCAGCAGAACAAACAGAATCTGCTAAAGACAGACGAATCCACCCGGATGGCGATTTCTCCTCTCCGACCCACTCCCTCCCTCCTACCCTCCTGATGCTTATCATTGTGTGAGAGGCACGGGAGAAATGACTGTCATTTGGTCTTGTCGTAAGGCTGCAGCCTGTAGGATCCATGTCCAGGGCCTGAGGAAGTGCCTTGGCAGTGGGTGGTGAGGCCGGAGCTGCATCTTAAGTCTTAAACAGAGGCTAGGTGAATTTGGAGGATGTCTACCAATTTGGATTCGCCTGTCTAGTTCTTTGATCTTAGTGCATATGGAGGAAAGGAGACAAGAGTACACAACGGAAGACTATTGAGATGTAGGCTACCTAGTGCCTACAAGTCTGCTCCACGCAGGCCGGGACAGGAAGCAGCCTTGACCAAGCTGCTGCTGATACACCAGCACAGACAGAGGGGGAGGAGGGACTGGGGGAGGGAGGGATCATCTTGTGACAGGGTCACGGGAAATGAATAAGGAAGAATTGTATATATCAGTACTGCAAAACTTGTTTGGAGCAGCTGTCCAACATCAAGACGGGAATCTTACATGCAAATCTCCCCGGCCGGGTGGGTCCCCAAGTGTTAGGGTTTTGAGTTCCTTTAAAACCTGGCCTGCTAACCGCCAAACCCATTGAAGCCTCCCTGTGAACACAGCCTGGGGCCTCGTATCCAGCCAGTGTCCTGATGACATTCTGTTGAACTGGCTGCCTCATCGCATCGCAGGGGAACATTATGGGAATAATTTACAAAAGGGGGCTTTACTCCTCTACTCTGTCAAACTTATTGCAGTTTTTTTCTCCTCAGTGAGGAAGCCAACCGCAGCCTCAAGTTATTGCCCTCCGTTATTTTGGAGCGGAAAGCATCCCTTTGCCTTCGGCAACCACCACAAAATGAAATGTATCTGTTTTGACTGATTTCTTTATCACTCTGAGCTCATGGTTATCAGAGAGGTTGAAGCCTGGTTCTGGGGTTAGGCATGACGCGTCTCTGCTTCACTAATCTCTGTTAACCCAGAAGTAAAATCTTGCGTAATTTGGTCAGCTGCGTAGTTAACTTCTGTGCTCATAAGTGTTAGAAATTGTTAGAACCGGCAACAGTCTCTACCATCACACAATAATCCTTCCTCCTGATTCGTTTGATTGCTCATGCCTTGTCCAGTTCTAATCGCTGACTCTCACACAGTACCTGGTATGTACCTGACATCTGGACATTTTTACTAGGTCCCTTCACTTCCCTCCCTGTCTCCCTGGGCTGCCTCCAGGGTTCCATTGACTATCTGAGGTTCCTCTTCATTCAGTAGGATTCAGTGAGAGAGAGCGGTTTCAAGGACAGTGCACGTGAGACTAATTGTGTCCCTCTCATTGGAGTCAGACCGTCTGTAGGAAACACTGTCTAGCCTGAAAACAAGTTAACTGACTAGCAGCGCTCCTCTCTGAGGAAGACAAACTCCAGTCAGGGCTTTGACACATCAATGCAGCTTTTATCACAGCGAGGAGAGTAAAGCGTACAGCACTACAACACACACACACACACACACACACACACTATATATACAAAAGTATATGGTAACACGCATTCAAATTAGTGCATTCAGCTATTTCAGCCACATCTGTTGCTGACAGGTGTATAAAATCGAGCACACGGCCATGCAATCTCCATAGACAAACATTGCCAGTAGAATGGCCTTACTGAAAAGCTGTGACTTTCAACGTGGCACCGTCATAGGATGCCACCTTTCCAACAACTCAGTTCGTCAAATGTCTGCCCTGGTCAACTGTAAATGCTGTTATTGTGAAGTAGAAAAGTCTAGGAGCAACAACTGCTCAGCCGCGAAGTGGTAGGCCACACAAGCTCACAGAACAGGACCGCTGAGTGCTCAAGCGCGTAAAAACACTCACTCCAGAGTTCCAAACTGCCTCTGGAAGCAATGTCAGAACTATTCTTTAGGAGCTTCATGAAATGGGTTTCCATGGCTGAACAGCCGCACGCACACAAGCCTAAGATCACTATGTGCAATGCCAAGAGTCAGCTAGAGTGGCGTAAAGCTTGCCGCCATTGGACTCTGGAGCAGTGGAAACTCGTTCTCTGGTGTGATGAATCACCCTTCACCACCTGGCAGTCCAACGGGTGAATCTGGGTTTGGCGGATGCCAGGAGAACGCTACCTGCCCAAATGCATAGTGCCAAGGTAAGGTTTGATGGAGGGAGATATATAATAGTCTGGGGCTGTTTTTTTCATGGTTCGGGCACCTTAGTTCCAGTGAAGGGAAATCTTAACCCAACAGCATACAATGACATTCTAGATGATTCTGTGCTTCCAACTTTGTGGCAACAGTTTGGGGATGGCCCTTTCCTGTTTCAGCATGACAATGCCACCGTGCACAAAGCGAGGTTCATGCAGAAATGGTTTGTCGAGATCAGTGTAGAAGAACTTGACTTGCCTGCACAGAGCCCTAACCCAATCCAACACCTTTGGGATGAATTGGAACGCCGACTGCGAGCCAGGCCTAATCGCCCGACCTCACTAATGCTGCAAGTTCCTGCAGCAATGTTCCAACATCTAGTGGAAAGCCTTCCCAGAAGAGAAGAGGCTGTTATAGAAGCAAAGGGTGGACCAACTCCATATTAATGCCCATGATATTGGAATGAGATGTTCGACAAGCAGGTGTCTACACACTTTTTGTCATGTAGTGTACACACACACACATTATACGCCTACTGATCATTCCTTTATTAGAGGCCGTAAAAAATAATTCCAGATTAAATATAATAGGCCCTGGTTGGCACATTGTCAAAATGGACAATGTCCTAAAAAAAAAAGGCTTATGTACTCAATCAATCCACCTAACACCAGGCCTATCCTCTGTTAGCCTATGTGTTTTTTGTATTTTTTTCTCGGTGCATGAAATGGCCTCGTTTCAAACGGTAGCTACTATCTGAAGAACTTGAGACTTTGACAATTTTTAGGGCCTTCCTCTGAGACCGCCTGGTATAGAGGTCCTGGATGGCAGGAAGCTTGGCCCCAGTGATGTCATGGGTCGTTCACACTACCCTCTGTAGGCCGAGCAGTTGCCAAATCAGGCAGTGATGCAACCAATCAGGATGCTCTCGATGGTGCAGCTGAAGAACCTTTTGAGAATCTGAGGACCTATGCCAAATCTTTTCAGTCTCCTGAGGGGGAATAGGTTTTGTCGTGCCCTCTTTACGACTTTCTTGGTGTGCTTGGACCATGTTAGTTTGTTGGTGATGTGGACACCAAGGAACTTGAAGTTCTCAACGTGCTCCTCTGACATAATGGTAGGCAATGTTTTAGGCTGAACGAAGAGCTGTTTGAAAGCTAAATGATCCGGCTCACAGAAAAGACTCCCTCGCTACCCAACAGAGCTCAAAGGGCACAATGGTGTCTTAAAAGGGCGATGACATACATTGTAGTAGAAACCAAAAAAATCAAATTTTTCAAGTGAATAACAATCATACATTTTATATATTTAGAATAAAATTACTAATAATAACAATCAGGTTGTGTCCAATGGGGTAAATGCAGATGGACAAACCCCATGCTTCAGCTTACAGTGCATTCGGGAAGTTTTCAGACCACTTTTTCCACATTTTATATTTACATCCTTATTCTAAAATGAATTAATTGTTTTTCCTTCATCTACACTCACTACCCCATGAGGACAAAGCTAAAACAGGTTTTAATTTTTTTGGCAAATCTATTTAAAATTAAAAAAACCTTATTTACAAAAGGATTCAGACCCCTTGCTATGAGACTTGAAATTGTGCTCAGATGCATCCTTTTTCTATTGATCATCCTTGAGTTTCTACACCTTGGAGTCCACTGGTGGTAAATTCAATTGATTGGACATGATTTAGAAAGGTCTCACACCTGTCCTATGTAAGGTCCCACAGTTGACAGTGCATGGTCAGAGCAAAAACCAAGCCGTGAGATCAAAGCAATTGTCTGTAGAGCTCCGAGACAGGATTGTCGAGGCACAGATCTGTGGAAGGGTACCAAAATAATGTCTGCAGCGTTGAAGGTCCACAAGAACACAGTGGCCTCAATCATTCTTAAATGGAAGAAGTATAGAACCACCAAGACTCTTCCTAGGCCAAACTAAGCAATTGTGGGAGAAGGGCCTTGGTCAGGGAGAAGGGCCTTGGTCAGGGAGGTGACCAAGAACCCAATGGTCTCTCTGACAGAGCTCCAGAGTTCCTCTGTGGAGATGGCAGAACCATCCACAAGGACAACCATCTCTGCAGCAGTCCATCAATCAGGCCTTTTATGGTAGTGGCCATACGAAAGCCACTCCCCAGCAAAAGGCACATGACAGCGCTCTTGGAGTTTGCCAAAAGGCACCTAAAGACTCTCAGACCATGAGGAACGAGATGATCTGGTTTGATGAAACCAAGATGGAACTCTTTGGCCTGAATGCCAAGCGTCATGTCTGGAGGAAACCTGGCACCATCCCTACTATGATTCATGGTGATGGCAGCATCATGCTGTGGGGAATGTTTTTCAGCGGCAGGGACTGGGAGACTAGTCAGGATCAAGGGAAAGATGAACAAAGTAAAGTACAGAGATACTCGATGAAAACCTGCTCCAGAGTGCTTAGTACCTCAGACTGGGGGCGACGGTTCACCTTCCAACGACCCTGAACACACAGCCAAGACAATGCAGGAGTGACTTCGGGTCTACTCTCTGAATGTCCTTGAGTGGCCCAGCCAGAGCCTGGACTTGAACCTGATTTGAACATCTCTGGAGAGACCTGAAAATAGCTGTGTAGTAACACTCCCCATCCAAACAGACAGAGCTTGAGAGGGTCTGCACAGAATAATGGGAGAAACTCCCCAAATACAGGTGTGCCAAGCTTGTAGCATCATACCCAAGAAGACTCGATGCTGTAATTGCTGCCAAAGGTGCTTCAACAAAGTACTGAGTAAAGGGTCTGAATACTTTTGTAAATGTGATTAACCTATTTTTGCTTTGTCATTATGGGTTATTGTGTGTAGATTAGGGGAAAAAACAATTGAATCAGTTTTAGAATAAGGCTGTAACGTAACAATGTGTAAAAAGTTAAGGGGTCTGAATTCTTTCCGAAGGCACTTGTAACTAGGAATAAAGAGGCCTGTTCTGCACTTAAATTGCATTCCCATGCAAAACTAGACAGAGCTAACAACTAAGTTTCAATAAAACTCCCAAGGCGTGACTTTTGTTGAATTAATATATTGAAAACGTTTGTTGTGAAACCACAAAATACAGAAAAGAATATACTTTTTTATTCAATTCACATCGACATACTGTAGCTGTACATTATATAGTTGAAGTTGCATAAATACAAAGCACGTGCTAATGTACCATGTATCTGGCACGATGCCAAACCATATAACTAATTTTTACTCAATTGGTTATTGGCTAACTCTTTTAATTACTCTAATGTGCAACGACCTCTGTACAATAACAAAGCATATTACACTAGAAACAGTTACATAACTTCAGTATTGTATGTTTTACAATTCGTTTACATGACGCACGAGCAAAGTAATACAGCTGACGGCATACATGAAAGGCAAGGCAATTTGTCTGAGTAAATGCAACCAACTAACATTGATAAGTAAGCAATTCTATCAATAACAAGATTATCATCGCTAGCAATATGCTTGAATCGAACTTACAAACAAATATTTTCCGAGGATGAAGCGTGACAAGAAATAACTGCACTGAAACACCTGCACCGTAGCGTTGTTTTTATCTGCTTCTATGCGTGCAGAACGAATTCTCTACTTCTTGTTTTCGTACAGTCTTTCTAAATACCAGAAAGCTCCAATAGGGGGCGATAAACACCATGGAACACAATGAAAATCCATTTTAACCACTAATAAAATAATCTGTTACCTTCTTACAGGATGGCAGCACATGGCCAATAGTAAACAGTAGCAGCAACATGTGTGAGTCAAAAGTTATTGCAAAAATAACTGCAGATAGTCCGGGTAGCAATTTGGTTAACTATTTAATTAACGATTTAGCAGTCTTATAGCTTGGGGGTAGTAACCGTTCAGGGTCCTTTTGGTTCCTGACTAGGTGCATCGGTACCGCTTGCCGTGGCAGTAGCAGAGAGAACAGTCTATGACTTGGGTGGCTGATGTCTTTGAGTGATGTACTGGACTGTCCGCACTACCCTCTGTTGCGCCTTGCGGTCATACCAAGCAGTGATGGAGCCAGTCAAGATGCTCTCAATGGTGCAGCTGTAGAACTTTTTGAGGATCTGAGAGCCCATGCCAAATTTTTCAGCAAATGTAATCATGGTGTTGGAGTCGTTCGCAGCCACGCAGTCGTAGGTGAACAGTACAGGAGCGGACTAAGCTGCTTAAGGGCACCCTTGTTGAGGGTCAGCGTGGCGAATGTGTTGTTGCCTACCCTGTTGTTGCTACCCTCACCTGCGTCCCGTCAGGAGATCCAGTTGCTGAGGGAGGTGTTTAGTCCCAGAGTCCTTATCTTAGTGATGAGCTTGGAGGGCACTCTGGTGTTGAATGCAGATCTGTAGTCAATGAACAGCATTCTCACGTAGGTGTTCCTTTTGTTCAAGTGTAAAAGGGCAGTGTGCAGTGCAATAGAGATTGCGTCACCTGTGGATCTGTTTGGGCGGAATGCGAATTGGAGTGGGTCCGGGGTTTCTAGGATGATGTTGATGTGAGTCATGACCAGCCTTTCAGAGGATTTCATGGTTAGAGATGTGAGTGCTACGGGGCGATAGTCATTTAGACAGGCTACCTTAGTGTTCTTGGGCACAGGAAATATGGTTCTCTGCTTTAAACATGTAGGTATTACAGACTGGGTCAGGGAGAGGTTGAAAATATCAGTGAAGACACTTGCCAGGTGGTCAGCGCATGTGCCGAGTATGTCTCCTGGTAATCCATCTGTCCTTGTGAATGTTAAGCTCTTTAAAGGTCTTAATCACATCGACCAAGGAGAGCATAATCACACTGTCATCTGGGATAGCTGATACTCACCAACATCTGTAGCACCTTGCGGTCAGATGCCTTGCTAAGCGGTGATGCTGTCAATGGTTCAGCTGTAGAACTGTGAGGATCTGAGGACCTTCTGCTGGATACAATAAAAGGTCACTCTAAAATGTGCACACAGTACAATCCCACAGATGTCTCACGTTGAGGGAGCATGCAATTGGCATGCTGACTGCAGTAATGTTCCACAGAGCTGTTGCCAGAGAATTGAATGTTCATTTCTGTACCATAAGCCACCTCAAGTCATTTTAGAGAATTTGGCAGTAAGCCCAACTGGCCTCAACAGCAGACCATGTGTAATCAATCAATCAATCAAGTTTATTTTATATAGCCCTTCGTACATCAGCTAATGTCTCGAGGTGCTGTACAGAGACCCAGCCTAAAACCCCAAACAGCTAGAATGCAGGTGTAGAAGCACGGTGGCTAGGAAAAACTCCCTAGAAAGGCCAAAACCTAGGAAGAAACCTAGAGAGGAACCAGGCTATGAGGGGTGGCCAGTCCTCTTCTGGCTGTGCCGGGTGGAGATTATAACAGAACTATGCCAAGATGTTCAAAAATGTTCATAAGTGACAAGCATGGTCAAATAATAATCATGAATAATATTCAGTTGGCTTTTCATAGCCGATCATTAAGAGTTGAAAAACAACAGGTCTGGGACAGGTGGCGGTTCCATAACCGCAGGCAGAACAGCAGCAAGGCCAGGCGGACTGGGGACAGCAAGGAGCCACCACGCCCGGCAGTCTCGACGTATGGTCCCAGGGCTCAGGTCCTCCGAGAGAAAGAAAGAGAGAAGGAGAAAATTAGAGAGAGCCAAGATTTTCAAAATGTTCATAAATGACAAGCATGGTCAGATAATAATCAGGAATAAATCTGTTGGCTTTTCATAGCCGATCATTAAGAGTTGAAAACAGCAGGTCTGGGACAGGTAGGGGTTCCGTAACCGCAGGCAGAACCGTTGAAACTGGAATAGCAGCAAGGCCAGGCGGACTGGGGGCAGCAGGGAGTCGTCATGCCCGGTAGTCCTGACGTATGGTCCTAGGGCTCAGGTTCTCAGAGAGAGAAAGAAAGAGAGAATTAGAGAAAGCATACTTAAATTCACACAGGACACTGGACACACACAGGACACATAAGAGCTAAGGCTGATACACCAGCCTAGGACCTCAATATCTGTCTTCTTTACCTGTGGGATCATCTGAGACCAGCAACCTGGACAGCTGATGAAACGGAGTATGCACAGCAGAAGAATTTCTGCACAAACTGTCAGAAACCGTCTCAAGGAAGCTCATCTGCATGGTTGTCATCCTCACCAGGGTTTTGATTTGACTGCAGTTTGGCATCGTAACCGACTTCGGTGGGCAAATGCTCACATTCGATGTCCACTGGCATGCTGGAGAAGTGTGCTCTTCACAGATTAATCTGGGTTTCAACTGTTCGGGGCAGACGGCGTCTATTGTGTCATGTGGATGACCGGTTTGGTGATGTCAACGTTGTGAACAGAGTTCCCCATGGTGGCGGGGTTATGGTATGGGCATGCATAAGCTACGGACAAGGAACACAATTGCATTTTATCGATGGAAATTTGAATGCAGAGATATCGTGACGAGATCCTGGGACCCATTGTCATGCAATTCTTCCACCGCCATCACCTCATGTTTTAGCATGATAATGCACGGCCACATGCCGTAAGGATCTGTTCACAATTCTTGGAAGCTGAAAAATGTCCCAGTTCTTTCCTGGCCTGCATACTCAACAGACATGTCACCCATTGAGCAAGTTTGGGATGCTCTGGATCGACGTGTTCCAGTTCCCGCCAATATATAGCAACTTCGCACAGCCATTGAAGAGGAGTGGGACAACATTCCACAGGCCACAATCAACAGCCTGATCAAGTCAATGCAAAGGTAGATGCCGACTGATTTTCTGATCCACGCCCCTACGTTTTTCTAAAAACGTGACCAACAGAAGCAGATCAGTATTGCCAGTTGTGAAAACTATGATGAATTTATTTCAATTGACTGATTTCCTTTTATGAACTGTTACTCAGTAAAAAAAAAAAAATGATTGTGTGTTGCGTTTTATTTTTGTTCAGTGTAATATTTGTGTTAACTCTATATAGTTGTGTTTTGTGGGTGGAACTGAGTAGGCTGATACCCCATTTCATAGGTAAGAGTGCAGTATTAATATCCAATATGGACAATAGACTGACTGGGAAGGTTATTTTCCACAGTCATCAGTCCTGCAATAAGAGCTAATAAGAGCTTAATATTTGTGTAAACGTTTGAGAATTGTTTTCTGTGGGTGTCAATGAGTAGGCTGGTACATACCCAGTTTCATCAATGCACAAGCCATAGGTAAGGCTGCACAGTGCATATAAACTCAGCAAAAAAAGAAACGTCCTCTCATTGTCAACTTCATTTCAGAAAACTTAACATCTGTAAATATTTGTATGAACATAAGATTCAACAACTGAGACATAAACTGAACAAGTCCCACAGACATGTGATTAACAGAAATTGAATAATGTGTCCCTGAACAAAGGTGGGCTCAAAAGTAAGGCAGTATCTGGTGAGGCCACCAGCTGCATTAAGTACTGCAGTGCGTCTCATCCTCATGGATTGCACCAGATTTGCCAGTTCTTGCTGTGAGATGTTACCCCACTCTCCCACCAAGGCACCTGCAAGTTCCCGGACCTTTCTGGGGGGAATGGCCCTAGCCCTCACCCTCCAATCGAACAGGTCCTAGACGTGCTCAATGGGATTGAGGTCCAGGCTCTTCGTTGGCCATGGCAGAACACTGACATTCCTGTCTTGCAGGAAATCACGCGCAGAACGAGCAGTGTATAATTGTCATGCCAGAGGGTCATGTCAGGTTGAGCCTGCAGGAAGGGTACCACATGAGGGAGGACGATGTCTTCCCTGTAACGAACAGTGTTGAGATTGCCTGCAATGACAACAAGCTCAGTCCGATGATGCTGTGACACCGCCTCAGACCATGACTGACCTTTCACCTCCAAATCGATCCCTCTCCAGAGTACAGGCCTCAGTGTAATGCTCATTCCTTCGACGATAAACGCGAATCCGATCATCACCCCTGGTGAGACAAAACCGTGACTCGTCAGTGAAGAGCATTTTTTGCCAGTCCTGTCTGGTCCAGCGACGGTGGGTTTGTGCCCATAGGCGACGTTGTTACCGGTGATGTCTGGTGAGGACCTGCCTTACAACAGGCCTACAAGCCCTCAGTCCAGCCTCTCTCAGCCTATTGTGGACAGTCTGAGCACTGATGGAGGGATTGTGCGTTCCTGGTGTAACTCAGTTGTTGTTGCCATCCTGTACCTGTTCCGCAGGTGTGATGTTCGGGTGTACCGATCCTGTGCAGGTGTTGTTACATGTGGTCTACCACTGTGAGGACGATCAGCTGTCAGTCCTGTCTCCCTGTAGCGCTGTCTTAGGCGTCTCACGGTACGGGCATTGCAATTTATTGCCCTGGCCACATCTGCAGTCCTCATGCCTCCTTGCAGCATGCCTAAGGCATGTTCACGCAGATGAGCAGGGAGCCTGGGCATCTTTATTTTGGTGTTTTTCTGAGTCAGTAGAAAGGCCTCTTTCGTGTCCTAAGTTTTCATAACTGTGACCTTAATTGCCTACCGTCTGTAAGCTGTTAGTGTCTTAAGGACCGTTCCATAGGTGCATGTTCATTAATTGTTTATGGTTCATTGGACAAGCATGGGAAATGGTGTTTAAACCCTTTACAATAAAGATCTGTGAAGTTATTTGGATTTTTATGAATTATCTTGGAAAACAGCGGGCGGGGTAGTGCTCTAATACTTAAATGTTCTTTACACCTGCTATTTTATGTGTAGACTCAACATTCTCAAATGTACCATTGTTCGACACAACCGTTAGAAATGTCTATATAAAGATGCAAAAGGTTTGGGACCTGCACTGGGACAGTCTTTCACAACTTCCTTCACTCTCCATGATGAGCTCTGCTATTCTATGGTGCCTGATTCATTTAGTCGCAGGTCTGTAGTAGTAGTATGTGTGGGCATCGGGAATGTCTGCACACAATATCGGCCACTTGAGGCTGTTTCTCTGCACAAATCTCTTCAACCACCCCATGCACTTGTAGCATTATGCACCTGCAGCGTTTTACACTTGTAGCATTATGTGCTAAGCTTTAGGTCTCTTGGTAGAAAGGAAACTGGGTTGCCAGGGCAGAAGTTTCACCTGTGAGTGTGTGTCTGTGTTAGTGTGCCCACTAATTGTCTATGTAAAGTCTTTATTTTCCCCAGGGGGCCATTAATTTTGCAGCACATAGTAAAAACAATGTACAAATTACAATAAATATACTATAATACAATATGTCCAGCAATATGTAGACAGGATAGCTAGAAAATATTTTTTGTGTCATTGTTTTGGCAATTCTCACACAAACGTCAGAATAGGGATGAAGCTTATTTTACATGCTTTTTACATTTGTATCACAAACAATTTGGGGGAAAATCTTGATGAGTGGCCACTTTTTAGACCTATACATGCCTCCTGAAAGACACTATGATCTGTGAACCGTACATGATACAGAAAATATATTGGTGTCCTTATACTCTTATGTTTACATATGTAACTTCCTCGTTGTAATTTTACAAATGGACATGGCAGTTTCCCGGCTATGGATTCGATCTTAAACATAGGGAGCCTGTATCTGCACTGTGAGGGATACAACATATTTCTCTGTGAATAAAAGAGTACCGCAGTGTCTTGGATAGTGGACTGCACTCTCAAACTGAATCCATTTGGGAGCCCCTGGTCTAATCTTTCCATTGTCCTGTCTGTCTACTCAGGCACTGGCGAGAGTGGCAAGAGCACATTCATCAAACAGATGCGCATCATCCATGGGACGGGCTACACTGACGAGGACAAAAGAGGCTTCACCAAGCTGGTGTACCAGAACATCTTCACCTCCATGCAGTCCATGATCCGGGCCTCCGAGACCCTCAAGATCCAGTACAAGTATGAACAGAACAAGGTGAGTCTGACTTGGGGTTAGGGAGAGGGGATGGGGATTGGGGTCCACTCATTGGACAATGACCATATTGGTCAATGTATTTCATTATATATCTATAGGCTACATTAGGGATCACTAATGGGAGCAGCAAATGGTTAGCGGCCAGTCTTTGCTGATTTCTTTTGATTTTCCCATGATGTCAAGCAAAGACGAGCTGAGTTTGAAGGTAGGCCTTGAAATGCATCCACAGGTACACCTCCAATTGACTCAAATGATGTCTATCAGAAGCTTCTAAAGCTATAACATAATTTTCTGGAATTTTCCAAGCTGTTTAAAGGCACAGTCAACTTAGTGTATGTAAACTTCTGACCCACTGGAATTGTGATACTGTGAAATAAGCTGTCTGTAAACAATTGTTGGAAATATTACTTGTGTCATGCACAAAGTAGATGTCCTAACCGACTTGCCAAAACTATAGTTTGTTAACAAGAAATTTTTGGAGTGGTTGAAAAACGAGTTTTAATGACTAAGTGTATGTAAACTTCCGACTTCAACTGTATGCATGTAACTTTGCATTGCATGCAGATATCCATAGCAAGTGAAATTGATGTATTTGAATTAGGACTGGTGAACCGGAGGTGCGCACCCATCAGGACTTCTATAGCCTAGTCATAGTATAGCCTAGGTGGGGAATACTACTATAAAATCAGCTACGGACTAATCCCCTTCTGGCATTGTCTGAATTCTCATCCACTCATAGGACCGCTCACTGGCAACTGTTGGCTGGCAATCTCCGCATCGAATTGTCCAGCCACAGGTTTATATGTCCGCACCATCAAATGCAAACCGTATTCAAATAGATCATAAAAGTAGCTGTAAACCATGCCATAAAACGTAATGGACTGCTACAGCTACTCCAATCTGCTCTGTCCAGGTACAGACACTAAGTCACTGCCGAGGAGAGGCCTGGATGTATCAATGGCAAGACAGTCTGTCTTTAGGCCTAAATCTATCGATAATAATCTGTACAAATGACCTAAAATGTTCTGATTTAACTTTGATCAGAATGCAGAAATGTGTAAATAATCCTGGAGCACTGGTACAGTGAATGTGAGTGACGCTGTCCAACCTTTTACTCTTTTCAAACTGTTTCCCCTATCTGGTGTCCTCTTCCTCCCCCCAGTCCAATGCACTGCTCGTGCGAGAAGTGGACGTGGAGAAGGTGTGTTCCTTCGAACAGCCCTACATCAGTGCAATAAAGATGCTTTGGACAGACCCTGGCATCCAGGAGGCCTACGACCGCAGACGCGAATATCAGCTCTCGGACTCAACCAAATAGTAAGTCTATTACTGGCATACACACACAATAGCTACAGTGGTTAGAGATTGAGAAGCGTTAGAATGAGAGAGATTGAGATTTTTAAATTGAAGAGAATGAGTTACCATAATAGTGAATATCATCTCTCCCTGACTCTATTAAATAGTGTTTCGTAGGAGAAAGTGAAAGGGATTTAGAGACCAAAAGAAAGAGGGAAAAAACTGATGGAAAGAGGAAGAACAGACGGCAACGTTTCTCATCCTGCTCCACCTTAGTTCTATTTGAACTAACCTAACGAGACCTGAATTTCATGTTTGTTATGTAGAATTATAGGTCTGAATTTGTTCAACCCTAAATTGCAGAGTAAGCACTTTGTCACCATGACTAGTGCTTATAGCTTTCCAGGGACAAAACACTTTGTTGTAATATGACTCAGAATCAATGTAGTGATTAGACTACTCTGTATTTTTATGACTGATAAGGTTATCAAGACTGTAAAAATGAACCCAAATGTCCACATGGACCATTTTAGGATGTTATGATACTTGGCCCTAAAGACTTGCGCTATTGTGATTCAGCCCCCCTAACAGGGTTAGTGATAATTGTTACAAACAGATACTGCCTACCGTTAGTTTGTGAGGAGTAACAGGATACAGCTGTAATATATTAATGTACAGTGCCTTCAGAAAGTATTCATACCCCTTGACTTATTCCACATTTTATCAGTTTGAGTTCCAAATGGATTCAATAATTTTTTCCCACCACACAATACCCCATAATGACAAAGTGAAAACATGCTTTTAGAAAGGTTAGCAAATGTATTGAACATTTAAGTATGGAAATATCTAATTTACATAAGTATTCACACCCCTGAGTCAATACCTGTTAGAATGACCTTTGGCAGCAGTGAGTCTTTCTGGGTAAGCCTCTTAAGAACACCTGGATTGTACAATATTTGCACAAAAATGTTTACATTCTTCTGTCAAGTTGGTTGTTGATCATGGCTAGACAGCCATTTTCAAGTCTTGCCACAGATTTTCATGCCTATTTTAAGTCAGAACTGTAACTATGCCACTCAAGAACATTCAATGTCTTCTTGGTAAGCAACTCCAGTGCAGATTTGGCCTTATGTTTTAGGTTATTGTCCTGCTGAAAGGTAAATTCATCTCCCAGTATCTGGTGGAAAGCAGACTGAACCAGGTTTTCTTCTATGATTTTGCCTGTGCTTAGCTCCATTCAGTTAATTTTTTTATCCTGTAACTCCTCAATTACAAGCATACCCATAACATGATGCAACCACCACTATGCTTGAAAATATGAAGAGTGGTACTCAGTAATGTGTTGTATTGGATTTTCCCCAAACATAACACTTTGTATTCAGGACAAAAACTTAATTGCTTTGCCACGGTTTTTGCAGTATTACTTTAGTGCCTTGTTGCAAACAGGATGCGTGTTTTGGAATATTTGTATTCTGTACAGGCTTCCTTCTTTTCACTCTGACATTTTAGGTTAGTATTGTGGAATAACCGCAATGTTGATCAATCCTCAGTTTTCTTCTATCACAGCCATTATACTCTTTCTGTTTTAAAGTCACTATTGGCCTCGTGGTGCAATCTCTGAACAGTTTCCTTCCTCTCCGGCAACTGAGTTAGGAAGGACGTCTGTATCCTTGTAGTGACTGGGTCTATTGATACACTCTCCTAAGTGTAATTAATAACTTCACCATGCTCAAAGGGATATTCAATGTCTGTTTAGTTTTTTTTTAACCAATAAGTGCCCTTTGTGAGGCATTCGAAAACCTCCCTGGTCTTTGTGGTTGAATCTGTGTTTGAAATTACTGCTCAACTGAGGGACAATTATCTGTATGTGTGGGGTACAGAGATGAGGTAGTCATTTAAAATAATTATGTTAAACACTATTATTGTACACAGAGTGAGTTCCTGCAACTTATTATTTTACTTGTTAATTAAGCAACTTTCTACTGCTGAACTTATTTAGGCTTGCCATAAGGAACTGAAGACTTGACTTTTCAGCTTTTCATTTTTATTTAATTTGTTCAAATTGAAAAACATAATTCCACTTTGACATTATGGGGTACTGTGTGTATGTGTGTAGGCCAGTGACTACACATCTTAATTAAATCAATTTCCAAAATCAGGCTGTAACACAACAAAATGTGGAAAAAGTCAAGGGGTGCAATGTATGTGATTATCTGTATGTATTTCTGTTTCCATGAGAAAGAGAGAGGTTGTGTGGCTGGTTTTTGTCTGTATGCATGTGTGCAAGTGATTGTGCAGCGTCAGGCACATGTGTCATGTGTCCCCCTTCATTCCACAGTTACCTTAGAGATTTAGAGCGAATAGCGACCAAGGGGTACGTGCCCACTCAGCAGGATGTGCTGCGGGTTCGAGTGCCCACTACTGGCATCATTGAGTACCCTTTTGACCTGGAGAATGTAATCTTCAGGTACTGGTGTGAAGTGCTGCCTATACCTGCGCCACTATTCTGGCTCCACCTCCCCCCTACTGCTGCTGGCCGCACAGCCCTGGGTCCTGGTAGCGTGCTCTCTGAGACTCCTTCCTATCAGCAGCTCTGAGTCTGTCTGAGGCCAAATCACTACTCCTAACTGAAAAAAGGGTATTTAGTCCAGATCTTATTGAACTTGCGGACTGCCTCAATTTGAACCCAATATAATAAAGGTTTTATGGGAAAAGTTTGGGGAAAAGCAAAACAAATGCAAGGTTTTGCAGAGTCTCTGAGAGCTGCGATCAGGTACTGTACTCACTTTCTGGGAGATGATTGGGGGGTTTAGTAGGTGGTAGAGGTGGCAGGTGAAGGGTCACCCCCCAGAGCTCTCAGGAATGGGTTCTCCTGTTTGGGACTGACTGGTCCCCTTGCTTTGGAGGGGGGTATCTGCTGTCATACTTCACTCTCTATCTCTGTCTCTCTTTGTCGTTCCTGTCTCTCTCTCTCCCGGTCTCTAGCTATCTAAGCGATCTGGATCGTATTGCTGAACCCAACTTTCTACCAACCCAACAAGATGTGCTTAGGGTTCGCATCCCCACCACAGGGATCATTGAATACCCTTTCGACTTGCAAAGCATCATTTTCAGGTAGAAAGACATTCACACTTTTGCTCCCTTCCCAGTGTTTTGTATTTCCTCTGAAATAAATAATTGTTTCAATATTCATGTTGACTGTGCGTTGTGTGATAACATCAGAGAACATTGATCATTTTCTCCCTCACAAGATCAACATGAGCAATGAATATCACTGAATCACCTGCTGCTTAATTTTATTCCTCATTGTTGTTTGATCTCCAGTTTTTACCCACCCATCATAATTGTCTCAGGCCCATCAAGTCTTTAATTTTCTCTATGTAATCCACGAGATGAACACTAAACAACACTTCAGCCCCTTGCTTTGCATGGTACAATACTGGATGGAGTAGAATGATGAGCTAAATATCAGCTTGTCATCTGAAGATTTAGTCATCATAACAGGGATGTTGAGAAACCGTGTACTCCAGGACTGTAACCAGTCTGGTGTCATTATGATGTAACCAGGCATGCTGCCTGTTAGTGTCGTCTGGGCCAAGCCAGTCGAGCTGAGGGAGGGGGAGGCCTCCTGGAAGTGGCCAGGCGGAAGAGACTGATCACTGGGCACCAAGGTGTAGAACAGCCCCCTCCTCCTCCAAGAAGATAATCATGAGGAGATGAAACCAGCGAACAAGAGCGATTACAAAAGAGTGCAAATCGATAGGAAGCCAGCATGTCAGCCCCTCCTACGCGCAGCAACGCTAGAAATAACTCCCAGGCTCACAATGAGGTTGGACTCGAGGATCCCTCCATCGCTTCACTCTACTGCTACTGGATGGATAGGCTGTGAATCACTACAGCAGTGTTTAAGGACATGTAGCCTATATAATAATATATTACAGAGATATTCCTCAGGATTGAAGTAAATCCAGACGATCCGCATTTTAAATCTCAATGAGAATATTTGGCTAGTCAGGGAGAGACTTGTGATGCAAGGAGCCCCCCTCTCCACCCCAACCCAATGTGTGTTAGAGTGATGGGGTCTGGTACAGCCCAGCCCGGGTTGTACTCACAGCAGCTGCACAAGGCAGGCTTTCATGAGGACAAAGTAAACATGCATGTCTGCTGCGTTCGGCCGTGGCGCTTCCCTCTCTTAATTGCCTTTTTGAAGTGGTTGAGTGTCATGATTTCTCTGGGCTCATCCTCCATAGGAGAGCCTATCCTTCTAAGTAGGTCACCCATCACTGCTACAGGAAAAGAGGTCGACTGATGCGAAGGAGCTTTTATTTTAGGCAGGCGTCCTAGAGGACCCCATTTATCAACGCCCCCCACTTCTCACTTTGCGGAAGAGCCAGCCAGGGACGGACAGAGGTAGCTGCTGCTCACTAGGCTAGGAAAGAAACCCTGATCCTCCTTTGATAACATGGATATAGACTAATAGATCTCTCCCATCAACTAAACCACTGTTGGAAAATAGGAGGATTTCTGAGTTGCATGATGGCTAATCTGATCCATCATCTATGAATGCAAAATTCTATGAAATCCATGAAAATAATGTTTGGAAAACAACTGTAGCGGTATTCCCAAAACCTTGCCTCCACTCGGTACCCCTGCTTGATCTGTGATGGAGCTGCCCTCTGCTCTCCCTTTCTTCCCCTCTCCCTGTATTCTTTCCTTCCCCCTCTGTATCTTCCCCTTCTCCCCCTCTAATCCCCCTTTCCTCTCCTTTTTGCACTGGCCTACCTCCCCACACTGCTGCTGGGCTTGTGCTCTGAATCTGAAGTCATTGGCTGACTTAGATGCTTCTTCCAAGCAGGCTAATGCCGTCCCGATCTGACCTCTCTGGCACACCGGCATCCACTTGGCTAGGAATGGGCTGGGATGTGGCTCTGCACAGTGCACACCTTTTCTTTTTGGTTCAACTTGGGTCGTTTAACCTGTCCTTGCACCTTCTTTGATTTACTGTATGTTGCATTAGTGCATAATAAGTTATCAAACTTAATTGTTATCAATTTAAGTTATTGATAGGATAATACATGTCGCATGTACAGTATGCAATGTTTAATTCTCATACGTTAACATATAACTGCCTAACTGACAATCCTGACCAGAAAGGAACATAATGTCCACAAAATCATGTTTTCCAAATAGTTGTACATGATGGTGAACACAATCAAGTGTGTTTGAGTGCTTCTTTGCACTGATGTATTTTAAAAGCAGATCAGAAAGGTATACATCTTATTGCATTAAAAGTGTTGTTCTCAATTGTAACTAAAATGCAGTAATTTCCCAATGTAACAATCATTTTAATTCCTTGATATCCATTATATTTTTGCTTTGTTTGACAGTTAGTCGTATTCATTGCTAGATTTTGGGCATTATGAATCCTGAAACGGGACTAACCTCAAATGTTTAAGTTTCACCAAATGATTTAGTTGGATACCCAAGTTACCACAATAAAACCCCTTTTTAAATTGCCATCAATGTCTGAATTTAGCCTAATTTTGAAAACTGCTCTCCTATATTCATCTCTCCATACTGGTCCTGTCCAATCAGGATGGTGGATGTAGGGGGTCAGAGGTCAGAGAGGAGGAAGTGGATCCACTGCTTTGAGAACGTCACGTCCATCATGTTCCTGGTTGCCCTCAGCGAGTACGACCAGGTTCTGGTGGAGTCTGACAACGAGGTGAGATTGAACACACACACACACACACACACACACACACACACACACCAGGCACACTGTCATTAGTCTCTTATTTACAGTCATTCGGTAGATAGTAGCTTCTTATATCCTGCTTGTTTGTGGATGAGTGTATTTTTTTTTGTTTTCCATTTTGCTGGTGTCCCTTTGACTGCAGCTCCATATGAAATGAGGATAATATGATCAGGCTGTTTAGTCATCGGAGAGAGCTGGTTTAGAACAACAAACTGTCTGATGGGTCATATGACAGAGTGTTTCATACAGCACTGCACCACGTTGCCAGGCGGAGCAGAGCGGAGTATTTGGGAGGGTAGAGACATCCACATCCTCCTGCACTGCTCTCGCTACTGGATCTACCTGATCTGACAGTAAACATCATGTCACAGGAGCAGCAGAGCAGGCCCTCCTTACACAGACAGGATGGGTGCCTCTGCATAGAGAATGGGATTATATAATGCCAAAGATCTGCTCTCACATAGACTTAACGCAGACCACAGCAAACTCACAAGAGCAAAGTTAACCCTAACATGTGCATTACTCCATCCATTATATTTTTCAACTACATATTTATTGCTTCCTCCCCCAAAAATTGGTGAACTTATTTGGAGGATGGGAATAATACATCTCATCACTACCCCACCTTTATTTCCTATAAATGCCATGGGAGTCTTTGTAAATTGGTCTCTAGGGTACAATGATAGTTTGTAAGCCATATGATTGTTTCACTAGACAATTTCATTGTTTTTATCAAGTGCAGTCAGGCATTTAAAATTACACTGAATTGAGTTGTATGCAGTGGCAATTGGCCATGTGTTTTCTAACCAGATTCTTCTTCTTTTTTTTTTAGGCTAGATTCACTATTTTGTTAGAACTGCTATTAAATCAAGCCGTATCTTGGATTAATATGAGCTCATGAATGACCAAAGTTTTTATTATTTAACTAGGCAAGTCAGTTAAGAACAAATTCTTATTTACAATGATGGCCTACCAGGGAACAGTGCCTTGTTCAGGGGCATAACAACAGATTTTTACCTTATCAGCTCGGGGATTTAATCTAGCAACCTTTCGGTTACTGGTTCAACGCTCTAACCACTAGGCTCCCTGCCACCAAATATATGGGTATGCTCTAGTAGAGAAGGGGTTGTTTCTTCATAGGAAAAGTAAGATTTACTGTCAAGTTTTTTTGGCCCAATATATGAATTGAAAGCAATAAATTGGTTGATTTCAGGTAATTGAACAGAACAAAATGTTAACACTAATTAGCATATTTGTTAATGTTTTTGCATGACATAGAATAATGAAAACATATGTTTGTTTTTCATTAACCTAATAATCACGCTAAAAACATCACCACTGTTGGCTCATTTCAAAGCAAGAAAACCAATTGCATATTTGAATAATAGCTACATGTAATAAAAGTGTAGGTTTGTTTTACATTACCTCATTTTGTGCCTGCCATTTGTCTGTAGGCTACTCTGCTAGCAGCTTGCTAAAAACTGCAAGCAAGCTAGCATTTTAGCTTCTCACATCTCCCCCATGTGAAATAATCAGATTTATAATGAAATAATATACCCTGGCAAATATTTTTATACTTGCCAGTGCAACCTACACATTTTTTCCAGTTTTGATATATTGCTTGAATGTATTCGCTCCCATATCATCAAAAATAGAACATTTATCATGTTTGCTCACAGAGAAAAAGCACATTGCTAGCAGCTGTTTTTACCGTTTCAAAATAGCCTGGAATCACGTAGATATTACTTCGAAACAAAATACCTTTTGGGTGGACTTGAAGGCCTCAAAGTTCTTTGGTTTATTGTTTAACAGTCGCTGTGATTATATTTTGTTATCTATGCAAAATAGACTACTTTGTGCATAGCCTATATAAATCAAATAAAGGAACCAAGTGAGTTCTGACCATTCTTTCCTTTCTGTCTTCCTATCGCTCTACCTCCCTCTTTCTCTGTCAGAATCGGATGGAGGAGAGCAAGGCTCTGTTCCGGACCATCATCACATATCCCTGGTTCCAGAACTCCTCCGTCATCCTGTTCCTCAACAAGAAGGACCTATTGGAGGAGAAGATCACTTACTCCCACCTGGTCGACTACTTCCCCGAGTTTGATGGTAAACAACTCTTTACCTTTATTCTAGCACCTCTCTGCACTGGCTAATGTGGCCATGTCCAGTACCATGGCAGCTACTGAGGCAAATTATCAAATATAATGCATATGATATATTTATTTATTATTGGAACATTATTCATTTCAAACTCTATAGGTGGCATGAACAGACCTGAATGTATTTTTGTTAGTATTTAGTGACACCGTGTGGCTAGACAATGAACTGAAATGTAATACAAATTCACACCATTCAGGATTTTAAATCGCTTACCTTTTGAGATCATGTAACGTCGTCCTTTCAATTTGAAATGTTGTGTGTTCGTTGGTAGCACAGGTACACAGTGATGTGTCCTGTTGCCTGTAGCTTTGGGATAATGTGTGTGTGTGTACCCCTAGGGCCCCAGAGAGACGCTCAGGCAGGCCGGGAGTTTATCCTAAAGATGTTTGTGGACCTGAACCCTGACAGCGACAAGATCATCTACTCCCACTTCACCTGTGCCACAGACACAGAGAACATCCGCTTTGTGTTCGCTGCCGTCAAAGACACCATCCTGCAGCTCAACCTGAAGGAGTACAACCTGGTGTGAGAGAGAAATTGAGAGAAACCGGCAGCCCACGCAGAGTACACATCTACACACACACACCAACAAATGAAACAGTACACACACTAACACACACACACCTGCACTAACACACACACACACACACACACACACACACACACACACACACACACAAACACTCGATCGCACATGCGTAATATATTCCAGGTTCTATTCACCCCTGGTCCCAACATCATCCTGCTTCTTGTCTATGGTTTAATTGGATGTGTTTTTCCAGCTCCAGTCATTTCCCCCCACTCCTCTCTTCCCTGCCCACTGTAGCCTGACATCCCTCCTAATGTCACCCGCACACACAAACACCTATATATATATATATATATATATACTCGGAGGCTGCTCTGACTTGACTTGGTGGTTGACAGCTCTCATTTGTCACCTGGTTTGGCTTGCGTCTCTGGGTCACCCCTGTTAAAGGAGGGGGGCTTGGGGGTGGGTGGGTAGGTAGGTAGAGGTCTGTTTTGATTTGGTGGCTTGGATGCTGGTGTGATTTAAAGGAAGGAGAGATGAGCTGAGGTGTAGGAAAGCAGGAAAATGCCAGTGTCCCCCCTTCACATTCAGCAGGGTCTGTCTGCGGGATGGGGGGGACTGGGCACCCACCAGTCTGCAGGGGGTTGTGGGTAACTGCATAGAATATCGTTGGAGCAGGTGCGGGTGGTGCTGAGGAAGCTCAACTACATGGTCTTTGAGGTGTGTTTTTTCCAAACCTCACGCTAGGCTAGAAGTCACCTTGCACTGTTGAATGTAAAAAGTTTGTGTTACAATCAAGTGGATGCTCACACAGACAGAGCAAGGGTGGGAGAGATGAAGTAAATTGATCTGTGTATATTAAGAATTATTTTAGGTGAGTTTATTGACTATTACTATTGCTACTACCGCTTTCCCGATGAAGATGTTAATTAAAGATGAACAAGACCGCAGTGTTTCTCATTTCCAAGAGGAAAGTCACAATTATCCAATAGAGGATGTAACCTACATATTTGGAGACTCTTAGTTTCCTCAATCCACTGCTCCCCGTCCCTTAGACAAAAAATAATTTACATTTTTCACAGAACCACTTGTCGAATTGGCAGCATCTTGTAACATTCTAAAACTAAAACGACAATATGAATAAACTGCAGCACTATTTATATTTAATTTGTCATGATTTTTACTCCTTAAAATGCTGTACCATTTGCCAAATGTATTATGTTTTGTTTGCTGTAGATACAATCAAGTTGCCAGTATCAGTTACATCCCCCAAGACTGTTCAGATACGATGAACAAAACCAACTCCTTGGGGAATGGGGTGATGGAGATGACTGAAACGAAATGTGTATATTTACATGTGTGTCTTCTCTCATAGTTGCATTGAAAAGTTTGGTACATTAATTTAGGCCAAACTTATTTATATTTGCCGTACTATACAGTTTCTTTTGGACAATTGCCTAATTAATTACAATTGTTTGATACTGTTTCTGTGAATTTTTTTACATTTTGGTTATCTTCTAATGAAGGTAAACAACTTGCTGTACTTGTGCAGATGACATAAAGGAGCAATAGTTTGTTGTAATAAAGAAATCTTTAGTGCTGCCAGTTAACTTAAGTCACAAGTTGGTCCTCCACCCGGTGTCAGTACAGCTTCTCTTTGTTAAAGGTATTGGATATTTTTTTCCCTATTTGGCCAATATTTTGAGAAATGGTAGTGATAAATAAGAGTAAGTCTTTTTTTAAATTTGTCTAATTTATGGACCAGAGCTTTAGATGTTGTTCGTCTGACTCTTCCTCCCTGCTTCCATCTAGAAGTGTCTCCATCAGATGGGAGACTGGGAGAGACGGGGTCCATACTGCTGTAAAAAAAAAAAAAAAAGATTTTATTGGCAAGTGATCTACCTTTAGAGACATCATACTTGGTAGTTGCAGTTCTATTCTGTTTCAATTTTGAAATGCTTGAGAATGGGAAGATTCTTTTCCATTTTGGGTTGGTGCATTATGCAAATAGAAAAAAAGAAACTCATCAGTGGTTGAATTTAACTGGTCTTTGCTTGCATTTTTGTAATTTAAGATTTTAGTTTGGTATTGGTTTTAATCCCATATCTTGTCTTTTGCTTGATAGTTAAGATTCCATAGCTAACAATATGTCGATAGGTTGCTATTTTGTCTTCAACGTAATTCAGGTGAGTTTTCATAACTTTTCATTATAAGGGCTACTACTAGCAAAGTTGACAGATAATTAAAGGACTCTATGGGTGATATAGAGCAATAGGTGCAATTAAAGTGGGTGTTATGAATCAGGGAGCCAGTGTTGGGGTGTGTTGATGCCAAGGGGGAGGCCATTGCCACAGGTTGAGTGCAAACTGTCCAGTGATGCCAGTTGGTGATCATTGGAGGATGAATTCTGCTGGCTATTTGCCTGTGAACTTTGACCAGCCCGTTTGGGCCCGAGCAGAGCCTAGTAAAATCACAAGGGGATCGCATAGCTGCCTGCCTCAGCCAATCTTTAGTGTGCTCTTCCGTTCCCACCTGCCATTCATGTCTTCAGCTTGGCTTTAGTCCATTGTTGTGGATGGTTTGTGTTTTATGTGCCCTACTAGTCATGTTTCTATGCTTGACATTTATATACTAAGAAAGACCATGACTGGAAGACATATGATTGCCACAGTGCTATTTGCACTCCAGAGAGCGTAGGGTGAGAGCGGTTAGGTGAAACTTAACACTTTAGAGAGTTATCATGATGACAGACTTGTTTTTCATATCTTGTATTTTTGGTGCCAAAAATAATGGCTAAATTGAGTGCAGGGTGCCCAAATATTTTTCACATTCTACTGTACATGGCAAGCACTTACCCTGCAAAGTGAAGTTTGTGCTCTGTTTAAGATCTTGCTGTGTGTTTACAATTACATTGAATTGCAACCTAAGAATGTTTTGCCCATAATGTTGGCTTGGGTATACTGTTCAGTCCCCCTTAACTAATGTCCACTGTATACTAGCCTGGCTGAAAGGTCCAACTTTTACCTTTCCTCTACATTGTCTCTACGTCAGTTGTTAAATGGTTTGTGCAATTCATGGAAATATCTATAAATGTTGCTTTCATTGAAGGTGGAAAAGTATTACCTTTTTTTGGACTTAGTTTAAGTGCCACAGTGTTTTAAAAATGTTGAAACATGTTGGACATTTTGTAATAACTTGTCATTTGGCCAACCCGCGGTGGATGTGGCCTTGTCGTGAAGGCAGCTTGCGAGTTGTCAGGGATGTTTGGTGTTGCACAACTTGTATTTGAAGGCCTTTCTTTGTTAATTAATGGTCCCACACCTAATACTTTGTATACCACATTATTTGTAAACTGTACATAAGAAGCAGAAATATGAATGCTTCCTGTGCAACTGCAGATGAGGTTTTCAACTAAATTTTAAATTTTGTTGTGATTGCATATGTCTGAATGGATGTTTTTGGTTTAACTTGTTGAGCTTGTAGGCAAGTTTTCATTTCTCTCAGGAGTACGAAGGTCTCTTGCCAGGGCAGGCTGGACTGAGATGTTGCCAGTGGTACTTCAGATCACGACCAACAAGGCAGCTTGTTTTTGAATTGTTTTAGAGTGGTTACTGCTTCTCTGCTGCTCTGTTACCTCAAGAAGCACACTCCCTTTGACCTGTGGTTTACTTGCTTAGGTAGAGTAGGGTTTAGTTCTACACATGACACTCATGCTGGGCTCTCTTCATGCTTGTAACCCCCCAGTGGTTTTGCATTAATTTAGTTACATTGTACACCTTTTGCGCTCTTTACTGTAGGTATCTGCATCAGCTTGTGATCCAGTGGTTTTGAGGTGTATGATGTGCTGTGTGGTTGCTTCGCTGCAAAAAACACTCTACGAATGTCTGGCGCAGGCCTCCCTCCCTGCTGTTGGCAGATATGAGAATGCTACCATGGGTTTTCTGGGCATACAGTCAGTGTCAGTTTAAACCAAGTACATTGGTTTTCTCCACATGTGGACTATGGACAGTGTATGTAGCTGTGTTATGTGCACCCTCTACAGCACACTAATTGAACATCACAATAACTAGTAAGAGAACATGAAAGAAGTACTGTCGTCACTAAAACCAGCACAGTGGGGATTGAGGAAGGGATACACTACTAGAGGCAAGTCCATGCCATAGACTGACTAGCACTACAGTATATACAAACAGTTGCCACCATTTTTCCATACAGTTCATTTTGAAATAAGCCTGTTAAACTTTATTTATTGTAATGCTTTGCCAAGTGAAGGTACCGAAGGGGTAATATACTGTAGCAGTTGGATTCATCGTTGAATTAATGAATATGGTGTTTTTTAGAATATCAGCTGTTGTCTCCTCTTACTTGATCTTTAATCCTTTCTTTCTCCCGGGTCAATGCACTGAACCTGCGCTGCAGCAATGGGACTTCCGGCATTCATGCAACTTACATGTTCATTCAAGCACGTTTTGTTGGTACTATGAGATGTGTATACACTTTTGATGGTTAATGCTTTTTCTTGAGATCCATACTGATGTGATGGATGCACAGAAATGCTAAAAGCTATCATTGCATCTTTTTGTTTCTTTTTTAAGGCTGATGCATTACCTGAACTCTTGTATTTAGGAGCACTTAATATGATAGATTTTTAAATAAGAGGTTAAATAAACTTTGTGTAGTGGTGTATAAATTGAAAGTAATGTATTTTTTTCTTAAGTATACCAAATGTAAATTATGTACAATAATGAATGTGCCAATCCCCTTTCTTTGTAGAGCCAGACTCTTAACAAGTGCCAATGTTGTGAAAAATCATAAGGACCTATGTATTTCATGGTCCACTTTTTAAAACAAATAAACACTAAGTATGTGATTTAAGATTAATAAATAAATGAAAAAGGTGAATTTTATTCTGTATTTAATGATAAACTGCTGTTTTTAAAGAAATCACATTTTAATTGCATGTGTTGGTTTGGGTGGGGGGAGGGGGAGAAACTATTAATGCAAAGCCCTTCAGAAAAGGGACCTAATGGGTATTGATTTTCAGTATTTTTCTTTTGTATGTTTCATTTCAACCACTGTTGCCTGAACCTCATTCAAACATGAAAATGATTTTCATAGCCTTCTCCTTTAAAGAAAAAGTATGTTTTAAATTGGAATAAAATGTGTTCCTATACTCTGTGCTGGTGTTCTGCCTGTATATTATAAACTCATTTATGAACAATTAGCTTTTGAAATATAGCCTATGCTACACCTTATGATCCTTTATAATCCAGAAGACAAACTTGATAAATTTTATGTGGTTGACACCACAGTGGGAAACAATAGAAAACAAAAATTAAATGCAGCTTGTGTACTCATTCAAGGTGGAATTTGTGTTCCCTTCCACGAGGAGCGCTAGTTATTTAGCCATTACATTTCTGGGATGACGTTTGGGGCATGTTTAGAAGTGCAACGTAGAACGTTTCAGATAGAAATACATTTCCTTTAACACCCACTGCGTTCTATTCCAATTGGCATAGAATATGATTTGTTCTGTACGGTGGATATCTTTGTGGGGCGTTTTGTAATGTCGCAACTTGCCTCAGGAATGGAATGTCGACTCTTCAGCCTCAGCCACAAATTCGGATTTCGGCTAGGGACAGATTTGACAGAGGCTGAGCAAGTGTATACTTTAAAGTTTACCATAAGCTTAAATCATTACATTAACAAATCTTAAGTCGTTTTTTTGCGCCAATTGTTTGTTTACCAGCACTAGTTAAAACGGGAGGAATTCAATTTAAGCGAATACGGAGATCCATTTTGTTATTTTTGGGAATTCGAACAGTTTTCCCTCTGAAGCGTTGTGTGTTAACGGACATATAGCTTTAGCTGGCTTTGTTGGGTTGGCGAAAACACACGGTGAAAGACGACCGAACAAAAGAAACCACGAAAAGATCTAGCGTTATCCATAACATTTGTAGTTATATGCATATTATATTTAGCTAGCTAGTGTACTAGTTAAGTTACCTATAAACTGAAAACTAACGTTAGCAACAGCGATTAATCATTTTGAGCGACAGCCTTTGAAGAATTAAGAAAGGAACATTCAAATGGTCGAGGTTTGTATTTCATCACCAACGAAAACGAGATTCCAGCTGGTAGCTACTAGGCTACTTTTGTCGACTGATATACACCTGGACAAACAAGAGATATTGATTAGCTAGCTAACGCCAGCTGGATCACCAATTTTGGGGACAATAACTAGCGTTCGCTAGTGATCTGGTCAACTCGTGCGATTATTGGCTAGATTCGAGCTTGCAAATACGGACAAAGAGGGGAACAACAAGCCAATATTTTTGTGGCTGCATTTTGAATACTCATCATTCATCGTATTTGGGAAGGAAAACAATAAACAAGGAATTGACATGATGTTTCCACAATCCAGACATTCAGTAAGTGGATTTAATGTCATATTCGGAGAATCACTAGATTATTTTCTGTATTAAACTTGTTTGTCTGCGTGTGCCAGTTAGATTGTATCTAGTTATACAATGAGCATACATCGTTACATTGTATTGCATCAAAGGTTTTTATGCTTTCAGCATGTCACTTCCATCAAGAAATATGATCGTCACATTTTGTTTCAAATCTGAATTAAGCAGACCCCCTGGGGCAATTTGATTACCAAACCAGACATAAGTTAGGGCCTATTTATGCCTAATTACCATGACCCGTATTATGCTTAACTACTTGTTGTGGCCATACATTTGTATGCCGTTTGTTGACTGCGATTTCACAGGTTATTAGTTAAAGTGGAAAAGAATCATGCTCATTTCCAAGTATTTACATCAAACTGTCGGTGACACAATTACAATATTTGTTCTGTTCAATACAGAATCGGCATGATTTTCATTGCTACTGAATTTGGATTGCAAGGCAGATGGGAAATGTAGAACGGATGGCTATTTTACTGTGGCTACAAGTATACAAGCCCGACAACGTAATGCATACAGTGTAGCGATTACTCTTACAGGGAGCCCCAAATGATGACATTGAAGAAGTTGACGGACTTTGCAGACATGATACAGGAACTGGGGGGAGATTTGGTTCATGTCCAATGTTAAAACATTTAACATAATTAACTTTCGAAAGACAGGCAGTTCTGATATGATTTGTTGGCAATTGAATATATCGTTTCTTTGACAACGATAAGTACGGCTGTCTCTACATGATTCTCTTGACAATAAAATACTTAAGTTGAGTATCTACCTTAGTATCCAGAATATACTGAGGGGTAGAGCTGGTACTGGCTTGTGATTCATGGCCTGCAACCCATGTAGTGGGTCTGTGTTGTGCCTTAACAACCACGTGCCCATCCAGTTGTTATGCAAGTATAGTAATGGCGTATTAATAAATAACATGAAAAACACGACAGGTGTTATGGAAACATGAAGTGTCGGTACAATTTCTTTTTTTTGTCGGTAAAATTAATTGTGTGAAAATTGATGGCGTAAACCATCACTTGGAGTCACGGGATGATATGCCAAGTTGTACTACAACAACGTGGGAAAGCATTAAGGGCCTGATTCAGATTTAGGAAATTAACGCTTTTTATAGGCACGCCTTTCCTACGAACTTCTCAGTAGTACTTTTTCAGGCTTACGCATCGAACACACCGGCAGTGTCATTGCATTTTGGTACACCAGAATTACTTTCATTTCCAATGAAACGCTGCGTTTGCCTTGCAGCGTTGCAGACGCAGTTGCAGTGCGTTTACTCTTGTCTATACATTGGATTTATCGAACCTATGCGTCAAACTATGCATAGATGGCTTGACAGAAATGGTAGCAGAAGTTGAATGTTGAACCTTTGTTGCATACATGTGCAGATGATGCTGCATTCTATTTTGCGCAATGATGCTGGCCGTGTGATCGGCAGCATCATTGCATTTTGGTACACCAGAAGTAATTAATTTCCAGTGGAACGCTGCGTTTGCTTTGTAGCATTGCTGTTGCTGTGCGTTCTGTGTGGTGCATACTTTGGATTTATCGAATGTAAGCTCAAACTGTATGCGTAGACGACTTGACAGAAATGGTAGCAGAAGGTGAATGTTGAACTTTTGTTGCATACACATCCAGATGATCCTGCATACTATTTTGCACAATGACACTATCGGTGTGATCAAGGCGTTACCTTATGCCGGTGCGTAATAGGCTTTGCAGGCGTTGTTCCCTTGCACGCACTGAATAAATGTAATTCACCTGGTGAAAACCCTCCCACTTGCTGTGTTTTTTCCTCGTGGAGTTGTCATTCAATAGGGGTTTCAGTACATTTATATAAAGACATCTTTAAAAAATAAAACTTATTAGAGCATATGGAGAGAATGTTCAGAACATTAGGGATCAATGAGAGAAGGCCATGTAAATACAGACATTCGTCGCATTTTCAGCACCAATTGGTACATTCAAAATACTCTATTGTATATTATTTGGGGTTAGGAAAGTATTTATGAATAATTAAAAAACAAGTTTGGATGCCTTTACACAAAATATATTGGTTTATCAAAAATACGCTGGTTTGATTCATCCTTAAAATTACCATATTCAACTGTTCAATCCATGACATATTGGAAGGTGAGAAAAGTGTAGAATATGGTTTGAACAGTAGTCTATAAATCTACCTTAATATTCTTCGCTTATCATGGAACTGTGACAATGGTCCAGATGTAACGGATGTGAAATGGCTAGCTAGTTAGCGGGTACGCGCTAATAGCGTTTCAATCAGTTACGTCACTTGCTCTGAAACCTAGAAGTAGTGTTTCCCTTTGCTCTGCAAGGGCCGCGGCTTTTGTGGAGCGATGGGTAACGACGCTTCGTGGGTGTCAGTTGTTGATGTGTGCAGAAGGTCCCTGGTTCGCGCCCGAGGTCGGGGCGAGGGGACGGTCTAAAGTTATACTGTTACACAGACATCATGAACCGTGCACCAGGCTCCAGGTTTAAACTGATACATATGGTCTGCATTCCATAATGATTCAAATAGGCTACAAGTCCCAAATTATTTCAGAACTTGTAATACATTAGCCTACTATGAACCACTATTGCTAGCTATCCTCAGGAACAGACACGCGAACGTGACAGAGGAAACGTAAACAAACAATATATAATGGTGCAAAGTGTAAGGAAAATAACAAGGTTATAAATGCATGCGGGTATAACTGACGGTGGCTACCGCTAGTGGCTAATATTTAACACAATACATTGTACTTAAAAAAAATGTTTATTTTTATATATACAGTGAAAAAGTCCAGGCATATAAATTAAACATTCTAGAAATCAAATAGGGTGTATCTGTAGACACATTAATTTCTTTGATCTCCACCTAAAACAAATAGCGGGTGAATAGCATGCTAATGTCATGCTTAAGATCAAGGTCAGACTACGCATAGAGAGAAGTACTTAACTAGCGTCGGACCCCCCCGACCCCCACCAAAAGAGTTTGATGATGAGCTTGATGCAAATTTCCTATAAATATTGATGGTATTATTTTAATGCTGGTGAGATGATGATCAATGCTTGGCTGCAAGTTATCAAATAAAAAGGATATTGCTCTTATCCATATCTTATAACCTACCCTGTCGACTTTATCAGAGAAATGTCTAGAGAGCATGCGGCAAAAACAGATTGGGCAAGTTTGCGACTTATCGCAAAAGATTTAGCAGCCATCGGTAGATGGAAACACATTGAACTTCTTGGTTTTTGCAAAAGTACTTTTTATGTGCACTACGTCATCACACACAGCATTTTGTCCTCAATAAGTCAGTTTAATGGAAACACCTCTCGTGGGAAAATGTGAATATTCTTTATGCATATTTTAGAATATTCACCAAAAAAATTTGTCTCCATTTGTATTAAAACCAGGCTATTGTGTGTAATGGAATGCATATTTCCCAGCATGAAAACAACTAACCCTGGTGGGTGCCTTTTTATGACTGGAATAGGCCAAATCTTTTTCCCAAATCCCAATTTCCCATGGTAATAGAAATTGGTCTATGGTATAAAAAAAAAACTGACTCTCAGCCCATGATCACATAACTCATATTTGTGTACATATTCAAGTAAAAAATGAACACTTCGGTAAACGTCTATTTGAAATTTTAACATCACTGTCATGTGCTAAACAAGCAATTGCATTTGCACGGTGTTGGTGCTGTGTAGACCCTGTCGTTCACAGCACAAATAAAACCTGAAATGAACGTTTTGGAATACAATGTCTGCAAAAACTATTACAAGGCTATTATGTTACCATGGTGTGCTTGCTCCATAGCAACAATTTGTCACTGCCAGTTCCAACGTAGAAGGGGGAGGAATTGTTTGCTCAGGCTAGAGCCTGGATGTCTCATGATATGAATGGTGTGCCCTTGTGCATGCAGCCGCGGGATGCGTCTCTGTTCTAAGACAGGCAGTGTGTCTGAGAAGACTGCAAAGGTTCCAACCACTTCATCAGTGTGCAGAGGAGAAGAAAAGTGCTCCTAATTGTGTGAGAGACCTAACTGGATCCCCATCCCATTCTACAGAACCCTTCAACTGACTGAGACACTTTTTGTATTTTGAAAGTTATATCTTGAAAACTTGCTGACATGCAAAAAATTGTGGAACTCTTTCAACAGTGCACTAATGAAACAAATACCAAAATATAGTTTGGGAGTTTCCTTTTAAGGTCAACGGCATCATGAACTTTGCAAGTACCAGGACATTTTAGCCAAAAACCTGGTTGCCTCTGCCAAGAGGTTGAAACTTGGCTTCAAGTGAATCTTCCAGAAAGATGTCAACATTGAACCATGCCCCATGGTGGCGGTGGGGTTATGGTATGGGCAGGCATAAGCTACAGACAACTAACACAAATGCATTTTATCAATGGCAATTTAAGTGCACAAAAATATGAGATTGTGAGGCCCATGCTCATAATTTTTATTTTAAGGTATCTATGACCAACCGATGCATATCTGTATTCCTAGTCATGTGAAATCCATAGATTAGGGCCTAATGAATTTATTTAAATTGACTGATTCCCTCATATAAACTGTAACTAAGTCAAATCAATGAAATTGTTGCGTTTGAACAAAAACAATGTAATTGAGAGTGAAAAGGAATCTTGTACAGAATCAAAATATTACAAAACAGTCATCCTGTTTGCAACAAGGCACTAAAGTAATACTGAAAAAAATGTGGCAAAGCAAATTAACTTTGTCATGAATACAAAGTTTTATGTTTGAGGTAAACCTAATACAACACATTACTGAATACCATTCTCCATTTTCTTCAAGCATAATGGTGGCTGCATCATGTTATGGGTATGCTTGTAATCGTTAAGGACTGGGGAATTTTTCAGGATAGAAAATAAACAAATGGAGAGTTAAGAAAAAAAGACAGCAGCTAAGCACAGGCAAAATCCTTGAGGAAAACCTGCTTCAGTCTGCTTTACACCCCCAGACACTGGGAAATGAATTCACGTTTCAGCAGGACAATTACCTGAAACACAGGGGCAAATCTACACTGGCGTTGCTTACCAAAAAGACAGTGAGTGGCTGAGTTACAGTTTTGACTTAAATCTATGGCAAGACCTGAAAATGGTTGTCTAGCAATGATCAACAACCAGACTTTTTAGAATTTTGAAAAGGATAATGGGCAATGTCGGTGTGAATACTTACAGTTGAAGTCGGGAAGTTCACATACACCTTAGCCAAATACATTTAAACTCCGTTTTTCACAATTTCTGACATTTAATCATAGTAAAAAATCCCTGTCTTAGGTCAGTTAGGATCACCACTTTATTTTAAGAATGTGAAATGTCAGAATAATAGTGATTTATTTCAGATTTTATTTTGTTCATCACATTCCCAGTGGGTCAGAAGTTTACCTACACTCAATTAGTATTTGGTAGCATTGCCTTTAAATTGTTTCATTTGGGTCAAATGTTTCGGGTAGCCTTCCACAAGCCTCCTACAATAAGTTGGGTGAATTTTGTCCCATTCCTCCTGACAGAGCTGGTGTAAATGAGTCAGGTTTGTAGGCCTCCTTGCTCGCACACGCTTTTTTAGTTCAGCCCACAAATCTTCTATAGGATTGAGGTCAGGGCTTTGTGATGGCCACTTCAATACCTTGACTTTGTTGTCCTTAAGCCATTTTGCCACAACTTTGGAACTATGCTTGGGGACATTGTTCATTTGGAAGACCCATTTGCGACCAAGCTTGAACTTCCTGACTGATGTCTTGAGATGTTGCTTCAATAAATCCACATAGTTTTCCTTTCTCATGAAGCCATCTATTTTGTGAAGTGCACCAGTCCTTCCTGCAGCGAAGCACCCCCACAACATGATGCTGCCGCCCCCGTGCTTCACGGTTGGGATTGTGTTCTTCAGCTTGCAAGCTCCCCCCTTTTCCTCCAAACATAACAATTAGAGGTCGACCAATTAATTGGAATGGCTGATTAATTAGGGCCGATTTCAAGTTTTTATAACAATCGGTAATCGGCATTTCTGGACACCGATCATGGCCGATTACATTGCACTCCACGAGGAGACTGCGTGGCAGGCTGAGTACCTGTTATGCGAGTGCAGCAAGGAGCCAAGGTAAGGTGCTAGCTAGCATTAAACGTATCTTGTAAAAAAACAGTCAATCTTAACATAATCACTAGTTAACTACACATGGTTGATGATATTACTAGTTTATCTAGCTTGTCCTGCGTTGCATATAATCGATGCGGTGCCTGTTTATTTATCAATGAATCACAGCCTACTTCGCCAACGGGTGATTTAACAAGCGCATTCACGAAAAAAGCACTGTCGTTGCACCAATGTGTACCTAACCATAAACATCAACGCCTTTCTTAAAATCAATACACAAGTATTTATTTTTAAACTTGCATATTTAGTTAATATTGCCTGATAACATGAATTTCTTTTAACTAGTGTGCAGCAATTTGGGCCACCTGGCTCGTTGCGAACTGTGTGAAGACCATTTCTTCCTAACAAAGACAGCCAACTTCGCCAAACGGGGGATGATTTAACAAAAGCGCATTATCGGAAAAAAGCACAATCGTTGCACGAATGTACCTAACCATAAACATCAAAGCATTTCTTAAAATCAATACACAGAAGTATATATATTTTTTAACCTGCATATTTAGTTAAAATAAATTCATGTTAGCAGGCAATATTAAACTAGGAAAATTGTGTCACTTCTCTTGCGTTCATTGCACGCAGAGTCAGGGTATATGCAACAGTTTGGGCCGCCTGGCTCGTTGCGAACTAATTTGCCAGAATTTTACGTAATTATGACAAAACATTGCAGGTTGTGCAATGTAACAGGAATATTTAGACTTATGGATGCCACCCGTTAGATAAAATACGGAACGGTTCCGTATTTCACTGAATTAATAAACGTTTTGGTTTCGAAATGATAGTTTCTGGATTTGACCATATTAATGACCTACGGCTTGTATTTCTGTGTGTTATTATAATTAAGTCTATGATTTGATAGAGCAGTCTGACTGAGCGGTGGTAGGCAGCAGCAGGCTCGTAAGCATTCATTCAAACAGCACTTTCGTGCGTTTGCCAGCAGCTCTGTTTATGACTTCAAGCCTATCAACTCCCGAGATTAGGCTGGCAATACTAAAGTACCTATTAGAACATCCAATAGTCAAAGGTATATGAAATACAAATGGTATAGAGAGAAATAGTCCTATAATAACTACAACCTAAAACTTCTTACCTGGGAATATTGAAGACTCATGATTAAAGGAACCACCAGCTTTCATATGTTCTCATGTTCTGAGCAAGGAACTTAAACGTTAGCTTTTTTACATGGCACATATTGCACTTTTACTTTCTTCTCCAACACTTTGTTTTTGCATTATTTAAACCAAATTGAACATGTTTCGTTATTTATTTGAGACTAAATTGATTTTATTGATGTATTATATTAACTTAAAATAAAAGTGTTCATTCAGTATTGTTGTAATTGTCATTATTACAAATATATATATATATATAAATATAAAATCGTCCGATTAATCGGAATCAGCTTTTTTTGGTCCTCCAATAATCGGTATCGACGTTGAAAAATCATAATCGGTCGACCTCTAATGTAAACTTCTGACTTCAACTGTATATAAGAGATTTCTGTTTTAATTTTCAATACATTTTATGAAAATGTCTACAAACATGTTTTCACTTTGTCATGGGGTATTGTGTGTAGATTTTTTTAATCCATTTTGATTTCAGGTTTTAACACAGTAATGTGTAATAAGTCAAGGGGTTTGAATACTTTTTGAAGCCACTGTAGATACAATACCATTCAAAAGTTTGGGGTCACTTAGAAATGTCCTTGTTTTCCATGAAAACATACATGAAATTAATTGCAAAAGGAATAGGACATATAGTCAAGAAGTTGACAAGGTTATAAATAATGATTTGTAATTGAAATAATAGTGTCCTTCAAACTTTGCTTTCCTCAAAGAATCCTCCATTTGCAGCCTTGCAGGCCTTTGGCATTCTAGTTGTCAATTTGTTGAGGTAATTGGAAGAGATTTCACCCCATGCTTCCTGAAGCACCTCCCACAAGTTGGATTGGCTTGATGGGCTACTCCCACGACAGCTCAATAGGGTAGCGATCCTATGACTGTGCTGGCCACTCTATTATAGACAGAATACCAGCTGACTGCTTCTTCCCTAAATAGTTATTGCTTAGTTTGGAGCTGTGCTTTGCGTCATTGTAATGTTGTAGGAGGAAATTGGCTCCAATTAAGCGCCGTCCACAGGGTATGGCGTTGCAAAATGGATTATAGCCTTCCTTCTCCAAGATCCCTTTTACCCTGTACAAATCTCCCACTTTACCACCACCAAGCACCCCCAGACCATCACATTGCCTCCATCATGCTTGACAGATGGCGTCAAGCACTCCTCCAGCAACTTTTCATTTTTTCTGCATCTCACGAATGTTCTTCTTTGTGATCCAAACACCTCAAACTTAGATTTGTCTGTCCATAACACTTTTTTCCAATCTTCCTCTGTCCAGTGTCTGTGTTCTTTTGCCCATCTTAATCTTTTTATTGGCCAGTCTGAGATATGGCTTTTCTTTGCAAGTCTGCTTAGAAGGCCAGCATCCCGGAGGCACCTCTTCACTGTTGACGTTGAGACTGGTGTTTTGCGGGTACTATTTAATGAAGCTGCCAGTTAACTTCTTCTGGCTGCAAGCCCGAGGCCGCCCACAATATGACAACAGCCAGCTCAAGTGCAGGGCGCGAAATTCAAAATATATATTTTTTAAATATTTAACTTTCACACATTAACAAGTCCAATACAGCAAATGAAAGGTACACATCTTGTAAATCCAGCCAACATGTCCGATTTTTAAAATGTTTTACAGCGAAAACAGCACGTATATTTATGTTAGCTCACCACCAAATACAAAAAAAGGACAGACATTTTTCATAGCACAGGTAGCATGCACAAAGCCAACCTAACTAACCAAGAACCAACCAAACTAACCAACAAACAACTTCATCAGATGACAGTCTTATAACATGTTATACAATAAATCTATGTTTTGTTCGAAAAATGTGCATATTTCAGGTATAAATCATAGTTTACATTGCAGCTACAATCAGAAATTGCACCGAAAGCAGCCATAATAATTACAGACACCAACGTCAAATACCTAATTACTCATCATAAAACATTTCCGAAAAATACATAGTGTACAGCAAATGAAAGACAGGCATCTTGTGATTCCAGCCAATATTTCCGATTTATTAAGTGTTTTACAGCGAAAACACAATATAGCGTTATATTAGCTTACCACAATAGCCAGAAACACAAGCCATTTCCCAGTAGCAAAGGTTAGCGATCGTAACAAACCAGTAAAAGATATATAATTTTTGACTAACCTTGATATTCTTCATCAGATGACAGTCCTATAACATCAGGTTATACATACACTTATGTTTTGTTCGAAAATGTGCATATTTAGAGCTGAAATCAGTGGTTATACATTGTGCTAACGTAGCTACTATTTCCCACAACGTTCGGATATTTTTCTGACACACATATTCTGACCAAATAGCTATTCATAAACAGAACTAAAAAATACATGTTGTATAGGAAATGATAGATCCATTAGTTCTTAATGAAATCGCTGTGTTAGAATTCAAAAAAAATTACTTCATTACGACATCGAGCTTCGGTATAGCTCGAGTACCCAAAAGTTGGGCGCCGACGACTAGTTCACATGTACGACAGATATATGAAATAGCATCATGAAATGTTTCTTACTTTTGTTGATCTTTCATCAGAATGTTGGACAAGGGGTCCTTTGTCGGGAACAATCGTTGTTTGGATTTAGAACGTCCATTTTCCCTCTCGATTTAGCAAGCACACTAGCCAAGTGGCACGAATCTCTCCATCGTCAACAAAGTCAGAGAGCGGAACACGGCAAAACTCCCGAAAAAATTTCAATAATCTGATTAAACTATATTAAAAAAAACATACTTTACGATGATATGGTCACATGTATCAAATAAAATCAAAGCCGGAGATAGTAGTCGCCTATAACGGCAGCTAAACAGAAGGCAAATCCAGGTACCTCCTCGCTCTCTCCAGAAAACAGGAAATGGGGGACACGTCATACAAAGAGCTTGTTTTCCACTTCAGACCAAGATAAACACTCAATTTCTTCTCTCACCGCCTCTTGACATCCAGGGGAAGGTCTATGAAGTGCATGTATACTAATACGTATCATGCCCATTTTATAGGCAGGAAGTAGAACAGAGCCTCGATTTCAGACTTTCCACTTCCTGGTCAGGAAGTTTGTGCCAAATGAGTTCTGTTTGACTCACAGATATAATTCAAACGGTTTTAGAAACTAGAGAGTGTTTTCTATCCAATAGTAATAATAATATGCATATTGTACGAGCAAGAATTGAGTACGAGGCCGTTTGAAATGGGCACCTTTTATCTGGCTACTCAATACTGCCCCTGCAGCCCAAACAGGTTAAGGACTTGTGAGGCATCTGTTTCTCAAACTAGACACACTAATGTACTTGTCCTCTTGCTCAGTTGTGCACCGGTGCCTCCCACTCTTTCTATTCTGGTTAGTGCCAGTTTGCGCTGTTCTGTGAAGGCAGTAGTACCCAGCGATGTACGAGATCTTCAGTTTCTTAGCAATTTATCGCATGGAATAGCCTTCATTTCTCAGAACAAGAATAGACTGATGAGTTTCAGAAGAAAGTTTTTTGTTTCTGGCCATTTTGAGTCTGTAATCGAACCCACAAATGCTGATGCTCCTGATACTCAACAAGTCTAAAGTAAAATCATTTTAAAAAAGAGGCCAGTTTTATTTCTTCTTTAATTAGAATACCTGTTTTCAGCTGTACTAACATAATTACAAAAGGGTTTTCTAATGATCAATTAGCCTTTTAAAATGATAAACTTGGATTAGCTAACACAACATGCCATTGGAACACAGAAGTGATGTTTGCTGATAATGGTCCTCTGTAGTCCTATGTAGATATTCCATAAAAAAAATCAGCTGTTTCCAGCTACAATAGTAAAATGCAACATTACCAATGTCTACACTCTATTGCTGATCAATTTTATGTTATTTTAATGGGCTTTAAAAATAAAAACGGACTTTTCTAAGTGACCCCAAACTTTTGAACGGTAGTGTATGTGTCAGATTAGAACTGTCATGATGGAAGATTTAAACTGGAGATTAAGATGTGAGATGCTCTCTCAAACTGTGAAATGCTTAAAGTAGAATATTTCTCCTTCATATATTTCTGTAATAAACTAAGTATATTCCAAGTTATGGTGACAATTTTAAGTTTACGCTATTTTACCTTGATTCCTATGCAATTAAGGTGTTATAATTTGAATGGTTTTAAAGCCCTATTCACAAAGGACTAGTATTACTAGAGAACATTGGTTATGTAAATATTACCCCTTCATTCTGGGCGTGATGATATTTCAACATGTCCAGGCGATAACAGGTTACACTGATAACTTGAGCTTGGCTTCCCAAGTTTCTAAATCGCACCAAACCGTCTTTGGTGTAGCGTCGCCATAATATTTGAATGAAGGAAGTGTGATCATAATCATTCGAATATTTTAGCCATCCAAAGTGGAAAACGTCCTAAAATCCCCCCAGCCTTCAGATGTGTGCTAAACAGTGCACTTTCACTTGAGATGCATGTGTTATGGATGATAGTGAACTTGTCATTTCAAAAAGTTTACCTTAGTTGAATTGCTGCTTTGCGATCTATTAACAGCAAGGTTGCATTAAATATACACTTTTTTTACTTGTGCATTTGCCGATGTTCAATTAATTAATTGTCGCAACATATAAACAAAAGCATTCACTGTGAAAGTTTATACATGTAGGCCCTTCATATATAGGCTTTGCACAGCACATTTGTTTTAAGCGTTCATTTATTGAATCAGTTGTTTTCTTGCTCAAACTTCGAGTAACACCTGTCAACCTTGGACATGTCTCTCAAAACACAGGGATGTCGAGTCGCACAGGACTAGTAGTATCAGAGGACCTTGGAGTTAGTAGGTTTTCGACTGGAATTTTCGGCAGATTTGGATGGGACTTAAATTACTGATGTGGTAATTTGTGCTCGTGCACATAATTATCTCCCCCAATAAAACTACTCCCGCGCAAATGGGGTTTAAGAAAGTGAATGTGCTTCCAGTCCATGCGGTACTGTAGCAGTTACAGCATGATATCTCATCTTTCAAGCCCCTGTGACCAGCACCAGGTGTTTAAACCCAGGTGTATTTGCATACATTTGGTTGTGAGTAACTAACACAGATAAGCAAATGGCAGATGATGGATAAAACCATTTCTGCTGTAAGTAGAACCCACAGAACAGCTTGTCGCCACTGCTGCTAAATTTGGCAATATGGGAGTAAAATCTCAAACCTATAGACAATACAAGAAGTTTGGCCTTGATTCACAGGTGCATGATCACACACACACCCAGCTCATTTAGCTTTATCATGCGTTCCCAGATCTGGTGCCGTGTTGGGAGGGTCAGGGTAGAGGATGCACAGGCATTATTAAGGCCACTTGAATTAATAGTACAGCCCCCAGACTTTCTCTAAAGCCTCAAACCTGGGATGGGAGCTTAATCCCTGGTCCCCTGTATCGCCCATTAAACAAACTCCCACCCACCCCTGCTCAATCGCTCACTCTCTCTCACACACACACACTGTCTCACGCACACACATAAGGGTGCCATCTTCACCTTTCTCTAGCCAAAGCTGACATCCACTCGTCAATGCACTAATGATTGCACACCCATTTTTAAAATAAAGATTTCCCATGTCTTTCACTCTCTCCTACTCACCCATACACAACCTCAATAACAAGGGTACAGACATGTCTTAAAACACACACACAGATATCCTTAGTGGCTTCAATGGTCTCATCTGCTTTCTGTTTTTTTGAACAAATTAAATGTGGAGTTTGACACACACAGCCAGCAGATGTCAGGGCTGCTCATTAGCATGCCAGAGGGCCCAGTGCCCCACCAACCCCGCGGGGGGGCCCAGCTATTGAGGGGCTGAGTGCAGGCCACGGGTCACAGGTGATATGGATTTTTGTGCAGGGCCACACTGGCTGGTTTTTAAGTGACTATGGGGTTGGGGGATTGGGACAGTCCAATTCCCCATCATGAACACACACATTCTATGCAGGGTATGCATACCATACACCTCTCCCCATCCTGGGTTCATACATCCCAGTTATGGAGGACTAACACACGAGACTGGTTCTGCCCCCCAAAAAACATTTATTTCACTAAAAGCAATTTCAGTGATTGCTAACTAGATTAAATGCTAAGGCTAAATAATGTGGAAAATTTGACTTTGCCATTGCTGCAAGTGAGTATGTAAAAAAATAAAAAATAAAAAATATATATATATATATATATATATATATATTGAGCTCCTGGTTAGAATTCATTACTTCTCAAATCCTCCGAGAAGTGAAAGAACCACAGCATTTATATTGTGCTACCTGAAAGAGTTGTTTCTCTTATTATTCAGAGACCTGAAGATTGCATGAAGAGACACCTGTTACCGCCCATCTGGCCGCTCTCTCTATGATTGATGTGTATGTGTGGAGGTAGATTTTATGAGCCTCTGTTTTATGTGTTCATAAATAATTGCATGCTTTGTTTGTGGAGGTTGGCCTTTTGTTGTCTGCATACCTTATTCCCGAACCTGCTAAAGTGTGTGTGTGTGTGTGTGTGAGAGAGGAGAAAGAAAAGGACAAAGTGGAGGATGATGAAAGAGAGAAAGCAGAGCATGATGAGGATGTTTGTATGTGTGTGTGTCAGTGAGGGTACAAGCAGTATGTGTGGGAGTGTGTGAGGAGGGGGGGTTAGAAGTGGAGCAGTGCCTCCATCAGTATTCAGCAGTGGCTGTGTGGGTGGGGGGGGTGTAACCGCACCCCTGAGCAGAGCACTGGACTGGAACAAAGCGGCTAGGCGAGGGGGCTTTTGATTGGCCAACCCCGGCACAGGCCCCAGACCTGCCAGAACACAGGCACTGCAGAGGACAGACAAGAGAATTAGCTGTACTCTCTCCCTTCATACACGCAAGGCAGGAGAAAGACTTGTGCAACAAAACACCTCATCTTGGAGCTCATTGAAAACCCCAGAGATCTATGGCAGGAAGCCCTCCCAGACTGGACTGGTAGTGCCCAGGGTTAGGCTGTGGGCCAGCTGGGTCTAACAATCCAGGTAGCTACCTTCGTTGCTTAGCAGATAGGAGTCAGGGTCCAGAGGGAGCATTTTAGTGTCCGATGCATGTCAGGTCTTCCAGCCTTCTACTTTCATTGTCCATTTTTTTATTTGTTTCTGAAGCTGGGAGTAATCATTGTACTGCCCTTTTGGACCCTTGTAAGTAATAACCTTGCTTTTTAGAACAAGACATCAATCACAAGCACAACCACACACACACTAATCTCACAGCCTCCTTCACCAGGATATTTTTAATCTTGCACATGGTCTCCAAACCTACGGCCCTGTTGCCCTCACTGCTTTCCTCGCTCGTGACAAATTTCCCCTTGCGTGGCTGTCTCCTTCGGCTTGTTACAGCCCCTGTGCTCTTGCCCTGGCGTGTGTGTGTGTGCTGGTATGCCCTCCATGTCAATGCGTTGTGCGTTTGGACTGCCATGCTTGGCCGGCTTTGCGGTGGGGAGGGGGCTGCCTATGTATGCGAGTGCACTTCACTAGAAGTGATAAAAGTAAAATAATCACATTTTAAAGCATCTTAACTGCGTCTCTGGAATGGGGGTAAGCCCCAGCCTGGTCCATGGCGATAATAATCAAATTCCTGGCCCAAACCGGATTAGACTCCCTGTTGCTGTGTCTAAAGCCCAGTCCGGCGCTTAAGACACAATCCAATTCCTCAGCCCCTAACATGCAGGGGTTAGCCCTGAGCCAGCCAGCTCACTCTACTGGGTACACTGGCTTTACAACCTCTAAGCTGGGGCGTTTAGATGGAATTGTTTGTGGGAGCTCTTCTTGGATGGAAGATCTTATCGTCCGTTGTAGTGTAGTCCTTGTTATGTAGGTCTGTGTGCAACACTGTAACTTTGGTGGATATGGGGGGGGGGGGTCAGGGTCAATGAGTTCCAGTGTCAACGCCCCTCTAGGGTGGTCCAAGGGCATGCCCCCCTCCACACCAATGTTTCTATATTACTTTAAACTGTGTTCTTACTCTTAAGTTCAGAAAGTCACCACCCCACCCCTTTAGCGACATTTAAATGTCAACCCATTATTCTATTTGTGCACCCTTTACTACGCTTGTATAGTATATGGTCTTGAATGTCTAATTTATTATACCTAGTTCATTTAAAAGGAGTCGAGGCAGTCTGAGTCCAGAAACGTCTTACTTGGTTACATAATTTAAATGCTGTATTAATTCATAAAATAATTCAGTGACAGTCAAAACCTAATGCTTCAATATGGATCAAGCAGTAGACTTCAACATGAACATCAGTATGGCGTCATGCTCAAGCAATAGATTTGGAAAAAAATACATAGCAACAACTCATCATTCACCATAAAGTAAAAAACATACACATTCAAAACAGTCAATAACCGGTTGCAACCTTATACAAAGGTGGGCATATAGTGGTACAGAGAGGGGTCAGCTCTACAGCCTCAATTCACTTAAATGCACCAAATACCTGTTTATGCGGGTCACTGCCAGAAATGAAATTTGGGCATATTGTTTTCCTATTTATGGTATCCAGCTTCTCCTGGTGGATATGACAGACGGCAACAGTTCAATCTGCTTTGTGTCATTGTTAAGCGCAGCCACGTCTTCAATCTCCATGACAACCAAATGAAATCAAAATGCAGGCAACAACATTTGTTATAGCACTTGGGCTACAGTCAGTGAAGATGAGTTGAACTGATAGTGCTTTTATAACTCATTCTCACCTGATGACCTGTTCGTCATCTCCCTGCCTCAACGTGAGCGATGCTCTCTCTCTCTCTCCTATCTTTGAACCCTGCCATAATCACATGACCAAATACCATTATAATATGAAAAAAAATTGATGGCCTTAACAATGATTGGGTTAGCTTATTAACCAGATTTTTTATTAGCTAAATTATTTATTTACTATGTGGCAATAGGTATAGCTAGTGTCATGATGTTGCCAGGTTGGGGGTGGTTTATGACCCCCCCCCCCCCCCATAAATATCTTTCCCCCTTTTTCTCTCCACTCTACAGAATGGTCTCTTGGAAAGCCCTTTGTTAACCTCTCTAGGGTATGTGGGACGGTAGCGTCTCACCTCATCAACAGCCAGTGAAACTGCAGGGCGCCAAATTCAAAACAACAGAAATCCCATAATTAAAATTCCTCAAACATACAAGTATTTTACACTATTTTAAAGATACACTTGTTATAAATCCAGCCACAGTGTCCGATTTCAAAAAGGCTTTACGACGAAAGCACACCAAACGATTATGTTAGGTCAGAGCCAAGTCACAGAAAAACACAGCCATTTTTCCAGCTAAAGACAGGAGTCACAAAAAGCAGAAATAGAGATAAAATTAATCACTAACCTTTGATCTTTATGCAGATGACACTCATAGGACGTCATGTTACACAATACATGTATGTTTTGTTCGGTAAAGTTCATATTTATATCCAAAAATCTGAGTTTACATTGGCGCGTTATGTTCAGTAGTTCCAAAACATCCGGTGATTTTGCAGAGAGCCACTTCAATTTACAGAAATACTCATAATAAACATTGCTAAAACATACAACTGTTATGCATGGAATTTTAGATCCACTTCTTCTTAACCTGTCTAGGATGAGAGTGCCGCTAGCGGCACACCCCCCCCACCCCCACTGAAAAACCAGTGCCGCGAAATTCAAAAAAAATATTTTTTTTAAATATTTAACTTTCACACATTAAAGTCCAATACAGCTAATGAAAGACACAGATCTTGTGAATCCAGTCAACATGTCCGATTTTTAAAATGTTTTACAGGGAAGACACAATATGGAAAGATGTACATCTATTACCTAAAAACACATTAGCATAATCCACCATCTTTTATTTGTCCACCAACACCAGTAGCTATCACCAATTCGGCTAAACTAAGATATTTATAGCCCCTAACCAAGAAAAAAACTCATCAGATGACAGTCTGATAACATATTTATGGTATGGGATAGGTTTTGTTAGAAAAAAGTGCATATTTCAGGTAGATGGCATAGGTTACAATTGCACCCACCGTCACAAATGGAATAGAAAAACTACTTAGAGCAACGTGTTTACCTACTTACTAATCATCAAACATTACGTAAAAATACACAGCATACACGAATCGAAAGACGCAGATCCTGTGAATACAGACAATATTTCAGATTTTCTAAGTGTCTTACAGCGAAAACACAATAAATCGTTATATTAGCATAGCACATAGCACATAGCAGCCCAGCATTGATTCTAGCCAAAGTGAGCGATAAAAGTCAACATCGCCAAAATATATTAATTTTTTCACTAACCTTCTCAGAATTCTTCAGATGACACTCCTGTAACATCATATTACACAATCCATATAGAGTTTGATCGAAAATGTTTATATTTAGCCACCAAAATCATGGTTAGACAATGTGAAATGTAGCTCAGCTGGTCAGAAAATGTCCATGCGCCACTTAGACAGTGATCTACTCTTATACATAAATACTCATAAACGTGACTAAAAAATATAGGGTGGACAGGGATTGATAGACAATTTAATTCTTAATACAATCGCGGAATTACATTTTTTAAATTATCCTTACTTTTCAATACAGTTTGCGCCAAGTGAAGCTACGTCAAAAAACATGGCGTCCTAAGCCACTAACATTTTTCGACAGAAACACGATTTATCATAATAAAAATGTCCTACTTTGAGCTGTTCTTCCATCAGTATCTTGGGCAAAGGATCCTTTCTTGGGTCCAATCGTCTTTTGGTGGAAAGCTGTCCTCTTGCCATGTGGAAATGCCAACTGCGTTCGGGATGAACTGGAAGCGTGCCCAGCAATTTACAGCGTTTCAGAAATAAATGTCCCAAAATCGCACTAAACGGATATAAATTGCTATAAAACGCTTTAAATTAACTACCTTATGATGTTTTTAACTCCTATAACGAGTCTTAACATGACCGGAGAAAGATTACTCCCAACACTAACGCTTGGAACAGGAGCGGGTCGGTGTCCTCCACGCGCGTTACGCACCAAGAAAAGACTTGCTAGCTACAGGGTTTTTTAATTTATAGTGCCTGTGAACGCGCAATCGACCCCATTCAAATCGTCATCACGTAAAGGCATCCAGGGGAAGACGTAAGCAGTGTCCGTATAGTCATAGCAATAACAGTGCCCTTTTAACTGACTCCAAAATTTCTGAAATCTGACTCCATGTCAGGGAAATTGCTGTAGAATGGGCTCTGTTCCACTTAGAGACAAAATTTCAACTCCTATAGAAACTATAGACTGTTTTCTATCCAATAATAATAATAATATGCATATTGTACGATCAAGAACTTTGTGGGAAGCCGTTTCAAAAATTACACGATTAGCATAAATAGTCACAACAGCGCCCCCATCCTCAACAGGTTAACTTCTTTGATATAGGGGGCAGCATTTTCACTTTTGGATGAATTGCGTGCCCATAGTGAACTGCCTCCTACTTTGTCCCAGATACTAATATATGCATATTATTATTACTAATGGATATAAACCACTCTGAAGTTTATAAAACTGTTTGAATGATGTCTGTGAGTATAACAGAACTCATATGGCAGGCAAAAACCTGAGAAAAATCCAAACAGTAAGTGAGAATTCTGAGACTGGTCATTGTTAAACTCATCGCCTATTCAATTCCCTGTAATATGTGGATCTGTTTGCACTTCCTACACCTTCCACTAGATGTCAACAGTCTGTAGAATGCTGAATGAAGCCTATACTGTGATGTGGGACCAGATGGGAGGTGTTTGAGTCAGTGGTCTGGCAGATTGCCAGTTCTTGGTCACGCACATTCCTCATGATATCGCCATTACTAAGAGGCTGAAAATAATTCTCCGGTTGAAACCTTATTGGATATAAATGATAACAACATCCTGAAGATTGATTCTCTACTAAGTTTGACCAGTTTATTCGACTTGTAATATAACTTTTTGAAGTTTTCGTCCGACGTTTGCCTGCATCTGCACGAGCGTTTGGACACATGTACTACAATTGGACATAAGTAATGGACATTATTGAACAAAACAACGATTTATTGTGGAACTAGGATTCCTGGCAGTGCATTCTGATGCACATAATCAAAGGTAAGGGAATATTTATGATGTAATTTCGTATTTCTGTTGACTCCAACATGGCGGAGAAATGTTGTTAAATCTGAGCGGCGTCTCAGATTATTGCATGGTGTGCTTTTTACGTAAAGTTTTTTTTAAATCTGACACAGCGGTTGCATTAAGAACAAGTGTATCTTTAATTCTGTGTAAAACATGTATCTTTCATCAAAGTTTATGATGAATATTTCTGTTATTTGGCTCTCTGCAATTACTCTAGATATTTTGGAGGCATTTCTGAACATGGCGCCAATGTAAACCGAGATTTGTGGATATAAATATGCACATTATCGAACAAAACATAAATGTATTGTGTAACATGATGTCCTATGAGTGTCATCTGATGAAGATCATCAAAGGTTAGTGAATAGTTTTATCTCTATTTCTGCTTTTTGTGACTATCTTTTGCTGGGAAAATGGCTGTGTTTTTCTGTGGCTATGTACTGAGCGTGGCGTGCTTTCCCCGTAAATCCTTTTTGAAATCAGACATGTTGGCTGGATTCACAACATGTGTAGCTTTACTTTGGTGTCTTTCATGTGTGATTTATTGAAAGATTGATTTTTATAGTAATATATTTAAATTAAGCGCTACATTTTTTTCTGGATTTTGGCCAAGTGGGACCCACCTATCCCAGAGAAGTTAATGCAACCGCTGTGTCAGATTTCAAAAAAACTTTACTGAAAAAGCACACCATGCAATAATCTGAGTACAGCGCTCAGAGACCAACACAACCTAAACAGATATCCGCCATATTGTGTAGTCTACAGATGTCAGAGTAGCATTATAAATATTCACTTACCTTTGATCTTCATCAAAATGCACTCCCAGGAATCCCAGTTCCACAATAAATGTTTGTTTTGTTCGATGAAGTCCATCATTTATGTCCAAATACCTCCTTTTTGTTAGCGTGTTTAGCCCAGTAAACAAAATTCATGACGCGCGATCACTAGGTGCAGACGAAAAATCAAAAAGTTCCGTTACAGTCCGTAGAAACATGTCAAAAGATGTATAGAATCAATCTTTAGGATGTTTTTAACATAAATCTTCAATAATGTTCCAACCGGAGAATTCCTTTGTCTTCAGAAATGCAATGGAACGCAAGCTAACTCTCTTACGTGAACGCGCCTGGTCAGCTCGTGGCTCTCTGGCAGACCTCTGACTCATTCCCCTCTCACAGTAGAAGCCTCAAACAAGGTTCTAAAGACTGTTGACATCTAGTGGAAGTTTTAGGAAGTGCAATATGACCCCATTTCCACTGTGTCTTGGATAAGCAAAGAGTTGAAAAACTACAAACCTCAGATTTCCCACTTGCTGTTTTTCTTCTCAGGTTTTTGCCAGCCATATGAGTTCTGTTATACTCACAGACATCATTCAAACAGTTTTAGAAACTTCAGAGTGTTTTCTATCCAAATCTACTAATAACATGCACATCCTAGTATCTGGGCCTGAGTAGCAGGCAGTTTACTCTGGGCACACTTTTCATCCTCACGTGACAATACTGCCCCCTACCCAAGAGAGGTTAACATAGTGAGAGTATTGTAACATCAAAAGGTTGGGGAAAAGAACAATCTTTAGGTAATCCAACCAGTTGAAAGTATCCGTTGGTACTTAAAGAAAATGATGTCAGATCAGTTGTCGTCTGAGACATTATTACTGATGATAGGATGACATAAACTGTATCTTGGAAAGTCTACACATTCTAGTTATCCGATTCATATAGAATCAACTTAAATGTTTAAATATGAAACTATTTGTGAAAATATTAGATGCAGTTTTAGTTTTTAAAACGAGAGAATTGTTTTCATGAGGAAAAAATGCTCAATCAGTGGCCACGCCCACGTGAATAGGCATTGGTTGGAAATGAAGAACCAACCCCTTTTCTCCACTTCTATAAGAGACCCCGTGACCCAATTGACTGCGAACTAAGCCAACCTCAGCGTGAGCTTTGGTTGCGAATGGTTGAACAAAATAAATATTGTGTTCCCGACGACGTGAGGACTGATGTCCATACGTTTTAGAAGGGCGAATTTCAACATGGAGGTGACGATTGCAACGCTGGAAGGATGCATTTTGACGATACCAGCCAGAAAATAGCATGAACTTATATTAGGGCAACTTGGTATGAACTTTGAACTCTTATTCAGTAAAGAAGTGATACATCCTAGACGTCGAGTTATCAGCAGCCGCTGTAAACGTGCGTGGCCTAGGAAAGGACGAACAATCTCTTCGGAAAGACCGGGTACTACAACGTATCCGTTCTACCACACGACGACGGTACTACAACGTATCCGTTCTACCACATGACGACGGTACTACAACGTATCCGTTGTACTACAAGACGACAGACTACAACGTATCCTCCCAGAAGTATTCTTCAAAGGACAAGGGAGATCTCTGCTGGGCAACCCAGCCTTCCATCTTCGACCAATCTATTGAAGCGCAGCTCAGAGTAAATATATTTCTTGCATTTTCCTTTTCCGAATGGGCGGTTATTTAGAATGCATACGATTCTGTATTTACGATGGCATAGCTTAATAAGGTCCGATAGAGACCCAATCCTTTTTGTTTCTGTTTTCCTACGCTTTCATTCAAACCCAACCCCCTTTCTTTTTGTAACCAGCCGTCATATCAGTTTCGTCCGCTAGGGATGTTTTCTTTTATAACATAATTAGCAATCAACGTATGATCCTTCCTGTGTATATGTAATTCAGTGTGATTTATTTAGTAAATAAATAAATTGTATTGCTGATTCAATTTGTTAGTCAGGGTTCGTGGAGATAACCAAGAATTTACGACGTTCAGATGAGACTGAATAAGGTGACGATTTAATAATTGACTGCTATTGATATAAAAGATTACCAGGTCTTTAAGAGTTTATTCGGAAGACAACAGCTCTATAAACGTTATTCTGTGGTGCCCCGACTTCCTAGTTAATTACCTTTACATGATTAGTTTAATCAGGTAATATTAATTAGAATTGATTTTATAAAATAGCATGTCATATCATTTAATCCATAGCAAAGACACAACACTAGTTAGCTAACTACATAGTGCCAGTCAATTCTGAATTGTACAGTGAAGTTAGCTAGCTAGCTATGTAGCCATTCATTCAGTTAGTTTTCAGCACTCCTCCCAAAAATATTATGTCCTGCACTTTTATCCTCTTTGACATTGTCACCTCTATTTAAGGGCTCTAGCTACTTTTTCACTAGAGTGAACAATGACTCACTGAGTGCTGCTCATTTGAAACTGCAGATACTGTGCTAGCTAGCCATCTAACGTTAGCCTAACTAAAATATACAACTTAGCATTGCAGTCGGTACAACTCTTTTTACACAATATCTCATCACCAATAGTTTACTAGTTTCACAACATAGGAATACATTTATGAACTGTTCATGAACTTTTACTTATTTTTAATGTTCAAAACATTTATAGATTGGAACACTCATGAATTTAGCTGCCCAGGACTAGCGACTAACTGATTTTTAAAAGGCGAATAAGAGTACTACTGAAATAAATAAATGGGTATGTCAAATGAGCAAGAAATTCACATTAAAAAAATGTGCCTCTAAAAAGGCCAACACTGGAATAATATTCAAATAAATGTTTCATAAATGGACAGGTAACAGACAAAATAAAAGAACTTGAGTAAATGAGGGATACAAAGTAGGCTGTATTGAAAGCAGCTGCTTCCACACGGCTGGTTTGTGAGGTTAAGTAATTAATTAACATCCCATCATGCTTAGGGTCATGTATAAAAATGCCCAGTTGCCTATTATTTTGGCTACCATGGCTAGAAGAAGAGATCTCAGTGACTTTGAAAGACACTCTCAAAGGAGCATAGGGGTTTAAAGTGGGTGGAATTTCTTGTTGAAGAATGTTGTTCCAGTCCTCCAATAGAGTTCCTGACACTTGTAGAATCTATGCCACGGTGCATTGAAGCTGTTCTGGCTCGTGGTGCCCAACGCCCTATTAAGACACTTTATGTTGGGGTTTCCTTTATTTTGGCAGTTACCTGTACATAAATCATTTGTCTACATCTCAAAGTGTAGCCTATATGGTAAGTCCACACCAATGTTAACATGAGGGAGGCGCCAGAAAATGTAACCAAACTTGAATGAGACTTTTAATTACATCAATATAGGCTAAACGCCAGTCATGTTTGACAAATGTAATGTAGGATAATAAACATTCACGTCTAAAGGCTATATTCTGTTGACCCAGGCCTACTCGAGGCACAGTTTGTTCAGAATTAAATGGTCACGAGCGGAGAGAAAGGCCAGTTACTATTGTGCACCGACCACACCCATCACCCACCTTGCAATCTGAGAGGAGGCAGTCAGCATTTTGAAACTATTTAACCATAAATGTAATTGTATTAAAACCTGGAGATTTTGTAATTTTCTGAGGCACGTTTTGGGCCTACCTTTCGAAGTAGCCTTGCCAAATTCAGACCATAGAAATGTTGAGGGATTTTTTTATAAACACTTCCTTATGCCATTGTAACCAACATTTCTCTCATGTTCTATTACTTTTCAAATCAACATTCTTTCATTATTCAACAGACACTGCTGTGTGCACATTGGTGCGCTTATGTGAAGAAATACATTTATAATAATTTTAAGCTAAACGTTCTGATCTGTGGCATCAACCTCATTTGCATTTAACATGTTTTGATGTAAGCCTACAGTGGTTGTATGGATTTTGGATCTATGGTGCCAGAACCATCCCAGACATATTTTTTACGGCATGCCCTTAATTATGATCCCTGTAGCTACCTCTCCTCAGCGAACACCACAAAGAGAGAGAGCAAGTGCGTGCCGCTGAACTGTTACTGCAGATCAAAGCAATATGTCAGCCGTCTGCCTCTGGGGACCGGGCGCAACCGAAAGCATATTTGGTGGTTGGGGATCCAATCATATACTGAACAAAAATATAAACGCAACATGTGAAGTGTTGGTTTCATGAGCTGGAATGTAATGATCCCCGAATTTTTCCATATGCAGAAAAAGGTATTTATCTAAAATGTTGTGCACAAATGTGTTTACATCCCTGTTAGTGAACATTTCTTCTTTGCCAAGATAAATAATCCACCTGACCGGTGTGGTATATCAAGAAGCTGATTAAACAGGATGATCATTACACAGGTGCATCTTGTGCTGGGGACAACAAAAGGCCACTCTAACTAAGATGTGCAGTTTTGTCACACAACACAATGCCACAGATATCTCAATTTTTGAGGGAGTGTGCAATTGGCATGCTGACTGCAGGAATGTCCACCAGAGCTGTTGTCATTTTTGTTCAGTATACTTTTGCTTTGTAGAAAATGAGGAACTGAGTCTGTTTTAAAGCCACATAAAGCCAGTAGCTGCCTGGTGCTTTACAGTCTGAAAATGTTTTCAAATCCATCAAACTGATCATGGTATAATATTGGGGATGGGGTCAAATTTACGTGTTTCTAATATTGGGGGGGCGTCATGTCCCCGTCCCCCAAGTTACGCACATCTGTGTACTATGTTTGTTTACTGTCGCTATAGGAGTCCATCTAAGGCAGTAAACAATGTGTTTCAGGTAAGTTTCTGTTGAGGTTGTGTTGTTCATATGCGTTAGTAAGCAGATTTGCGTTGCGTATCATATTTCCCTTATCCCCCTCTAATTATCTGTCTATGAGAGGTTCCCTGCTGGTTCTGTTCCACCCTGAATGTGGTGATGCAGAAGTTGGTCATGGCAATATCCTGTCATTGGTGACTGATTAGAACCCCCCCCCCCCTTCCTCTCCTCCTCTCTCGCTCTCTCCTCAGTCTTCCCGTGGAGATGTAAACAGGGAGCCGGAGCTCCAGGAAATGCAATCCCCACACTGCTGTTCCCCTCAGGCAGGATTTACAATTGAGGAGGATGTTTTCTGATTATACTCTGTGTTATTGTCGGCGTGTGCGCACATGCATGAAGCATAGCCTGTGGTCTGATCTGCCGAGCAGGAACAGGATTGGGTTTGTAATCCTTGTTTAAGATAGACATTATGGTGCGGAGTAGATTTCACTTGGATTATAGGATTTTCTTTTTTCAATAGTTGGGCTGGGTGGGGGAGGAGGAAAGGGATGGGTGGGGGCTGCACATTTCCTGAAATGATGAATCCCATGTAGTCAGTGAAGACTATTGCCCCACCAGAGCACAAAGCTTTTTAATGCTTTAATTGCATCTCAAAGGAGTGGGGAAGAATCAAATTAGGGTTTGTCCTACATTTTGGAGCTGTGTGTGAACAGTACTTGTGTGTGTTTGTGAGAGAGGCAGTGTAAAAGTAGGCTGGATTTATTTATGTATGCGTGTACATGATTCATTCCAAGGACTAGGTGTTGGCTTCACTGGCAGCAGCAGAGCATCTTTATGGAGGCTTATCTCTCTCTGCATTGAGACGTGCTGACTTCACAAACTAAAACACACATTTGCGCACTTACACACTCATACTTACAATACACATTCTCACATGCACGTACACACACGCACACACATTTTACACTCTCACAGCGAGCAGGCACCTTTTTTCGTCACACCAGATGGCATGTGTCACAATATTACGGCAGTATTTCATTAACATTATGTGCATCCATCTGTTGTGTGCTCTAAGGCCCCATAGAGCCTCTTGTTTCGGTCACTTTGCAGCACTGCACCATCAACAGTAGACTCAGTACTACTGCATGTTTATATAGCCTAGAGTACCTCAAATCGAATCAGTTTATTGGTTGCGTACACAGATTTGCCGATGTTATCGCCGGTGAAGCGAAATGCTTTTGTTTTTAGTTCCAACAGTTCAGTAATACCTAGCAATACAATAACAATCCACACATAATCCGAAAAGTAAAAGTTTGACATTTCGTAACGAGTAATATCAGAATGAGCAATGTCAAGGTATATAAATTCTGGGGGAAAATCAGACATCACATGTGGGTGAGGTTAAGGGTAAGGGGCCTACATGGTTGGGGGTGCTCGAGCCACAGATCTAGGATCAGAATACCCTACCTCAAACCCCAGCCTTTACCATTTAGATGGGGGGGGGGAGGATATGACCCTGTATCAGTGGTTAGGGGTAGCTTCTACCTACTCCTGGTTGGAGCTTTGTTCAAAGCAAGGCTGATAAACTACTGTGGGAGGAACACTGCCCCCCCCCCCCCCCCCCCCCCCCGGAATGCGCTACCTGAGGCTATTGACTCAGATAACCTTTTGGTATATTAAGTTTTTGCATACTGTTACACACTGAGGAAGCCAGAATCCCTCCCCCTCCCCAGTCCTAGCTCTGTCTGGGGGCTACCTGCAGGGTCAGGCTGACTATAGCCACGGTTTGCTTTGTCTTTGCAACGGTTGGCTGGATAGATGTTAAAGGTTAGATCAATTGGAATTTGGAGCCTGTAGGCTATGTTTGTGTAGAGATTTTGCTTAGTGATAACTATGATTGTAATGGATGAGGCCTACTTGTATGTAGCGGTTTTCACTTGTTCTCCAAGTGTTTTGATTGTAGGGAATGTGGCTTAGCATTTAGCCTTCCTTTGTTTTAGGATTGTTAACATACTGGCTATCAAAAGTCTGTAAATCTTTTCAAAGTTAAAACGGGTTTGGCAAAACCTCAAGTCAGTCAATCTGTCAGATCTGGAACCAGTTGTGTTCTTTTTAGGAAAAGGTGTCTACTATTAGGCGTACCTCCTGACGTCACAGTATCTACAGCAAGACAGAGGGTGCACATTTCCAAACTGGTTGAATTGTTGAAATTATAAGTAAAATAATTGTGTTTCAACATGTTGTAAGTGTTGTTCAAACTCCCAATGTAGTGAGACTCCTTTTAGTGAAGAAGCCCATTTATGATTCATCACAAACTTAAATTCTGCAATGTGTCGAATGGGATTCTGAATGTGACAGGTCATTTTTTTGTATAGCTGTTATTATTGCAGATTTGCAAAATAATATATGCAGTTATGCCTTGCTTTGAAACTCTTTAGAGTGGGAACATTTTAGAGATTTCCCACTTGACCCATTATGCAGTCTGCAAAAAGAAAAACAGTGAAAACGTTCCTATTTGGCTTTAAAGCTGCAGTGAGTCTGGCACAAAGACGCAACTAAACTGAACAAAAAAAAACACAACATGCAACAATTTCAAAGATTTGACTGAGTTACAGTTCACATAAGGAAATCCGTCAATTGAAATTAATTTATTAGGCCCTAATCTATGGTTTCAAATGACTGGGAATACAGATATGCATCTGTTAGTCACAGATGCCTTCAATAAAAGGTAGGAGAAAACCAGTCAGTATCTGGTGTGACCACCATTTGCCTCAAGCTGCACGAGACATCTCCTTCGCATAGTTGATCAGGCTGTTGATTGTGGCCTGTGAATGTTGCCCCATTCCTCTTCAATGGCTGTGTAAAGTTTCTGGATATTGGCTAGAACTGAAATGTTGTTGTACGCGTCGATCCAGAGCATCCCAAACATGCTCATTGGGTGACATGTCTGAGTATGCAGGCCATTTTCAGCTTCCAGGAATTGTGTACAGATCCTTGCAACATTGGGCCGTGCATTATCGTGCTGAAACATGAAGTGAAACATGAAGTGATGGCGGCGGGTGAATGGCACGACAATGGGCTTCAGGATCTCATCACGGTATCTCTGTACATTCAAATTACCATCGATAAAATGCAGTTGTGTTCGTTGTCGGTTGCTTATGCCTTCCCATACCATAACCAATGTTCCCTCTTAAGCCGCACACCACCTCCAGGACTGCCACGCTGAAGAAATGCCAGGCCGCGCAGAGAAAGACTTCATTGAGTTCGCCCCATTTAGTTTGTACTATATAGATGTTTTTTTCTGTGAGCGAATCAACATCATAGCAGCCCCTTTTTCAATACAACAACAAAAAATCTAACTTTGCAAAATGCAGTCTGTGACTTTGTTGTAGGCAGAGCCAATGCGCAACAGTGTAGAATTCTATTGGCAGGTAGCCCACGAGTGGGCTGTCAATCACCCGTGAGTTAATGCATGTTTCAGAGCAGAGCGTGTGCACATTTATTGATATTCTTTGCTAGTTAGCGAGTAATTAGCCCAATTAATCAGCAGAGGGGTAGCCTACATTTGTCTAATTCTCTGTATGGTAATAATAAATCATTTTATTTTGAAGTGGTTTCTTGCATCATACAATGTACAGTTACCTATTTGGCCCATGGCGTTACAGCCTAAGTAAAAAAACATTCAAGCCCTTCATAATGTAAACTTTTTAAGTCTCATGCAATGTAGGCCAGCATTGAACTCCACATATAGGTGTAGGCTATATATGTGAAAATGTTTTGGGATTTGCTCCATTGGTTTTGTTGGTATGCTTGATAGCCACAATAGTCTATTGGCTACTGTCTATTGATAGTCTATTGGCTACTGTCTAAAACTGTAGGGGTACAGCCTCAGTGGTCATTGTAAACGTGCACTGGAAGTTCTCGCAACGGTCATGGTGCACTCTGTTCACAACGTTGACATCGGCAAACCGCTCACCCACATGACGCCATACACGCAGTCTGCCATCTGCCCAGTACAGTTGAAACCAGGATTCATCCGTGAAGAGCACACTTCTCCAGTGTGCCAGTGGCCACCAATGGCGAGACTTTTCCCACTGAACGCCGAACTGCAGTCAGGTCAAGACAACAAGCACGCAGATGTACTTCCCTGGGATTATTTCTGACAGTTTATGCAGAAATTCTTCGCTTGTCCAAACCCAGTTTCATCAGCTGTCCAGGTGGCTGGTCTCAGACGATCCCGCAGGTGAAAAAGCTGGATGTGGTGGTCCTGGGCTGGGTGTGGTTGTGAAGCCAGTTGGACGTACTGCCAAATTCTATAAAACGACATTGGAGGCAGCTTTTGGTAGAGAAATTAACACTCAACTCTGTGGCAACTGCTCTGGTGAACAGTCCTACAGTCAGCATGCCAATTGGACTTTCCCTCAACTTGAGACGTCTGTGGTGTTGTGTGACAAAACTGCACATTTTAGAGTCCCCCGCACAAGGTGCACCTGTGTAATGATCATGTTGTTTAATCAGCTTCCTGATATCACATACCTGTCAGGTGGATGGATTATCTTGGCAAAGGAGAAATGCTCACTAACAGGGATGTAAACAAATTTCTGCACATTTTAGAGATGCTTTTTGAGACTGGAATATTTCTGGGATATTTTATTTCAGCTCATGAAACATGGGACCAGCACTTAACATGTGGCATTTATATTTTACATCCACTACCACCACTGCTTGTAAAGTGTAATGACCATACAATACCCACTCGTACTGTTGAGTCATTTCAGCAAACCATGACACCCACCATCACAGATTTTTCTGAAATTGTTTCTGTAGTTAGAAACCGGTAAGATTGACATTATTTTGTATACTTCTTTTAAAATCTGAAAATGTAAGCTAATTGACTGCACCCAAATTGGCCATTTTAACTTAATAGGATTCAAATAAGTTTAATAAATATAGTACCTTACATCCGATTGGGACAAAACTTCTTCCTACCGATGAGTAAGATGAGGGATCCCCCCCAAAATTCTCTAGCCACCCACAGACCCCACGCCAATTCCACCCAACAACCAGTATACAGTATCAGTTCTCTGTTTGACAAGTAGTATGATGCTGGGGCTTGGAGTATTGCTTCTTCATACCCTGTTCAGAGACATTAGCAATTGATGTCTCTTGCATTATTTACCATAAAGTAGTTTGAAAGTATCAGGTTTTGACCACTAGATGCCGCTGTTCCTGCTATACCACCACACTTATCTATTGCGCTGGTCTCTTGTGTTTTTTTATCAACTAGATCACAACATTTCCTTTGCAACTTTGAGTAGGAAACTAAGATTTGGCTCGTGATGAAAGTAAATTGTGGTCATCCTCACAATTCAAGCCAGTCCTCCATAAAAGCACATTTCACCATGAGGCCAACGGTGACTTTCTAAAACAGTTAGTTTAATGGCTGTGATTGGGACGGCAGTTAGCCTCGTTGTTAGCGCATTGGGCCAGTAACCGAAAGGTTGCTAGATCGAATCCCCGAGCTGACAAGGTAAAAATCTGTCGGTCTGCCCCTGAACAAGGCAGTTAACCCACTGTTCCTAGGCTGTCATTGTAAATAAGAATTTGTTCTTAACTGACTTGCCTAGTAAAATAAAGGTTAAATAAATAAATAGGAGAAAACTGAGGATGGATCAACATTGTAGTTACTCCACAATACTCACAAAAATTACAGAATGAAAAGCATGAAGCCTGTACAAAATGAAATATTCCTAAACATACATCCTGTTTGCAATCAGGCACTAAAGTAATACTGCAAAAAATGTGGCAAAGAAATTAACTTTTTGTCCTGAATACAAAGCATTATGTTTGGGGCAAATACAACACAACAACACATCACTGAGAATAACTCTTCATATTTTCAAGCCATCATGTTAAGGGGATGCTTGTCATCGGCAAGCACTAGGACGTTTATTAGGATTAAAAGAAACAATAGAGCCAAGCACAAAATCCTAGAGGGAATACCTGGTTATCTGCTTTCCAACAGACACTGGGAGACATTCACCTTTCAGCAGTACGATTACCTAAAACACAAGGCCAAATATACACTGGAGTTCCTGAGTGGCCTAGTTACAGTTTTGACCTAAATTGGCTTGAAAATCTATGGCTGTCTAGCAATAGTCAACAACCAACTTGACAGAGCTTGAATTTTTTTAAATAATGAATATGCAAATATTGTAAAATCCATGTGTGCAAAGCTCTTAGACTTACCCAGAAAGACTCACAGCTCTAATCATTGCCAAAGATGGTTCTAACATGTATTGAATCATGGGTTTGACTACCTATCTATTCAAGATATATTTATTTTATTTTCCATCAATTAAAAAAATAAACAATGTTTCTTCCATTTTGGCGTTCAAATATTTTGTGTAGGGTCATTGACAATTTAAATCCATTTTAATCCCACTTTGTAACACAATTTTTGGGGGAAACGGTTGAGGGTGTGAATACTTTTTGAAGGCACTGTATTATTGCACCCTGAGTCCATGCAACATTTTTACTTATGCTTGCCATAACAAATGTGTTGAATACTTATTGACTCAAGACATATCAGCTTTTCATTTTTTATTAATTGGTAAACATGTCTATATAAATCCACTTTGACATTATGACATTATGGGGCAAGTGACACAATCTCAATTTAATCAATTTTAAAGTCTGGCTGTAACACAAAATGTGGAAAAAGTCAAGTCGTGAATGCTTTCTGAAGGCACTGTATCTGAATCCTATAATTATAAATGGTACATTTGGGTGCAATCAATTGGCTTAATTTCTCCTTAATGTTTCAACAGTAACTACAGAAACGATCATCTCAGATGGTTTCTGTCAATCCCCATGTGCTTTTTGAGGTGGAACGACCCTAGTGTGAGCCAGGCCAGACTGGTTTTATTTCACTGACGTGTTTTGATGGTGTTTGTCTGTCTGTCCGTCTTGCAGGCTTCATCGCAGCAGCTGAAATTCACAACCTCCGATTCGTGTGACCGAATCAAGGACGAGTTCCAGTTCCTCCAAGCACAATACCACAGGTATCCATTTAGCACTGTTTCTCACACAAACCCTTCAACCAAGGCTTATCTGAGGAACTAGGGGTTAAGATACTAAACCTGTCTGCTATTTGCAAATACTCTGAGCATAACCATATCTTTCTAGGTGAGTGTACAGATTAGAACACTTGAATTATATTCTGCTATGAGTTATGTTGCGTAAGTATACCGTGTGCAGTACTAGAGTACACTGCTGCACATGGTTCTGTGCAAAAGCCCACTGGAATAACCTACATGATTAGAATATCAAATAAATCACAGCAAGACTAATACATTTTATTTCGCCCCACTGTTTAACCCCCTTCAGAGGCAGATGGAAACAGGTGAAAGAATACGTATTCTAGGAGTGTGCTGTTGCTCGAGGGGAGAAGACATGACAATAGGACATATGTTTTAAGAGCAGCCCAATGGATGTGTGTGTCAGTTCTATTTAAAACCCTAGTCTAGAACTTTCTTCTCTTTCATGTAATAGAAAGCACTGTTATTGATGTCCTGCTATAACCACAACCTAACAAAATTGGCAATTGCTAGATGGTACAAGGTCATTTATTTGACCTGGATTGAGATGTACCAGAGAGTACAGTGTATTGCTCTGTTTGATTCATGACTAAATGTGTGGAATTTGTGGATCTCATGTTACCCAAGGAAGGTTTCCGCTTTATGGATTTCTAGCCTTTGAAGCAGCAGGGCTACAACTGCCTCTGATTCCCTCCCTCTATTTACCTGTGCTATAGGAACTAGGAAGTGTATTGGCTGAGGTTTTCTTTCCTCCCTGTTCTATTGAGCTTCATCAGAGGAGAAGCAGATAAAAGCCTGCATGTTTGTTCATTGTGTCAAATTTCTGTCTCTGATCATCAGTCCATTCCTAGTGTAGTAGGAACACCTCAGAGCCTGGGCTTTGGTGTGTAATTCCCTAGACAACCCACCGCCCCACCGTTTAACCCCCTTCAGAAGCAGTTGAAAGAATACCTTTTCTCTACGCCGTATTCAGAGCTTGCATACACGCTGCCTAATGACTTGAGCTGAGGAGCCATAGACGAGGCTTTGTAGAACGCTGCGTTCAGCCCTTTTAGGGAAATGTTCTGCAGGTGGCCTCCTGAGCATAGTAGTGAGCATTGTAACTGTTGCCCCCCCTCCCCCCTCACATGCATAAATAGATCAGGGAATACATAAATCAAAATAAAGATGACAGCAGGAGCGATTTAGAGGCGGAAGGAGCGGCAATAAAACTCCATCAAAGTGCCGTTTGAGAGTGTCTCTCCTAGCCCCCGGGCCACCTCCACCAATCACAGGCGCACAAAGACAATCACCATCCGCTCTCAGGTAGGGTGACAGCAGGGGAGGCTGGTCGTCATGACAACCAACCCCTGTGTTTGCGCACGCGCTGCTGCAGATATGATTATTTATTTTAGGAGGGAAAAGCGATTTGGCTAAGTGAAGGCTGCAGGCGAAAGAGGAGTAGAGACGGATGGATGGAGGGAGGGAGAGCTGTCTGAATGAAATGCGCCCCCCTGAGCACTTGTTTGGTCAGAGAATCTGAGGACTGCTGTTGAATTGTAATGAGGTTTATTCTTTAAAGGAAAATATTTGTTTGTAAAAATAACTAAATTTTTGATGTAAATGGCATGTTATAGAAGGGTCCAGACACCTGTTTTTTTTTGGTGATTTCACTTGTTTTTGATAGACTTACCCCAAACAACGAATCATTTCCTCATTCTCGAGTTGTACGTTATGAGGGCCCTGAAAAAACATGAACAAACACAAATGCCTCCTTTTTCGAAAACTGCAAAGCTCTGTGTATTGTCATTCTGAATCTCATCCCTAATCTTCTAGTCCTCTGTGCAGAAGTCCAGACCGGGTTTGTCCTTATAGTATAAACTTATGTTTATCAAAAACAAGTGAAATCACAAAGGTGTCTGGACCCATCTATAACATGGCATATACATCAAAAATAGAGATTTGGTTGTAAAAAATAAAATAAAGAATCCTTTAACCTTTTCACTTTGGGCTGAGTTAACAGCGCCGCTGATATGATTCCATTTGCATCAACTATTTTTCCATGTCAGTGACGGAATCAGAGGTGGCTATGAGCAGCATTTTCCCAGTTAGGAACAATGATGAGGATTCGCCACAGCTAACGCTCTGCCTAATTTGAGTCTTCATTCACAGTGACGCTGACGGCACAGATCTAGATCCCAAAAACGATCTTAACGTAAACACACCATTATAAACCCTGGTCTGATATTCATAACTGCTCCCTCCTGGTTAATGTTGATGCACTGGAACACTCTACAGAGGGGGATGTCAACACTGATGCCATGCCAATATGAAAGCTTGTGATAAGTGGTGTGACAGTAGAGACTTGGCCTCCTTTGTCCTGTCACCTCCTGTAACTCTTGCAGCGAACGCTGTGACATGATTACAGCTAATGGCTGTCTGCGACGCATCACAGAGCAGAGCTGCACATCCACGTCATCCACATCCACCAACCGTCCACTTTTTATAGACTGGACATTTAAATCACTCTCGGTATACATATGGGTATTTTATTATGGTTTATTTGGGAGGCTTTTTAAAAATCTTTTGGTGGATTGACACCTTGATAGATCCGATGAGGGAAGGATGAAGTCATTTCCTGTCTTCCTGAAGAGGTATGAGTGATGCTTCCTGGAGCCTAAAGATTTTCTATTTTGATTTCTTCTCTGCAGTTTGAAGCTGGAGTGTGACAAGCTGGCCAGTGAGAAGTCTGAGATGCAACGTCATTATATCATGGTGAGTGCTACTGTGCGTGACCCTGCTCTGTCAATGTCACTTTTTAAAAGGACATTCTACTCAAATGCATTAAAATGTAATGATGTTGACACCATCTGAAATATAACTGATGCACTGTAGGGAGATGAGGAGCAAGCGCTCATGTGTGCGACTGCTAGGTCTGTTTGGTACAGATATACACTGAGTACAAAATATTAAGCCTTGATTGTTAAGCCTTGAGACATAGGTGTGTGTATGGGTGCCATTCAGATGGTGAATGGGCATGACAAAATGTTTAATTAAGTGCCTTTGAATGGGGTATAGTATTAGGTGCCGGGCGCACCGGTTTGAGTGTGTGAAGAACTGCAACGCTGCTGGGTTTTTCACGTTCCACAGTTTCCTGTGTGTATCAAGAATGGTCCACCCTCCAAAGGACATCCAGCCAGTGGTCGAAAACAGATCATTGATGGAAGAGGACAACGGAGGCTGACACAAATTGTGCAGAGCAACGGATGGGCTACAGTTAGTCAATTGACAGTCCAGTACAACATTGTTGCCCAAAGACCCATAAAACAATGCACAACTCGTCATACCTTGACACAAATGGGGTATGGCAGCCGACGACCTTAGCGTTCAACTATTTTCAGCAAAAAGACAAGGAACTGCGGTTCCAGTGGGCTACGGAACGAAAACACTGGAGAATTGAAAAACATTGCCTGGTCTGATGAGTCCCGGGTTCCTGCTCTTTCAAGCTGATGGGAGGATTAGGGTATGGAGAAAACCACATGAGTGCTGTACATGCATCCATTATGCCATGTGTTGACATTACAGGCTGTTGGTGGTGTTATGTTGTGGGGTGTGTTTTCATGGCACTCATTGGGAGCCTTGAGCAGTGTTTGAATGCCACAGGTAGGGCTGGGCGATATGACGATATATATCGTGTGACGATAGAAAAACGTCTATCGTTTCATATTATGCTCTATCGTTTATTTTGTTGTCGCAAATCACGCTCTTTACAGCAATATTTTTCGTCAATTGGACGTCGCTTTGCATTTTTCACCTGTGGAAGGAAATTTGCAACACAAACAAACATGGAGGAGAGTGAACGTGACACAGACCACGGAGACACGGAGCTCTTACCTAAAAGAGGGGCTACTTCGGTCGCATGGGCGTGGTTTGGGTATGAAAAGTCTGACACGGACCAGAAAACCGTCCTCCGCAAAATATGCCGCAGGCTGGTCCCGACAACATGCTCAAACACCACTAACCTCTTTTACCACCTACGCAAGAATCATGTGAAACAGTACGGAGAGAGTCTACGGATGAGATGCAAAAAGTACAGTTGAGTGCTCAAAACAAACCCCCTACTCAGACGCTTTTGCCCGGGGCACACCATATGGCAAAGAATCACGAAGATGGAAGGAGATAACAGCTGCCGTTACAACTTACATCTGCAAAGACATGGCCCCAATTTACACGGTCGAGAAACAGGCGTTTCGTGAGTTGGTGCAAACACTCGACCCAAGGTACCAAATGCAAATACATTTTATTTGTTGAGTATAATTCAAAATGTAATAAGAAATAAGCCTTTACATGTGGTCATTTTATATAAATTATTTATTCATTGAATTTACAGAAAATGTGTATGTCGTGTTATCGAGATATGAAATGAGCGATGTCGGATATGAGATTTTGACCATATCGCCCAGCCCTAGCCACAGGATATCTGAACATCATGGCCAATCAAGTGCATCCCTCTGCAAAAAATTTTTTTTTTTCGTCTCAGGGAAGCTCATCGCGTGCTTGTCGTCCTCACCAGAGTCTTGACCTGACTGCAGACTGCTGGAAAAGTGTGCTCTTCATGGATGAATCCCGGTTTCAACTGTACTGGGCTGACGGTGTGTATGTCGTCATGTGGACAAGCGGTTTGCTGATGTCAACGTTGTGAACAGAGTGCCCCATGGTGGTGGGGTTATGTTATGGGGAGGCATAAGCTAAGGACAATGAACACACTTGCATTTTATCAATGGCAATTTGGATGCACAGTTACCGTGACAAGTAACTGAGGCCAATAGTTGTGCCATTCATCCGCTGCCATCACCTCATGTTTCAACATGGTAATGCACGGCCCCATGTTGCAAGGATCTGTACACAATTCCTGGAAGCTGAAAATGTTCCAGTTCTTCCATGACCTGCATACTCACCAGATATGTCACCCATTGAGCATGTTTGGGATGCTCTGGATCGACGCGTACGACAGTGTTTCCGCCAATATCCAGCAACTTCACACAGCCATTGAAGAGGAGTGGGACAACATTCCACAAGCTACAATCAACAGTCTGATCAACTCTGTGAAGGAGATGTGTCACGCTGCATGAGCCAAATACAGATGCATATCTATATTCCTAGTCATGTGAAATGATTAGGGCCTATTTCATTTCAATTTACTGATTTCTTTGTATGAACTGTTGATGAACTGTTGCATTTTTAATTTTTGTTCAGTGTATATTTGGGGCACCGCTGCTAAATTAATATAGGGGCAACACTGCATTCATACCACCTACCACCACCTCTACAGGCAGGGGGATGTTTAACACTGCATTCATACCACCTACCACCACCTCTACAGGCAGGGGGATGTTTAACACTGCATTCATACCACCTACCACCACCTCTACAGGCAGGGGGATGTTTAACACTGCATTCATACCACCTACCACCACCTCTACAGGCAGGGGGATGTTTAACACTGCATTCATACCACCTACCACCACCTCTACAGGCAGGGGGATGTTTAACACTGCATTCATACCACCTACCACCACCTCTACAGGCAGGGGGATGTTTAACACTGCAACAATATGTCAACAAAACATATTTTCACCTTTTATTCTAGGACATTTTTTTTTACAACAAGTCATTGAATTTGGCACCATTTCAGTCTAGCAACTACAACATACAGCAATATTGAAAATACCATCTCGCTCTTTTACCTTTGTCTCCTGTCTATACTCTCCCACCCCTTCCTCTCTAGCCCTGTGCCCATCTCTCTCTTTTTTCCATGTCATTGTTCTCTGTCTTGCTGTCTCTCTCCTCCCTCTTATGATTCCTCCTCTAGTCTCTTCTGTGGTCCTTTTGTCTCTGGTGTTGTCATCCTCTCTTCTCTTCCCCCCCAACACATACTCTCCACCTCTAGCTAATCTCATTGTCTCTGGCAAGGCCCATGTAGCTGTCTGATTCTGTCTCTAATTGATCCGTTGACTGGCTTAATCTCATCTAATCTGTGCAGCGCTGCACTCGTATCCATCAGCGGATCAGTGTGTGTGTAGCCCCAGCCTGGTCCACCCTCCCTTAATTGCCTATCGGGTTCCCCTGCTTCACCGGCTGCTATCGCCAGCACCTCCATTTCCCCAGCACCATAATTGCTTTAGGGACGTGCAGTTTCGGCTGGACAGCCTGCGTGTTTTTGAACGCTGGAGCCTGTGCCCTCACAGACAGAGCTGGTGATTTAACAGGGCTAATGCTGAGCCACTGGCCTGCTCATTAACACCGAACACACACACACACGCACACACACCATCACTTTCCGTCTCACAGCGACACAGGAGGACAAAAGGGTTTTACCTGGTGTAACAGTAATGACATGATGCATGACAACCAGGAGATGTCTCTGTGGGACAGAAGGAATGGATATAGCTAGACAATCTGTCTACACTTTACAGGACATAATGGAGTTTCCCGCTTTCTGTTATTATACTGTATAACAACGCCTCATCTTCCTTCTGCTTTACAGTACTATGAGATGTCCTATGGGCTGAACATCGAAATGCACAAGCAGGTAAGTCTCTGTCTACGTTAATAGGAAACCCTTCTTCAGCAGTGCTGTCAGAGATGGGAATCGGTTCTTATCATCATGCCCCCTGTAGACAGACAGTGAAACATCTCTCTCTGGCATCGCTGAGAAAACATCCCTATTCAGAGGGATTGTTCTAAAGGAAGGAGCAGTACAGTACTGCGCAGGGTAAAGCTCTAGTCTCTGTATATTACTACATGGTCAGTGAAGACAGCAGTATGCTACTCTAAGGGGCTAATCCGGTGCCTACAGATCGGGGGGGTTTTGCTGGGGGGTGTGGGGTGGTAATTTATGGGCCGGCTACTGGGGGAGAGCGATGGGCCTCTGTGGACCCGGCCTTATCTGTGACCTTGTCTGGTGCGCTAAAAGATTGACGGCTCCTCCCTGACAGCCACACCGGCAGCAAAGAACACGCAGTGAAAAATCTAGTCGCACACACACGCTTGAGAACATACAAGCACACAAGCTGATACACACACAGCCCCCCGCTCTGCCTCATGAGTACAATTCATCACCCCTACTCCTTTATCTGGCGGGGATGAAATATTTAGAAAATCAGGGGGGGCGCTGTGTGTGCGCTTGTGTGTGGATCCCCAATTATGTTAGCGTGTGTGTGTGTGTGAGACTGGGTGCAGATGAACTGTGGCAGCATTAGAGGGTTGAAATTGAAGGGGATGTGTAGAACTGAATGTCGGGGAGAATTCACCTCTGTGTTTTGTGTTCAGCCTGCTCTTTCTCTCTCACTGTTTTCTCTCAATTTTTCTCTTTCTCCATTTTTATATTTTTCTTTCTCTTTTTATTTTTCTCTTTCTCCCTTTCTTTCGTTCTCATTTTCTTTCGTTCTTTCTCCCTTTTTTTCTTTCGTTCTCTCTTTCTCCTCCCTAAGCTTTCTCTTCTCTCCAGCTGAGGAGCTCCAGACAGTTTAGTCAGCTTGTGCTGGGGATATATTCAAAAGGGGTTATTGTTTCTTCGTCTCCCTCCACTTAAAAAAATAAAATAAATCCCATCCCTGCCAGTTGCAAGACCCCCTCTCCGGTTAGCTTGAATGAATTGTTCTCCCACCTGACAGAACATTCGGCATTTCCTCTTACTTTCGTGTGTGTGCATCATATTCTTCCTCACATATAGAAAGAGGCACAACATGCATTTTAAGAGGAGCGCGAGATGTCAGTGTGCATGATGATGGAGTGATAAGTGTGGTGTTTCGTCTCGAATGGCGGTGCGTAGTAAATGAGTGTCTTCTCAGATATCACACTGAATTAGAAAGTAACACAATTAACACTGCTTTGCATATTGGAGCTTGTTATGATAATTACTGCTGGAACGTAAGGTAATATATATGTGTGCTTGTGAAGTGCTCTTTGGGAGGGTGGGGTATATGTTAATGTGAGACTGAGGTGGTGTTAAATGAAGCTAAGGGCTGATGTGTTTTATCTCCTCAGGCTGAGATTGTGAAGAGATTGAACGGGATCTGTGCCCAAGTCCTCCCCTATCTGTCCCAGGAGGTAAGAACACCCTCTAACCCCTGACCCCTAACCCCACGTGGTGCCCTGCAGCCTGGAATGAGATCATTCTTATTTGACTCCTCTCCCCCATATATATCTCCATTCATCATTGCGAGCCCTGTAATGAAAGGGTCCAGAGCGCTCTGCTGTGATCCAGATAAGATATGCTAATTTGTGTCCATGACGAGATGACACATTACAACATGGGAGTGGATCATTGATTCTCCATCAAAGCCCAGCCTTGTGTTAGTGACTTAATAATTGAATGGGCGATGAGCACAGGGTCAGTGTTGGTAGTATTGAGCCATCCAACCCCCCCGCATGTGTGTGTGTGTGTGTGTGTGTTCCAGCACCAGCAGCAGGTCCTGGGAGCCATTGAGAGGGCCAAGCAGGTCACCCCTCCAGAGATGAACTCCATCATCCGGGTAGGCTGCTCCCTCCAGGATGTCCTCTATGGGTTTGACACTCATCACTATCTAGCTATCAATCCATCATTATGATGATGCATCTGATGCTCTGGGTTTTAATGGAGCTTTTGTTTGGTGCTTTACATGATGATGATGATGATGATAAAAAGGTCTTTGTCTGGAATTTGTCAAGGCCCAGTTGTACATTTTGTGGAATGGATGTGCACAGTTTGTACACTTTCTTTTGTAAACTTAAGTTGAAAATTGTAATTTAGCAAATAAAGACTAACGGCATTGACAAAATGATTGGCACCAACGACCAAATGAAGCATTCAAAGACAAGAACACTCTCCCTACAATCAAACATGGGGTTGCTTTGCTGCCCCTGGTCCTGAATGTGTGCAGGACCTTGTGAAATCAGTCAATCATCAAGGTTTTTTGGAGTCCAATGTTTTAAAAAACTGGGTGTCAAAAAAAGAAAGTGTTTATAAACTGTGACTGTTAAAGGTTGTTGGTCATCCAACAGGACAACGACCCCAAACACACATCAAAAGCACCCTGGAATGGTTCCAGAAGAAGCCCTGGACTGTTCTGGAGTGGCCAGTGAAGAGTCCAGATCTGAATCACATCCATAACCTATGGCAAGAGCTAGAAACAGCAGTTGGAGAAGTTTGCTGTAGAAAAGTGGGCTAAATTGACAATTAAAGTTGCAGCAAGCTCATTGGTGGCTACAATAAGCATTTGTTGGGAGTTATCTTGGCCAAAGGCTGTGCAGTGAAATTACTAGCTCCATGGTGCCAATATGTTTATCCATGCCATTTGTCTTTAATTTTTTACATTTCAAATTGTCAACTTCAGTTTACAATATAATGTATGGTTCTGCGATGTTGAAAATCCAATAACGTTTGGAGACCAAAAGTTGTATTCAATTTGAACTTATTTTCAAAGAAATAGGTAGTTCTTTTAAGAAAAGTGCATGGCTGTCAATATATGTGTGTGTGTGCACGTGTTAGAGCCATATGTACCCATCTCTGTGTCTCCCCTGTGTTTGAGCTGTGTGTGTGTTGTCCACAGCAGCAGCTCCAGGCTCACCAGCTGTCCCAGCTCCAGGGTCTGGCCCTGCCCATGACCCCTATGCCGCTGGGCCTGAGTCAGTCAACCCTGCCGGCCGTCACCTCCTCTTCAGGCCTATTCTCCCTCTCCTCCATCCTGGCCTCGCAGGCCCAGCTGGCAAAGGAGGAGAAGGCTTCTCGCGAGGGAGCTGACAGCCACCGTGAGGAGGACGGGGACAAGTCCGACTAGAGCTCCCTCCCGCCCTCCACCGCATATTAACTACCGCTGCGTCAGAGGGCTGTGGTCCTGTCTGTCCTGTATATCTGCTATCTATCCATGCCAGTCCCTCTCCTCTACCCCATCGCCCCCTTTAGTCCCCCACTTAGAATTCTACGGCCTATCTGATGCATTTGCCGTCATTCCAACTGCTCCAATTTTTGTACAGTATAGATTTTTTTACTATAATTTCTTTCATGTATATATCTTTTTATTTTGTATTTTATTTTTGTGATTTGAGCTTGACTTGTCTTTTTGCTCATTTGTTTTCCCCTCATTCTGCTCCCTTTATGGCCCAGTGGTAAATGGATCTGTGTTTTTACACCACCCTGGCTGAGCGTCTCCTTCCTCTCTCTTTTACCAAGGCCCACCTGGGAGCCTGAATGTCACATAGTATAAGTGGAATAACAAACCAGAAGAGATCCAACAGACAGGCTCGCGTCACCCAGATCTCTAGCCTCTGTTGTGTCAACTTGATTCAGTTGGTTGATGTGGGGTAACTCTCACAATACAGTTTTCATAAACAGACCTTTAGACAAGCAACAGCAAAAACTGTCTGTGAATGTCTGAATCCTAACGTCAAAATCCTGCATTGATATCAGTGAGAAAATGTTCTGAAAATTTGTTGTCCTCACTTTGATTTTCAGGTTAGGATTCCTCCCCAGGTTAAGGAGAGTAGTTGAAAGATGTCTGTCTTCTTGGTGAAGCGTGTAACTTGGTAACTCCAGTCCCCAGACAGCCCTGTCTAACTAACTGAGCTACTTTAGATCGCTTCCATGAAAGGCATGCTATCAATACTATCATAACAGTTTGAATGTACAGATCGCAGCGATGATTAACATTGTGCGAGATAGAAAACACCCTTCAGATCTTTTCTCTCCCTGGTGGTGATGCAGTAGGAGAGTGCACGTTGCCTCTTCAACACTAGAAAGCAGTAAGTCTTTTAGAAAGCAGCTCTGACATCCACTGAGTCACCTTTTGAACGGGGATCTCTGGTCTATTCTAGGAAACAGGTTGACATCTCGGTCTCATGTTAGGCAGCGGCATAGAACAAAATGTCCACTGCGCACGCTATCTTTTCACTCAAAAGATGAGTCTCTGTAAGAAGAAATGATGCATGATTTAGCTCTCGTATAGAATACATATACAGCACTCACAAATGTGGATGCATTGTCCATGGCCAATGAATAGTTTTAGATGAAAGTTTTTGATCAGTCATTTGAGTAGATAAAGCACAAATCGCCATCATTTTGGTGTGCATTTACATTAAAAAATATATATATATTTTATACAAACCCCAACATGTTTCTCTCAGCCTGTTGGAGAAAGTGTGTGATTATTAGCTGGACCTGTAAGTGCTGCTGTAGGCTAGAACTAAAGGTCGAGGCATCTTTAGAGCTATGGAGAATGGTATAGAAGATGTGAAGCTGACTGCTGGTTTTACTGTACGATTGGGAAGGGATTGGTGTTATTGTCTAACCATTGTTTTGATCCCAGCCTGTTATACAGCGTGTGATGTATTGTATGTTTTTTGTATTCCCCTTATATTAATAGACATCCTCTCTGTTTGATGGTGGGTTACACTGTGAGGGTGTAGAGATAACTGATTTCATAGCCGTATGTGAATGCATTCATAAACCTCTGTAATATAGATTTGAACTTTGGTCAGTCAGTGGTGAACCTGGGATTGACATGTGGCTTTTGTTTTAAGTCTAATACTGCTTGTGAACAGCACAACTTACTCTTATCGACATAAACAGTAGTGATATGCAATGCGTGTGGGTAGATGCACACAAACGCATGTCTCTTGGAACTGTATTCCTTTCTATTAGCGAAGAAATGTTTTAAAGTTTGGTCCACATTTTCTGTGATCAATACACTTGTTTGAATATTATCGCTATGAAATAGAATGAGAGTAAAAAGCTTTTAAAGATTCCGCTAAATTAACAATGTATTTGTTTAGTAGTGGAGGGCCAGTTTATGTATACAGTTATACTTCTAAAGCTTTATGTGTATATGTAGGGTGTCCACCCACTCTGCTCAGAGTGGGGGAAAACACGCTTTGGTGATAATTTCACTTATGTTATAAAATACATTTTACCAAGACAAAAAAGATTCTTCATGTTCTGAATCGATCAGTGGGGTCTCTAACATATCATTTCCATTATATCCCAAAAGTTGGATTTCGTAAACTAATTCATCTGATAATAAGCACTGAGTTCTGTTGACATAGCGGTGGTGGTTTCGCATAACAACATTTGAGGATTTGACATTTTGTGGTTGTCTTCAAAGTTTCCACTGGTTGCACGAAGTTTAAATTGGCATTGCATGATTTGAATTAAATGTAAAAGGCTTTGAAAATACTCTGCTCTGTTGACATTTTGGAGATACGCTTGTTTTTGTGAGGAATCTTCAAAAAGGAATAGGAATTTTGAATTAATATGGAAACCGTATGCTAAAATATGAAAGTACTACATCATGTCTCAAATCGATATCCATATTACCTCTAATTTATGTCCTGCGGCTTCGAGGAGGAAGATGTGTTCAACGGGAAAGTGAGCCTGTCAGGTAACCAGTAGCCTTAATTCTCGCACAGAATCCAGCCTAGCTGACACAATGCAATTTTCCAGATTTTTGACCCTTTTTTTTTCTCTGGCTTCCATTGATTGTCACCCTAATTCTGGCCATCCTACAAGGTTACACACTCCAATAACTTTTGAATTGATTATGATAGAGAGATGAGGTTTGGACCAATGGTTTTCTTAGATGAGTAACATTGTTTTGCCAATTGGTCAAAATATGCGATTTTGATTGGACCACAGGTATATGGCTGCATCTTCTGTGTCTGTCCTGGATGATTCCTGTGCTCTGTTCTACAATACTAATGTGACACTAGAGGAACTGCAGTACTTTGACCTATACCTGTCCCTCTTTAACCCCTGACCCACTGTTTGCCCTTTACCCGTTGCCCCATAGCGTGAACCATTGTAAGCATTTTGAGCTTTGTATAGGTCATTTTTTGAATACATATTTTGTGTATAATGAAAAAAAAGTTCATACTTTGGCGCCCAAAAAAATAAACAATTTGTGTCATGTAATTATAGCTTCATTTAAAGAAATGGTGAAATGTAAAAATAACAAACATTTACTATAAATAAATAAAATGTTCTGCAGTAAGGAAGTACTTTTGGTGCCTTTACAAATAAAGTCAATCAAATCACTTGTTGTCTGTCCTGTTTTGTTCTTGTGCATCTTGTCCCAGAGGCAATGCAGTGGAGCTGAAGCATCAAGGGTGTAATGTTACTACATTTCTCAGTATTACTACTAAATGAAGGATGACCTTTTGATGACTAATACTAGCCTTGTAGTCTGAATGCCTGTGGAGCTTTGAGGTCCCTGTAGTTCATTGTCACTCCACACGGCGGAAGTGTTGATTTACAAACATCCTGTGTCATTTCTACACTGCTGGATAATTGCTGAGGTGTCCCTCCATGTGTGTCTGTGGCAGATGCATGGAGTAGTAGAGGAATGGTAGTGCGTGTCTGTTCCATGGCGTTCCTGAGTTGTGGTTTAGCTTTTCACCAACAGATGTTCTGTTTTATTATTGTACCCCAGTTGGTACCGCTGCACAACCCTCGTGTAGATATCCCATCTATCTGTCAAATGCACAGCTTGTGTCATTGCATTCATGGCTATTTGTATTACACACACACACACACCCAGATAGTGTTACGCGCACACACAGGCGATTACACACACCCTATCCATATTGGTTATTTCTGCTGTGCGTGTTGAATGACAGTGTGCCCTTGGCAGTGTGAGTGTTGAATGACTGTGCCCTTGGCTGTTTGTGTGCTCGGAGGCAGTGTTGGTGAAACCTCAGCTACTGTGGCTCCAACCCGCTTCCTCCTCTCCTGCCTGCTCTGTCTCTCCCCAAGGACTCTGGATCTGAGCCCAGTACTTAAATAAATATGAAAGTGCCCTATTTTCTGTGTCAGGATACAGGACTCCTCTGAGAAGCACTGATGTGGTGGGAAGTTTTTTTTCCCTCTGCGACACAGCACATCGTACGTAAAGGCTGAGAAAATCATTTGGATTTCACTTCAATGGCTATATTAGCAACACTAACACATCATAGACAGTGTCTTTTTAGATGTGTGAATTGTTAGCTACTACTGCACCGTTGGAGCCAAGAACACAAGCATTTCACTACACCCGCAATACATCTGCTAAATATGTGTATGTGACCAACAACATTTGATTTGATGGAAATGCCCAGAAGACCATATTGTGATGTTGAGTAACCATGTGCATGTACTGAGCAGAGGAGATAGAGGGGAGCGCCTGAATGGAGAGCAAGAAGCGTTTTGATTAATCATGATTGACTCATTCAGAGCCGTCGCTGCTTCCCCCATCACTCCCTCGCTCCTGCTCTCCTTGATGGCTTGATTATGGAGATGCTCTCTCTTCATCTCCTCCTTTCTCTCCCCTCTCTTGCCTCTCCTCACTCTCTCTCATCCCTATCTCTCTCTGTCATCCCTCTCTCTCCAAGCCGATATATGCTGTGCTGGTTTATTCATGTGTCCCAGGGAACGGAAGCTGTCAATCTCTGTCTGCTTCTCATCCATCCTCCTCCCCTCCATCCCTCTGTCTATCTCTCCTCCTGTCATTCCCTCACTGACTCCCTCTGTCACTCTCCCTCTCTTTTGTTCTGTCTCTTACATCTGTGGCAGTCTTTTATTTTTTTTTCTGCAAAGCCCTCCCTATTTATCTTAATCTTCATTTATTTCTCATGTCTTTCTTTTACACACACACACACACACACACACACACACACACACACACACACACACACACACACACACACACACACACACACACACACACACACACACAGACAGTCCCAATTTAACCCTTGTTTCCTCCCTGTCAATCTCTTTTGTTTTTTTCTCATCTGTTTTCCCTCTGTGTCTGTCTTCATCTTCAGTCTCTGTATGAGTGGAGTGTATGGTATGGCTCATCCCAGCTGGAGAAGTCCATGTTGACACGACCCAGCTGGAGGAGTCCATGTTGACAATTCATCACGTAACAACGAAATGTGGAATAAGTCAAAGGGTATGAATACTTCCTGAAGGCACTGTATCCTCTTCTCACTGCCTCTCTATTCTGTCCCTTAGGTAGGTAGGTGTGTGTGAGAGAGAGAGAGAGAAAGGGAGGGGGGGGGGGGTCTCATCATTGGTCGGCTGTGGGATTTGCGGTAGCTGTTTTTGGAGATCTAGTAGCAGGAAACCTAACTGGAGAAATGAGGACTTAAAAGTTTAATGGAGTCATGTGAAATACACACAACACCCCCCCCCCCTTTTTTTCTTCACTGCCTATCCATTCTCCTTCACTGTCCTTCCCGCTCTATCTCCCCTGACTCTCATCTATAATTCCCTCTCACCTTCTATCTGTTCTCTCTTTATCTCTGTTCTTGCTCAACATCTTCCTTTCTCATTTCCCTCTCACCCTACCTCCCAATCTATCCTGACACTATTATCCCTCCTCACTCTCCCACCCTCTATCGTTCTCTCTTCCCCTCTCTCTATGAATCATCCTCCCCCTCTCTCCAGTGCTAGTGAGAGAAAAAAAGAGTGAATGAGAGGAGAGGCAGTACTTTTGGTGTTCAGTGTAAAGCCCTCCCCAGTGTGGGAGTGAGCTGTTACCCAGCTGTCTGTGGGGCTTCCTGCCTGTCACTTCCCATCCCAGTGACACCACAGCTACAACATACAGAGCTAGCTAGAGTTCCACCTGGCCCCATCCTTACACACACCCCTCCTCTCCACCACCTACTCTCTGGCTTTCATAGACACACACACACACACACACACACACACACACACACACACACACACACACACACACACACACACACACACACACACACACACACACACACGCACGCAAAACACACACACACACCACTGACACAGTGTTGTAGACTCCCCCTTGCTCAAAGACAAATTCATTCAGTGTGCACTCCTCCTCCTAGCTCTATTAGCAGCGTGCCTCCTCACCCCCAACTCTCTGACTGGCTGGCTAGCAGTCCTCTCATCCTCCCTCTCTCCTCACCCCCAACTCTCTGACTGGCTGGCTAGCAGTCCTCTCTTCCTCCCTCTCTCCTCACCCCCAACTCTCTGACTGGCTGGCTAGCAGTCCTCTCATCCTCCCTCTCTCCTCACCCCCAACTCTCTGACTGGCTGGCTAGCAGTCCTCTCATCCTCCCTCTCTCCTCACCCCCAACTCTCTGACTGGCTGGCTAGCAGTCCTCTCATCCTCCCTCTCTCCTCACCCCCAACTCTCTGACTGGCTGGCTAGCAGTCCTCTCATCCTCCCTCTCTCCTCACCCCCAACTCTCTGACTGGCTGGCTAGCAGTCCTCTCATCCTCCCTCTCTCCTCACCCCCAACTCTCTGACTGGCTGGCTAGCAGTCCTCTCATCCTCCCTCTCTCCTCACCCCCAACTCTCTGACTGGCTGGCTAGCAGTCCTCTCATCCTCCCTCTCTCCTCACCCCCAACTCTCTGACTGGCTGGCTAGCAGTCCTCTCATCCTCCCTCTCTCCTCACCCCCAACTCTCTGACTGGCTGGCTAGCAGTCCTCTCATCCTCCCTCTCTCCTCACCCCCAACTCTCTGACTGGCTGGCTAGCAGTCCTCTCTTCCTCCCTCCCTTCTCACCCCCAACTCTCTGGCTGGCTGGCTAGCAGTCCTCCTCTCTTCCTCCCTCTCTCCTCACCCCCAACTCTCTGGCTGGCTGGCTAGCAGTCCTCTCTTCCTCCCTCCCTTCTCACCCCTACCTCGCTGACTGGCTGGCTAGCAGTCCTCTCTTCCTCCCTCCCTTCTCACCCCTACCTCGCTGACTGGCTGGCTAGCAGTCCTCTCTTCCTCCCTCCCTTCTCACCCCTACCTCGCTGACTGGCTGGCTGGCAGTCCTCCTCTCTTCCTCCCTCCCTTCTCACCCCCACCTCTCTGGCTGGCTGGCTGGCAGTCCTCCTCTCTTCCTCCCTCCCTCCTCACCCCCACCTCTTTGGCTGGCTGGCTGGCAGTCCTCCTCTCTTCCTCCCTCCCTCCTCACCCCTCCCTCTCTGACTGGCTGGCAGTCCTCCTCTCTTCCTCCCTCCCTCCCCCACCCCCACCTCTCTGGCTGGCAGTCCTCTCTTCCACCCTCCCCCCCACCCCCACCTCTCTAGCTGGCTGGCAGTCTTCTTCTCTTCCTCCCTCCCTCACCCCCACCTCTCTGGCTGACTGGCAGTCTTCTTCTCTTCCTCCCTCCCTCCCTCACCCCCACCTCTCTGGCTGGCTGGCTGGCAGTCTTCTTCTCCCCCCCCCCCCCCCCACCCCCACCTCTCTGGCTGGCTGGCAGTCTTCTTCTCTTCCTCCCTCCCTCACCCCCACCTCTCTGGCTGACTGGCAGTCTTCTTCTCTTCCTCCCTCCTCACCCCCACCTCTCTGGCTGGCTGGCAGTCTTCTTCTCTTCCTCCCTCCTCACCCCCACCTCTCTGGCTGACTGGCAGTCCTGCTCTCTTCCTCCCTCCTCACCCCCACCTCTCTGGCTGGCTGGCAGTCTTCTTCTCTTCCTCCCTCCTCACCCCCACCTCTCTGGCTGGCTGGCAGTCTTCTTCTCTTCCTCCCTCCTCACCCCCACCTCTCTGACTGGCTGGCAGTCCTCCTCTCTTCCTCCCTCCCTCCCCCACCCCCACCTCTCTGGCTGGCAGTCCTCTCTTCCACCCTCCCCCCCACCCCCACCTCTCTAGCTGGCTGGCAGTCTTCTTCTCTTCCTCCCTCCCTCACCCCGACCTCTCTGGCTGACTGGCAGTCTTCTTCTCTTCCTCCCTCCCTCACCCCCACCTCTCTGGCTGGCTGGCAGTCTTCTTCTCTTCCTCCCTCCCTCACCCCCACCTCTCTAGCTGACTGTCAGTCTTCTTCTCTTCCTCCCTCCCTCACCCCCACCTCTCTGGCTGGCTGGCTGGCAGTCTTCTTCTCTCCCCCCCCCCCCACCCCCACCTCTCTGGCTGGCTGGCTAGCTGGCAGTCTTCTTCTCTTCCTCCCTCCCTCACCCTCACCTCTCTGGCTGACTGTCAGTCTTCTTCTCTTCCTCCCTCCCTCATCCCCACCTCTCTGGCTGACTGGCAGTCTTCTTCTCTTCCTCCCTCCTCACCCCCACCTCTCTGGCTGGATGGCAGTCCTGCTCTCTTCCTCCCTCCTCACCCCCACCTCTCTGGCTGGCTGGCAGTCTTCTTCTCTTCCTCCCTCCTCACCCCCACCTCTCTGGCTGACTGGCAGTCCTGCTCTCTTCCTCCCTCCTCACCCCCACCTCTCTGGCTGGCTGGCAGTCTTCTTCTCTTCCTCCCTCCTCACCCCCACCTCTCTGGCTGGCTGGCAGTCTTCTTCTCTTCCTCCCTCCCTCACCCCCACCTCTCTGGCTGGCTGGCAGTCTTCTTCTCTTCCTCCCTCCCTCACCCCCACCTCTCTGGCTGGCTGGCAGTCTTCTTCTCTTCCTCCCTCCTCACCCCCACCTCTCTGGCTGGCTGGCAGTCTTCTTCTCTTCCTCCCTCCCTCACCCCCACCTCTCTGGCTGGCTGGCAGTCCTCCTCTCTTCCTCCCTCCCTCTGACTCTCATGTCAACTGGGGCTGGGTATGGGGTTATCTGGATTCTTGGGAGGTGTGTGTTTGTGTGACTGCATATGACTGTGTGTGTTTGTTACTTTGTGTGTGTGTGTCTGTGTTGATCAGTAAGGCTGGCTGTGGTGTGGTGTGGCCCGGTAGGCTCAGGGGTCTCAGCCCAGCTGTGTGACTAGGGCTGCTGTTTCTGGAAAGCCCTTTCATCCTGATCCTCATCTCTTATTCATCCCTTTACAACCTCCATCCATCACGACTCTGAAGTAGGAAAGCACCTCCAGCTACATGTACAATAGTGCCTTTCTTCACTATATCTTTCTGTCACACGGTCTCTCCTCCTATTAACTCCTGTCATTTTGCTAATGTTCCCTTGTCCCAGATAGTAAGCAACAGTGTGAGTGTCAATGGCATGACAATGATAGGGTTATTACTGTTGTAAACACAGACAAGCTAAAGTAACATCTTCTCCAGTTGGATCCCCCTCTTTCAGTCAGTCAGTCAATCAGCCCTGTGAGTCTTAGTACTGTATGATGGTACTGTTGTTCCCGTTTGCCCTCCCTCTCCAGTCTCCACTCCCAGAGGGCCGTGCTCTGGCGCTGGCCTGCCCCTAAGCTGTGGTCTTTGGGCGAGTGGCGTGTGGTTGTGGTGTGGTCATACTGTGGTCTCGTTGCACTGCCAGTGTGGTTCTTCCTGCTCTCTCAGACTGGGGCCTGTGACTTTCTGTCTGCTGACTGGCGTTTCCCAATGACACCCTCTGTGGTTCTGCTGTGTGATTAGAAAGCCAGTGTACATACATGCACACACACACACATTCTCTGACTCTTTTCGAGGGCTCCTGAGTGGCGGAGCAGTCTAAGACACTGCATCTCAGTGCAAGAGGCGTCACTATAGTACCTGGTTCGAATCCAGGCTGTATCTCATCTGGCTGTGATTGGGAGTCCCATATGGTGGCGCACAATTGGCCCAGCGTCGTCGGGGTTTGGCCGGAGTAGGCCGTCATTGTAAATAAGAATTTGTTCTTAACTGACTTGTCTAATTAAATAAAGGTCAAAATAAAAAATGTAAATGTACACTCTACCTTCTCTGGACCTCTCATAGCTCTCTTTCCTACTGTCGATCATCTCATTATTACCCTATGAGAGCTAGTGTGCTCCACATCCTGAATAATCTGGCAATGAGCAGAGAAAAGTAATTTACCATCATAGCCTGCCATGAGGCTGGATTAAAGGTCAGCTCTCCATTCCAGGTTATATGATGGTGAAGACAGGTAAGGATAGAAGCACACACTACAGCACCAGTCTATCCACAGTGAAGCAGCAGCAGTAGCCAGTGTCTAATGAGTACAGGTAGTGTATGTCACGGCTGCATGTGTAGAAGCCATTAGAGGCTCTATGGGAGATTTGTGAGACAGGTGGCCAGGGGGTCAGATGCGGCACAGATACGCCCCACTGTGAGGTCAGAGACAGGGCAGAGGATGGGGAGGGGGGATAGGGAGAGAGAAGAGTGACAGAGGTGTAGAGAGAGTGAGGGATAGGGAGGGAAGAAGCGAGAGGGAAGGAGAGAGTTGTGGAGAAATGGGAGAGAGGGATCTGAGGGTCACCGAGAGGGGAGAGGTACAGCTGGGATGCGGTTGGAAATAGACAGAAGGGGAAGGGGTTGGCATGATTTGATTTAATTTAGTTCAGTTATATTTGTATAATTTTCTCTGCAGAGGACTCAACAAAGCCACACAATCCCACTGAAAGTACTGTATGTCTACAGCGACAGTGATGATACCTCATTGACATGAAGTATTGGGACAGATTCAGGGTAGTATTAGTCTTATTTGGGGGTGAAGTGTGTGTCCTGTATATGGTGTGTGTGTATCCATGTATGCATTTGTGTGTGTGGGCTTTGGGGTCTGGTGTGTGACGATAGTGGTCACTAGTGTGACAAGGGGTGTCATTCTGCAGTCATAGAGTGTGTGTGTGTGTGTGTGTGTGTGTACGATCGTGTTTGTGCAGTGTGTGTGAGAGTATCCGTGTGTGTGAGAGTGTCAGTGTGTGAGTCAGTGGTGTCTAGTGGTGAGTCAATGGCTGCTGACAGCTGTGGAACATGCAGTCACAGTGCTCCAGTCCTGAGGGAATCCCTGACTGGTGCAACCTACAGAGCCTCACCAGACAATGCCGCTGCTGCCCGCTCAATCACTCTGACATTTACTCTCACAGGGAAACAACCACACTGAAGGGAACTCAATGCAAAATGGCAGCTCACATACTGTACACGCTGATAAGAATTCAATACAAAACAGAAGCCCACTATACAGGTGTATTTTTACCCTAACTGTGGGAAAAGTGTCAAGTATCCGCACTACAGGAAAAGGAGGGCCGAACACGCCCCCATTCACATCTACGGAGCTGTAGTCAAGCGGGTTGAGTTTCAAATTCCTTGGTGTCCACATCAACGACAAACTATTATGGTCCAAATACACCAAGAAACTTGTGAAGAGGGCACGACAATGCCTTTTTCCCCTCAGGAGACAGAAAAGATTTGGCATGGGTCACCAGATCCTCAGAAAGTTATGCAGCTGCACCATCGAGAGCATCCTGACCAGTTGCATCACCGCCTGGTATGGCAACTGCTCGACATCCGGCCGTAAGGTGCTGTAGAGGGTAGTGCGTACGGCACAGTACATCACTGGGGCCAAGCTTCCCGCCATCCTGGACCTATATACTGGGCGGTGTCAGAGGAAGGCCCAAAAAATTGTCAAAGACTCCAGTCACCCAAGTCATAGACTGTTCTCTCACTTTATCCCTTCCTACATGTACAAATTACCTTGACTAACCTGTACCCCCGCACATTGACTCGGTACTGATACCCCCTGTATATAGCCTCATTATTGTTATTTAATTGTGTAACTTTTTACTTTAATTTATTTAGATAATATTTTCTTAACTATATTTTCTTAAAACTGCATTGTTCGTTAAGGGGTTGTAAGTAAGCATTTCACAGAAAGGTCTACACCTGTATCCGGCGCATGTGACAAATACATTTGGATTTTATTTGATTTGAAAACTGAATTTTCTCATAAGTGCTTTTCCCCCAGAACCAAATTCTTCATTACACTTCACCCACTTCCCTCCTCTTTGTGTGAGTGTGATCTTGATGTCCCTACCATCCACCAGATGGTGTCATTAGGCCAAATGATGTAGATGTCTCTCTGGGTCCCTCTCTCATCACCCCCCTCCCCATACCCCACCACCATCCATCCATCCCACAATCATGTCTCTCTTTCCATATTTTTCACTTCCTTTGTTGATGTACTGTATCTCATTTCCGTCGTTGTGCTTTGATGATATCGAGAACATGTTCAAATGGAATGTGGGAGAGGGGGATGTAACATCTGGATTTCTATTTGGAACATGTTTTAAATGTGCATAATTGAGTGAGGGTGGGTTTTTGTATAAATGATTGTGGCTGTGTTTACGTGTGTTCTGTAAATGTATATTTGTATGTATATTTATCAGAGGAGGCTGGTGGGAGATTAAGATCAATATCACTTTATTGCTGAATTACCCACAAGCTCCAACCCAAATTTTACTTCTGCTTTTAACAAACACACGCACATACACATTAATAAATATTTATGTATCTGCATCTGCGTGTGTGTATGTGTTCGTCACAGCATGCCTGCCCATTTCCATGCACGTGAGAGTGTGTATTAGTTACTCTCAGTTCATGGAAGGGTTCACGTTGCCTGTAACAGGATGGATTCCCAAATGGAAGACTATTAGCTGCTGAACTTAATTGGCATGACATGACCCAGGCACCCAGCCAACCTGCCTGTACATTCCACAGCTGTGTGTGTGGAGAGAGGGATGGATGGGGAGAGAGAGGGAGAGGAAGACAGGTAAGGAGGGAGTGAGGGAGATAGGGAGAGAAAAAGGGAGGGAAAGAGATGGGAGGGATATTAGTACCTCATCTGTTTATCAGCCCATCTATCTTTCCACTTCTATCTGCTTCCATTCTGTAAAACAATACATATTTGAGGCCTATAATGTTTTGCATGTGAATAATAATACAAATAGACGATTAAACAGCGTATCACATACGTGTGTTGTGTAGTCAGTTTCCATTACCGGATTGCCTGTAGTGTTTTAACTGTTCTGTTTTAACATTTGGACTTGGCTGGGTACAACAAAGTAAGCCTTCCTCAATGTGGTTTTCTGTGGAACATAGGACATTTCAGGGCTTTATCTGGTGTAATGCACCAGATCTTGTGTAATGCAGTTCCTCTCTCCTTTTGTTCACATGGATGATCACACCAGTGGCGGTTGGTAACGTTTAAGATGAGGGAGGACGAGACTTTTTTTTAATGAGCTTTAACGGCCTTATTTCTATTACAGCATGTTGGATGACTGTCATTCATATTCCATTCACCCAGCTTAATGGAACTTTGAGAAGTTTAGGCTACTACATAATACTGCAGTTTTCCCTATACCAATCATGAGGTTGCTACAACCTAGCCTATGAATGAAAGTTTACAACGTAGGTGCAGAGGTCGAGAGAAATTTGAGTAATCAAGGTAACAGACAATGACACATTCAATACCGCCTTGCACACTCTTGCCTGCATCTAGCTGATCTAGGGTGTAATCATTAGTCCAACAGTTGCAAACGAGAGTTTCTATTAGACATATTCAGGTGTGTGTATCTTCGTTCCATTTGCTTCCATTTAAGAAACGTTTTTCAACAGAATCGGCGGAACGAATACACGCCTGATCACACACAAACACAGTTTACTTTCATAGCAGCCACAAACAAACAGCATGATCATTTTGCTCATTGTATTATTCCTTCTATCATCTACACGCTCTCGTCCTCTCACCTTTTCCATTCGCTTGTGGATTTCAGTACACAACCCATCAGCTGGCTGCGACCAGGCGTAAAAACCTTTCCAAGCCAAACTTTCATATCATTACCGCTAACCACTACACACAGCCTACATCGTTGTCACCATATTAGCTAACATCATAGTCAACATAGCTACTAGAACTAACGTGTTAGTAAACCCGCTACAATCATGCAGTACGCTGTAGTCAGCAAGCAGTTTAGCAGTTACATTGGCAAGCCCTGATAGAAGTAAATTAATAAAACCAAAAGCTTACCCTGACTTGGAAGAGTTCCAGTGTTGGATAGCCAGATAGCTAACATAGCATCCTTCTCTGTTTGAGCCGGGTGTTTGAGTAGACTAAACTAGCTCGCTGCATTCACTAGCTAAGTGAAAGTGAAAGAAATACAAAGAAATATAGCTAGCTCTCTCTCTCTCTCTCTGAGTCAACTACTCACCACATTTTATGCACTGCAGTGCTAACTAGCTGTAGCTTATGCTTTCAGTACTAGATTAATTATCTGATACTTTGATTGGGAGGACAACATGTCAATTCATGCTGCAAGAGCTCTGATGGGTTAGAGGACGTCCTCCGGAAGATGTCATAATTACTGTGTAAGTCTATGGAAGGGGTTGAGAACCATGAACCTCCTAGGATTTGTATTGAAATCAATGTACCCAGAGGAGGACGGAAACTAGGTGTCCTCTGGCTACACCATGACGCAACCCTACAGAGTGCTGTTGAGGCTACTGGAGATCTTCATTGCAAAACAGTATGTTTTAATCAATTATTTGGTGACATGAATATATTTAGTATAGTTTTATCTAAAAAGGATAACTTTAATGTTCCACTATTTCTATTTTTATGAAATTGACTGAGTAGGATGGTCCTCCCCTTCCTCCTCTGAGGAGCCTCCACTGGTTCACACACAGACAGGCACTCCTACTACTTTCTTGTTACGTGTGCATATTGTATGCATACACACACACACACACACACACACACACACACACACACACACACACACACACACACACACACACACACACACACACACACACATTCACACACCAACATACACACACACACGTTTGTTTTTTACCATACTTGTACGGACTAAACAATTGATTCACATTCAAAATCATATTTCCCTTAACCCCTAACTAGACATCTTCACGGGTCCAAAAGGTTTTCACCTGGACCCAATATACATAAATAAATGTTTTTAAATATAGAGACGCGTTCCGAACGGACCCGTTCTGTATAGACCTGGTCAAATCCAGACCAGTGAGGGAAGAAGCAGAAAATAAATGTTTGAAGCTACTTTATTAACCAGAGCTGATAAAGCATGAGAGAGAGAGGTGCTGCTCTAGCAGCCGGGGGAGGAGCCGTACTGTGAGTGAGTGACAGGAGCAGAGAGGAGGGAGAGATGAGAGACAGCAACCAACCAAGCCGACTCACACTATAGTAGACTAATTGCCGCCATAGCTAGGTTATTTATCATAACATTTGATTACGTAGTACTTGTCTTGACTGCGTCAAACCAGGTGAAACTAGTTAAGCTGGCTAATGTTAGATAGCTAGGATAATTGAGGCTGCAGTGCATGCGCTTTGTCATCCTACAGTTACAAATATCAACAACTCCAGAATATTAAGTAGCAGCCCACCTGTTGGCTCTTGGTCGTTGTAGCCTATTCTTCTCCTTTAACTTTTAATTCCGTCATTTTAATTCCATCTTCCATTGATTAGATATCTCCTAACCTTTTACACACATGGAGGCTCTGGACTGTAGCTATTGCTGCTTTGATGACTTATGATTGGCCAACAACAAGCAATACACGCCAAGCTCCACTCTTGTGAAATGCAAGAGAATTATAAAATGTCTCTCTACTGTAGCAGTAAGATTATAAGTACTTGAGACCCCTGACAATCATATCAGATCCAACCCAGAACTGTGATGTTATTTCAAATTCTAACTCCAAACCCTTAACCAAGCTTTTTCGGGATATGATGTTTATTTGTGTCAACTCAAAAACAGAATACTTGAGTATCCAGAATAATAACTGGATATTGGAGTGCATGTAAATGTGGTCAGTGTTGTCCACACTCTCCCGTAGCACAGTTGTTTTGGGCCAGTTAAACAACAGAGCTCCCCCAAGGATTTTCCAAACATGGTATCATGATTTTTTCAACATTGACATCCACTGTCTGCCCCTCAGCCAGCAGGCACACGCTCTCGCTCTCTCAATTCAATTCAAGGGCTTTATTGGCATAGGAAACATATGTTTACATTGCCAAAGCAAGTGAAATGGTTAAACAAAAGTGAAATAAGCAATAAAAAGTGGACAGTAAATATTACACTCACACAAGTTCCAAAATGAATAAAGACATTTCAAATGTCATATTATTATACAGTGTTGTAGCGATGTGCAAATAGTTAAAGTACAAAAGGGAAAATAAATATGGCTTGTATTTGCAATGGTGTTTGTTCTTCACTGGTTGCCACTTCCTTGTGGCAACAGGTCACAAATCTTGCTGCTATGATTGCACACCGTGGTATTTCACACAATAGATATGGGAATTGATCAAAATTTGATTTGTTTTCGAATTCTTTGTGTAATCTGAGGGAAATATGTGTCTCTAATACGGTCATACAATGGGCAGGAGGTTAGGAAGTGCAGCTCAGTTTCCACCTAATTTTGTGGGCAATGTGCACATAGCCTGTCTTTTCTTGAGGGCCAGGTCTGCCTACGGCAATCTTTCTAAATAGCAAGGCTATGCTCACTGACTCTGTACATAGTCAAAGCTTTCCTTAATTTTGGGTCAATTACAGTGTTCTCTCTGTTTAGGGCCAAATAGCATTCTAGTTTGCTCTGTATTTTTGTTAATTCTTTCCAATGTGTCAAGTAAATATCTTTCTGTTTTCTCATGATTTTGTTGGGTCTAATTGTGTTGCTGTCCTGGGGCTCTGTGGGATCTGTTTGTGTTTTATAACAGGACCAGGACCAGCTTCTTTAGGGGGCTCTTCTCCAGGTCCATCTCTCTGTAGGTGATGACTTTGTTATGGAAGGTTTGGGAATCAATTCCTTTTAGATGGTTGTAGAATTTGTCTCTTTTAGCGGGTATTGGCCTAATACTGTTCTGCAAGCATTATTTGGTGTTTTACGTTGTACACAAAGGATATTTTTGCAGAATTGTGCATGCAGAGTCTCAATCTGGTCTTTTTCCCATTTTGTGAATTCTTGGTTGGTGAGCGAACCCCAGACCTCACAAACATGAAGGGCAATGGGTTCTATAACTGATTCAAGTATTTTTTACCAGATCCTAATTGGTATGTCAAATTTGATGTTCCTTTTGATGGCATGTTCCAGGCTGTATCACAACCAGACGTGACTGGGAGTCCCATTGGGCGGCGCCCAATTGGCCAAGCGTCATCCGGCTTAGGGTTTGGCAGGGGTAGGCCGTCATTGTAAATAATAATTTGTTCTTAACTGACTTAACTAGTTTAAATAAAGGTTAAATAAAAAATATATAAAATAAATAGAAGGCCATTCTTGCCTAGTCTCTCCGATCGTTCATAGCTTTGTGGCGCTGATGTACATGGATTTTACTGTGTAATGTTGTATGTTTTTCCCCCAACACCACTTTTCATCAATTTGTATAGCAGACTGTCATGCCAAACTGAGTCAAAGGTTTTTTTGAAGTCAACAAAGCATAAGAAGACTTTGCCTTTGTTTAGTTTAGTTTGTTTGTCAATTAGGATGTGCAGGGTGATGGTCTGTCGTACGGTAATGTAGTAAAAAGCCAATTTGACATTTGCTCAGTACATTTCTTTCACTGAGGAAATGTACAAGTCTGCTGTTCATGATAATGCAGAGGATTTCCCCAAGGTTGCTGTTGACGCATATCCCACAGTAGTAATTGTGGTCAAATTTGTGGATTGGGGTTATCAGTCCTTGGTTCCAAATATTTGGGAATGTACCATCAACACCACAGGCCTTTTTGGGTTAGAGGGTTTGTATTTAGTCCTATAGTTCATTCAATGTAATTGGAGAATCCAGTGGGCTCTGGTAGTCTTTAACAGTTGATTATAAGATTTGTAATTTCTCATGTATATCTTTTTGCTGTTTGTTCCTTGTTATAGAGCCAGAAAGATTGGAGAAGTGGTTTATCCACACATCTACAAGTTGAAGTCGGAAGTTTACATACACCTTAGCCAAATACATTTAAAAATTCCCTGTCTTAGGTCAGTTAGAATCACCACTTTATTTTAAGAATGTGAAATGTCAGAATAATAATAGAGAAATTATTTAATCTTTTATTTATTATCTTTTAATCTTTTATTTCTTTCATTACATTCCCAGTGGGTCAGAAGTTTACATACACTCAATTAGTATTTGGTTGCATTGCCTTTAAATTGTTTAACTTGGGTCAAACGTTTCGGGTAGCCTTCCACAAGCTTCCCACAATAATTTGGGTGAATTTTGGCCCATTCCTCCTGACAGAGTCAGTGTAACTGAATCAGGTTTTGTAGGCCTCCTTGCTCGCACACGCTTTTTCAGTTCTGCCCACAAATTTCTATAGGATTGAGGTCAGGGCTTTGTGATAGCCACTCCAATACCTTGACTTCATTGTCATTAAGCCATTTTGTCACAACTTTGGAACTATGCTTGGGGTCATTGTCCATTTGGAAGACCCATTTGTAACCAAGCTTTAACTTCCTGACTGATGTTTTGAGATGTTGCTTCAATATATCCAAATAATTTTCCTTCCTCATGAAGCCATCTATTTTGTGAAGTGCACCAGTCCCTCCTGCAGCAAAGCACCCGCACAACATGATGCTGCCACCCCCATGCTTCACGGTTGGGATGGTGTTCTTCAGCTTGCAAGCATCCCCCTTTTTCCTCCAAACATAACGATGGTCATTATGGCCAAATAGTTCTATTTTTGTTTCATCAGACCAGAGGACATTTCTCCAAAAAGTATGATATTTGTCCCCATGTGCAGTTGCAAACCGTAGTCTGGCTTTTTTATGGCGGTTTTGGAGCAGTGGCTTCTTCCTTGCTGAGCGGTCTTTCAGGTTATGTCGATATAGGGCTCGTTTTACTGTGGATATAGATACTTTTGTACCTGTTTCCTCCAGCATCTTCACAAGGTCCTTTGATGTTGTTCTGGGATAGATTTGCACTTTTCGCACCAGAGTACGTTCATCTCTAGGAGACAGAGCGTGTCTCCTTCCTGAGCGGTATTACGTGGTCCCATGGTGTTTATACTTGCGTACTATTGTTTGTACAGATGAACGTGGTACCTTCAGGCATTTGGAAATTGCTCCCAAGGATGAACCAGACTTTTGGAGGTCTACAATTTTTTTTCTGAGGTCTTCGCTGATTTCTTATGATTTTCCCATGATGTCAAGCAAAGAGGCACTGAGGTTGATGGCAGGCCTTGAAATACATCCACAGGTGCACCTGCAATTGACTCAAATGATGTCAATTAGTCTATCAGAAGCTTCTAAAGCCAAGACATAATTTTCTGGAATTTTCCAAGCTGTTTATAAGGCACAGTCAACTTAGTGTTTGTAAACTTCTGACCCACTGGAATTGTGATACAGTGAAATATAAGTGAAATAATCTGTCTGTAAAAAATTATTGGGAAAAATGACTTGTGTCATGCACAAAGTAGATGTCCTAACCGACTTGTCAAAACTATAGTTTGTTAACAAGAATTTTGTGGAGTGGTTGAAAAATGAGTTTTAATGTATTTTTTAAAATTTCACCTCTATTTAACCAGGTAGGCTAGTTGAGAACAAGTTCTCATTTACAACTGCGACCTGGCCAAGATAAAGCAAAGCAGTTCGACACATACAACAACACAGAGTTACACATGGAATTGTCATGACTTCTACCGAAGTCGATGTCTCTCCTTATTCGGGCGGTGTTCGGCGGTCGACGTCGCCAGTCTTCTGACCAACGTCGATCCATTTTAATTTTCCATTTGTTTTGTCTCATTTTCCCACACACCTGGTTTTTATAACCCAATTACTGGTCATGTATTTAACCCTCTGTTTCCCACATGTCTTTGTGTTTGATTGTTTATTGTTAGGTCGGTACGTTTCCGGCTGGTTTTCTCCGGGTGCTGTTTTCACCCGTGTTTTGTGGCAACCGTTATTGTTCGCACATTGGTATTTGTTTACTTTGTGCTATTTTCTTTAGTAAAGTGCGTTGTTCACTCATCTCTGCTCTCCTGCGCCTGACTTCATGCACCAGGTACACCCACCGTCTGACAGGAATAAACAAACATACAATCAATAATACAGCAGAAAAAGTCAATATACATTGTGTGCAAATGAGGTAAGATAAGGGAGGTAAGGCAATAAATAGGACATGGTGCGAGGTAATCACGATATAGCAATTAAACAGTGGAGTGATAGATGTGCAGAAGATGAATGTTCAAGTAGATATACTGTGGTGCAAAGGAGCAAGATAAATAAATAAATACAGTATGGGGATGAGGTAGATTGGATGGGCTATTTACAGATGGGCTCTGTACAAGTGCAGTGATATGTGAGCTGCTCTGACAGCTGGTGCTTAAAGCTAGTGAGGGAGATATGAGTCTCCAGCTTCAGTGATTTTTGCAGTTCGTTCCAGTCATTGGCAGCAGAGAACTGGAAGAAAAGGCGGCCAAAGGAGGAATTGGCTTTGGGGGTGACCAGTGAAATATACCTGCTGGGCACGTGCCATGGATGGGTGCTGCTATGGTGACCAGTGAGCTGAGATAAGGTGGGGCTTTACCAAGCAAAGACTTGTAGATGACCTGGAGCTAGTGGGTTTGGCGACGAGTATGAAGCGAGATCCAGCCAACGAGAGCGTACAGGTCGCAGTGGTGGGTAGTATATGGGGCTTTGGTGACAAAACAAATGGCACTGTGATAGACTGCATCCAATTTGTTGAGTAGAGTGTTGGAGGCTATTTTGTAAATGACATCGCCAAAGTCGAGGACCGGTAGGATGGTCAGTTTTACGAGGGTATGTTTGGCAGTATGAGTGAAGGATGCTTGGTTGTGAAATAGGAACGGGCGGGCAGGTGTGGGCAGCGATCGGTTGAAGAGCATGCATTTAGTTTTGCTTGCATTTAAGAGCAGTTGGAGGCCACGGAAGGAGAGTTGTATGGCATTGAAGCTTGTCTGAAGGTTAGTTAACACAATGTCCAAAGAAGGGCCAGAGGTATACAGAATGGTGTCGTCTGCGTAGAGGTGGATCAGAGAATCACCAGCAGCAAGAGCGACATCATTGATGTATACAGAGAGTTGCCACGATAATTGAACCATGTGGCACCCCCATAGAGACTGCAAGTGGTCCGGACAACAGGCCCTCCGATTTGACACACTGAACTCTATCAGTGAAGTAGTTGGTGAACTAGGCGAGGCATTTGAGAAACCAAGGCTGTTGAGTCTGCCGTTAAGAATGTCGTGATTGACAGAGTCGAAAGCCTTGGCCAGGTCGATGAATACGGCTGCACAGTATTGTGTCTTATCGATGGCGGTTATGATATCGTTTAAGACCTTGAGCGTGGCTGAGGTGCACCCATGACCAGCTCTGAAACCAGATTGCATAGCGGAGAAGGTACGGTGGGATTTGAAATGGTCGGTGATCTGTTTGTTCACTTCTTATGGCTCCATCCCGCTACCGGGATCGATATGACAGCAGCCAGATAAAGTGCAGGGCGCCAAATTCAAAAAACAGAAATCTCATCATTAAAATTCCTCAAACATACATGTGTCTTATATCATTTTAAAGGTATTCTTGTTGTTAATCCCACCAAAGTGTCCGATTTCAAATATGCTTTTCAGCTAAAGCACTAAAAACGATTATGTTAGGTCACCATCAAACCACAAACAGGCACAGCCATTTATCCAGCGAAAGATAGCAGTCAGTAAAAGCAGAAATAGAGATAAAATTAATCACTAGCCTTTGATTATCTTCATCAGATGACACTCATATGACTTCATGTTACACAATACATACATGTTTTGTTTGATAAAGTTCATATTTATAACAAAAAATCTGAGTTTACATTGGCGCGTTAGATTCACTAGTTCCAAAAACATCCAGTGATAGTGCATAGCCACATCGTTTCAACAGAAATACTCATCATAAACGTAGATGATAATACAAGTTATACACATGGAATTATAGATATACCTTTCCTTAATGCAACCGCTGTGTCAGATTTCAAAAAATCTTTACGGAAAAAGCAAATCATGCAATAATCTGAGACGGAGCTCAGAACAATAGCCAAATTAGCCGCCATGTTGGACTCAACAGAAACCAGAAAATACATGATAAATGTTTCCTTACCTTTGATGAACTTCATCAGAATACAGTCCTAGGAATCCCAGGTCCACAATAAATGCTTGATTTGTTCGATAATGTCCGTTATTTATGTCCAATTAGCTACTTTGGTTCGCTCCTTCGGTAAACAATTCTAAAGTCAGAAAGCGCCTCTGCTATAATGTGACGAAATGTCCAAAAGTTCCGTAACAGTCAGCAGAAACATGTCAAACGATGTACTGAATCAATCTTTAGAATGTTGTTAACATACATCTTGAATAACGTTCCAACCGGAAAATTTAATTGACTTCAGAAGAGCGATGGAACCGACGTCCTACTCATGTGAAGGCGCATGGTGAATGCGTGATCAGCCCGTGGAAGTGATTACTCATTCCTATCTCCTTCGGCCCCCCTTCACATTAGAGTCATCAGACAAAGTTCTGTTGACTATTGACATCTAGTGGAAGCCGTGGGAAGTGGAAACTCATCTATATCTCGCTGTCATTTCAATTGAGAGCATGGTTGAAAATCTGACACCTCAGAAACAATTCAAACAGGAAGTGAAACCTCTCAGGTCTTTGCCTGCCATATGAGTTCTGTTATACTCACAGACATAATTCAAACAGTTTTAGAAACTTCAGAGTGTTTTCTATCCAATATGAATAATACTATGCATGTATTAGCAACTGGGAGTAAGGAGCAGGCCGTTTAATATGCGCACTTCTGTGCACCTTTCATCCAAGCTACTCAATACTGCCCCTGCAGCCATAAGAAGTTAACTTGGCTTTCAAAGACCTTAGAAAGGCAGGGTAGGACAGATATAGGTCTGCAGCAGTTTGGGTCTAGAGTGTCACCACCTTTGAAGAGGGGGATGACCGCGGCAGCTTTCCAATCTTTGGGAATCTCAGCCGATATGAAAGAGAAGTTGAACAGGCTAGTAATAGGGGTTGCAACAATTTCGGCAGATAACTTTAGAAAGAGAGGGTCCAAATTGTCTAGCCCGGCTGATTTGTAGGGGTCCAGATTTTGCAGCTCTTTCAGAACATCAGCTATCTGGATTTGGGTGAAGGATAAATGGGGGAGGTTTGGGCGAGTTGCTGTGGGGGGTGCAGGGATGTTGACCGGGGTAGGGGTAGCCAGGTGGAAGGAATGGCCAGCCGTAGAAAAATGCTTATTGAAATTCTCAATTATTGTGGATTTATCGGTGGTGACAGTGTTTCCTAGCCTCAGTGCAGTGGGCAGCTGGGAGGAGGTGCTCTTATTCTCCATGGACTTTACAGTGTCCCAGAACTTTTTGGAGTTTGTACTACAGGATGCAAATTTCTGTTTGAAAAAGCTAGCCTTAGCTTTCCTAACTGCCTGTGTATTTTGGTTCCTAACTTCCCTGAAAAGTTGCATATCATGGGGGCTATTAAATGCTAATGCAGAACGCCACAGGATGTTTTTGTGCTGGCCAAGGGCAGTCAGGTCTGGAGGGAACCAAGGGCTATATCTGTTCCTGGTTCATTTTTTTTTTTTTAAATGAGGCATGCTTATTTAACCTGTCTAGGATCAGCGTGGCGCTAGCGGCACCCCCCCCCCCCCCCCCCCCCACTGAAAAACCAGTGCCGCGAAATTCAAAAAAAATATTTTTTTAAAATATTTAACTTTCACACATTAAAGTCCAATACAGCTAATGAAAGACACAGATCTTGTGAATCCAGTCAACATTTCCGATTTTTAAAATGTTTTACAGGGAAGACACAATATGTAAAGATGTACATCTATTACCTAAAAACACATTAGCATAATCCACCATCTTTTATTTGTCCACCAACACCAGTAGCCATCACCAATTCGGCTAAACTAAGATATTTATAGCCCCTAACCAACAAAAAAACTCATTAGATGACAGTCTGATAACATATTTATGGTATGGGATAGGTTTTGTTAGAAAAAAGTGCATATTTCAGGTAGATGGCATAGTTTACAATTGCACCCACCATCACAAATGGACTAGAATAATTACAATGAGCAACGTGTTTACCTAACTACTAATCATCAAACATTTCGTAAAAATACACAGCATACACGAATCGAAAGACACAGATCCTGTGAATACAGACAATATTTCAGATTTTCTAAGTGTCTTACAGCGAAAACACAATAAATCGTTATATTAGCTTAGCACATAGCAATTAGCAGCCCAGCATTGATTCTAGCCAAAGTGAGCGATAAAAGTCAACATCGCCAAAAGATATTAATTTTTTCACTAACCTTCTCAGAATTCTTCCGATGACACTCCTGTAACATCACATTACAACATGCATATACAGTTTGATCGAAAATGTTTATATTTAGCCACCAAAATCATGGTTAGACAATGTGAAATGTAGACAAGCTGGTAAAGAAAAAGTCCTTGCGCCACTTAGACAGTGATCTACTCTTATACATAAATACTCATAAACGTGACTAAAAAATATAGGGTGGACAGGGATTGATAGACAATTTAATTCTTAATACAATTGCGTTATTACATTTTTTAAATTATCCTTACTTTTCAATACAGTTTGCGCCAAGCGAAGCTACGTCAAAAAACATGGCGTCCTAAGCCACTAAAATGTTTCGACAGAAACACGATTTATCATAATAAAAATGTCCTACCTTGAGCTGTTCTTCCATCAGTATCTTGGGCAAAGGATCCTTTCTTGGGAGAAATCGTCTTTTGGTGGAAAGCTGTCCTCTTGCCATGTGGAAATGTCAACTACGTTCGGGATGAACTGAAAAGCGTGCCCAACTTTTCACATCGTTGCAAAAATAAATGTCCCAAAATCGCACTAAACGGATATAAATTGCTATAAAACGCTTTAAATTAACTACTTTATGATGTTTTTAACTCCTATAACGAGTGAAAAGATGACCGGAGAAATATAACAGGCTAAACTAACGCTTGGAACAGGTGCGCGCCGGTGTCCTCTAGGCTCATGACGCAGCTCCCAAAGAATGACTAGCTTCAGGGTTTTTTCATTTGTAGGGCCTGTGAACGCGCAATCGACCCCGTTGGAATCGTCATCACGTAAAGGCATCCAGGGGAAGTCGTAAGAAGTGTCCGTATAGTCATAGCAACGACAGTGCCCTTTTAACTGACTTCAGAAAAGTGGCCAACATTTCTCAAATCTGACTCCATGTCAGGGAAATTGCTGTAGAATGGGCTCTGTTCCACTTAGAGACAAAATTTCAACTCCTATAGAAACTATAGACTGTTTTCTATCCAATAATAATAATAATATGCATATTGTACGATCAAGGATTTTGTGGGAAGCCGTTTAAAAAATTAGCCAAATTAGCATAAATAGTCTAAACAGCGCCCCCATCCCCAACAGATGGTGAGGAAGGCACTTTTAAAGAACAACCATGCATCCTCTACTGACGGGATGAGGTCAAAATCCTTCCAGGATACCCGGGCCAGGTCGATTAGAAAGGCCTGCTCGCTGAAGTGTTTCAGAGAGTGTTTGACAGTGATGAGGGGTGGTCGTTTGACCGCAGGCCCATTACGGATGCAGGCAATGTGGCAGAGATCTTGGTTGAAGACAGCAGAGGTGTATTTGGAGAGCAAGTTGGTTAGGATGATATCTATGAGGGTGCCCGTGTTTACGGATTTGGGGTTGTAACTGGTAGGTTCATTGATCATTTGTGTGAGATTGAGGGCATCAAGCTTAGATTGTAGGATGGCCGCGATGTTAAGCATGTCCCAGTTTAGGTCACCTAGCAGCACGAGCTCTGAAGATAGATGGGGGGCAATCAAATCACATATGGTGTCCAGGGCACAGCTGGGGGCAGAGGGTGGTCTATAGCAAGCGGCAACGGTGAGAGACTGGTTTCTGGAAAGGTGGATTTTTACAAGTAGAAGCTCGAATTGTTTGGGTACAGACCTGGATAGTAAGACAGCCTGCAGAGTTCTATCTCTGCATTAGATTGCAACTCAGCCCCGTTTGGCAGTTCTATCTTGTTGGAAAATGTTATAGTTAGGGATGGAAATATCAGAATTTTTGGTGGTCTTCCTAAGCCAGGATTCAGACATGGCTAGGACATCCAGGTTGGCAGAGTGTGCTAAAGCAGTGAATAATACAAACTTAGGGAGGAGGCTTCTAATGTTAACATGCATGAAACCAAGGCTTTTACGGTTACAGAAGTCAACAAATGAGAGTGCCTGGGGAATGGGAGTGGAGCTAGGCACTGCAGGGCCTGGATTAACCTCTACATCACCAGAGGAACAGAGGAGGAGTAGGATAAGGGTACGGCTAAAGGCTATAAGAACTGGTCGTCTAGTACATTCGGAACAGAGAGTAAAAGGAGTAGGTTTCTGGGCGCGATAGAATAGATTCAAGACAATGTACAGACAAAGGTATGGTAGGATGTGAATACAGTGGAGGTAAACCTAGGCACTGAGTGATGATGAGAGAGATATTGTCTCTAGAACATAATTTAAATCAGGTGATGTCACCGCATGTGTGGGAGGTGGAACTAAAGGGTTAGCTAAGGCATATTGAGCAGGGCTAGGAGCTCTACAGTGAAATAAGACAATAATCACGAACCAGAACAGCAAAGAACAAGGCATATTGACATTAGGGAGAGGCATGCGTAGTTTAGTTAAGTTTATTAATTCGACCATTTAAAAAAAACAAGCACACATAAAACTTAAAATCCATACATGCACATGAATACAATCATCGAGGATAACACACAATAAAGTCTGGGACTTATTTCCATTGTGGACCTCTTGAGACAAGATGGCTATACAACATCGAACACAGTATGGCAGTGAAATAATAAAACAAAAACATAAAAGAAGACCATCTATCTCATCATTCCAGTTACATCATAGTGGTTATTCATATGGGCACAGAGGACATCAAACATATTTTTACTTTATTTTTAAAGCTGTCCAGAGAGGACGTTGTTTTTATAGGCAGAGACAACTCATTCCATTCTGAGGCTCCAGTATACAAGTCACTGGGCTCCTATGATCACTTGGCTAGCAGATGGGCCAACCTAACTGTATGTAAACTTCCGACTTCAACTGTAAATAAGGTATTTACATTTATTTTATTTTATATATTTTCTAAAATTATAAAAACCTTTTTTCGCTTTGTCATTATAAGGTATTGTGTGTAGATTGATGAGGAACATTTTTAATTTAATACATTTTAGAATAAGGCTGTAACGTAACAAAATCTGGAAACAGGGAAGGAGCGGAATGCACTGTACATGGTCACAGTAGATGTTATGTATTTGTTCCAAATATATGCACTTGACCATTGGGTTTTGTCACTGTGTGACATGCACACTGCACGTTTGTGTGTGTGTGTTTTGGGTGTGGTGTGTATTTTGTCTTATGCATTACTTACATTGTCCTCCCTCGACACTACCATACACTCCAGCCTTCCACAGAGCCAGGCATTGAGAAAAGCTGTTTTGCACTGCAGCATGCCTGAATCCCAATTAGTCACACAGTTGGCTTTAGCCAAGCAGCGTGATCAGAGTACAGTACATAGCCCAAAGGAAAGTACTGCAGCACTCCACTCACAGGCAGCACCAAGGAAGTGCTGGCTGGCTTCATAGGGACACTGACTCACACAGATAAACATGAGATATACAGTGGAGGTACTGTGCATATTTATATGCTTATATACGCCTACACATACAGTATATACAACAACATTATACATACGTCATACACACCATATTGTGCAAAATAGTGTTTTATTGTTACATATACCAGATAGGTGCAGTGAAATGTGTTGTTTTTACAGGGACAGCAATTGTAGTACGCCGCCACTGGAGCAAATTAGGATTAAGTGCCTTGCTCAAGGGCACATAGACAGATTTTTCACCCGCTCTGGTATTTCGAACCAGCGACCTTTCATTTACTGGCCCAATGCTCTAACCGCTAGGCTACCTGCTACCTTTACACGTGTATGTGTGATATATTACACAGTCCTACACATAGAGGAAAGATGGAGCACTGAACAAAGATAGCAACATATAACCAATATGTCAATAGTAACATGCATGCAAACCCACAACCTCACAAACTGTATGCAGGCTCACACAAAACGCCACCAGGCATGTATGCTTTATAGAACCCAGAGAGAGAGAGACACACACACACACACATACAAATATGAGTAGCTACCAACACAAGTCCATGTGTGTGAGCGGGAGGCGGTAGTGAGATGGAAAAGAGCCTGATCCAAGTTTGGATGCTTGTCTTGTTTCCTGGAGATTCTCCACATTCATATCAAAACACAATGACCACCTCAACACACACACACACACGCACTTGCACACGCATGTACATACGTACTATGCGCACACACACGCACGCACAAGCTGGCGCCGTCACCCTGTTTCTAGCTCTTAGCTATTTGCTCTTAAATTATTTGCTCAGAATGTTTCTTGTATTATTACCTACAGCCGGCAATAACTTTTGGATGTTAGATCAGCGGTCACTCACCAGAAATTCAAGCAGAAATTCGACTTCCCTGACCTGGATCCTTTGTTTGAACTTCCAGAGGAAGCTCTATTCATCCCGGGCGCTGCACCACAAAGCCAATGCCAGAGAAGAGGTAGAAGGAGTGGGGCCCTAGTCAGACTCAGGCGGCGTGCATACCATTCGACCAATCTCAAATACCTCACTGTCAAATGCCGATTCCATTACCACACGAGAGAATTTACTTTGGTCATCGTCACTGCCGTTTATATTCCCCCCCAAGCCGACACGCGGTGGCTCTCAAGGAACTACACTGGACAAGTGCAAACTGGAAACCGCATATCCTGAGGCTGCATTTATTGTAGACTTTCATAAAGGAAATCTGAGGAAAATACTACCAAAAGTCTATCAACACATCTCCTGTGCTACACGCGCAACACGGACCCTGGATCATTGCTACTCTCCTTTTCAGGACGGCTACAAGGCCCTACCCCGCCCTCCCTTCATAAAATCAGATCATGCCTCGATTCTGCTTCTCCCCATCTATAGGCAAAAACTTAAACAGGGAGCTCTTGTGGTAAGGACTGTTTAACGTTGGTCTGACCAATCAGAATCTATACTTCAAGATTGTTTTGATCATGCAGATTGGAAAATGTTCCAGGTCGCCTCTGAGAATAGTATACCTGACTCGTAAACCCCGACTCGGTAACGCGGTTCATCAGAAAGTGCATAGAGGATGTTGTTTCCACTGTGACGATTAGAGGCAAAACGACAGTACAAGAACAAAGTAGAGTAGCAATTCAACAGCTCAGACATGAGACATACACGGCATTCAGAAAGTATTCAGACCCCTTCACTATTCAGACCCCTTTCCACATTTTGTTATGTTACAGCCTTCTTCTAAAATTGATTAATTTCTTCCCCCTGATCAATATACACAAAATACCCCATAATGACAAAGCCAAAACAGGTTTTTAGACATTTTTTCAAATGCATTAAAAATCAACTGAAATATCACATTTACACTACCGGTCAAAAGATTTAGAACACTTCATTCAAGGGTTTTTCTTTATTTTTACTATTTTCTACATTGTAGAATAATAGTGAAGACATCAAAACTATGAAATAACACATGGAATCATGTAGTTACCAAAAAAGTGTTAAACAAATCAAAATATATTTTATATTTCAGATTCTTCAAATAGTCACCCCTTGGCTTGACAGCTTTGCACAATCTTGTCATTCTCTCAAACAGCTTCACCTGGAATGCTTTTCCAACAGTCTTGAAGGAGTTCCCACATATGCTGAGCACTTGTTGGCTGCTTTTCCTTCCCTCTGGGTCCAACTCATCCCAAACCATCTCAATTTAGTTGAGGTTGAGGGAATTGTGGAGGCCAGGTCATCTGATGCAGCACTCCATCACTCTCCTTCTTGGTAAAATATCCCTTACACAGCCTGGAGGTAGGTTTTGGGTCATTGTCCTGTTGATAAACAAATTATAGTCCCACTAAGCCCAAAACAGATGGGATGGCGTATCGCTGCAGAATGCTGTGGTAGCCATGCTGGTTAAGTGTGCCATGAATTCTAAATAAATCACAGACAGTGGCACCAGCAAAGCACCCCCACACTATAACATCTCCTCCTCCATGCTTTACGGTGGGATATACACATGCGGAGATCATCCGTTCACCCACACCGCTTCTCACAAAGACACAGTGGTTGGAACCAAAAATCTCCAATTTGGACTCCAGACCAAAGGACATATTTCCACCGGTCCATTGCTCGTGTTTCTTGGCCCAAGCAAGTCTGTTCTTCTTATTGGCGTCCTTTAGTAGTGGTTTCTTTACAGCAATTCGACCATGAAAGCCTGATTCACCCAATCTCCTCTGAACAGTTGATTTTGAGATGTGTCTGTTACTTGTGTGAAGCAGTTATTTGTGCTGCAATTTCGGAGGCTGGTAACTCTAATGAACTTATCCTCTGCAGCAGAGGTAACTCTGGGTCTTCCATTCCTGCACTTGAAGAAACTTTCAAAGTTCATTAAAATTTCCGTATTAACTGACTTCATGTATTAAAGTAAGGATTGGCTGTCGTTTCTCTTTGCTTATTTGAGCTGTTCTTGCCATAATATGGACTTGGTCTTTAACCAAATCGGGCTATCTTCTGTATACCCCCCGACCTTGTCACAACACAACTGATTGGCTCAAGTGCATTAAGAAGGAAAGAAATTTCACAAACAAACTTTTAAGAAGGCACACATGCTAATTGAAATGCATTCCAGGTGACTACCTCATGAAGCTGGTTGAGATAATGCCAAGAGTGTGCAAAGTTGTCATCAAGGCAAAGGATGGCTTTTTGAAGAATCTCGAATATAAAATATATTTTACTACATGATTCCATATGTGTTATTTCATAGTTTTGTCTTCACTTTCATAGTTTTGTCTTCACTTATGTCTTCACTCTTATTCTCAAATGTAGAAAATAGTACAAATAAATAAAAACAGCAGGTAACCTTGTGGTTAGAGCATTGGGCCAGTAACTGAAAGGTTGCTAGATCAAGCTGACAAGGTAAAAATCTGTCGTTCTGCCCCTGAACAAGGCAGTTAACCCACTGTTCCTCGGCCATCATTGTAAATAATAATTTGTTCTTAACTGACTTGCCTAGTTAAATAAAGGTAAAAATTTAAAAAACGCTTGAATAAGTAGGTGTTCTAAAACTTTTGACCGGTAGTGTACATACTTTAAGTATTCATATCCTTTACTCAGTACTTTGTTGAAGCACCTTTGGCAGCGTTTACAGTCTCGAGTCTTCTTGGGTATGATGCTACAAGGTTGGCACACCTGTTTTTGATGAGTTTCTCACATTCTTCTCTGCAGATCCTCCCAAACTCTGTCAGGTTGGATGGGGAGCATCGCTGGACATCTATTTTCAGGTCTCTCCAGAGAGACTTTCCAACTCAACCATCAAGTTTGCTGACGACACAACAGTAGTAGACCTGATTACCAACAATGATGAGCCAGTCTACAGGGAGGAGGTGAGAACCCAGGGCGGCGTGGTGCCAGGAAAATAATCTCTCCCTCAACGTCAACAAAACGAAGGAGCTGATTGTGGACTACAGGAGACAGCAGAGAGAGCACGACCCCATCCACACTGATGGGGCAGTGGAGAGGGTCAAAAGCTTCAAGTTCCTCAGCGTGCACATCACTGAATACCATGCATTCTCGAGGTCTAAATTATGATTTCTCGTTCAGATATTTTATAGATTTATATGGCTGCGCTTTTTTATGTTAATGTATTTCAATTCAATTGCAATCTTTCTATCCAGATGTCAATGTTTTATATCCCAAAGCATTTATTTTTGTAGGCTTTACTGTGCAATAGGAAGTAACTGAATGCACCAAAAAAGTCTCACATTTCCTACATGTCATCATGATACCTAAATGCTATTTATCAAGTTCATTCTGCTGATCTGTGTATTTGTATATGTATTTCTATGTACACTACAAGACAAAGTATGTGGACACCTGCTCGTCAAACATATCATTCCAAAATTATGGGGATTAATATGGAGTTGGTTCCCCCTTTGCTGCTATAACAGCCTCCACTCTTTCTGGAAAGGCTTTCCACTAGATGTTGGAACATTGCTGCAGGGACTTGCATCCATTCAGCCAAAAGAGCATTAGTGAGATTGGGCACTGATGTTGGGCGATTATGCCTGGCTCGCTGTCGGCATTCCAATTAATCCCAAAGGTGTTCGATGGGGTTGAGGTCAGGGCTCTGTGCAGGCCAGTCAAGTTCTTCCACACTGATCTCGACAAAACATTTCTGTATGGACCTGACTTTGTGCATTGAATCATGGAAAGGCCCTTTTCTGCTGAACAGGAAAGGGCCTTCCCCAAACTGTTGCCACAAATTTGGAAGTACAGAATCGTCTAGAATGTCGTTGTATGCAGCAGCGTTAAGATTTCCCTTCAGTGGAACTAAGGGGCCTAGCCTGAACCATGAAAAACAGCCCCAGACCATTATTCCTCCTCCACTAAACTTGACATTTTTCACTATGCATTGGGGCAGGTACTGTTCTCGGTGACTCCGTCGGACTGCTAGATGGTGGAGCGTGATTCATCGCTCCAGAGGATGTTTTTCCACTGCTCTAGAGTCCAATGGCGGCAAGCTTTAAACGACTCTAGCAACACTTGGCATTGTGCATGGTGTTCTGAGGCTTGTGTGCGGTTGCTCGGCCATGGAAATCCATTTCATGAAGCTCCCAACGAACAGTTCTTGTGCTGACTCGGTAGTGAGTGTTGCAACCGAGGACAAACAATTTTTATAGGCTACGCGCTTCAGCAGTCGGCGGTCCCATTCTGTGAGCTTCACGGATGAGCCGTTGTTTCTCCTAGACGTTTCCACTTCACAATAACAGCACTTACAGTTGACCGGGACAGCTCTGGTGTAACAGGGTTGGTTATGTTTCCACTTGTCTCTAAAGAAATGTGTATTTAATGTTAAAGCACTCTTATTTGTTGGTTCAACTCCGATGACAATAAGGCGTGTTGTTATTGGCCCACCATGCAGATACAGTTGAAGTGGGAAGTTTACAGTAAATACACCTTAGCCAAATACATTTAAACTCAGTTTTTCACAATTCCTAAAATTTTATCCTAGTAAAAATTCCCTGTCTTAGGTCAGTTAGGATCACCACTTTATTTTAAGAATGTGAAATGTCAGAATAATAGTAGAGAGTGATTTACTTCAGATTTTATTTCCTTCATCACATTCCCAGTGGGTCAGAAGTTTACATACACTCAATTAGTATTTGGTAGCATTGACTTTAAATTGTTTAACTTGGGTCAAACGTTTTGGGTAGCCTTCCACAAGCTTTCCACAATAAGTTGGGGTGAATTTTGGCCCAAGATCGGTTTCTAGGCCTCATTAATCGCACACGCTTTTTCAGTTCTGCCCACACATTTTCTATAGGATTGAAGTCAGGGCTTTTTTAATAATAAAAATGTACCCCCTTTTTGTCCCCAATTTAATGGTATCCAATTGTTAGTAGTTACTGTCTTGTCGCTACAACTCCCATACAGGCTCGGGAGAAACGAAGGTCGAGAGCCATGCGTCCTCTGAAACACAACCCAACCAAGCCGCACTGCTTCTTGACACAATGCACATCCAAACTGGAAGCCAGCCGCACCAATGTGTCGGAGGAAACACCGTACACCTAGTGACCTGGTCAGCATGCACTGCGCCCGGCCCACCACAGGAGTCGCTAGTGCGCGATGAGACAAGGATATCCCTGCCGGCCAAACCCTCCCTAACCCGGACAATTGTGCACCACCCCATGGGCCTCCCGGTCACGGCCGGCTGAGACAGAGCCTGGGCTTGAACCCAGAATCTCTGGTGACACAGCTATCACTGCGATGCAGTGCCTTAGACCACTGTGCCACCCGGGAGGCCTACTTTGACTTTGTTGTCCTTAAGCCATTTTGCCACAACTTTGGAAGTATGCTTGGAGTCCTTGTCCATTTGGAAGACCCATTTGAGACCAAGCTTTAACTTCCTGACTGATGTCTTAAGATGTTGCTTCAATATATCCACATAATTTTACTTCCTCATGATGCCATCTATTTTGTGAAGTGCACCAGTCCCTCCTGCAGCAAAGCACCCCCACAACATGATGCTGCCACCCCCGTGCTTCACGGTTGGGATGGTGTTCTTCGGTTTGCAAGCATCCCCCTTTTTCCTCCAAACATAACGATGGTCATTATGGTCAAACAGTTCTATTTTTGTTTCATCAGACCAGAGGACATTGCTCCAAAAAGTACAATATTTGTCCCCATGTGCAGTTGCAAACCGTAGTCTGGCTTTTTTATGGCGGTTTTGGAGCAGTGGCTTCTTTTGTACCTGTTTCCTCCAGCATCTCCACAAGGTCCTTTGCTGTTGTTCTGGGATTGATTTGCACTTTTCGCACCAAAGTACGTTCATCTCCTGGAGACAACGCGTCTCCTTCCTGAGCGGAATGACGGCTGCGTGGTGTTTATACTTGGTGTTTATACTTGCGTACTATTGTTTGTACAGATGAGCGTGGTACCTTCAGGCGTTTGGAACTTGTGGAGGTCTACATTTTTTTCTTCAGATGTCTTGTCATATTTCTTTTGATTTCCCCATGTTGTTAAGCAAACAGACACTGAGTTTGAAGGTAGGCCTTGAAACACATCCACAGGTACACTTCCAATTGAGTAAAGCCATCATTTTATGGAATTTTCCAAGCTGTTTAAAGGCACAGTCAACTTAGTGTATGTAAACCTCTGACCCACTGGAATTGTGATACAGTGAATTATAAGTGAAATAATCTGTCTGTAAACAATTGTTGGAAAAATTACTTGTGTCATGCACAAAGTAGATGTCCTAACCGACTTGCCAAAACTATAGTTTGTTAACAAGAAATTTGTGTAGTTGTTGAAAAACGAGTTTTAATGACTCCAATCTAAGTGTATTTAAACTTCCGACTTCAACTGTAGGTGGAGATCGCGAACGTCAGGTCTCCCCAGTATAAAAATGTGATGCGTGCTGAATACTGCATTCTATTTTCATATTTTACAATGCGTACAAGTTTGCTGTACATTCCTGATTTATACATGTGTTGGCATATGGTACCTGTTAGGGATTGAGGGGCTTTCTGGGATGTGCTTTGGTATATGATTGCTGTATATAAGAGTGTTAGCTAGCATGCACCGATGTAATGGTCACATAAGCTCACTGCTAACACAGTTGTTTTCATGCTACAGATTTTACCATCGACAGCCATCAACATCGTTAAGCCCTGCACAACTAACGTGCTGTTTCCTATTTAATCACTGATAATAAATAACGCTCAACTGGGACCACTGGCTGGGGCGATTTCTTTGTACTAAATACAACGCAAGGAGAGTACAATTAACATCTGTTACACTAGCAGGGCAGAAATTTGACGAACTGACTTGTTGGAAAGGTGGCATCCTATGACGGTGCCACGTTGAAAGTCACTGAGCTCTTCAGTAAGGCCATTCTAATGCCAGTGGTTGTCTATGGAGATTGCATGGCTGTGTGCTCGATTTTATACATCTGTCAGCAACGGGTGTGGCTGAAATAACCGAATCCACTCATTTTAAGGGGTGTGCACATACTTTTGTATGTATAAAGTGTATTTTGTAACAATTCTTTGTTCACTAATGTTTTTATTACCACTGTGTACCGCCCTCACACAGGTGTGGTCAATTGTAATTATCACCTAGGCACCTGCATATAAAAAAAAAACAATGGCTTTGGCACATATTCTGATGCTCTGATGAAGGCATAACTGCTGAAGTAGTTAGCCAGCATGACCGAAAATAAAAAGGTGAAATGAGGTGACGTCTTGTTGTCCTTTAAAAAAAATAACATTTGAGTGCCACTGCTTCCCAATGTTTCTTGATTTTGGGATTTTATTTAAAGATCAGCTACTGATCAGCATACTGTTTTACCCACTTTATATGTATATACTGACCCTAACCATTTATATGTTTATACTGTACTCTAGTCATTGAAAACTGATCACTTTAATAATGTGTACATACAAAATACACCATTATATGTATATATTTATATACATTCTATGTACAAATATTTATATTCTGGTCTCTGACATTGCTCGTGCTGATATTTCATAATTTTTTGGGATTATGTGTGTATTGTGTTTTTTTAAAAATTGTATTACAGCACTGTTGGAGCTAGAAACGCAAGCATTTCGCTGCATCTGCGATTTGACAAACACACACATACATTTTGTAACGGCTGTCCTCCTCTTCTTCATCCGAAGAGGAGCAGGGATTGAACCAAGGCGCAGCGAAGTTTGAACACATAATGAATTTAATGACAAGACGGAAAAACGAACACGAACTACACTTGAAATGATACAAAATAACAAACGACGTAGACTGACCTAAACATGAGAACTTACATAAACACGAAGAACGCACGAAATAGGAAACAGACTACATAAACCGAACAAACCGTAATACAGTTCCGTATGGTGTAGACATAACACAAACACGGAAGACAATCACCCACAACGAACACTGTGACAACCCCTACCTAAATATGACTCTTAATTAGAGGAACGCCAAACACCTGCCTCTAATTAAGAGCCATACCAGGCAACCCAAAACCAACACAGAAACAGAAAACATAGAATGCCCACCCAACCTCACGTCCTGACCAACTAACACACATAACAACTAACATAAATAGGTCAGGAACGTGACATTACCCCCCCCACAAGGTGCGAACTCCGGACGCACCAGCACAAAGTCTAGGGGAGGGTCTGGGTGGGCATCTAACCACGGTGGTGGCTCAGTCTCCGGGCGAGGTCCCCACCCCACCATAATCCATCCTAGCTTCCTCCCTCTAAGAATGTCCACCCTCCTTTTACCCCCACAAAATCCTCTTAATAACCTCACTAATAAGGACAGCACCGGGACAGAGAGATAAATCAAGACAGAGGGATAGATAAGAATATAGAGGTAGATCAAGATAGAGAGGGGGATCAGGATAGAGGGGCAACTCCGGACTGAAAGGCAGCTCCGGACAGAGAGACAGCTCTGGACTGATGGGCAGTTCTGGGTATCTAGCCGTTTCAGGCTGAAGGGCAGCTCATGGCTGACTGACGAATCTCGACGCTCATGGCTGGCTGACGGCTCTCGACGCTCATGGCAGGCTGACGGCTCTCGACGCTCATGGCAGGCTGACGGCTCTCGACGCTCATGGCAGGCTGACGGCTCTCGACGCTCATGGCAGGCTGACGGCTCTCGACGCTCATGGCAGGCTGACGGCTCTCGACGCTCATGGCGCTCTGACGGCTCTCGACGCTCATGGCTCTCTGACGGCTCTGGCTGCTCATGGCTCTCTGACGGCTCTGGCTGCTCATGGCTCTCTGACGGCTCTGGCTGCTCATGGCTCTCTGACGGCTCTGGCTGCTCATGGCTCTCTGACGGCTCTGGCTGCTCATGGCTCTCTGATGGCTCTGGCTGCTCTGGCAGATCCTGTCTGGTTGGCGGCTCTGGCAGATCCTGTCTGGTTGGCGGCTCTGGCAGATCCTGTCTGGTTGGCGGCTCTGGCAGATCCTGTCTGGTTGGCGGCTCTGGCAGATCCTGTCTGGTTGGCGGCTCTGGCAGATCCTGTCTGGTTGGCGGCTCTGGCAGATCCTGTCTGGTTGGCGGCTCTGGCAGATCCTGTCTGGTTGGCGGCTCTGGCAGATCCTGTCTGGTTGGCGGCTCTGGCAGATCCTGTCTGGTTGGCGGCTCTGGCAGATCCTGTCTGGCTGACGGCTCTAGCGGCTCCTGTCTGGCTGACGGCTCTAGCGGCTCATGGCAGACGGGCGGCTTTGCAGGCTCATGGCAGACGGGCGGCTTTGCAGGCTCATGGCAGACGGGCGGCTTTGCAGGCTCCTGGCAGACGGATGGCTCAGACGGCGCTGGGGAGACGGATGGCTCAGATGGCGCTGGGGAGACGGATGGCTCAGATGGCGCTGGGGAGACGGATGGCTCAGATGGCGCTGGGGAGACGGATGGCTCAGATGGCGCTGGGGAGACGGATGGCTCAGATGGCGCTGGGGAGACGGATGGCTCAGGCCGGATACGGCGCTTTGCAGGCTCATGGCAGACGGGCGGCTTTGCAGGCTCCTGGCAGACGGATGGCTCAGACGGCGCTGGGGAGACGGATGGCTCAGATGGCGCTGGGGAGACGGATGGCTCAGATGGCGCTGGGGAGACGGATGGCTCAGATGGCGCTGGGGAGACGGATGGCTCAGATGGCGCTGGGGAGACGGATGGCTCAGATGGCGCTGGGGAGACGGATGGCTCAGGCCGGATACGGCGCACTGTAGACCTGGTGCGTGGTGCCGGAACTGGAGGCACCGGGCTAAGGATAAGCACCTTCCTACTAGTGCGGGGAGCAGGGACAGGGCACACTGTATTCTCAAAGCCCACTCTATAACTGATGCGTGGTACCGGCACTGGTGACGCCGGGCTGAGGACAAGCACATCAGGATTAGTAGGGGGAGAAGATACAGTTTGTACAGGGCTCTGGAGACGCACTGGTAGCTTAGTGCGTGGGGCCGGAACTGAAGGCACCGGGCTAGATACACGCACTATAGGGAGAGTGCGTGGAGGAGGAACAGGGCTCAGGATACGCACTGGTAGCCTAGTGCGTAGTGTAGACACTGTAGGTACTAGGCTGGGGCGGGGAGGTGGTGCCGGAAATACCGGACCGTGGAGACGTACTGGCACTCTTGAGCATTGAGCCTGCCCAACCTTACCTGGTTGAATGCTCCCGGTTGCCCGACCTGTGCGGGGAGGTGGAATAACCCGCACCGGGCTATGTAGGCGAACCGGGGAAACCATGCGTAAAGCAGGTGCCATGTATGCCGGCCCGAGGAGACGCACTGGAGACCAGACGCGTTGAGCCGGCCTCATGACACCTGGCTCAATACCCAATCTAGCCCTCCCAGTGCGGGGAGGTGGAATAACCCGCACTGGGCTATGCACTCGTACAGGAGACACCGTGCGCTCTACTGCGTAACACGGCGCCTGCCCGTACTCCCGCTCTCCACGGTAAGCCTGGGAAGTGGGCGCAGGTCTCCTACCTGCCCTTGGCCCACTACCTCCTAGCCCCCCCCCAAGAAATTTTTGGGTGTTACTTACGGGCTTTTTTGGCTTCCGTGCCAGACGCGTTCCCTCATAGCTCCGGTTCCTCTCTCCGGTAGCCTCTGCTCTCCTCCGTGCCTCCAGCTCAGCTTTGGGACGGCGATATTCTCCCTGCTGTGCCCATGGACCTCTCCCGTCCAATATTTCCTCCCAAGTCCAGAAATCCTTGTTGCCCTGTCGAGCTTTCCCTTGCCTCCGCTGCTTGGCTCTGGTATGGTGGGTGATTCTGTAACGGCTGTCCTCCTCTTCTTCATCCGAAGAGGAGCAGGGATTGAACCAAGGCGCAGCGAAGTTTGAACACATAATGAATTTAATGACAAGACGGAAAAACTAACACGAACTACACTTGAAATGATACAAAATAACAAACGACGTAGACTGACCTAAACATGAGAACTTACATAAACACGAAGAACGCACGAAATAGGAAACAGACTACATAAACCGAACAAACCGTAATACAGTTCCGTATGGTGTAGACATAACACAAACACGGAAGACAATCACCCACAACGAACACTGTGACAACGCCTACCTAAATATGACTCTTAATTAGAGGAACGCCAAACACCTGCCTCTAATTAAGAGCCATACCAGGCAACCCAAAACCAACACAGAAACAGAAAACATAGAATGCCCACCCAACCTCACGTCCTGACCAACTAACACACATAACAACTAACATAAATAGGTCAGGAACGTGACATATTTGTACATATAGGCTCAACTGTGCACCCCCATCTCCAAATCAAACAGGATATAAGTGGGATAAACCTAAATGGCAGTGTGACTGAGTCAGTCTCACACATGGCCCTGAGCGCACAGACAGGAAAGGGAATGTACACATGAACACACACAAATAGCCAAATGTTTTCACTACTAGGTCAGGAGAGAGCTAGGCCACAGTACTGGTAAAACACACGGACGCTGTTCACATCATTTTCATTGGAACCGTTCTGTTTACCCAATGTCAACATAAATTCAAATGTTATTTGTCACATGCGCCGAATACAACAGGTGTAGACCTTACCGTGAAATGCTGAATACAACAGGTGTAGACCTTACCGTGAAATGCTGAATACAACAGGTGTAGACCTTACCGTGAAATGCTGAATACAACAGGTGTAGACCTAACCGTGAAATGCTGAATACAACAGGTGTAGACCTAACCGTGAAATGCTGAATACAACAGATGTAGACCTAACCGTGAAATGCTGAATACAACAGGTGTAGACCTAACCGTGAAATGCTGAATACAACAGGTGTAGACCTAACCGTGAAATGCTGAATACAACAGGTGTAGACCTAACCGTGAAATGCTGAATACAACAGGTGTAGACCTAACCGTGAAATGCTGAATACAACAGATGTAGACCTAACCGTGAAATGCTGAATACAACAGATGTAGACCTAACCGTGAAATGCTGAATACAACAGGTGTAGACCTAACCGTGAAATGCTGAATACAACAGATGTAGACCTAACCGTGAAATGCTGAATACAACAGGTGTAGACCTAACCGTGAAATGCTGAATACAACAGGTGTAGACCTAACCGTGAAATGCTGAATACAACAGATGTAGACCTAACCGTGAAATGCTGAATACAACAGGTGTAGACCTAACCGTGAAATGCTGAATACAACAGGTGTAGACCTAACCGTGAAATGCTGAATACAACAGGTGTAGACCTAACCGTGAAATGCTGAATACAACAGATGTAGACCTAACCGTGAAATGCTGAATACAACAGGTGTAGACCTAACCGTGAAATGCTGAATACAACAGGTGTAGACCTAACCGTGAAATGCTGAATACAACAGATGTAGACCTAACCGTGAAATGCTGAATACAACAGGTGTAGACCTAACCGTGAAATGCTGAATACAACAGATGTAGACCTAACCGTGAAATGCTGAATACAACAGATGTAGACCTAACCGTGAAATGCTGAATACAACAGGTGTAGACCTAACCGTGAAATGCTGAATACAACAGGTGTAGACCTAACCGTGAAATGCTGAATACAACAGATGTAGACCTAACCGTGAAATGCTGAATACAACAGGTGTAGACCTAACCGTGAAATGCTGAATACAACAGGTGTAGACCTAACCGTGAAATGCTGAATACAACAGGTGTAGACCTAACCGTGAAATGCTGAATACAACAGATGTAGACCTAACCGTGAAATGCTGAATACAACAGGTGTAGACCTAACCGTGAAATGCTGAATACAACAGGTGTAGACCTAACCGTGAAATGCTGAATACAACAGATGTAGACCTAACCGTGAAATGCTGAATACAACAGATGTAGACCTAACTGTGAAATGCTGAATACAACAGGTGTAGACCTTACCGTGAAATGCTGAATACAACAGGTGTAGACCTAACCGTGAAATGCTGAATACAACAGGTGTAGACCTAACCGTGAAATGCTGAATACAACAGATGTAGACCTAACTGTGAAATGCTGAATACAACAGGTGTAGACCTTACCGTGAAATGCTGAATACAACAGGTGTAGACCTAACCGTGAAATGCTGACTACAACAGATGTAGACCTAACCGTGAAATGCTGAATACAACAGGTGTAGACCTAACCGTGAAATGCTGAATACAACAGGTGTAGACCTAACCGTGAAATGCTGAATACAACAGGTGTAGACCTCACCGTAAAATGCTGAATACTGCAGGTGTAGACCTAACCGTGAAATGCTGAATACAACAGGTGTAGACCTCACCGTAAAATGCTGAATACAACAGGTGTAGACCTAATCGTGAAATGCTTACTGACAAGCCCTTAACCAACATCCAGCTTGTCCAGAGTTTCATATTTGAAGAGAATGTTTTTTTTTCAACTTCCATTGTATTTTACTGAATGTATTTGTCCTATGAGGTTGAAACCTGCAAAAGTTGAATGTGTGCTACTGTGAACTAGGGAGTAACTGCTGTGTTCATAGCAGAGTGAACCTGTCTGGAGAATGGGAGGTGGAGATATTTTTTTTCTCCTTTTGATGGAGTAAACAGAACTATCATTATAGTGAAACGCCCTGACAGACTGACTTTCACACATATGGGAGGGAAGGAGGCAACAAGTGAAGAGCAGACAGAGGGGGGTGGAGAGAGAGAAAGAGGAAGTGGGGGAGGTAGAGAGGTATTATTTTTGAACTTCTGTGAGTGTAATGTTTACTGTTAATTTGTATTGTTTATTATCTACTTCACTTGCTTTGGCAATGTTAACATATGTTTCCCATGCCAATAAAGCCCTTGAATTGAATTGTGTGTGTGTGTGTGTGTGTGTGTGTGTGTGTGTGTGTGTGTGTGTGTGTGTGTGTGTGTGTGTGTGTGTGTGTGTGTGTGTGTGTGTGTGTGTGTGTGTGTGTGTGTGTGTGTGTGTGTGTGTGTGTGTGTGAGAGAGATGGGGAGACAGGCACACAGAAAGTGAGCGATAAAGAGACATGGGGTGATAGAGATGGAGAGAGCGAGGTTGAAAGAGAAAAGTAAAGGGGATACCTAGTCAGTTGTACAACTGAATGCATTCAACCGAAATGTGGCTTCCGCATTTACCCCAACCCCTCTGAATCAGGGAGAGAGGGAGAGGTGAGTCACTGCTCTGAGGGTAATATAGGCAATGAGGTACAGGGCCAAAGGTGGCAAACACTTAATCATGGAATAGGCTTCATCTATCAGAGCGATCGATGTTTACTGACAAGTGTGTGTAACTCTCAGTGTGTTTATGTTGGTGTGTGTGTGTATGAGTGAGTGCATGTGTGTGCAGCAGGTAACACAGTCATAGACAGGGGCAGATTGACAACACTGTTTCAAACGGGGAGGCTTTCAAAGCAGACAGCTGGAGTGAGTTCAAAGCTCTGGGTTCTGAGACCTCTGCATTGCTTTACAGTAACATGTTATAGAAATACAGACTCCAGAGTACTGCATCAACAAACATTAGTCTCTGCAACTAATCTGTAGGTTGCAGATGCAAAAAAGTATAGTAGAGGGACTCCTCGCTGTCTTAAATCTTCTTATGTTGACAGAATAAGAAATACACACACATCATATTCTATCCATGGCATGAAATGGTCTCATCTGAAGATAATGTAAACAGAATAATTCCAGCTTTGAAATGAACATAAGGGTCATTTTTTCAGTCTCCTTCAAAAAATGTCTCATCTTTTATTCGTACTGCGGACACGACCCGCTCAGCTTGAATACAGCAGTAGGAATAGAAGAATTGACATTAACGGCAGAATTTACTGAGCATTTATGTAGCGTGACTGACAGCGGGAGTCGGTGAAGGCATGTGTGTGTTTGTGTATAATAATTGGAACTTCAATGCCCACAATCCTCACAGGCTCCCGAGTGTCGCAGCGGTCTATGGCACTGCATCTCATCACTATAGACCCTGGTTTGATCCCGGGCTGTATCACAACCGGCCGTGATCGGGAGTCCCATAGGGCGGCGCACAATTGGTACAGCGTCGTCCGGGTTAGGGGAGGGTTTGGCCGGGGTAGGCCGTCATTGTAAAATGCGATTATTTTCTTAACTGACTTGCCTACTTAAATAAAGGTTAAATAAAAAATAAATTAAAACTCCCTCTCCACTGCCCACAGCCAGTCATTTGGAATCCAAGCCATGATTGGTCAGACTTTTCGAACGATGTCAAGACCCAACGTGGGACAAAGTGGTGCCTATTGGCTAAAAAAGGCAGCACGCTTGACCAATCAGAGAGCGATTACACAGTTCGACAGTGGCAAGCTTTTAAGGTGGTCCTGAAGTATTACGGTATGTACTCGTTTCCTCAAATTGAATCATCCCAGAGGGTATCATGCCTCGACGATAATGTTGGTCCGTCTCGTCACAGTTATCTTTACAGCTAGGGCTGTTCTTTTAATCTTATATCTGTTTAGACTGGTTATTTTTTCGTCTTTGATTGAGTGAACTTATTTGATGGCGCTTACTGTAGATAACAATCTAACGTTACATGTGTGAATTTTGAAAGAAAAACAGGGATAACTCACTTGTCTAGGCTTATAGTTTCAACTCTCATCAACGAAGGCAAATATGATTGCAATCTGATACAGTATCGCCCACGGCGTGCACGTCTATAGAAATATAATAATGTTGCTGCGCTGTTGACTAAAGGTAGGTTATGATATCGTTATGCACACTGTGGTCACAGGTAGGTTCGAAGCCCTCCTGAGAGGTGAGATTGATGTAGACAGAACTTTAGTCATTAGGAAGATGCCATGAAATTACTATAACAATTGCTTTTATAGGCCAATCCTGTATGCAGGTAGTCTGGTTAATCAGGCTGTAATACACGATAATTGGTATATACAACCTGAAACTAATGCCCGCAAAAACGTGTAAATGTTCCTTACAAGCCAGAATGTTTAATATAATTACAGTTTAAGTTACTCACCGGTTCTGTGTGGTTTGTCTTTCAGCTGCTCGAGATTTTTTACTAAATATCCACAGATGGGTAGTCAAATTGTTTACCCAACCTTTTAGAGAGCTGGTAGATAGATATTTGACTTGGCACTGAGGTAAAATTATTTTATGTTGGATGTATTCGTTTTTTTTCTCATCAATAGCTATTGGACCAAGCATTCCATTAATTTAATTTGAGATTGTGTAGATTGATATCCGAAAAAAGTGTTGATTGTTCTCCACCATACCATTTTCATTGGCATTGCATGCTGGGTTCAATAGCTGTTTACGAGAGATTATCCAGTATAAAACGAATCTTACCTCGGTGCCTAACTGAACCATATACCTCTACTAGCTCTCTGAAAAGTTGGTTAAACAATACTTAACTGTGGATATTCAGTCTCATTTCGACCAGCTGAAGGACAAACCGCACAGACAACCGGTAGAGTAAGTTTAAATGTAATTTTATTCAACATTCTGGTTTGTCAGGAACATTTAGACGATTTTTCAGGCATTTGTTTCAGGCTGTATATGCCAATTAATTGTGTATTACAGCCTGATTACTCAGTCTAGTATTCAGGTAGACTACTCATACAGTAAGGATTTTAATGTATTTGTTTTTTGTCTATAGATCACCATCTGACATCAATCAAATTCATACAGTATGGTAAGATATGAATAAGAATATAATATGCAAATATACAGTGCAAGAGCGGGTAGTGAGGTCAATGGAGGAGTCAATGGAGGAGAGGTTATTGATTGTTATTCTCAAACTGGACAGTTTTATCTCAATCTCTTCATTCAAAGACTCAATCATGGACACTTACTGACAGTTGTGGCTGCTTTGTGTGATGTATTATTGTTTCTACCTTCTTGCCCTCTGTGCTGTCGTCTGTGCCCAACAATGTTTGTACCCTGTTTTGTGCTGCTACCATGTTGTTGTTGTGTTGCTACCATGCTGTGTTGTCATGTGTTGCTGCCATGCTATGTTGTCATCTTGGGTCTTTCATTATGTAGTGGTGTGTTGTCTCTCTTGTCATGGTGTGTGTTTTGTCCTATATTTTTATCAAATGTATTTTTAATTCCAGCCCCCATCCCCGCAGTAGGCCTTTTGCCTTTTGGTAGGCTGTCATTGTAAATAATAATTTGTTATTAACTGACTTGCCTAGTTAAATAAAGGTTAAACAAAAAATAAATGAAATTGAAGTCGGATAAGGACCATATCGCCTCGAGTTTGGAGATTCCCAAACACTGGTCAAAAACACTGGTACCACCTACAATAGCTGACCACCATACTGAGTGACCACTATACTTAGGTGTTCTCAGGCACATCTCAAGGTGCCTATGTAGATATGAACACAGTCATCCATATTTAGCCAGCACCCAGCCCTGTTAATCCAGCACCACCCAGCCAGCCATGTGTAGACTAGACAGCCCATCAGCCTATCAGCCCTGAACCCTGTGTTCCCGATCAGCTCTCCCAGGGAAACAGACTCAGAGTCATGTGAATAATTACCTGCCTAATCCCTGCAATTAGATAACTATGATTAGTGCAATCCCCTACCTACCTGGGTGGAGGGTGAGGGAATACTTACCTCAGGGAGAGGAGGGAGGGAGAGAAATATCTAGAAGGGGGGAAATGAGTTGTGGATGATGAAGAGATGGATGGATAAAGAATGAGAGAGGGGAGGGAGGGTTAGTTAGGGATATGAATAACTCCAGTTACTGACTGTAAGAGAGATGGATTGATGTGCAGCATAGTTAGGTCCAGGGGTGTGTATTAACCTGTTTTTGTGAGCTTTAGTGTACCAAATGCCTTAGTTACTGTAAACTTATGTTCTGTAAAAATGGAAAGAGCTTTACTTGTTACTAGGTGACCTCTTTTTCAAGATGCTGTAAAGAGTGCGTGTCTGTCTGTGTGTTCTTTCCTGGTAAGAGTCTTGGAAGCGATGAGAGGGGGATGTTCAATCATAAGGGATTAATTCCTGGTTGATCAAGTTCAACAGTGAAGCCGCCCTCTGTAAACTCATCAAGCCTATAGGCAAACAGTGGGAGTACAGACTTATGGATTTAAATAACAATCTGGGCAGAAATAACCACTACATTATTAGTATGTCTTGAGACATTTTTCGACATTGCATGTTTAACATAGCCTATGTTTTGTAGACCCAGTTCTTTGCTGAGGATACATTTATGTACTGAAAGGACTATTTTCTTCATGACATTCAAATAAGTACAGGGGTATTGAAATCTGTGAAATCCCTCTCTCTCTCTCTCTCTCTCTCTCTCTCTCTCTCTCTCTCTCTCTCTCTCTCTCTCTCTCTCTCTCTCTCTCTCTCTCTCTCTCTCTCTCTCTCTCTCTCTCTGTGTCGTCAGTGTGTGTGTCGTCAGTGTGTGTGCGTGTATGAACTAGAATACTGACATACCTTTCATCTCTTCAGAATGACTAATTATGCGTTTGTGTGTGTTTTTGTGTTTGTGTGAGTGGTTCGTTTACGAGTGTGGCTGCACTCGTATCTATAACGATAGTGTGTAAGGATGTGTCTTTCTGTTTGCGCCTGTCTCTTTGTGCATGGCTGATTGCTTTGTCCATCTGACTACAATTGAAAGGGGATCTCTATCCTCATGTCGGTGTGTCTATCTCAGCCGCTCCACCTTAAGGGGAGCTTTAGCAGGCTGTCTTGTTTATGTTGAAGCCAACAGGCACAATATATTACAGTCCAGGGCTCCCGGCTGAAAATCCTACTGGATCTTCTAGTGACCTGCTGTTCTTTCCTGTTTAATTTTGTTTTTTACATTTAGATTAAAAGCAAAGCTCGCTCTCTGTCATAGTTTTTCTCCCTCTTTTTTACATGTTGTATTCCAACAGACAACAAAACCCTTCAGTTTAAGGTTCTGTTCTCTCCTATGAGAAGAAGAGGGACTGGAGGTACTGTAGATTGTAGGTGAATTTGAATGGAGCAGTGTAGTGTTTGTATCTTGTTGGAGGGGTTGGTGAAGGGACAGGAAAGGGGGGGTACTTGGGTGTAACGCTCAAGCTTCACTGCCATGTCAGTGCGTGTGGACTCCAACTGATCACAGAGCGAGAGAGACGGAGAGAGGAAGAGAGAAACCAGAGTGAGACTTTGGTTACACAGAGGAAACGGGAAGAAGGAAAAGAAGCCAAAGTGTTAGTGTGGGGATTTGTTTTACCGTGAGACCTGTTTGACGGATGCACTGACAGAGCTCTCCCAGCTGTGTCGACAGGCTCCGTGTCGGACAGGGACAGACAGAGCAGCGCTGAACGGAAAGAAGAGAAGAGAGCAGGACTGGGCAGGAGGGAGGACTGCTCTCTCCAACCTTGCCTGAGACCAGACCAAAGCAGTGGGAAAGATCTGGACTGGGCTGTGTTCCTGGTGGTGGGCAGAGGAGTGGAGGGCCAGGGGACAGGCTCTGACCTGATAATCAAACAGACTGAACATCTCTTCTGGGACCATGTACCCTCAGGGCAGGCATCCGGTAAGTCGCTCCTCTTTTTCTCTTTATCTGACTACTGCTCAGGGACAGAGATCGAGACAGGGACTACACTGAGAGGGCAGAGACATGGAACAGTTAGGGTGTATGAAGAGAGTCCCTCTAACACACACACATACACAAACACACGCAAGCAGTCGCACACACACACACACACACACACACACACACACACACACACACACACACACACACACACACACACACACACACACACACACACACACACACACACACACACACACACACACACAAATGAAGTGAGAGTCAGCTATGCCACCCACACAACTACCTTTCAACTACCTCTCAACAGCCCCTGGGTGCAGCTGACAGGGGAAAGACAGGGGGGGGGGTGGTTTTACTGTCCTTGTGGGAACATTTCGCCAGTCCTCACAAGGAAAAAGGTATATTTTAGGCTTAGGGGTTAGAATTAGGCTTAGAATTAGGATGAGGTTTGGGGTTGAGGTTAGGGTTGAGGTTAAAGTTAAGAAAAATCGGATTTTGAATGGGAATCAATTGTTTGGATAGTAAAACAAACGCTTGTGTGTGTGCGCGCTCTGTATCTGTGTTTACGTGTCCAGGGATAGTGTCTTAGAAGACAGTGGAAGGTATTCCCTTCAGTCACCTCTCCCCCTACCACCCTCCTCTCATTATTTACTAAACTACAGTGTTAGGAACTGAAGGATGAAGCTGGAAGAGGGGATGGTTACAAAACCATCTATCCGCGAGAGAGGTGGATAGAGAGAGACAAGGTGTAGTTATATATATTTATTATTATTATTTGTTTTTTTACTACCCCCTTTTTCTCCCCAATTTTGGATCTTGTCTCATTGCTGCAACTCCCCAACGGGCTCGGGAGAGGTGACGGTGGAGTCATGCGTCCACCAAAACATGACCTGCCTAACCGCGCTCCTTATTAACACCCGCCAGTTTAACGCGGAAGCCAGCCACACCAATGTGTTGGAGTAAAACACTGTTCAACTGGAAACCGCAGTCAGCCTGCAGGAACCCGGCCCGCCACAAGGAGTCGCTAGATCGCAATGAGTCAAGTAAAGCCCCACTGGCCAAATCCTCCCCTAACCCAGACGACGCTGGGCCAATTGTGCACCGTCCTATGGGACTCCCGGCCACGGCCGGTTGTGGCACAGCCCAGAATGAACCAGGTCTGTAGTAACGCATTTAGCACTGCGATGCAGTGCCTTAAACCGCTGAGCCACTCGGGAGGCCGAGGTCTAGTTTCTATAGTCAGATTTGTTGTCCATGTCTTTGTATTTGGTGCAAATGGGTCAGTGAACACTTAGCTTTCAGCATGCAATCACAGAGAATTATAGGTGACATTTTCAGAAGAGGGGGCATGTGAAATCAATTATATGTACAGAAAGAATGCAAATCAGTGGAATAGAATGGAAGCAAGATTGAGAGAGAACCAAGGCATTGTGAATTAGAAATGGAAATGAGTAGGAGATCACACTGGAAATAGGACTATACTCAGTCACAGTTCAGAGGTTTTGTTCAGAGTTGTACAGTGTTTGTGATAAAGTTCGGTCCCAGATTGAGCCAACCTTAACAGATCAATACATACTGCTGCTGCCAGTGTAATGGGATCTACAGCACAGAGTGAGGGTGCAAGGAACGTGTGCCCGCGTGTGAGCTTGAGAGAGAACGAGGAAAAGAGGGTGACTGTGTAGACTTTGAAATAGCCCCTTGTACCTATTACTGTCAAGAGACTAGTTTCTTTGCGTCTCATTTTCCGAAGGTAGTCATGTTTTGTGTGTATCCCAAGCCTCATCTTGTTATACTATTCATATCCTATGAATTAATGTCTTCTTTTGTATCAAATTAACATATCAATGTCCAGATAATTGAAACGTCAGACTCACTGGACTTGACTAGCGGTGTCTGTATACATCCTGTATGCACCATCCGAGACAAAAAAGAGGAGGAAGGGCCTCTATCTCCCCTGTCACTCACAATATCACTGGCCTTTTGAAATGATAAGTAACTGAAAACATAAACTACATAGACATGGCAACAGCACTGTGTTGTGTTGACTCCTGTGGCAGAACAGGGACATTGTTATCTGTTAAGCGGTCCTCCTAAAGGGTTAAACCCAGGGCAGATTTACAAGGCAAACAGAAACATAAATTGGTTCCACTGGATTCTTGTGGCTAGTGTTTTCTGAAGTTAGGGACTGCTCTGTGAACTAGCGTTGGGTGATGTCAACGTGATTATGCACTCATTAAACATTGTGATATACTCTGGTATAGCCCGCTATTGCCCCCCCACCCCACCCCCCTCTGAAACAAGTTTTTAAAAGATCCCACCGTGAGCTTGCATGCTATGAGAGGGATGAGATAAATCCCCACATTGACAAAATATATTTAGTGGATCTGTGGCACGAAAGAGGTGTGTGTGTGTGTGGGCATGTCTATGTGTGCCGAAGCGCGCAGGTAGAGCAAGTGACACAGTCAATGAGCCTCGCTGGCTGTGCATCGTGCAATGGGTTGTAAATCATCATGGGCTGCAGACAGAGCAAGCTACTCTGCTGTCCTCAGAACTGGATAATTATAAACTGATTTGCATTTTTGCCTAATCCTCTCTTATTAGGCTACTAGGCCTTGAAGGTAGGTTGACATTGCTAGAGTAATATGGAAATAGGTCCAGGCCAACTAGGTTACACATCGTTTTATTTCATGTTTCGATTTTTCCATCTTGGTATTGTTTGCTCAATGTCACTTATTTGTCATTTTAGAATAAAGTTGTGATTGAAAATAGCATAGACTCTGACTTACATAATTGTTCCCATTTAAATGCAGCAAATTTAGGACATTAAACACAGAATATTTGTGAAATACTTTCATAACTGAATTTGTCTTAATGCTTTTATGTTATTTAAATTATAAGGATTAGACTTTTGGCATAAAAACAACAACATTTGCGGTCTTGCATCAATGCATTTTATGTCATAATGCTTTGCTCAACAGTCAGGTTTGTTCAAATTTCTCATTAGATGTTTCTATCTTGCTATTGTTTGTTCTATCTCTCTCATTATTACATTAAGCCTACCATATTTGTAGGTTGTTCAAAAACAACATAAAAGGTACTACAAATAGGATTTGTATTTTTGCATTGTAATTTTTTGTATTTTTGTATTTTTATTTTAGCCCCTTTTCTCCCCAATTTTCATGGTGTCCAATCGCTAGTAATTACTATCTTGTCTCATCGCTACAACTCCCGTACGGGCTCGGGAGAGACGAAGGTCGAAAGCCATGCGTCCTCCGAAGCACAACCACACCAAGCCGCACTGCTTCTTAACACAGCGCGCCTCCAACCCGGAAGCCAGCTGCACCAATGCGTCGGAGGAAACACCGTGCACCTGGCCCCCTTGGTTAGCCCGCACTGCACCCAGCCCGCCACAGGAGTCGCTGGAGCGCGATGAGACAACGATATCCCTACCGGCCAAACCCTCCCTAACCCGGACGACGCTAGGCCAATTGTGCGTCGCCCACAGACCCCCGGTCGTGGCCGGCTGCGACAGAGCCTGGGCGCGAACCCAGAGACTCTGGTGGCGCAGCTAGCACTGCGATGCAGTGCCCTAGACCACTGCGCCACCCGGGAGGCCCTTGCATTGTAATTTTAGAAAATGTCCATAATATATCTGCAGTAATAGTGGAATGATAGTGTTTCACAGTATAACTTACCTGCCAGTGTTGTGATATTCGCCTATTGCTGGCTTCTGCTGTCAAAACAGGAAAGCTGTGCAGTGTTGCCAACTCAGCGACTTTGTCGCTATATTTAGCGAGTATTCAGAACCCTCTAGCGACACATTTTCAAAAAAGCGGCTAGCGACAAATCTAGCGACTTTTTCTGGTGTTATTGGAGACTTTTGGAGACTCTGATGTGAAAGCACGTATCTTTCTTACTCTTCTCAACGAGCAGCGGGTGCTGCCGTGGGCCCCACCCCCGTCCCAAAGCACTCACAGGCGGCCCAGTCCCCGCGCAGCAGTCCCTCCCTGCTGCAGTCAGAGCAGGAGATGTTCACCCCTCCGCGTCCAGACTGTAAATGAATCGCGCATGCGGGGAGCCGCCGCTGGCTGTTCCCGCCCTGGCTTACATTCAGGACGGGGTGTAAATGTAATGGGAGGCCATGGGAGGCAGACCTGAGAGTGGACAGATGGTGGGATGGACACCGTCCTTATCTACATAGACAGAGTAGGTAGCACACGACCACTGCTACCCCCTTAATGAGTTTAAAGTTAGTGGTATGGTAGGTCATCTGGTAATCTTTGTGTTAAAGCTGAAGTCTACTTTGAGGTCTGTGAAACACTAGCTGATTCTCAGTGCATCCACTGACTAGACCACTCTGTCTTTACCTGTAGGGACTCACAGCATGGCCTGAAATGAACATGGCATTACACGATGTTGAACACAGAGGGAATCCTTGTAGTTTACATATTGTTGTTGGTGCAGTTGAGTTTTTTTGGATGGAGCAGGCTTCGGTGGTGGACATTAGCTCCTGCACGCTTAGACTGAGTGTGTGTGTGTTGACTGAACGACCCCCCCCCCCTCCAGAGACTGTTGTGATAGTTGTCTGGAGAGAGTTGATCTTGCCCTGGACTGATCCTGATCTAATGGAAGTAGACTCACACAGGAGGGGACTTACCGCAGGCAGACAGGGACACAGGTCCGGTGTGTGTGTATACGGCAGGGGCAGAGAGCCTGCTACTAACTGCTCACCAGGGGGCCAATGTTACAGCTGTGTGTGTGTGTGTGTGTGTGTGTGTGTGTGTGTGTGTGTGTGTGTGTGTGTGTGTGTGTGTGTGTGTGTGTGTGTGTGTGTGTGTGTGTGTGTATGTGTGTGTAACTCTACATTCTGTTCTCTGGCAGAGCTGGAGTGGCAGCAGAAGAGTTCATACTCCCCGTGACTATTCAGGGTCGGCAGAGAGTAGATTTTCACAAACTGTGCTTTTTAAGTATTAGTAATCTCTCATCTGCCTAGTACATCTAGCCTTAAGTCTGGCCTCTGTGTTCCACCTCCTGACCATTAGGCCCATATTAATACTCTAGCTTGGGGCTGTGTGTACTGGGTCTGGTCTCACTTCTCTGCGTCTCTCAGGGTAACACTTTGTTTTTACAGCCAAGTAAACAAACCAACGCCAAATATCTGGCTGCACAAATTACATATGTTCCCTTAATTAGGTTAGGGCGAGTGGTGCTGTGCGTACGTTAGCTCTCTCTTGCTTCTAGGTTGTTCTCCTCTGGATACATCTGTATTGTGGAGCTTGTTGTTCTGTTCGCGCCTCAGGATTTTAATGAAATACAGGTACATCATGGATATTTTCTGGCAGATGTAACCATCATCTTTATCCATACTGTTACCTGTTTACATTTCTGATAACAAGCTGGTTCTTATGAAGTCAAGTATGAACACATCAATCCAAATTAACTGTGCTCTCCAATCCTAACGCTCATTCTCCCCTCAGTCAAAGCCTTTGTTGTTTTTTATAAAAAGAGCTGATCTGACCAAATTTTGGATCCACTCCAAGCCCTCTTTTCACTGCTAATCCCTCCATTTCTAATCTAGTATTGTATGGCAGTGGCTTTTGCCTCTCACCACAATGTATTGTGACTAAGTGACAGGCTGGCTGGAGCCATGTTATCAAAGGGCGGCAGGTAGCTTAGCAAGTAAGAGTGTTGGGCCTGTAAACAAAAGGTTACTGGTTTGAATCCCCGTGCCGAAAAGGTGAAAAATCTGTTTGTGCCCTTGAGCAAGACACTTAACCCTAATTGCTCCTGTAAGTTGCTCTGGATAAGAGCATCTGCTAAATGACTCAAATGTATCAAAACGTTCAAGTATTAAAGTAGGGCTCCGTTCCAGCTAAGATGCTGCTGCTGACTGCCTTGAAAGTGTGTGTCCTGATCCACTACTGTTTTTAGGACTTCGGTGGGTGTGTCCCATCCTGCTAACCCTAGTCCCTACAAAGCCGTGCCTCCTGGAGCCTGTTATCCATCAACCAGCCTTGTTACACAGGACAGACCCAGACCAGAGCTCTAGAACTCCTGCAGGAAGGAGAAGCGATGGACACCAGACCGAAGGGAGAGAGGGGGACAGAAGAGATGGAGACACCAGACCGAGAGGAGAGAGGGGGACAGAAGAGATGGAGACACCAGACTGAGAGGAGAGAGGGGGACAGAAGAGATGGAGACACCAGACTGAGAGGAGTGAGGGGGACAGAAGAGATGGAGACACCAGACTGAGAAGAGAGAGGGGGACAGAAGAGATGGAGACACCAGACCGAGAGGAGAGAGGGGGACAGAAGAGATGGAGACACCAGACTGAGAGGAGAGAGGGGGACAGAAGAGATGGAGACACCAGACCGAGAGGAGAGAGGGGGACAGAAGAGATGGAGACACCAGACCGAGAGGAGTGAGGGGGACAGAAGAGATGGAGACACCAGACTGAGAGGAGTGAGGGGGACAGAAGAGATGGAGACACCAGACTGAGAGGAGAGAGGGGGACAGAAGAGATAGAGACACCAGACTGAGAGGAGAGAGGGGGACAGAAGAGATGGAGACACCAGACCGAGAGGAGAGAGGGGGACAGAAGAGATGGAGACACCAGACCGAGAGGAGAGAGGAGGACACCCAGAGGAGAGGAGAAAGGGGGACAGAAGAGGAGAGGAAAAAGGGGGACAGAAGAGGAGAGGAGAGAGAGTGGAGGGAGAAATAAAAAGAGAGAACAGGAGTGATGTGGAGGACACACCCACCCACACAAACATACACACACGTCCCCTACACCCAAGATCACATTAACACTTCCCTTCTACACGTGGTACTCTTCATCTATTCATGTGCCTTTAACCTAAATATTTCACCAGCAAATTATTATTTCATGCCCCTCTGAACATCTCTCTCCCCAGCCTGTCTGAAACAGAGAGACAGAGAGTGAGTGAGAAAGACAGAGAGAGAGCAAGAGAGGGAGATGGAAAGAGAAAGATTGAGGGAGAGAGGGAGCGGGCGGGGTGGCAGAACAGAAAGTGTGCCACAGAGCAGACAGACGCTCTGCAGTCCCGATCAGTCCCAGACCCACATCTGTTTCAGCCCAGAAACAGCAGCCTAAATCAAATGTTTCCCCCAGTGATTGATGGACAGATTAGGGGGAGTGATGAGAGGACGGATGGAGAGAGGGGTAGGGAGGGCTGTGACCCGGCTGCTGGCTCTGTACTGTTATGTGATCTCCTAGCCCAGTCTCTCCCCTCGCCCCCCCCCCCCCCCCCCCCCCCCACCCATGGATAATCCTTCTAAATTCTCAGCTCAACTTGCTCCAGTTTCAGCTCCTCTAAATTGTGATTGAATGCTGTCGTCCCACATGGCTGGCCTGTCTGTCTACCCCCCCCCCCCCTCCTCTCCCAGATTAACCGGATCTGTTTGGTGTTTCAGGATCCCACATGCTGTCTGACACCACCAGGGCCCAACTGAGCCACACTGAGAGAGAGGAGAGGAGACTCCCCCCTCACTCCCCCCACCCCCCACTCCCCCAGGATGCTCTGAGACCAGAACACGCTGGGTCTGTAGTTATATCACTCACAACCTGACCCATACAGAAAACCGGGCTGCATTGAGGAATGTGTTATAGTGAGTGCTGATATAAAATGGACAGTCGTCGGTCTGGAATGTAGTCTGTGGTGGTCCAGTGTCTAGTGGTCAGAGAATTTGTTAGGCCGTCTCTTCTCTACCGCAGTCTATCCCCCTCCCTCCCCCCACCCCTGTGTGTGTGTCAGACCAGTGTAGTATGAATGAAGGTCAGTGGGGCTCCGTCGGCAGCCGCCCCTCCCCCACCGGGGTTGTGTACTGAGTTGAGGCCGTCGGTCCAGGAAACCGCCACATAGCCACAGCACTAGGCACAAACTGAGCTGCACAAACCGCAGCTTAATTACTGGAAAGCCCAAAGAGTGTCTGACCTCCACCATTAGCCTAATTTAAATTTAATTGAATTTTCTTGTCTAGACTAATTAAGCTCCTACTGAAACCTGCAATCTTTTAGCCACCTAGCTAGACTGGACAGACAGGATTCACACCCTATTCTGTGGAAAGAAAGGGGGATGAAAAAGGGGGAGAGAAGTTAGAGGGTAAAGAGGTGGAGCGAAGAAGGGCAAAGGGGAGAGGTCTGGTATTGGCTATAGAGTTGTGCAGACTTAAGTCCGGTCAGGGCGTGTGAGGTGAAGTTTTACAAGCATTTCGCTACACCTGCAATAACATCTGCTAAATGTGACAAATAAAATGTATTTTGATGCCACTGATCTGGAGCATGTGGTTGAATAACACTGACATGCATTATCTTTTTAGCCTCAGTTGTGTGCATTCATTTTTGCGTGTGTGCGTCTCAGGCTTTTTGTGCGTAGCCCTCATTTAGCACAAGGGCTTGTTGCGTGTCAGCTCAGCGCGTGTGTGTGTACGCACCTGTTTGTATGTTTCAGTAGTATGTCCCTCCCTCACGACACTTCCATCCCCTCAGCTATAAAGTCCCCAAGAAAGGGAATGTAACTGAACTGAATGAAATACCGACCCATAGCACTCACCCCCGTCATCGTGTGGTGCTTTGAGATGCTCGTCAATGACCACATCACCTCCTCCCTCCCTAACACACTCGACCCTCTTCAATTCACCTACCGCCCCGACAGATCCACGGACGACGCAATCGCCATTTCACTGCACACTACCCTCACCCACCTGGAGAAAATGAATGCATATGTGAGGACACTGTTCATCGACTACAGCATAGTGCCCTCTAAGCTCACCACAAAGCTCACGGCCCTGGGACTGAACTCCCTATGCAACTGGGTCCTGGACTTCCTGACGTGCCATCCCCAGATGGTGAATGTAGGCAACATTAACTCCTCCACACTGATCCTCAACACGGGGGCCCCACAAGGTTGCGTCCTATGTCCCCTCCTGTACTTCCTGTATACCCACAACTGCGTGGCCTCACACAGGTCGAACTCCATCATCAATTTTGCTGACGACTCAACAGTAGTAGGCCTGATTATCAACAATGACCAGACGGCCTAGTGGGAGGAGCTAGGCACTCTGACGGCTTGGTGCCAGGTATACAACCTCTCGCTCAACGTCAGCAAAACAAAGGAGCTGATTGTGGACGTCAGGAAGAACCAGGCTGGGCACATCCCGATCCTCATCAATGGCAGCCCTGCCATGGAGACAGTCAAAAGTTTCAAGTTCAGGAGGCTGAAGAAATTCGACCTGTCTCCGAGGGCCCTCAGTGTTCTACAGGCGCACCATCAAGAGCATACTGTTAAGCTGCAACACAATTCCACCGCCGCTAACCGTAAGGTGCTACAGAAGGTGAAACGCTCAGCCGAATGCACCATTGGGGGCACATCTTCAACACCAGGTGTCGCAGGAAGGCCAAGAAGATCATCAGGGACCCCATTCACCCGAGCCACGAACTGTTCATCCCACTTCCATGACTCAGATGCAGGCAGTACAGGAGCATCATGGCAAAAACGGAAAGACTGGCCAATAACTTCTACCCCCAGACCATCAGGCTGCTGAATAGCCACCACTAGTCAGCTACCTAGTCCCTCCCACCCTCTACCCGGTTATATCGCCCTGCCTCTAAAACAACATCCTGCTGTGTTTGTGTTCCCCCAACTACACAGCGAGGGGAACAGCACATAAAGTGCTTCAGACAGGCTTCAGGGGGGAGCAGGGTCCTCCTGGGGGGCGTTTGTTGAGATTCTTTGCTTTTAGCAGGTGAAAGACAGTGCCGTTTTAATGTTTGTGATTCACCATGAGTTATTCATTTAACGTTTTCCCTTCTCGGTGCTTTGTAGGCAAGAATACATTAGCAAAAAAGCATCCTAGCAGAGGAGAGGGAGGAGAGAGGGAGGAGAGGAGAGGCGAGAGAGATGCTAATGTGAGAGGGGGAGGGAGACAGTCATTAGGAGTGAGAGAGGAGGAGGAAAGGGGAGAGAAGAAGAGGGTGGTTGGAGAGAAAAGAGTGAGAGAGTGTTTGTGAAAGAGGGGTGCGGAGAGATAAAGAGAGCAAGGACAATGTTTTATGATGTGTGTTGAAGTGACCTTACTCTCCCTTCTTCTTTCCTCTCTCCTTTCTTTTCTCTCCCCCAGGTCCCTATTCAGCCTGGCCAGTCTTTCAAGTTCACAGTCCTGGAGACCCTGGACCGCATCAAGGAGGAGTTCCAGTTCCTCCAGGCTCAATACCACAGGTGCTGTATACTCACTCACTACCCTCCACCTCCCCCTTATAGACTATACAGATAGTATATACACACCACCCTCCATCTTACCCCATGCAGGCATATGTAGGCACAATCCTAACGTAAAATCCATGTATGTAACTCAAAACTCCCATCTTCAGACACACAGATACATGGATAGCACAGACTTTTACTTCTATTCTGTGTTGATGTTTATGACATAAATTAGACACCATACAGTGGGGAAAAGACTACATGGATCTCCATCTCTGCCACTGCGCTACCTACGATATATATTGGGCTCCCGAGTGGCGCAGCGGTCTAAGGCACTGCATCTCAGTGGTGAGGTGTCACTACAAGCACCCTGGTTCGAATCCAGGCTGTATCACAACCAGCCGTGATTGGGAGTCCCATAGGGTGGTGCACAATTGGCCCAGAGACGTCTGGGTTTGGCCGGTGTAGGCCGTCATTGTAAATAAGAATTTGTTCTTAACTGACTTGCCTAGTTAAATAAAAAATAAATAAATGTATCTATATTTAAAAATGAACTATAGTTGTGTGATATTGTATGTCATAAACATTAATACACAATAGAAGTAAAGGTCTGTGCTATCTGTGTGTCTGAGGATTGTGTCCTATATGAATGCGTGTACCTCAGGGGGGAACTGCCCCTCCTCTCTCTAAAGGACTGGGGGATCCCCCTGGGAACCACTGTCACACTTCTACTGCTCCACTTATTATTCTGTGGAATATTACACGTCAGGCTTAATAATACTGCACTTGATGTATGTGAAAGCCAAGGATGGGTGCAGTGAACTATAAGGTTGATATAACACAGTCATACACAGGTCAAATGCAGGTAGTGATTCTAATCTTATCCATCATAGTCCACCTGGCACAGTGGCAGGGTGCAAGCCTGGTCCCAGATCTGTTTGTGCTGGTTTACCGACTCCTACGCTCGATGTCACAGGCTAGCAGGGTGTGGTGATATTGGTCTGTTCTGCCATATCATAGCAGAGTGTCTGTTTTATCAGAGTGTTAGCAGAGTAGAGTTGACCTCCAGACTGTGACCTTGGTGCTGAGAGCCCAGCTTCACACCATGAGCTGAATACTCATGGCCATAACTCTCTCGGTCACAGCAGTGAACAGTGTGTTGAAACTAGCATTGTTCTCAGCAGCCTGGATCCCATCGGTCTCTCTGTCTAATTGATCTAGACCCATAACCTTTTTCAGCTTTGACACAAAGGAGAGATTCAGGTTGAGCTGCAGCAGGGTAGGTCCTGTCTTAGATCAGTTTGTTGACACGTGTGTGTGTGTGTGTTTTCCCGCTTTCTCCGCAGCCTGAAACTGGAGTGTGAGAAGCTGGCCAGTGAGAAGACAGAGATGCAGAGACACTACATCATGGTAAGATCTATTCTATTTCCACCAGCGTTGGTTCACAGACATCAATGAGACAACGTGGAGAGGGAAGCCCTGTCTGTCTTGCTTTACAAAAATGCCCCTCTCCATTACACCAACATAGGAAACTATCTAGGAATGGGCAACTCCAGTCCTCGGGGGCCAAATTTTTCCCCATCCCAAGCAAACACAGCTGATTTAAAGTCATTGCGTTGTAAACTGAAGATCAGGGTTAGTTGATTATTGGAGTCAGGTGTGTTAGCTGGGTCTGGGGCAAAAGTGTGACACCAATCAGGCCCCCTGAGGACTGGAGTTGCCCATCCCTGATTCTAGCTTGTTGAGGAGTATCATCTTGAGTTAGGAGGATGAGACTCTCAGACTGTCCAAAAGCAGAACATGTCCCTCTCTGTCTCTCGCTCTACTCCCTCTGCAACAGCTTGAGCCCCTCCACATCAGTCTGTCTGCCTAAAGACTTGTATGTTATTAACTATGTCTACGTCTGTGGAACAAACACAGTGAGGACAACCTGAATATGATATGAACCATCTGCTGAGCAGCTCCCATTTCATCAATGAGAGAGAGAGAGAGATGGAAGAAAGTGAGTGAGAGAGACTGAGAGAAAGGGGAAGGGCAGTGCACAATGGTAGACAGACAGACACTACCTCAAACTAAGAGTATTCACACTGTTCTCTGTGACTGTGAGAGGCTGTCCTTTATGGATGATTTCACGTTTGCAGGGTTTGATGGATGATTGAGTTGGCGGTAGTTGGACAGATATGTAGGAGCCTTTACTCCAATGTGAGGAGAGACTACAGTGCACTCTGTGTTATAGACTGGGGGACAGTCAGCGACATTTGATCAACCCTCATGCATACATACTAAATGTCATGACCTTTGTGACCACAGGACTGTTGGTCAACAGCAGGAAGAAATAGGCTAAAACGTCTGTGAATGAAGCCTTTTCCATAGTGTTGGACTCCCTGGTCTCCATAGAGATGGAGGATAGCTGGGGAAGGTGCAATATACATGTACAATCGTAGAAAAAAGGGTTACAAATGCGTTCTTCGGCTGTCCCCGTAGGAGAACCCTGTTTGGTTCAAGGTACAGTAGTACTCTTTTGGGTTCTGTGTAGACATTTTGATTGTGTGTTTTACATCATTGTCTTGCTGCATGATCCAGCTACGCTTCAGCTTCAGCTCACAGACAAATGGCCTGACATTCTCCTGTAGAATTCTCTGATACAGAGAAGAATTCATGATTCCTCTGATAAGGCAAGTCGTCCAGGTCCTGAGGCAGCAAAGAATCCCCAAACCATCACACTACCACCACCATGCTTGACCGTTGGTATGAGGTTCTTACTGAGGAATCTAGTGTTTGATTTTTGCCAGGCATAATGGGGCCCATCTTGTCCAAAAAGTTTACTCAAGTTTGCCAGGAAGCACCTGGATGATCATCAAGACTCTTGGAAGAATGTTCTATGGACAGATGAGTCAAAAGTATAACTTTGGGTCCCATTATGCCTGGCGAAAAACCAAACACTGCATTTCAAAGTTAGAACCTCATACCAACGGTCAAGCATGGTTTACAAATCAAATCAAATTTGATTGGTCACATATATATGGTTAGCAGATGCGAGTGTAGCGAAATGCTTTTGATTCTGGTTCCGACAGTAATATCTAACAAGTAATATAACAATTCCCCAACAACTACCTAATAGACACAAATCTAAAAAGGGGTGAATGAGAATATGTACATATAAATATATGGATGAGCGATGGCCGAGCTGCATAGGCAAGGTGCAATAGATGGTATAAAATACAGTATATACATGTGATATGAGTAATGTAAGATATGTAAACATTATTAAAGTGGCATTATTTAAAGGGGCACTGTTTAAAGTGACTAGTGATCCATTTGTTGAAGTGTCCAGTGATTGGGTCTCAATGTAGACAGCAGCCTCCTGAGTTAGTGATGGCTGTTTAACAGTCTGATGGCCTTGAGATAGAAGCTATTCTTCAGTCTCTCGGGACCAGCTTTGATGCATCAGTACTGACCTCGGCTCCTGGATGATAGCGGGGTGAACAGGCAGTGGCTCGGGTGGTTGTTGTCTTTGATATATTTTGCCTTCCTGTGACATCGGGTGCTGTAGGTGTCCTGGAGGGCAGGTAGTTTGACCCCGGTGATGCGTTGTGCAGACCGCACCACCCTCTGGAGAGCCTTGCGGTTGTGGGCGGAGCAGTTGCTGTACCAGGCTGTGATACAGCCCGACAGGATGCTCTCGATTGTGGATCTGTGGAAGTTAGTCAGGGTTTTGGGTGACAAGCGAAATTTCTGTTGCGCCTTCTTCACCACACTGTCTGTGTGGGTGGACCATTTTAGTTTGTCATTGATATGTACGCTGAGGAAATTAAAACTTTCCACTTTCTCCACCGCTGTTCCTTCTATGTGGATAGTGGGGTCCTCCCTATGCTGTTTCCTGAAGTCCACAATCATCTCCTTTGTTTTGTTGACGTTGAGTGAGAGGTTGTTTTCATGACACCACACCATGCCCTCACCTCCTCCCTGTAGGCTGTCTCATCGTTGTTGGTAATCGAGCCCACTACTGTTGTGTCGTCTGCAAACTTGATGATTGAGTTGGTGGCGTGCATGGCCACGCAGTCGTGGGTGAGGGAATACAGGAGGGGGCTGAGCACACACCCTTGTGGGGCCTCAGTGTTGAGGGTCAGCGAGGTGGAGATGTTGTTTCATACCTTCACCATCTGGGGGCGGCCCGTCAGAAAGTCCAGGACCCAATTGCACAGGGTGAGGTTGAGACCCAGGGCCTCCAGCTTGATAATGAGATTGGATGGTACTATGGTGTTGAATGCTGAGCTGTAGTCAATGAACAGCATTCTTACATAGGTATTCCTCTTGTCCAGATAGGATAGGGCAGTGTGATGGCGATTGCATTGTCTGTGAACCTGTTAGGAGGGCTGGTAAGATGGAGGTGATATCCTTGACTAGTCTCTCAAAGCACTTCATGATGACAGAAGTGAGTGCTACTGGGCAGTAGTCATTTAGTACAGTTATCTTTGCCTTCTTGGGTACAGGAACAATTGTGGCCATCTTGAAGCATGTGGGGACAACAGACTGGGATAGGGAGAGATTGAATATGTCCGTAAACACACCAGCCAGCTGGTCTGTGCATGCTCTGAGGACGCGGCTATGGATGCCATCTGGGCCAGCAGCCTTGCGAGGGTTAATGCGTTTAAATGTTTTACTCACATCGGCCACGGATAAGGAAGGGGGCGTAGTTCTTGTTAGCGGACCGCGACGGTTGCACTGTATTATCCTCAAAGCGGGTGAAGAAGGTGTTTATTTTGTCTGGAAGCGTGACGTCGGTGTCCGTGACGTAGCTGGTTTTCATTTTGTAGTCTGTGATTTCCTGTAGACCCTACCACATAGGTCTCGTGTCTGAGCCGTTGAATTGGGACTCCACTTTGTATCTGTATCTGCATTTCGCTTGTTTGATTGCCTTGCGGAGGGAATAACTACACTGTTTATATTCAGCCATATTTCCAGACCTCTTTCCATGGTTAAATGCAGTGGTTCGTGGTGGTGGTAGTGTGATGGTTTGGGGATGCTTTGCTGCCTCAGGACCTGGATGATCCAAAACACACAATCAAGTCTACATGAAAATGGTTAAAAAGCAACAAATTATACTTTTTGGAATGGCTTAGTCAAAGTCCAGACCTAATCCCTATTGAAATGTTGTGGCAAGACTTGAAATGAGCAGGTCATGCTTGAAAACCCACAAATGTCGCTGAGTTAAAGCAGTTCTGCATGGAAGAGTGGACCAAAATTCCTCCACAGTGATGTGAGAGACTGATGAACTACAGGAAGCATTTGGTTGCAGTCATTGCATCTAAAAATGGCACAACCAGTTATTGAGTGTAAAGAGGCAATTACTTTTTCACACAGGGAAATTGGGTGTTGCATAACTTTTGAATAAATAAAATAAGTATCATTTTTTTTTGTTATTTGTAAACTCGGGTTCCCTTTATCTAATATTAGGTTTTGGTTGAAGATCGGATAACATTCGGAATCAAAAATATGCAAAAATATAGAAAATCACAAAGGGGGCAAATACTTTTTCACAGCACTGTATATTGGTGTACATACACGTTATGTAGAGTAGCCCATGAATGGCTGGGGTTGAGGTTAGCTCTGAGGAATGGTCTCTACCATCTGTGTCTGTGATGCCTACTGTATTGGCAGTGATCTGGAGGGAGGGAGTGTAAGGAACAGAAAGTGAGAAGGAGGGAGTTTGAGAAGGAGGGAGAAAGGCAGGGACAGGGGCTCAGGAGTGAGAAAGTGAGAGAAAGAAAATAGAAAAGAGAGGCTGAGAGAGAGAGAGATACAACACCAACAGAGAGAGACAGAGAATGTCAAAGATAGAGTGGCTGAGATGGAAAAGAGAGGGATAGAGAAAGAGAGCGTGAGCACAGACACGTAAATAATGTGAAGTAACAAGGTCTCAGTGGCTCCACAGTGGAGCTAACCCAGAAGGATATATTTTAGGTAGTTAGACAGTAGCCTTAAGACTTGTTTGCACAGGCAGTCCAGTCTTTCTTTAGACTGCTCCTACCATTCATTATTCTGTCATTTTAAAAACCAGGTATGGGATGTTCCCGCCCGCTAACGTACTACTTCCAGGGAATGACTTATGACTCGGCTGATGATGATAATGATGTTGAGCATGGAATAGACATCAGGATTAATTTGGAGCAGCATATTGGAATGTTTCCTCCATAAAACGAGGTAAAATCATAAGCATAAGCAGGCAGCAGGGGTTGGGTGGTGTTTTATACGTTTGATTAACGCACACTGCAGCTTTATGCATAAGCTAAATTCAGCAACAAAAAAGAAATGTCCCTTTTTCAGGACCCTGTCTTTCAAAGATAATTTGTAAAAATCCAAATAACTTCACAGATATTCGTTGTAAAGGGTTTAAACACTGTTTCTCATGCTTGTTCAATGAACCATAAACAATTAATGAACATGCATGTCACAATGGCGTGTATAAGTGGCAGAGGAAGTCAGGCGCAGGAGAGTCAAAATAGAGTGTAGCATGGAGTACTTTAATTAAAGTCCCAGTAATTTGCTCCATAACACTCACGGAAAAATATAATACAAATCTGGGTACGAAGACCCATCGCACACCTATACACAAACAACACAACACTTGACAACGAACAATCTCTGACAAACACATGAAGGGAAACAGAGGGTTAAATACACAACAGGTAATGAATGGGATTGACAACAGGTGTGTGGGAAGACAAGACAAAACCAATGGAAAATGAAAAGTGGATCGATGATGGCTAGAAGGCCGGTGAAGTCGACCGCCGAACACCGCCCGGACAAGGAGAGGCAACGACTTCGGTAGAAGTCGTGACAATGCACCTGTGGAACGGTCGTTAAGACACTAACAGCTTACAGACGGTAGGCAATTAAGGTCACAGTTATGAAAACTTAGGACACGAAAGAGGCCTTTCTACTGACTCTGAAAAACACAAAAATAAAGATGCCCAGGGTTCATGTTCATCTGCGTAAACGAGCGTTAGGCATGCTGCAAGGAGGCATGAGGACTGCAGATGTGGCAGGGCAATAAATTGCAATGTCCGTACTGTGAGACGCCTAAGACAGCGCTACAGGGAGACAGGACGGACAGCTGATCGTCCTCACAGTGGTAGACCACATGTAACAACACCTGCACAGGACCGGTACATCCAAACATCACACCTGCAGAACAGGTACAGGATGGCAACAAAACAACTGCCCGAGTTACACCAGGAACGCACAATCCCTCCATCAGTGCTCAGACTGTCCGCAATAGGCTGGACTGAGGGCTTGTAGGCCTGTTGTAAGGCAGGTCCTCACCAGACATCACCGGTAACAACGTCGCCTATGGGCACAAACCCACCGTTGCTGGACCAGACAGGACTGTCAAAAAACTGCTCTTCACTGACGAGTCGCGGGTTTGTCTCACCAGGGGTGATGGTCCGATTCGCGTTTATCGTTGAAGGAATGTGCATTACACCGAGGCCTGTACTCTGGAGCGGGATCGATTTGGAGGTGGAAGGTCTGTCATGGTCTGGGGCGGTGTGTCACGGCATCATCGGACTGAGCTCGTTGTCATGGCAGGCAATCTAAATGCTGTGCGTTACAGGGAAGACATCCTCCTCCCTCATGTGGTACCCTTCCTGCAGGCTCATCCTGGCATGACCCTCCAGCATGACACTGCCACCAGCCATACTGCTCGTTCAGTGCGTGATTTCCTGCAAGACAGGAATGTCAGTGTTCTGCCATGGCCAGCGAAGAGCTCGGATCTCAATCCCATTGAGCACATCTGGGACCTGTTGGATCGGAGGGTGAGGGCTAGGGCCATTCCCCCCCAGAAATGTCCGGGAACTTGCAGGTGTGTTGGTGGAGGAGTGGGGTAACATCTCACAGCAAGAGATGGCAAATCTGGTCCATGAGGTGGAGATGCACTGCAGTACTTAATGCAGCTGGTGGCCACACCAGATACTGACTGTTACTTTTGATTTTGACTCCCCGTTTGTTCAGGGACACATTATTCCATTTCTGTTAGTCACATGTCTGTGGAACTTGTTCAGTTTATGTCTCAGTTGTTGAATCTTGTTATGTTCATACAAATATTTACACGTTAAGTTTGCTGAAAATAAACGCAGTGAGGTTTCTTTTTTATGGAACTCGTCTCTGTTAGATATGGAAGCCGTCTCTGTGGTAGTCTACAGAGACATGGACACGAGAGGGTGTCTGCGGGCGCCTTGTTTCTGGTTGTTGTATTTATAATTCATGGGGCTCAGATTTCACAGCTCTCCTGAAATCTGTGTATTTGCAGCCATTTTTATCCCAATATCAAATCATTTCTGGGTAATAATTAAGCACCTTACTGTGATTGTTTTCAATTAAAATGGTAAAAAAGGGTCCTCCTGAGTGGCGCAGCGGTCTAAGGCACTGCAGTGCTTGAGGTGTCACTACAGATCTGGATTCGATACTGGGCTGTGTCGCAGCCGGCCGTGACCGAGAGACATATTTGGTCCAGCATCGTCCTGGTTAGGGGAGGGTTTGCCTGGCCGGGATGTCCTTATCCCATCGCACTCTAGCGACTCCTGTGGCGGGCCGGGCCCATGCACGCTGACATAATTGCCAGGTGTACTGTGTTTCCTCCGACACATTGGTGCGGCTGGTTTCCGGGTTAAGTGAGCAGTGTGTCAAGAAGCAGTGCGACTTGACAGGGTCATGTTTCGGAGGACGCATGGCTCTCGACCTTCGCCTCTCCCGAGTCCGTACGCGAGTTGCAGCGATGGAATAAGACTGTAACTACCAATTTGAATATCACAAAAATTGTGTGTAAAAAGTAAAAAATATTTCTCAAGCAAGAATTTTGCTAGGACATCTTACCCAAATAGGCTGAAATTCAGGCAGGCTTTTCAAAAGGCATTATCATAATTTTCACACTATTATTCCAACCTCAAAACACAGGAAAATCACGTTTTTGGCTGACCTGGGCCTAAATAAGAGCACACATTTCACTGTCTGATCAGAGAATGAGAGGTATCTGTCAGTGTCAGGCCTGAGACAGGGAGACAGAGGTTGGCATGTGTCTGGGTCATTTCTGTGGGTTTTAGGAGTGTGTTTGTGTGTGTGTTTAGTATTTGTGTGTAGTGTTTCTGTTTGGAATAGAGGGGGTCTGCAGTGGTCCAGTTTTAATGACCATCCATGTGGTCACATGCACCATAACCCTGTGTGTTCATGTGTGTTTGCGTGCTATACATCCCCGCAGGGGGGAGGGGTGTTTGTGAGGGGGGTGGATTAATGCACTACTCTCAGCCGCTTACTCCACCCCCAGCTTATCTGTCTGATTCAGCCTGACAAACTGTGCTCTCTTCAGGAACATTACAGTCACAGATTGCGAAAGAGAGATGGAGAGAGGGAGATGGAGAGAGAGATGGAGTGTCTGAGTGTCAGAAGAGGGGGGGGGGGGGGGGGGGGGGAGAGAACCAGGGCAGAGGGGGAGAGGGGAAGGGATGAGGATATAATTGTAAAAGGAATGCACCCTGGTAAGCTAACCATTTCTATGACATATGATAGTGCGAGCTGAGGATTTAGGGAGAAAAAAAGGGTCCAGGAGGATTGTGTTTTAAGAGTCTTCAACCTGCCTCGATTGTCTGGTAACATGTAGGAACACAGCAGAACACACATCTTTACAAAGATTGGCTGCTGGTGGCTCTATTGACATTTGTCAGCAGAATACCACCCTGCATCCCACTGCTGGCTTGCTTCTGAAGTTAAGCAGGGTTGGTCCTGGATGGGAGACCAGATGCTGCTGGAAGTGGTGTTGGAGGGCCAGTAGGAGGCACCCTTTCCTCTGGTCTAAGAAAATATCCCTTGTGTAGGGTGCTGTCTTTCGGATGGGATGTTAAACAGGTGTCCTGACTCTCTCTGGTCACTAAAGATCTCATGGCACTTATTGTAAGACCCTGGGGTCCTGACTAAATTTCTTATCTGGCTCTCATATCATCACAGTCCCCATAATCATCCCCAGCTTACAATTGGCTCATTCATCTCCTCTCCCCTGTAACTATTCCCCAGGTTGTTGTTGTAAATGAGAATGTGTTCTCAGTCAACTTACCTGGTAAAATAAAAATATGCCCCTCATACTCTAGGCCTAATGAGAAAGGCTACGCCAAGGTCAATCCATTTTGGTTGGGATTTGGTCATATTTCTCCAACTCTGATGATGAATCAAGAAGTAAAGATTTTCTATCCTAAATCTACTTTTAGTTATTTCTGAATGTGGAGTTTACAGAGCTAAAAGTCAGACCTCACCAGTCTTAAGGACATGTGAGTAAAGCTTGCTAATGAATGTATTAATACACTGATGGTATCTGTTGGTGTGGGAGGAGAGCGAGAAGTGGAGAGACAGGCACCACCTGAGGGATGCTGATAAACAATGCAGTCTACGTGCACACACACCCACACACACACACACTCACACACACACTCACACACCCACACACACACACTCACACACATACCATTTAGCCAAATCACCTTGGATTAGATGCACTCCACAGAGCATCTTCTTAAGTCTGGAGATTTAACAGAATAGTAAAGACACAGGCTGGCTGGCTGGCTGGTGAGACACTTTGACACTCACTCAACACGATGAGTCACTGAAATGGAGGAAGGGCAAACGAGAGCGCAAACACTCTGAAATGAATGGAAGGAGAGAGAGAGAGAAAGAAAAGAGGAGCAGCTGGTTGAGTGAAATGAAGTACTGATTGCTTAATGCATTGGTTGCTCAGATGACTGTGTGTGTGAATGTGAGTGTGTGAGTGCTAGAGAAAGGAATAGAAAGACAGAGTGGGGGTGATGTTGTTGATGGTTTAGGACTATCACATGACAAGAGATTAGTTAGCCAATGACTTGCTTATGGTAGTCCATCGAATCTGATGATGACTTCCACTTCTGAGTTAACAGTGAATTCTTTGACTGTGGAGTCCAATCTGAGATCCACAAACTGTATTGCAGGTGGGGCATATGCAGTCTGTGTTGGCGGGGGTAGGCATGGTTGTATGTCTCCTGAGCTGTTTTGCTGTCTCTTTGTGCTCCTCTCCTCCTCCCACCTGTGTACACCGCTCTGGCAGAGCTGCCGCCAGGTGGAACGGTCGACAGCAGCATCCTCTAGGTCTGTGGATTTGATGTTGCATTGCTTCAGCAATGGTTTTAGCTGGTCCTTGTAGTGCTTCATCTGCCCCCCTGCAGATCGCCGGCCAAGATGTATCTGGCCATACAGGATTTTCCGTGGCAAGTGCTCCTCAGACATTCTAATGAAATGCCTAAGCCAGCGCAGTTGGTGCAGGGTGACCATGGCCTCCATACTCTTGCAGTTGGTCTTAGCAAGTATTTCTGTATAGGGCACACGGTTGCACCAGGTGATTCCCAGAATGTGCTGCAGACGTCTTATGTGGAATCGCTCGAGCGGTTTGTTGTGGCGACTGTAAATGACCCAGTCTTCACAGCTGTAATGAAGTGTGGTGATGCAGACGGCTTGACAGACGGCGATTGTGGTGTGGAGGTGGAGATCCCTGTTTTGGAAGACCCTGCCTCTGAGTTTCCCGAAGGCAGCAAATGCTTGCTTGATCCTATTTTGAATTCCAAGGTCGATGCTGCAGCCCTCTGAGAGGATGCTGCCCAGGTAATTGAAGGACGTGACTATTGTCAGTGATTTATGTTAAATGGTGAAGACAGGCATGGTGGGTGGAGGGCCGGATCTCCATTGACAGACCACCTCTGTCTTGGTGGTGTTGATAGACAGTCCCATCCTGCTATAGACCCTCATAGATGCTACAAGGATGGACTGAAAGTCTTCTGGAGTGTGGGCCACAAGAGTACAGTCATCAGCATACTGCAGCTCAAGAACCCGCTCCGTCAAAACCTTGGTGGTTACTTGGAGCCTCCTTATGTTGAATAGGTTTCCATCCGGTCTGAAGTACACTGGAAAAGCCGGGTGGCACATAGGAGGAAGATGTTAAAGAGTACCGGTGCCAGCACACATCCCTGTCTCACACTGATGCTTACTCCAAAGGGCACTGACTCCTGCCCTCCTATGGCCATCGGAGCCATCATCCCATCATGGAACTGGCAAAGGATGTTGACACATTTGTCTGGACAGCCACATTTGAGTAGAATGCCCCATAGTAGTTCCCTGCTCACAATGTTGAAGTCCTTGGAGAGGTCGACAAATGTCATGAAAAGGTCCTGATGTTGTTCACGTTACTTCTCCTGGAGTTGCTGTGCCGTGAATATCATGTCGACCGTCTCCTGTTCTTTTTGAAGCCGCACTGTGACTCTGGCAGCAGTTCCTCTGTGATGTTGTTCACCAGCATGTGTAGCATCACCTTGGCCACGAACTTGCCGGCCACTGCCAGAAGGGATATCCCCCGGCTGTTGCCGCAGATGGACTTGTCACCCTTGTTCTTATAGATGGTGACAATGTTTGCATCCCGCCACTGTTGGGGGGACAATCTCCAGGTCCCAAACCTCAGTGATGCACTGGTGGACCGTTCTGGTGCAGAAGTAACCTCCCTTCTTAAGTAGTTGTCAGCACCAGGGGTCTTGTTGTTCTTGAGGGAATGGATAGCTGATAACACCTCCTGGAAGGTTGGCAAATGGTTCAAGTCTTGAATGGGTGGACGGACAGGCAGTTCTTCCAGGATGGAGTGGTCTGATTGAGTAGTGCTTCAAAGTGGTCAGCCCACCTCATCAGGATCTGGTTTTGGTCCTTCAAGAGAGTCAGACCATCGGCTGTTTTCATGGTTGTGATGGAGTGACTTCTAGGGCCATAGATAGCTTTAATTGAGTTGTAGAAATTGTGCATGCCGTTTTTGTCGACATAAATTTGGATTTCTTGTTTCTTATTCATCCACCATTCGTTCTGCAGAGCACGCAAGGTTGGATGCACTTCCTTGCGCGATGCACACCATTGCTTGCAAAGGGTCGCAGATGTGGGGCTGTTGAAAGTAGCCCTGTGCGCTTTGTGCATATTGTCCAGTAAGGTTGTGATGGTGTCAGAGTTCTCATCGAACCACTCCTGATGTTTCCTACCTCTGTAGCCAATGGAGTGGGCCGCTGCCTGATAGAGCACTGAGCTAATAGATGCCCACTTCTGGTCCATGGGGTCCTCTGCGCTCAGAAGAGGCTCAGTCTTCCTCAGCCTTTCAGCGAGAAAGCAACGGAACTCGTCCATTACTGTAGCTTTCTCAAGCCAGATTCAGTGCAGACGCCTCTTCCTGAACTTCAGCTGAGATTGGGAGGATGTATTCTCACCTGGGGTTTAGCCAGTATCATACGGTGATCTGTCCAGCATTCTGCACCCCTCGTGGTAGGTGTCAACAGAACGTCGTTAGTGTCAGAATGTCTCACTATGACGTAGTCAATCAGGTGCCAATGTTTGGAGCGTGAGTGCAGCTATGATGTTTTATATTTGTTCTTCTGCTGGAACAAGGTGTTAGTGACAATGAGATTGTGCTCGGCACATAGAGTTAGCAGTCTCATGCCGTTCTCATTGACCTGGCCAACACCATGCCTCCGCTCCATATCCTTTTGTTCTGTCCCACCCTAGTGTTGAAGTCACCCAGCAGAAATATCTTGTCATTCCTGGGGATGCGGTGTGACTGGTAGAAGCAGTCCTTTGCCTCATTTTCAGATGGTAACTTGGGTGCGTATGCACTGAGAAGAGTAGCATAACGCATCTTGGCTAGGGGGATACCAAGAGACATGAGTCTTTCACTTATGCCGACAGGTGTTTCGGTGAGCCTGGGTGGTAGGCTGTTCTTAATTGCCAGTCCCACACCGTGCTGATGTTGTCCACCCGGAGGGTAACCTTTCCAGAAGAAGGTGTAGCCTTCTCCCTCCTCTTTCAGGGAACCTTCATCCGGGAACCTGCTCTCACTCAGGGCAGCAAAGTCAATGTTTTAGAGCCTTAGTTCTGTAGCAATCAAAGCTGTTCTCCGATGGGGTCTATCGCTATTATCGTCAGTGTCCAAGAGTTCTGATGTTCCATTTCGCCAGTTTCAGGGGAATTGTTTTCTTTAGCTTTTTTTGACCGCTGAGTGGAACTCCCTATAGGTGCGGTAGCCTATATGGATGGAGTGAATTTTTAGGCCACCTTTTCAAGGCCTCTCCCCAGCTGGGGTGAACAATGTGCTCCTAAATAGGGCTGCTCAGTTACACAGGGGTCTGCTGTGAGCAGCTGCCACCCAACTGCTAGCAACCATAATAGTCCTGTGCCGCTGGCGTGCAGGGGTTTGATTAAGGGCTCCCGATACATCCACTCCTACCCCGTCACCAGACACCCCAACACAGCCAGACTTTAGTCCGGTTTCCAGTTGATGGCTTCACCGAGGTCAGAAATGGATACCTGCTCAAAGGAAGTTATTTAAAGTGCCGCTGAAGGTGCGCAATCCACAACAGCACTGTAGAAAGGGGAAATTCCAGTGGCAAGGGGGAAACCCAGGATGACCAGTATCTTCTACAGCTGCGGGAGGCTGCCGGAAACCCAGTCTGTCGGCGTCCGCCATTACACTGCCTTTGTCATAACAGACTAACAGACTAACCCACAAGGCAGCGGGCGGCGGGCAACTGTCTAGTGCAGGAGTGCCTAGGTAGAGGTTAGTTGCATGCCCGCTTTCTACGTGTTTGCATACTCTCGTTACAGCTCTCTGCTGCCGGCTAGCCCTTGTGGTGGATTCATGCACAAGTCATGCACAAAGTCTCCCCTTGCCGGTACAAAGCCTCTCCATGACCAAGACTCCTGTCGGGCCTCCTCGCAGCAGCACACGTTGACTGGTTGTCTTTTAACTCCAGGCTAACTGGCAGGGGATCTCTTAGCAGCAGTGGGCCCCAGAGATGCATCTGTACAGGCCCACCTCTGTGTTGACACACCCTGACAGCCATCAACCACTAGCCAATTACAGACATTGTCTCACTACAGTGACCTAGCAGGGTCTAGTGTGAGGGCCAACACACTCACACCAAGCTGCATGGTCGATCCTCACCATCAAGTTAATGCACGCGTTCACACACACACACACACACACACACACACACACACACACACACACACACACACACACACACACACACACACACACACACACACACACACACACACACACACACACACACACACACACACACACACACACACACACACACACACACACACAGTGTCACACACACACGCACACACACACACACACACACACACACACACACACACACACACACACACACACACACACACACACACACACACACACACACACACACACACACACAGTGTCACACACCACACACACCCTCCTCGTTGTGGTGGTTGGGGAGGTGACGTCAGCATCAGCAGGCTGTTTTTCTGCCGGGCTTAGCCTTCGCCACATCCGCCACACGCCGTGCACAATCTGCTCCAGACCGACACACACACAAGCATACACCAGGTATTATACACATAGCGCTCAATGAGAATGCACTGACACGAGAGGGAGATTATATAATGGTGGGCGGTGGGGGAGTAGGACGGGGGGCTGACAGTCATGCAGTCAGCTAGGGGAAGATGAAGCCATTGAGAAACAGAACAGACAAACCTGCACAACTCTACAACAACGCTGCTCCGCTCTGCTGTCTGTCTGTAGTAGATCAGCCCTGATAACAGCTCTGCTGTCTGTAGTAGATCAGCCCTGATAACAGCTCTGTGGCTGTCTGTAGTAGATCAGCCCTGATAACAGCTCTGCTGTCTGTCTGTAGTAGATCAGCCCTGATAACAGCTCTGCTGTCTGTATTAGATCAGCCCTGATAACAGCTCTGCTGTCTGTCTGTAGTAGATCAGCCCTGATAACAGCTCTGCTGTCTGTCTGTAGTAGATCAGCCCTGATAACAGCTCTGCTGTCTGTAGTAGATCAGCCCTGATAACAGCTCTGCTGTCTGTCTGTAGTAGATCAGCCCTGATAACAGCTCTGCTGTCTGTAGTAGATCAGCCCTGATAACAGCTCTGCTGTCTGTCTGTAGTAGATCAGCCCTGATAACAGCTCTGCTGTCTGTCTGTAGTAGATCAGCCCTGATAACAGCTCTGCTGTCTGTCTGTAGTAGATCAGCCCTGATAACAGCTCTGCTGTCTGTCTGTAGTAGATCAGCCCTGATAACAGCTCTGCTGTCTGTAGTAGATCAGCCCTGATAACAGCTCTGCTGTCTGTCTGTAGTAGATCAGCCCTGATAACAGCTCTGCTGTCTGTCTGTAGTAGATCAGCCCTGATAACAGCTCTGCTGTCTGTCTGTAGTAGATCAGCCCTGATAACAGCTCTGCTGTCTGTCTGTAGTAGATCAGCCCTGATAACAGCTCTGCTGTCTGTCTGTAGTAGATCAGCCCTGATAACAGCTCTGCTGTCTGTCTGTAGTAGATCAGCCCTGATAACAGCTCTGCTGTCTGTCTGTAGTAGATCAGCCCTGATAACAGCTCTGCTGTCTGTAGTAGATCAGCCCTGATAACAGCTCTGCTGTCTGTAGTAGATCAGCCCTGATAACAGCTCTGCTGTCTGTCTGTAGTAGATCAGCCCCGATAACAGCTCTGCTGTCTGTCTGTAGTAGATCAGCCCTGATAACAGCTCTGCTGTCTGTCTGTAGTTGATCAGCCCTGATAACAGCTCTGCTGTCTGTCTGTAGTAGATCAGCCATGATAACAGCTCTGTTGTCTGTCTGTAGTAGATCAGCCCTGATAACAGCTCTGCTGTCTGTCTGCAGTAGATCAGCCCTGATAACAGCTGTGCTGTCTGTCTGTAGTAGATCAGCCCTGATAACAGCTCTGCTGTCTGTCTGTAGTAGATCAGCCCTGATAACAGCTCTGCTGTCTGTCTGTAGTAGATCAGCCCTGATAACAGCTCTGCTGTCTGTAGTAGATCAGCCCTGATAACAGCTCTGCTGTCTGTCTGTAGTAGATCAGCCCTGATAACAGCTCTGCTGTCTGTCTGTAGTAGATCAGCCCTGATAACAGCTCTACTGTCTGTCTGTAGTAGATCAGCCATGATAACAGCTCTGTGGCTCTCTGTAGTAGATCAGCCCTGATAACTGCTCTGCTGTCTGTCTGTAGTAGATCAGCCCTGATAACAGCTATGTGGCTGTCTGTAGTAGATCAGCCCTGATAACAGCTCTGCTGTCTGTCTGTAGTAGATCAGCCCTGATAACAGCTCTGCTGTCTGTCTGTAGTAGATCAGCCCTGATAACAGCTCTGCTGTCTGTAGTAGATCAGCCCTGATAACAGCTCTGTGGCTGTCTGTAGTAGATCAGCCCTGATAACAGCTCTGTGGCTGTCTGTAGTAGATCATCCCTGATAACAGCTCTGCTGTCTGTCTGTAGTAGATCAGCCCTGACAACAGCTCTGTGGCTGTCTGTAGTAGATCAGCCCTGATAACAGCTCTGTGGCTGTCTGTAGTAGATCAGCCCTGATAACAGCTCTCCTGTCTGTAGTAGATCAGCCCTGATAACAGCTCTGCTGTCTGTAGTAGATCAGCCCTGATAACAGCTCTACTGTCTGTCTGTAGTAGATCAGCCTTGATAACAGCTCTGTGGCTGTCTGTAGTAGATCAGCCCTGATAACAGCTCTACTGGCTGTCTGTAGTAGATCAGCCCTGATAACAGCTCTGTGGCTGTCTGTAGTAGATCAGCCCTGATAACAGCTCTGCTGTCTGTCTGTAGTAGATCAGCCCTGATAACAGCTCTGCTGTCTGTCTGTAGTAGATCAGCCCTGATAACAGCTCTGCTGTCTGTCTGTAGTAAATCAGCCCTGATAACAGCTCTGCTGTCTGTCTGTAGTAGATCAGCCCTGATAACAGCTCTGCTGTCTGTCTGTAGTAGATCAGCCCTGATAACTGCTCTGCTGTCTGTCTGTAGTAGATCAGCCCTGATAACAGCTATGTGGCTGTCTGTAGTAGATCAGCCCTGATAACAGCTCTGCTGTCTGTCTGTAGTAGATCAGCCCTGATAACAGCTCTGTGGCTGTCTGTAGTAGATCAGCCCTGATAACAGCTCTGCTGTCTGTCTGTAGTAGATCAGCCCTGATAGCAGCTCTGCTGTCTGTCTGTAGTAGATCAGCCCTGATAACAGCTCTGCTGTCTGTCTGTAGTAGATCAGCCCTGATAACAGCTCTGTGGCTGTCTGTAGTAGATCAGCCCTGATAACAGCTCTGCTGTCTGTCTGTAGTAGATCAGCCCTGATAACAGCTCTGCTTTTTGTCTGTAGTAGATCAGCCCTGATAACTGCTCTGCTGTCTGTCTGTAGTAGATCAGCCCTGATAACAGCTCTGTGGCTGTCTGTAGTAGATCAGCCCTGATAACAGCTCTACTGTCTGTCTGTAGTAGATCAGCCTTGATAACAGCTCTGTGGCTGTCTGTAGTAGATCAGCCCTGATAACAGCTCTACTGGCTGTCTGTAGTAGATCAGCCCTGATAACAGCTCTGTGGCTGTCTGTAGTAGATCAGCCCTGATAACAGCTCTGCTGTCTGTCTGTAGTAGATCAGCCCTGATAACAGCTCTGCTGTCTGTCTGTAGTAGATCAGCCCTGATAACAGCTCTGCTGTCTGTCTGTAGTAAATCAGCCCTGATAACAGCTCTGCTGTCTGTCTGTAGTAGATCAGCCCTGATAACAGCTCTGCTGTCTGTCTGTAGTAGATCAGCCCTGATAACTGCTCTGCTGTCTGTCTGTAGTAGATCATCCCTGATAACAGCTATGTGGCTGTCTGTAGTAGATCAGCCCTGATAACAGCTCTGCTGTCTGTCTGTAGTAGATCAGCCCTGATAACAGCTCTGTGGCTGTCTGTAGTAGATCAGCCCTGATAACAGCTCTGCTGTCTGTCTGTAGTAGATCAGCCCTGATAGCAGCTCTGCTGTCTGTCTGTAGTAGATCAGCCCTGATAACAGCTCTGCTGTCTGTCTGTAGTAGATCAGCCCTGATAACAGCTCTGTGGCTGTCTGTAGTAGATCAGCCCTGATAACAGCTCTGCTGTCTGTCTGTAGTAGATCAGCCCTGATAACAGCTCTGCTGTCTGTCTGTAGTAGATCAGCCCTGATAACTGCTCTGCTGTCTGTCTGTAGTAGATCAGCCCTGATAACAGCTATGTGGCTGTCTGTAGTAGATCAGCCCTGATAACAGCTCTGCTGTCTGTCTGTAGTAGATCAGCCCTGATAACAGCTCTGTGGCTGTCTGTAGTAGATCAGCCCTGATAACAGCTCTGCTGTCTGTCTGTAGTAGATCAGCCCTGATAGCAGCTCTGCTGTCTGTCTGTAGTAGATCAGCCCTGATAACAGCTCTGCTGTCTGTCTGTAGTAGATCAGCCCTGATAACAGCTCTGTGGCTGTCTGTAGTAGATCAGCCCTGATAACAGCTCTGCTGTCTGTCTGTAGTAGATCAGCCCTGATAACAGCTCTGCTTTTTGTCTGTAGTAGATCAGCCCTGATAACTGCTCTGCTGTCTGTCTGTAGTAGATCAGCCCTGATAACAGCTCTGTGGCTGTCTGTAGTAGATCAGCCCTGATAACAGCTCTGATGTCTGTCTGGGGTAGATCAGCCCTGATAACAGTTCTGTGGCTGTCTGTAGTAGATCAGCCCTGATAACAGCTCTGTGGCTGTCTGTAGTAGATCAGCCCTGATAACAGCTCTGTGGCTGTCTGTAGTAGATCAGCCCTGATAACAGCTCTGCTGTCTGTCTGTAGTAGATCAGCCCTGATAACAGCTCTGCTGTCTGTCTGTAGTAGATCAGCCCTGATAACAGCTCTGCTGTCTGTCTGTAGTAGATCAGCCCTGATAACAGCTCCGCTGTCTGTCTGTAGTAGATCAGCCCTGATAACTGCTCTGCTGTCTGTCTGCAGTAGATCAGCCCTGATAACAGCTGTGCTGTCTGTCTGTAGTAGATCAGCCCTGATAACAGCTCTGCTGTCTGTCTGTAGTAGATCAGCCCTGATAACAGCTCTGCTGTCTGTCTGTAGTAGATCAGCCCTGATAACAGCTCTGCTGTCTGTAGTAGATAAGCCCTGATAACAGCTCTGCTGTCTGTCTATAGTAGATCAGCCCTGATAACAGCTCTGCTGTCTGTCTGTAGTAGATCAGCCCTGATAACAGCTCTGCTGTCTGTAGTAGATCAGCCCTGATAACAGCTCTGCTGTCTGTCTGTAGTAGATCAGCCCTGATAACAGCTGTGCTGTCTGTCTGTAGTAGATCAGCCCTGATAACAGCTCTACTGTCTGTCTGTAGTAGATCAGCCATGATAACAGCTCTGTGGCTGTCTGTAGTAGATCAGCCCTGATAACTGCTCTGCTGTCTGTCTGTAGTAGATAAGCCCTGATAACAGCTCTGTGGCTGTCTGTAGTAGATCAGCCCTGATAACAGCTCTGCTGTCTGTCTGTAGTAGATCAGCCCTGATAACAGCTCTGTGGCTGTCTGTAGTAGATCAGCCCTGATAACAGCTCTGTGGCTGTCTGTAGTAGATCAGCCCTGATAACAGCTCTCCTGTCTGTAGTAGATCAGCCCTGATAACAGCTCTGCTGTCTGTAGTAGATCAGCCCTGATAACAGCTCTACTGTCTGTCTGTAGTAGATCAGCCTTGATAACAGCTCTGTGGCTGTCTGTAGTAGATCAGCCCTGATAACAGCTCTACTGGCTGTCTGTAGTAGATCAGCCCTGATAACAGCTCTGTGGCTGCCTGTAGTAGATCAGCCCTGATAACAGCTCTGCTGTCTGTCTGTAGTAGATCAGCCCTGATAACAGCTCTGCTGTCTGTCTGTAGTAGATCAGCCCTGATAACTGCTCTGCTGTCTGTCTGTAGTAGATCAGCCCTGATAACAGCTCTGCTGTCTGTCTGTAGTAGATCAGCCCTGATAACAGCTCTGCTGTTTGTCTGTAGTAGATCAGCCCTGATAACTGCTCTGCTGTCTGTCTGTAGTAGATCAGCCCTGATAACAGCTCTGTGGCTGTCTGTAGTAGATCAGCCCTGATAACAGTTCTGATGTCTGTCTGGGGTAGATCAGCCCTGATAACAGTTCTGTGGCTGTCTGTAGTAGATCAGCCCTGATAACAGCTCTGTGGCTGTCTGTAGTAGATCAGCCCTGATAACAGCTCTGTGGCTGTCTGTAGTAGATCAGCCCTGATAACAGCTCTGCTGTCTGTCTGTAGTAGATCAGCCCTGATAACAGCTCTGCTGTCTGTCTGTAGTAGATCAGCCATGATAACAGCTCTGCTGTCTGTCTGTAGTAGATCAGCCCTGATAACAGCTCCGCTGTCTGTCTGTAGTAGATCAGCCCTGATAACTGCTCTGCTGTCTGTCTGGGGTAGATCAGCCCTGATAACAGCTCTGTGGCTGTCTGTAGTAGATCAGCCCTGATAACAGCTCTGTGGCTGTCTGTAGTAGATCAGCCCTGATAACAGCTCTGCTGTCTGTCTGGGGTAGATCAGCCCCGATAACAGCTCTGTGGCTGTCTGTAGTAGATCAGCCCTGATAACAGCTCTGTGGCTGTCTGTAGTAGATCAGCCCTGATAACAGCTCTGTGGCTGTCTGTAGTAGATCAGCCCTGATAACAGCTCTGCTGTCTGTCTGTAGTAGATCAGCCCCGATAACAGCTCTGCTGTCTGTCTGTAGTAGATCAGCCCTGATAACAGCTCCGCTGTCTGTCTGTAGTAGATCAGCCCTGATAACTGCTCTGCTGTCTGTCTGGGGTAGATCAGCCCTGATAACAGCTCTGTGGCTGTCTGTAGTAGATCAGCCCTGATAACAGCTCTGTGGCTGTCTGTAGTAGATCAGCCCTGATAACAGCTCTGCTGTCTGTCTGGGGTAGATCAGCCCTGATAACAGCTCTGTGGCTGTCTGTAGTAGATCAGCCCTGATAACAGCTCTGTGGCTGTCTGTAGTAGATCAGCCCTGATAACAGCTCTGTGGCTGTCTGTAGTAGATCAGCCCTGATAACAGCTCTGTGGCTGTCTGTAGTAGATCAGCCCTGATAACAGCTCTGTGGCTGTCTGTAGTAGATCAGCCCTGATAACAGCTCTGTGGCTGTCTGTAGTAGATCAGCCCTGATAACAGCTCTCCTGTCTGTAGTAGATCAGCCCTGATAACAGCTCTGCTGTCTGTAGTAGATCAGCCCTGATAACAGCTCTACTGTCTGTCTGTAGTAGATCAGCCCTGATAACAGCTCTGCTGTCTGTAGTAGATCAGCCCTGATAACAGCTCTACTGGCTGTCTGTAGTAGATCAGCCCTGATAACAGCTCTGTGGCTGCCTGTAGTAGATCAGCCCTGATAACAGCTCTGCTGTCTGTCTGTAGTAGATCAGCCCTGATAACAGCTCTGCTGTCTGTCTGTAGTAGATCAGCCCTGATAACTGCTCTGCTGTCTGTCTGTAGTAGATCAGCCCTGATAACAGCTCTGCTGTCTGTCTGTAGTAGATCAGCCCTGATAACAGCTCTGCTGTTTGTCTGTAGTAGATCAGCCCTGATAACTGCTCTGCTGTCTGTCTGTAGTAGATCAGCCCTGATAACAGCTCTGTGGCTGTCTGTAGTAGATCAGCCCTGATAACAGCTCTGATGTCTGTCTGGGGTAGATCAGCCCTGATAACAGTTCTGTGGCTGTCTGTAGTAGATCAGCCCTGATAACAGCTCTGTGGCTGTCTGTAGTAGATCAGCCCTGATAACAGCTCTGTGGCTGTCTGTAGTAGATCAGCCCTGATAACAGCTCTGCTGTCTGTCTGTAGTAGATCAGCCCTGATAACAGCTCTGCTGTCTGTCTGTAGTAGATCAGCCATGATAACAGCTCCGCTGTCTGTCTGTAGTAGATCAGCCCTGATAACAGCTCCGCTGTCTGTCTGTAGTAGATCAGCCCTGATAACTGCTCTGCTGTCTGTCTGGGGTAGATCAGCCCTGATAACAGCTCTGTGGCTCTCTGTAGTAGATCAGCCCTGATAACAGCTCTGTGGCTGTCTGTAGTAGATCAGCCCTGATAACAGCTCTGCTGTCTGTCTGGGGTAGATCAGCCCTGATAACAGCTCTGTGGCTGTCTGTAGTAGATCAGCCCTGATAACAGCTCTGTGGCTGTCTGTAGTAGATCAGCCCTGATAACAGCTCTGTGGCTGTCTGTAGTAGATCAGCCCTGATAACAGCTCTGTGGCTGTCTGTAGTAGATCAGCCCTGATAACAGCTCTTCTGTCTGTCTGTAGTAGATCAGCCCTGATAACAGCTCTGCTGTCTGTCTGTAGTAGATCAGCCATGATAACAGCTCTGCTGTCTGTCTGTAGTAGATCAGCCCTGATAACAGCTCCGCTGTCTGTCTGTAGTAGATCAGCCCTGATAACTGCTCTGCTGTCTGTCTGGGGTAGATCAGCCCTGATAACAGCTCTGTGGCTGTCTGTAGTAGATCAGCCCTGATAACAGCTCTGTGGCTGTCTCTAGTAGATCAGCCCTGATAACAGCTCTGCTGTCTGTCTGGGGTAGATCAGCCCTGATAACAGCTCTGTGGCTGTCTGTAGTAGATCAGCCCTGATAACAGCTCTGTGGCTGTCTGTAGTAGATCAGCCCTGATAACAGCTCTGTGGCTGTCTGTAGTAGATCAGCCCTGATAACAGCTCTGTGGCTGTCTGTAGTAGATCAGCCCTGATAACAGCTCTGTGGCTGTCTGTAGTAGATCAGCCCTGATAACAGCTCTGTGGCTGGCTGCTATTGTTGTGGTGTTGTGTAGTGTGGGGCTCTTAGCTAGCTCAGCTTCATCACCTGGGATCATAAGCCTGCATGGGGATTTTAGCGTTGTTCTTTTATACGGCTGAGATAGTATGTGTGGAGAGTTATAGGAATGTGAAATATTCAAATGAATGAGGGTAGATTAGATGAATGAGAATATGCAAGACATGACATGACAGATGCATTTTGGTGTGATTAGGCTGAGCAGATTCCTTGTAGTACACTGTGCAGTGTGTTGTATGCTAAGGATCATATGTGGCTGTACAGTATCTTGATCTTTCATGCCATTTAATTCATTTAGCCTGCCTCTCTATCAGTGTTGACTTTGCCTGAGGAGTATCCTCACACAGACAGACACACAAACACACACAACTCAGTATTAGGAAGGTGTTCTTAATGTTTGGTTTACTCAGTGTATATGTTCATTACAGTAATCCATTCCCACGTTGTTCACCTCTCTGCATGGGTCCAGCCATGTTGGTTCTCTATAGAGCCTTATACACTATCTTGCAGCCTATAATATGGTATGTCGAGCATTCTAAATGTAATATGGTAATGTCGAGCAGCCTTTACATAGTCCTTATTCCTCCATACAGACTGCTCTGTGAAGAGGCTTGTGTTGTCCAGTACATGGCTACATTAGCATACTGGTCCTCAGAACCTACTTATCTAATATGAGAGAGAGAATGAATAAGAATGGAGAGAGAAAGAGAGACTAATAATGGTTAGAGTGCGAGGGAGAGAGAGCGAGAGAGAGACGAATAATGGTTAGAGTGCAAGAGAAAAAGAGAGAGATGGGGGATGGATGGAGCGGTAGAGGGAGGGAGGACATGACGAGGAGAGATGGCACAAAAGAACATGGCTTTTATGATGTTGGAGAGAGGAGAGGATTCAGAGATGGACAAAGGAAGGAAGGCTCAAGAGGAGCGTGTGTGAGCGTGTGTGTGTGTGTGTGTGTGTGTGTGTGTGTGTGTGTGTGTGTGTGTGTGTGTGTGTGTGTGTGTGTGTGTGTGTGTGTGTGTGTGTGTGTGTGTGTGTGTGTACCTTGTGAGCCAGCGTGCGTGTGTGTGTGTACTGTGTGAGCGCGTGTGTGTGCATGCATCGTACGTGTGTGTGTGATAGAGAGAGAAACCGAGAGAGAAATGCCAGAGAGAGAGATCAAGAGATGGAGAGTGAGAGAAAGATAGACAGACAGTCCCTGTGAGATTCTGAGAGGGCGAGAAGAGACAGAAAGACAGAGAGTGATACAGAGACAGCGAGAGTTTCAGGGGGGGAGAGAGAGAGAGAGAGAGGCAGGAGGGGGGAGAGGAAGGGGAGAGATTGGGGGCAGGTGAGAGAGAGAGGGGGTGGGGTGAGAGAGAGAGAGGGAGGAGGGGGAGAGGAATGGGAGAGATTGGGGGGAGGGGAGAGAGAGGGGGGGGGGGAGAGAGGGAGAGAAGTCAGGTTTGATGGTCATCATTCTCAGTGCTGTTCATGTGCCTGCTGAGACTGGGACTGGATATGTCACAATGACTGATCCCCGCTGTCTCTCCAGCCCGGATGGAAGTTATTACTGTGTACACACACCCACACTGGTGCTGAGACAGACAAACACCGCTCCATACACACAGACACTGACAACGACATACACAGACACACATTCACATTTCCACCATGCACACATGAACAGACCCACACGCACACACACAATTGATCACCTGATTATATTTAATCTATTACCTCTGTATACTTATTGAACGTTGTTATTTCTCTCTCCATACAGTACTATGAGATGTCCTATGGGCTGAACATAGAGATGCACAAGCAGGTAAGAGAGACGTTACTGTCTTTCAGTATTACTGTGTGTGTTGTCTGTGTCTGGTCTCTTCCAGTAATGGTCTTTACAGGGAGCAGTATAGGGCAGACACCACAGTCACCATCCCTCTCAGCCCTCTCTGACACCAGCCACTGCCTCTGTCTCACACACACACACACACACACACACACACACACACACACACACACACACACACACACACACACACACACACACACACACACACACACACACACACACACACACACACACACACATACACCCTCAACCCGAGTGTGTGTGCTTCACACTCATGAACTGTAGTATTTCTCATCATCTCTGACAGAGTGTGTTCATTGCAGTAGGGTGTTTGTGTGTGCATGCGTTCGTTCCTTTGGTGTGTGTGTGTGTGTGTGTGTGTGTATGTGTGTGTGTGTGTGTACGTGCATTAGTTTGGTGTGTGCGTGTGCATGTGTGCGTGTGCGTGTGTGTGCGTCATGATCAGCAGAGTCCTGGCAGGCACCCCATGTCCCTTTCTTGTTGCAGAGTGCGCGTTGTGGCGCATTATCCACTTGACTGACGTCTTCATTCAAGGTGACTTACAGGCTAATTCTACTCCATCGTTATGGACAGCAGTGAAGAGGTCCGGGGGTGTTTAGCAGTCCACATGCTGGACCCAGATCCAGAGCTAGGCACAGAACCAAACAGATCCAGAACCATAGTGAATATGTGCCAGTAGCCAGGCCGACAGGGTAAAGCTCCACTGTCAGCTCTACTGTCCCCACAGAGGAGACATGAATAGAGATCTGCTTGTGTTACTCCAGAAAGGGGGAGGAAGAATGGGGGGGAGAGAGGGGGGAAGGAGGGAATGAGAGAGGGGGAGTGAGGCTGCTGGCAGGGGACACAGGAGAAGGAGGGCTGAGACAGGTGATGAGAGAGAAATAGATACATTTGAGAGAGAACAGAGAGAGGGCGAGGGGGGAATTAAATAGAGAGTGTGATATGAGAAAGAAAAACGGATAGTAAAAAAGGACCAGATAGAGATTTTTCTTTTTCTTTTTTTTATTTAACCTTTATTTAACCAGGTAGGCAAATTGAGAACACGTTCTCATTTACAATTGCGACCTGGCCAAGATAAAGCAAAGCAGTTCGACACATACAACAACACAGTTACACATGGAGTAAAAACAAACATATAGTCAATAATACAGTGAAAAAAAATAAGTCTATATACAATGTGAGCAAGTGAGGTGAGATAAGGGAGGTGAAGGCAAACAGATATATGTATAAATAAATAAAAATATAAAAGGCCATGGAGGCGAAATGAGTACAACACAGCAAGTAAAATAAAAACTAAAAAAAACACTGGAATGGTTGGTTTGCATTGGAAGAAAGTGCAAAGTAGAGACAGAAATAATGGGGTGCAAAGGAGCAAAATAAATTAATAAATAAATAAATACAGTAGGTAAAGAGGTAGTTGTTTGGGCTAAATTGTAGATGGGTTATGTACAGGTGCAGTAATCTATGAGCTGCTCTGACAGCTGGTGCTTAAAGCTAGTGAGGGAGATAGGTGTTTCCAGTTTCAGAGATTTTTGTAGTTCGTTCCAGTCATTGGCAGCAGAGAACTGGAAGGAGAGGCGTCCAAAGGAAGAATTGGTTTTGGGGGTGACCAGAGAGATATACCTGCTGGAGCGCGTGCTACAGGTAGGTGCTGCTATGGTGACCAGCGAGCTGAGATAAGGGGGGACTTTACCTAGCAGGGTCTTGTAGATGACCTGGAACCAGTGGGTTTGAATATAGAAAAGGATAGAAAGGATGAGCCAGAGAGAGATACTGTAGAAAGGATGAGCCAGAGAGAGATACTGTAGAAAGGATGAGCCAGAGAGAGGTACTGTAGAAAGGATGAGCCAGAGACCGATACTGTAGAAAGGATGAGCCAGAGAGATACTGTAGAAAGGATGAGCCAGAGAGAGATACTGTAGAAAGGATGAGCCAGAGACCGATACTGTGGAAACGATGAGCCAGAGAGACCGATACTGTGGAAACGATGAGCCAGAGAGACCGATACTGTGGAAACGATGAGCCAGAGAGACCGATACTGTGGAAACGATGAGCCAGAGAGACCGATACTGTGGAAACGATGAGCCAGAGAGACCGATACTGTGGAAACGATGAGCCAGAGAGACCGATACTGTAGAAAGGATGAGCCAGAGAGACCGATACTGTGGAAACGATGAGCCAGAGAGACCGATACTGTAGAAGGGATGAGCCAGAGAGACCGATGCTGTAGAAAGGATGAGCCAGAGAGAGATACTGTAGAAAGGATGAGCCAGAGACCGATACTGTGGAAACGATGAGCCAGAGAGACCGATACTGTGGAAACGATGAGCCAGAGAGACCGATACTGTGGAAAGGATGAGCCAGAGAGACCGATACTGTGGAAACGATGAGCCAGAGAGACCGATACTGTGGAAACGATGAGCCAGAGAGACCGATACTGTGGAAACGATGAGCCAGATAGAGACCGATACTGTGGAAACGATGAGCCAGAGAGACCGATACTGTAGAAAGGATGAGCCAGAGAGACCGATACTGTGGAAACGATGAGCCAGAGAGACCGATACTGTAGAAGGGATGAGCCAGAGAGACCGATGCTGTAGAAAGGATGAGCCAGAGAGAGATACTGTAGAAAGGATGAGCCAGAGACCGATACTGTGGAAACGATGAGCCAGAGAGACCGATACTGTGGAAACGATGAGCCAGAGAGACCGATACTGTGGAAAGGATGAGCCAGAGAGACCGATACTGTGGAAACGATGAGCCAGAGAGACCGATACTGTGGAAACGATGAGCCAGAGAGACCGATACTGTGGAAACGATGAGCCAGAGAGACCGATACTGTGGAAAGGATGAGCCAGAGAGACCGATACTGTGGAAAGGATGAGCCAGAGAGACCGATACTGTGGAAACGATGAGCCAGAGAGACCGATACTGTAGAAAGGATGAGCCAGAGAGACCGATACTGTGGAAAGGATGAGCCAGAGAGACCAATACTGTAGAAGGGATGAGCCAGAGAGACCGATGCTGTTGAAAGGATGAGCCAGAGAGAGATACCGTAGAAAGGATGAGCCAGAGACAGATACTGTAGAAAGAATGAGCCAGAGAGAGATGCTGTAGAAAGGATGAGCCAGAGAGAGGTGCTGTAGAAAGGATGAGCCAGAGAGACCGATACTGTGGAAAGGATGAGCCAGAGAGACCAATACTGTAGAAGGGATGAGCCAGAGAGACCGATGCTGTTGAAAGGATGAGCCAGAGAGAGATACCGTAGAAAGGATGAGCCAGAGAGAGATACTGTAGAAAGGATGAGCCAGAGAGAGAGATACCGTAGAAAGGATGAGCCAGAGACAGATACTGTAGAAAGGATGAGCCAGAGAGAGATACCGTAGAAAGGATGAGCCAGAGACAGATACTGTAGAAAGGATGAGCCAGAGAGACCGATACTGTAGAAAGGATGAGCCAGAGACCGATACTGTAGAAAGAATGAGCCAGAGAGAGGTGCTGTAGAAAGGATGAGCCAGAGAGACCGATACTGTAGAAAGGATGAGCCAGAGACCGATACTGTAGAAAGGATGAGCCAGAGAGAGATACTGTAGAAAGGATGAGCCAGAGAGAGATACTGTAGAAAGGATGCGCCAGAGAGAGATACTGTAGAAAGGATGAGCCAGAGAGAGATACTGTAGAAAGGATGAGCCAGAGAGAGATACTGTAGAAAGGATGACCCAGAGACAGATACTGTAGAAAGGATGAGCCAGAGACAGATACTGTAGAAAGGATGAGCCAGAGAGAGATACTGTAGAAAGGATGAGCCAGAGACAGATACTGTAGAAAGGATGAGCCAGAGAGAGGATGAAAGTTTTTTTTAAATGAGCGAGAGTGCACTGAGAAATGACAAGGGGAGCTTTGAGCCAAAGCAAGGAATAATGAATCATGAATAGATTTAACAGTATCTGCTCTTAGTTCCTCTCTTCCCAGCCCCAGCCGTGTGCCATTACTCTCCTTATCACGTGCGGGGCCATCTCGTGGTGTGCTGCTGCCATTAATTGAGCCATCAAGCAGTCACTCGCTTTCTACAGGAGTCACTATTCCCTTTAGCTTCTACTGATCAGGGAGGGATGTGTATAGGGGAGGATATTTGAAGGAATGGGCCATCTGCCAACAGGGCTGCTGATACCAACTGATCTGATAGTATCTGTGTGTGTGTTCTGTCTGCCCTTCCCTCCCTTCCTGCCGTGGAGATGGTGATCACTGATCAGCCATGGCATCATGGTGGCTTTAAAACAGCAGGCGCAGCACAGCACACACCTTCCCTCCTCACTGGAAGAGAGAGAGAGAGGAGCACCACTGATATGTAGAAACACTGAGGGCTTAGTATAATGGAGTTACATATGTAGTGATATATATGTCAGCAGCAATACAGTCTTATCATCACGTGTGATGTTTTGGGTCTGCAAACAGCCAGTTATATATTCCATGCTATATGTTCTCAGAAGGCTCAGGGATATGGTGGTATATGTGTACAGGAGGTATGGTGGTACATTATATTCACTGATATCGGTCCTAAGAAGCCTGCAGAAGTAGTTTTATATTCACAGATGTACACCGCCCCTGTAGTTCTAGTGATATCGGTCATAAGTAGCCTGCAGAAGTAGTTTTATATTCACAGATGTACACTGCCCCTGTAGTTCTAGTGATATCGGTCATAAGTAGCCTGCAGAAGTAGTTTTATATTCACAGATGTACACCGCCCCTGTAGTTCTAGTGATATCGGTCATAAGTAGCCTGCAGTAAGCTAGCTCGCAGATATAGGTCCAGGGAAAAAAAGATTTAAATATTCAGTGATATATAGTATATACTGTATTCAGGGATATTGCCCGACAATATCCTGTATATTTTCAGTCAGGTCTAGAAGGCTCAGTAGATATAGTTAGTGATAACGGCCTACAGATGGCTAGTTCTATATATCCAGTCAGGTCTAGAATGCCAGTAGATATAGTTAGTGATAACGGTCTACAGATGGCTAGTTCTATATATTCAGTCAGGTCTAGAATGCCAGTAGATATTGTCACGTTCCTGACCTGTTTTCCTTGTTTTTGTATGTGTTTAGTTGGTCAGGGCGTGAGTTGAGGTGGGCATTCTATGTTATGTGTTTCTATGTTGGGTTAAATGTGTTGCCTGATATGGTTCTCAATTAGAGGCAGGTGTTTGACGTTTCCTCTGATTGAGAACCATATTAAGGTAGGCTGTTCTCACTGTTTGTTTGTGGGTGATTGTTCCTGTGTCTGTGTCTGTTGCACCACACGGGACTGTTTCGTTTGTTCGTTCGTTTGGCTAGTCTTTCCTGTTCTTCGTGTCATTATGTAAGTGCTCAAGTTCAGGTCTGTCTACGTCGTTTGTTGTTTTGTAGTTTGTGTAAGAGTTTTCGTGTTTCGTCTTTCTTTAATAAATTACATTCTGTCTGCATACAACGCTGCGTTTTGGTCCGACCCTTACTCCTCCTCCTCATCCGAGGAGGAGGCATTAGACAGCCGTTACAGATATAGTTAGTGACAACGGCCTACAGATGGCTAGTTCTATATATCCAGTCAGGTCTAGAATGCCAGTAGATATAGTTAGTGATAACGGCCTACAGATGGCTAGTTCTATATATCCAGTCAGGTCTAGAATGCCAGTAGATATAGTTAGTGACAACGGCCTACAGATGGCTAGTTCTATATATCCAGTCAGGTCTAGAATGCCAGTAGATATAGTTAGTGACAACGGCCTACAGATGGCTAGTTCTATATATCCAGTCAGGTCTAGAATGCCAGTAGATATAGTTAGTGATAACAGCCTACAGATGGCTAGTTCTATATATCCAGTCAGGTCTAGAATGCCAGTAGATATAGTTAGTGATAACGGCCTACAGATGGCTAGTTCTATATATCCAGTCAGGTCTAGAATGCCAGTAGATATAGTTAGTGATAACGGCCTACAGATGGCTAGTTCTATATATCCAGTCAGGTCTAGAATGCCAGTAGATATACAGTGCCTTTGGAAGGTATTCACACCCCTTGACTTTTTCCATGTTGTTGTGTTACAGCCTGAATTTAAAATGGATTGAATTGAGATTGTGTCATTGGCCTACACACAGTACCCCATAATGTCGAAGTGGAATTATGTTTTTTTTAATGTTTACATATTAATAAAAAATGAAGAGTAAAAATGTGTCACTTAATAAGTTGCATGGAGTCACTCTGTGTGCAATAATAGTGTTTAACATGATTTTTGAATCAGTATCTCTGTACCCCACACCAGTAGAGGCTCCGCAGAGGAGGAAGGAGAGGACCATCTCCAGTGAATTTCTATTTGTATTTTTTTTATTTTTATGACTGACATTGGATACAAGTATAGACTAAATTGTATATCATACAATGCAGTTGAGGAGCAATGGGAAAGTAATTCTGCTTTGAACGTTGATAAACTTGTAACCCCACTTCTGAGAAAATGGCCCTTGAAATAATTGGTACACCTACTGTAGAGCTCTTCTTTGTTTACACCATTTCAGCATCGTTCACACCCTCTTAAACCTTAGCCCCACCCATCTTTAAGGATTCATGTGGGGCCATGTGCTAAACAGAGTGGGGTAAGGTAGTGTAGTAAACAACCAAAGATTTCAAGACTAAAAGTGATGATAGTAGTAGCAAAAATACACTTTATCTAGTCCAGTGGTTCTTAACCTTGTTGGAGGTACTGAACCCCAGCAGTTTCATATGCGCATTCACCGAACCCTTCTTAATTGGAAAAATAAAATGTGATTTTTTTTTCAAATTCAAAACATAGGTATATATTTTACTGGTGCACAAAATGAACCGTGCATCAACATCAACACCGTGTGTTCAAAGAACAAAATCATCAAAACATGATTTTCACACACAAACAAAAACATAATAATGAATATTTACTGCAAATCAGTGTGACTTCTGCTGTTGCCTTTCAGAGACCAGTTCAGAAATGCGCGGCTTCACCTTGGCAAGTGCCACTCTCATGTCATTTTCGCAACAAAGTCTGTTCCTTTTCTTCGTTTTTATGTCCAGCATCCTCAAAAAGGATTGCTCGCAAAGATATGTTGTAACAAACAGTATGAAAATCTCCAGAGCTTTCTTAGCAATAACAGGGTACGTTACCATTTGTTGACACCAAAACGTTGAAAGCGTTGTTGTTCTGAAGAGTTGCTGTTGAACCTGGCTCTGCTGAATTTCAATGATTTCATCGAGGTATTCATCATTGACATCTGTTGTCTCAACACTAAACGTGAACGGCTGTCTCACCCATGCTGGATATGACTCTCTTGTAGGGAAGAATCCGTCGAGAGACTTTGCAAGCTCATCTAAGAGCATGGCAATTGCTTGCTTCAGTTCCGCGGGTACAGAAATGTCTCAGATTCCAGATACATCTTCGATCTTACTTACACAGTCGTCCAGCAGGGGAAAGTTTGCGAAGTTATCGTTCTCTGTTCGTTGTTTCCATAACGGTAGCTTTTTTTGAAAAGCCTTCAGGTTTTCCTCCGCTTCGATGATGTTGACTCCACCGCCCTGCATCTTTTGATTGAGATGATTGAGAGCTGCGAAGATATCAACAATGTATACTAAAATGAGAATGAACTCAGAATTTTTGAAGCAATCTGCATGACAATGTTGGTGCTCTTGCAAAAACAGGGCTAATTCCACACGCACGGCAAAAACACGATTCAGAACCTCTCCCCGGGATAACCACCGAACGTTAGAATGGTACAGAAGTACCTCGAATTCAGAGCCCATTTCTTTACACAGCTCACTGAAGATGCGGTGCCTCAGAGCACTAGTTCGCACATAGTTCACCCATTCCACTACAATTTTTAATACTTCTGCCAGTTTTGGAGGCAAGGTTTTTGTTGCCAACGCATGCCTGTGCAGAATACAATGCGTAATAATGATGTGTGGTGCATCGGCTTTCACTAGCGCACCAAAACCAGACTTTCTTCCCAGCATGACTGGAGCTCCGTCCGAACAAACTGCAGAAACCATATCCCACGAAAGATTGTTGTCTTTGAAGAAGTCATCCACAAGTTTCTTCACATCGGCTGCCTTAGTTGTTGTTGTAAGAGGCTTACAAAATAAAAAATCTTCTTTTATTACGTCGTCTTTCACATAACGCACGAATACAGCAAGCTGGCTTAGATTGGAAACGTCTGTGGTCTCGTCGAGTTGAAGGCTGAATCTTGCCGGGCTTGAAATCAGATCTGCAACTACTTGAGCCAAGATGTCTTTGCTCATGTCCTCTATTCTGTCGCAGATGGTGTCATTTGAAAGAGGAATTTGGGATAACTTAACTTCAGCCTCTTTTCCCAGCATGATATTCGCCATCTTCAACACAGCTGGTTTTATGAGTGTTTCACCAATGGTGTGTGGTTTGCCCTGCTTTGCGATCAAGTAAGCAACTTCGTACGATGCTGTGAGGATCGGTTTGTTGATGGGTACAAAGCCGAGAACAGGCAGAGTAGCCTTTTCATCGAATCTGGCTCTCTTCACCTTGAATTCAGCGAGCGTTGTGTTCTTGTATTTTCCATCTCCATGCAGCTTAAGGAAGTGTTTTCTTAGTTTTGCCGGTGCTAGACTAGAATTGCTCAACTTAGCATTGCAAATCATGCAGTTAGGACGCTGACTCCCATCACGTTCCGTTATACATGTGAATCCATATTGTACATATTCGTCCGACCACTTTCTTTTTTTGCTCGACATAGTAAGTATGAAGGGATTAAAATATTAAGAAAGAAATCACAAGACGTACCATCACGACAGTCACAAGTCGACTACTGAGCGCACCAAATTCCCTGCAGCACAGATAGGCCAAGCGATGTAGCGTGATCACCTGCAGCCAATGATGGCCAAGCGGGGCGTGTCATCACGAATCATATGAGTCGGATGTGTGTCTTGACCTCCGCCGAACCCCTGAGACTGACTCACCGAACCCCTGGGGTTCGATCGAACCCAGGTTAAGAACCACTGATCTAGTCCTTGGCCTATATCCTAATCTGACTTTGGTGCAGGTCATGTTGTTCTTCACATTACAGTTTCTGGTAAACACACAATTTTTCAAATAAAATCAAAGTTTATTTGTCACATGCACAGGATACAAAAGGTTTAAAAGGTACAGTGAAATGGTTGCTTGCATAGTAGCAATATCAAAATAGAAAGTGTCCAGATGAATATTGTATAAATTAAATTGTATAAATTATTAGATGATTCTTACCCAGACACTCTTGATGGGTCATGTGAAAGAAATTCTATAACCCCCCCACAGCCACATCTAGCTAAGTGGATGGGTCACTATTGTCCAGACATGAACACACGTTCATGAAATACAGTAGACCATAATCACCCTGGACACACCTGGCTAACCTGATGGATCAGTCATGTAATCATCTGACAAAGTGGAGTCTTTTGTTTAGATTTGTAGCTAGCTAGCTAAACAATGAACCTGGAACTTTGAAAAATACGAGGTCAAATCATGACGTCGTCAGTGATCTTCATGTCGGAAAGTCAGGGCTCTAGAAAGTGGTCCGAGTTCCCGAGTTGGATTTCCGAGTTGGATGACCATTCAAAACGATTTTTCCCAGTCGGAGCTAGTTATTTTTTTCAGTTCCCAGTTGTCTTGAAAGCACTGAAGTCAGAAGTCTGAGATTTCCAAGTTCCGAGATTGTTTTGAACGCAGCAATAATCCCAACCCATTCTGATTGTCATAGCTAGCCACCATGCATAAATTTGCAGGTAGCTAAAGCTAACCAACTAGGTTTAATGTTAGCTAGTTAGCTAGCTGGTCCCGTGTGGCTCAGTTGGTAGAGCATGGCGCTTGCAACGCCAGGGTTGTGGGTTCAATTCCCACGGGGGACCAGGATGAATATGTATGAACTTTCCAATTTGTAAGTCGCTCTGGATAAGAGCGTCTGCTAAATGACTTAAATGTAATGTAAATGCTATAACTAGCAATGCAAATGGATTTCTGAGATATGAATAATATTACTACACAGATCATACACGTAATGTTATCTAGCGAGCCAGCCAGCTAATGTTAGCTGACAAGCTAACAGTACGCTTTAACTTGCAATGGAAACGACTTTGACAAAATTAGAAATGTATAATATCTGAAAATGTAGCTAGCTAGACATGGATGGATGCTTCTCCCTCTTTGTCACGGATGCCATGGTTGCCCTTAGTTTGAAGATGTAATTCGGAGAGAGGTGTTTTATACAACTATGTTCTCTTTTCGACTCCCTTCGCATATTTTCAATCAAACGCCATAATTTTTTAGATCTCTAGCTATCATAATCTGCTTCCACCAGGCATTCAACTGATTTCAAAACTCGGTCAACTTCTTCCGTGACAACAACACTGTTGATCCACGTTTCTTCCCAATCACTGTCATCAGAAGACTACAATATCTGGTTCAGTGAAAATGTTTTTTCCTAAATCATCGGATTAATTTTCAGAGTCAGAGAGTCAGTGTAACAGTATAGCTTCCATCCCTCTCCTCACCTCTACCTGGGCTCGAGCCAGGGTCCCTCTGCACACATAGACAACAGTTACCCTCGAAGCATCGTTACCCATCGCGCCACAAAAGCCGCGGCCCTTGCAGAGCAAGGGGAACAACTAATTCAATGTCTCAGAGCAAGTGATGTCACCGATTGAAACGCTATTAGCGCGCACCACCGCTAACTAGCTAGCCATTTCACATCGGTTACAGCAGCATGGCACAATCGTCCTCCAGAAAGTGGAGAGCAGTAGCAACACTTTTGCAGTTCTTCATAATATCTTTAAAAAAACCTACAGTAGAAAAGATTATCTACACACACTGAGTAGCTTATGTTGTAGACATAAGCATCCTGCATGGCAGACCATTCCGAACTCATCTCTCGGCATGTCCAACCCAGCCATTATCTCAGCCAATCATGGCTAGTGGGAAGGTTCCTGTCTTTTTACGTGGCTAAACCAACTAGGCTCATAATTGAATGATTTTATTCGTACTTACAGATGACATACAAGTTAGTAATTAAGGCAAATTAAAGTTCACATGTTCCAGAAGGCATTTCTGCCCAAAAATGCATTTTGATACTAAAATAAATGTTTACGTTCAAATGCCTCTCCTGTGAAGTAGTGATGTGCAACATACGCCTCGTTTCCTGAAACGAGTCACAAATATTTTAAACATGAATCCTGTTTGCAACAAGGCACCAAAGTAAAACTGCAAAAAATGTGGCAAAGAAATTAACTTTATGTCCTGAATACAAAGCATTATGTTTGGGGCAAATCCAACACAACACCTCACTGAGTACCACTTTTCATCTTTTCAAGCATGGAGGTGGCTGCGTCATGTTATGGCTATGGTAGCCATCGGCAAGGACTAGTTATTTTTTTTAAATAAAAATAAATGGAATAGAGCTAAGCACAGGTCAAATCCTAGAGGAAAACCTGACTCAATCTGCGTTCCAACAATCTGCCTTCCGACACCTTCTAGCAGGCCAAATACACACTGGAGTTGCTTACCAAGACAACATTGAACGTTGTCTAGCAATAATCAACAACCAACTTAACAGAGCTTGAAGAATTAAAAAAATAATAATGTGCAAATATTGCCCAATCCAGGTGTGCAAATCTCTTAGAGACTTCCCAGAAAGACTCACAGCTGTAATCACTGCCAACAGTGATTCTAACATGTATTGTTGACTCAGGGGTGTGAATACTTATGTAAATGAGATTTCTATATTTCATTTTCAATACATTTCCAGACATTTCTAAATAAACGTTGTTTTTGTGTGTAGATTGGTGAGAGACAAAAAATCTATTCAGTGTATGACACAACAACATGTGTAATAAGTCAGGAGGCATCAATACTTTCTGAAGGCACTGTAGTTAGTGATTACTGCCTACGGAAGGCTGGGGGGATGTTTTTAGAGTTGCTCTGCTCTATCCCCAGTAGACTCCTAAGGACAGATGAAGCAGCTGGCGTGCCTTCCTGTTCCATCCATATGTGTGTGTGTGTGTGTGTGTGTGTGTGTGCGTGCGAGAGAGAGAGAGTTAGAGACTGAGAAAGTGAGAGGGTTTTATAAAAAGTGTGTGAGTGTGTGTGCTCTAGCATCTGCATAATATAAATCTGTGTTTGTTCGCTCATGCCTAATTACCGCTAGCTATGTGCTCAGACAGCCCAGTGCATGTTTATATGTAGTTCATATTAATTCACATCCTCCTCTGGTTGTGCTTGGCTGGCGTTATGACCTGAATCCAGAGGTGTGTGTGTAACAGAGCTCATTTAGGGAGTGAGGGAGGGAGATTCCCAGGGAGCTAGTCTTTTAGCATAATGGGTTTGTCACTCGATCAAAAAGCATCTGAGTAGCTGCACACGCCCTGCTGGGTGTTTGTGTGTGAGCCCATCTGTGTGTATGTGTACGTGTGTGAATGCATCTGTGTGTATGTGTACGTGTGTGAATGCATCTGTGTGTATGTGTACGTGTGTGAATGCATCTGTGTGTATGTGTACGTGTGTGAATGCATCTGTGTGTATGTGTACGTGTGTGAATGCATCTGTGTGTATGTGTACGTGTGTGAATGCATCTGTGTGTATGTGTACGTGTGTGAATGCATCTGTGTGTATGTGTACGTGTGTGAATGCATCTGTGTGTATGTGTACGTGTGTGAATGCATCTGTGTGTATGTGTACGTGTGTGAATGCATCTGTGTGTATGTGTACGTGTGTGAATGCATCTGTGTGTATGTGTACGTGTGTGAATGCATCTGTGTGTGTGTCTACAGGTGTGTGCACATGCAAGCCTGTTTATATATGCGTGTGAGACTGAAAGAATAAACAAATGTCTGTGTTTGCCTGCGTGTGTGTGCCAGTATGTTACTGCGTTTGTACGGTATGGTACACTCCTTTGCTGTGTGTGTACTACCACAGTGTATATGTGTGTGTGCTTCCACATTGTATGTATGTATCTTTTCTATATGTGTGTGTGTATGTGTGGCCAGTGTACGGGGCTAGCGGTGTACTGTATAATTGCTTTGTGGTGGACAGGAGTTTAAAGCTGAAGCAGTCTGTCAGGCCAAGCTGGTAAGTTGACAGTGTGTGAATATGAATGTCAGAGTAATGGGTAAGCACATTATATTGCTGGGGAGCCTACGAGAGATATTGTTAAAAACTCTGGGACCCAGGCAGAAATTTGTCCGCAGGCTTGCATTTTTACAGATGCCCTATAAAGGCTTCTCTGTCTGTTTAAGAGCCACTGTGTGTGTGTTGGTTTAACTATCCTTGTTGGGACCAGATGTACTCACAAGGATATTAAAACAAAGTGGAGACATTTAGCTATTTTAAGTTTAGGGTTATAATTAGGGTTAGGTTTAGTTTTAGGGTTAAAGTTAGGGTTAGGTTTAGGGAAAATAGGATTTTGAATGGAAATAAATGTTTTGTTCTCCACAAGGATAACTGTTTGTTGGGTTTCACTATGTGAGTCTGCTTACATATAGCACCAATCAACAGTTTGGACACACCTACTCATTTAAGGGTTTTCCATTATTTTTACTATTTTCTACATTGTAGAATAATAGTGAAGACATCAAAACTATGAAATAACACATATGGAATTATGTAATAACCAAAAAAGTGTTGAACAAATAAAAATATATTGAATATTTCAGATTCTTCAAAGTAGCCCCCCTTTGTCTTGATGACAGCTTTGCAAACTCTTGGCATTCTCTCAACCAGCTTCATGAGGAATGCTTTTCCAACAGTCTTCAAGGAGTTCCCGCATATGCTGAGCACTTGTTGGCTGCTTTTCCTTCACTCTGCGTTCCAACTCATCCCAAACCAGGTCGGGTGATTGTGGAGGCCAGGTCAAATGATGCAACACCATGACTCTCCTTCTTGGTCAAATAGCCATTACACAGCCTGTAGGTGTGTTTTGGGACATTGTCCTGTTGAAAAACAAGCGATAGTCCCACTAAGTGCAAACCAGATGGGATGGCGTATCGCTGCTGAATGCTGTGGTAGCCATGCTGCTTAAGTTTGCTTTGAATTCTAAATAAATCACTGACCAGCAAAGCACCATCACACCTCCTCCACCATGCTTCACGGTGAGAACCACACATGCAGAGATAATCCGTTCACCTACTCTGCGTCTCACAAAGACACGGCAGTTGGAACCAAAGATCTCAAATTTGGACTGATCAGACCAAAGGACAGATTTCCACCGGTCTAATGTCCTTTGCTTGTGTTTCTTGGCCCAATCAAGTCTCTTCTAAGTATTGGTGTCCTTTAGTAGTAGTTTCTTTGCAGCAATTTGACAATGAAGGCCTGATTCACGCAGTCTCCTCTGAACAGTTGATGTTGAGATGTGTCTGTTACTTGAACTCTGTGAAGCATTTATTTGGGCTGCAATCTGAGGTGCAGTTAACTCTAATGAACTTATCCTCTGCAGCAGAGGTTACTCTGGGTCTTCCTTTCCTGTGGTGGTCCTCATGAGAGCCAGTTTCATCATAGCGCTTGATGGATTTTGCGACTGCACTTGAAGAAACTTTGAAAGTTCTTGAAATGTTCCTGATTGACTGACCTTCATGTCTTAAAGTAATGATGGACTGTCATTTCTCTTTGGTTATTTGAGCTGTTCTTGCCATAATATGGACTTGGTCTTTTACCAAATAGGGCTATCTTCTGTATACCCCCCTACCTTGTCACAACACAACTGATTGGCTCAAACGCATTAAGAAGGAAAGAAATCTCACAAATGACCTTTTAACAAGGCACACCTGTTAATTGAAATGCATTCCAGGTGACTACCTCATGAAGCTGGTTGAGAGAATGCCAAGAGTGTGCAAAGCTGTCCTCAAGGCAAAGGGCGGCTACTTTTAAAAATCTCAAATCTCAAATATATTTTGATTGTTCAATACTTTTTTGGTTACTACATGATTCCATATGAGTTATTTCATAGTTTTGATGTCTTCACTGTTATTCTACAATGTAGAAAATAGTAAAAATAAAAATAAATCCTTGAATGAGAAGGTGTGTCCAAACATTTGACTGGTACTGTAGGTTGTGTGTGTGTGTGTGTGTGTGTGTGTGTGTGTGTGTGTGTGTGTGTGTGTGTGTGTGTGTGTGTGTGTGTGTGTGTGTGTGTCTGTGTGTGTGTGTGTGTGTGTGTGTGTGTGCTCTGTTCTGCACTGTTTGTGTTTTGTTGTTCTTGTATGTGTGCATGTGCGCATGCTTGTGTATGTTTGCTTTACTGCTCTCCTTTCCTCTTTCCCTCTGTGTGTTTCTCTTCCTCCTCTTCCCGAATAGAGGGGCCATCAATCAGAGTGGAAGGGGGGCTGCTGGCTCAGCGCCAGCAAGAGGGGCTGGCACTCTGCCCAGAGAGGAGGGAAAGTGGGAGGGAGAGAGAGAGGAAGGGGGGGTTGTGAACAGGATGAAGAGAGAGAGAGAGACCAACTGCACAGAGGAAAGAGAAAGATAGACAGAGAGTCTAAGTGCACAGAGAGAAAGAATAGGTGAGGGAGAAAGAGATCAGTTATTTTATTGATCTGTGGCTGTGACCACAACCAGTGGCTCGTTAGTGCGTCATTGGTCACTAATATTTGTCTTAAAGTGTTTGCAGAGAGAGGAGAGCAGTTCCATTACATGCTGACCACACCGCTCGCATCGCGTGCGTTGCAAAATAAATGTACACATACATGTTATTCAATCATTGCACCCACACTGCTCACGCGCGCCAACGAGCATCTGCGTTGCCAAGCGCTAAAATAGAAGTCAGTTCTATTTGTGACGCTGAATGCGGTGCAAGTCCTGCCTCCCATGGTTTATAGAAGCAGATACCCACATGCCATCTCATTGGTTATACCCACGTGGGTGATTGAAAGATGAACTTCGGTCGGTCGTTGTAATACACCTTATTATGAAAGTAGATGCCAATCGCCATATAAAGTCCAAAAAAGAAAAAGCCTGGAAGGAGGAGAGATGACTAGAAATGATTTGGTTGACCGTTTAATGTGTGGATTAATTTGTCGGAGTAGAGGACCTTGTGCATCTCAGGTAAAATAACAACTCAACATTTATATCCCAGGACAAATTAGCTAGCAACCGCAAGCTAGTTAAATGGGACAAATTAGCTAGCAACTGCAAGCTAGCTAGCTAAATTGCCATAAATATTTAATTTATTTTCGACCTGTCCACAAATTAATAGAATTGGTTCAGAGTTTGATTTGATATTTCAACCTGCGTGTCGGGATCGCGTTTTGTGTCGGGGGACAAAATCAATTTGCTCACGATGGCGCAGACCCGTGTCCTGTCTGGGCATGGTGTTAGGCAGCAGGGGGAGGGAGATAAGGCTAGACTTAGGCTGGCTGACCAGGATCTCAATTCAAGGGCTTTATTCTTATGGGAAACATATGTTAACATTGCCAAGCAAGTGAAGTAGATAATAAACAATAAAAATTAACAGTAAACATTACACTCACAGAAGTTCCAAAATAATAAAGACATTTCAAATGTCATTTTGTCTAAATACAGTGTTGTAACGATGTGCAAATAGTTAAAGTACAAAAGGGACAATTAATGAACATAAATATGGGTTGTATTTACAATGGTGTTTGTTCTTCACTGAATGCCCCTTTCTTGTGGCAACAGGTCACAAATCTTGCTGCTGTGATGGCACACTGTGGTATTTCACCCAGTAGATATGATTTCTCTCTCTCTCTCTCTCTGGTGCTACAGGGCTGAGGGGGCTGGGGGGACTCCTGCTAAACACACATGTAGGTGCGCAAGCATACACTGAGACGCACTGAGACGCACTGAGATGCACTGAGATGCACTGAGATGCACTGAGATGCACTGCGATGCAATGAGATGCACTGAGATGCACTGAGATGCACTGCGATGCAATGAGATGCACTGAGATGCACTGTGCTGCACTGAGATGCACTGAGATGCACTGAGATGCACTGCGATGCACTGAGATGCACTGAGATGCACTGAGATGCACTGAGATGCACTGAGATACACTGAGATGCAATGAGATGCACTGAGACGCACTGAGACGCACTGAGATGCAATGAGACACACTGAGATGCAATGAGATGCACTGAGATGTAATGAGATGCACTGAGATGCACTGAGATACACTGAGATGCAATGATATGCAATGATATGCAATGAGATGCACTGAGATGCACTGAGATGCACTGAGATGCATTGAAGTCAGGAAGGCATGCACAAACACATAAAATGAAATACTCACACACATGCACATGCCACAAACACACACCCACATATACACACACACGCACACACTCTCACCTACCTCTTCTCTCTAAAGCTGACCAGCACAGCCACACTGGGCCTCGGGGAAAGACACAGCTGGCATTGCCCAAATGCACCCCCCACCCCACTCCAATCACATTACATTTCACAAAGCTTTATTAGCAAAGCATTTGCATTATGTTATAAAGTAAATACTCCAGAAAAGCTTACTGCAGCTTGTCTATGTCTTACTGAGGATCCGCTTGCATTAGTTTCAGAGTTTCAGTAATGACTCTTGTGTTTCAGCTCACTGTGTTAATTGTGACTCTGAAACATATCTGATGATTGGCGAGCACGCTGAGTGTAGATGTGTGTGCGCATGCGTAACTGCGTACGTGTGTGTGTGCATGCGTTCACGTTTGTGTCTCCCTCAGGCAGTGATTGACTGGTGTGCTCCACAGCCTCCAGAGGACTGGGTACTTGTCCTCCCTCTCATCCATCCATCTTCTCTTCCTCCCTCATTTTGTAAGAATTTAGGGTGATTTGCTGCTCTGTTCTAAATGTAGCTTAACATAGACTGACATTCTCTCTCCTCTCCTCCACATTTCTCTCCTCCTCATCTCCACCCCCCCCTCTGCCAGACAAAGAGACAGCAGTGTTCTGTTGGCAGATTATTTATCCTCAGGTGTTTATTGACCAGCGCTCTCTTCCTCCTTTGTATCCATCCACCCATTCATCCATCGCTCTATTCACAGCCCTGCCAAAACTCCCTTACATGCTGACTAGACTGGGCGTGTGCGTCCGCCGTCGCGCGCATTTTGATTTTGTCCATCCACACCAGACGCGATCAGGACATGCAGGTTGAAATATCAAAACGAACTCTGAACCAACTATATTCATTTGGGGACAGGTCGAAACACTTTAAACATTCATGGACATTCAGTTAGCTTGCCGTTGCTAGCTAATTTGTCCTGGGATATAAACATTGGGTTGTTATTTTATCTGAAACGCAGAAGGTCTTTTTTTTCCGGGATCTTTGTAGAATTTTAACCCATGTTGAGTCACACAAAATCATGTGTTCTCTACTCCAACAATTAATCCACAGATAAAAGGGGACATTTTGTCAGTTTCTAGTAATCTCTCCTCCTTCCGGCTTCTTCTTCTTCTGTGGACTTTATATGGCGGTTGGCAACCAACTTTAAGGTGCATTACCACCACCAACTGGACTAGAGTGTGGACCTCAGTTCATCTTTCAATCAGCCACGTGGGTATATGCTCCTAAAACCCAAAGAGGAGATGGGAGAGGCGGGACTTGCAGCATGTCAAGTTCTATTTTAGTGCCTGGCTACGCAGACATTGATCCAAGATCGCGTAGCAGTCGGACATGTGTGTTTGTCTTTGTCTTACCCCGTGTAAATAGCTGGTCTTTTTCGTATATCTTAATCTCACTTTCTATCTAGGAACTAAATATACTTTCCTACAACACGCCTCACCCAATGTGGTACGGATCTGCTATTTTTATTCCTTATAACTGGAACTTCCATCAGGAGCTAGCCAGCTAACTAGCTACTAGTCTTTGTTAGTCACAGCTAGCTGTCTTCATCTTTTTCTCGGTCACCAGCCAGCCTTAGCTCGGACAATACCTGCCAGTCTGCACAGCGCGATGTCAATCCAGAGCACATCGGACTGCTTCTCTCTACCACATCACTGGATTCCTGCCGCTCTGGATCATTACACCGGGTCATCGCAGCTAGCTAGCTGCAAACGAGTGGCTACTGTTAGTGAACGCCTCTGTCCAGAAGCAAGCACCAGCTAGCCTTGAGCTAGCCTCGAGCTAGGCCCATATACCAGCTAATTCTAGGGCTACAATACCGCCCTTGCCAATTGGCCTGGACCCTTTATTGTCGACACGGAGCGGAAAAAAATTATAAGATGCTTGTTGACGCACAGTTTGGATGAAATTATTGAATAACAACATGAATGTGTAATGCGTAATGCGAGCCATGTGGTCAGCATGTTATGCACTCGTTTGGCAGAGAAAGTCCATGTTATTGCTGACAACTGGCCTACGCTGGAGAAAGAGAGGAAGAGTGAAAGGGATGAAGGAGAGGAAGGAGTGCTGATCTCTGTTTGTAGCAGGCTGCCAAGACTTTTGTCTGACAGATCCAGGATCAGTTGCAGTCATAGTTGTGTTGTTGGCTCGTCAACAACTAAATTATTCGTTTCTCTGTCTAAATAAAATAAAATAACATTTTATTCTTCACATGTTTGGAAACAACAGGTGTGGACTAACAGTGAAATGCTTACATACAGGCCCTTCCCAACAATGCAGATAGAAAGAAAATAGAGAAATAATAGAAAAGTAAAACAAGTAATAATAAAAGTCATAATAAATACACAGTGAGTAATGATAACTTGGCTATGTACAAGGGGCACCAGTACTGAGTCGATGTGCAGGGAGGGGTAAGAGGTAATTGAGGTAGATACAGTTTGTACACATAACTAAGAATTAAGTAACATATAGTAAACAGTAACAGCAGCGTATGTGATTAGAAAAAAAAAGTTTGTGCAAAGGGTCAATGCAGATATTCTAGGTAGGTATTTGGTTAACTATTTAACTAACTATTGGGGGTAGAAGCCTTCCCAGAAGAGAGAGGCTGTTATAGCAACAAAGGGGGAACTCTCATATTAATGCCCATGATCTTGGAATGAGATGTTCGACGAGCAGGTGTCCACATACTTTTTGTCATGTTGCGTATATTTAAAACCAAATACTTTTAGATTTTTACTCAAGTAGTATTTTACTGGGTGACATTTACTTGAGTAATTTTCAATGAAAGTACTTTTACTCAAGTATGATAATTAGGTACTTTTTCCACTATGGAGTCCACGATCAGCTTCTTTGTCTTGCTGACGTTGAGGGAGTGATTGTTTTCCTGGCACCACACTACCAGGTTACCTTGGCGTTCTTGGGCACAGGAACTATGGTGGTCTGCTTGAAACATGTAGGTATTACAGACTGGGTCAGGGAGAGGTTGAAAATGTCAGTGAAGGCACTTGGCTGCTGGTCAGCGCATACTCTGAGTACGTGCCCTGGTAATCCGTCTTACCCTGCGGCCTTGTGAATGTTAACCTGTTTAAAGGTCTTACTCACATCGGCCATGGAGAGAGTGATCACACAGTAATCCGGAACAGCTGGTGCTCTCACGCATGGTTCAGTGTTACTTGCCTCGAAGCGAGCATTGAAGGCAGTTAGCTCTTCAGGTAGGCTTGCATCACTGGGCAGCTCGCGGCTGGGTTTCCCTTTGTAATCCGTGATAGTTTGCAAGCCCTGCCACATCCGACGAGTATCAGAGCCGATGTAGTAAGATTCGATCTTAGTCCTGTATTGACAGTTTGCCTGTTCGATGGTTCGACGGAGAGCTTGGCAGGATTTCTTATTACCACCCGTGTTAGTGTCCAGCTCTTTGAAAGTAACAGCTCTAGCCTTTAGTGGATGTTGCCTGTAACCCATGGTTTCTGGTTGGGATATGTACATACGGTCACAGTGGGGATGACACCGTCAATGCACTTATTAATGAAGCCAGTGACTGATGTGGTTAACTCCTTAATGCCATCGGATGAGTTCCGGAACATATTCCAGTCTGTGCTAGCGAAACAGTACTGTAGTTTAGCATCGGCTTCATACCACTTCCGTATTGAGTGCATCACTGGTACTTCCTGTTTGAGTTTTTGCGTGTAAGCAGGAATCAGGAAGATAGAGTTATGGTCAGATTTGACAAAAGGAGAACGAGGAAGAGCTTTGTATGCATCTCTGTCTGTGTCTAGCTACATGTATTACTGTTGCACAGCATCAATACAGTTTATTGTAGACACAGTCCAGTGAAAATAAACCCCCTCTGTCTCAAGGCCAATAGGAGAGTCCCTGTTCCCTCTTCCCTTTCTCTCTTCTGACTATTTCACGTCCTCTCTCTCCCTTTCACCACGCAAACACACACACAAGCCAGTCTACACACACACACACCCACATTATATAATTAGCTAGGTCTTCTCTACCCTTTGAACAGAGCGATGTATCTATCAGAGAGCTGTGTTGTATAATTTGGCCTGTATTGAGATGGGACAGGCTGGCAGTGTGTGTGTATAAATAAGCTCCTGTCAGTCAGTGTAGAGGGGGTGTCAGGACTTCCTGTGTCCTCTAATCTCGTTTGTCTCCCTTTGTGTGTCAGAAACATGTGTTAGATTGGAGGGATGGAGGACACACAAATAGACAACCATCACGGAGGGGGGCAGGCAGAGATGCAGGCAGGGGAGGGAGGATAGAGAGAGATGAAGGAAGGAAAAGGATGAATAGGGTAATAATGGCTCAGTGGGAAGGCTGTTAAAGAGGGTGAGAACGCCTGAGTGAAGAAGAGAACATAATGAGTCTCAGGGCAGAAATAGGTGAAGCATGTAGTGTGTGTGTGTGCGTAGACGTGTGTGTGCATGCTCATTTGTACATTATCCTTTGTACCATATGTCGTGATGTCGTGTTGCCACATTAGTGCTTTTCTGTGTGTGTGTGTGTGTGTGTGTGTGTGTGTGTGAGAGTGTGTGTGTGTGTGTGTGTGTGTGTGTGTGTGTGTGTGTGTGTGTGTGTGTGTGTGTGTGTGTGTGTGTGTGTGTGTGTGTGCGTGTGTGTACACGTGTGTGTGTATGTAGAATAGACAACAATTCAATGTCCTCGACTCCTCACGTCTAGAGAGAGAATTTTCAATGGGCTATCGGCGAGCGAGAGAAAATGGATGAAAGAATGGCATTGAATGCAGTGAGGAGAGGGAAAGAGCTGCATGAGAAACTGGAGTCTAATAACATAGCTGGGCTTTCAAAGCTTCCACTTTCTCTCTTCCGGTCTCATACTCTTTCTCTATTCTTTCTCTCTCTCATTCACTTGTGGTAGGCTGGGTTTGAAACCAGGTCACCTGCATGCCACATGACTGTTAGTCCGCTGATCTAAAGCCAAGGTATGAGCTTGAGGAGCTAAGTTGTCACCGAACTACCTCCAACACGTTTACTAACCGGATTTGCCTCAATGAAATGATCTAACTTTGATAACTGTATAAGATGGTATGGACAAAGTGTCTGTACTTTCATTGATGTATGTGTTTGTTGCTCCTGCTGCTTCCCTAAAGAAAATTACCCTGATGACCCAAGGGGCATGAATAATGTTGTGCTATATTACCTTGTATGAAACATAAGATGAGACTGAAGTGTGTGTGTGTGTTGCAGGCAGAGATTGTGAAGCGTCTCAGTGCCATCTGTGCTCAGATCATCCCCTTCCTATCTCAGGAGGTAAGTATCACTGACACACACACACACACACACACACACACACACACACACACACACACACACACACACACACACACACACATATATCTCTTTACAATGGCTAACACATGGTCAAGACATATGAACATATTGGTCTGTGTTTGTCAAGACATATGAGCATGTTGTTTCTGTAATTTAAATATTTTTTTTACAATTAATTTATATTTGCCAGGTTGCCTTTTACATTTATACGCTGTTTTTCTTCCTTAACTTTTGTTCCATAACTCATGGTAGTTATTTGATCTATCAACACATACAATGACCCAAATCAGTTTCTTACCATGTTATTTTAAATTGGGTTAATATGTTTGACTGAAATCCCATTGACTACCATGTTTGTGACAAAAATGTGATGAACAACGATCGTAGGTAAAAACCTGGCTGCACTGGCTTTATAATACATTGTTTGTTTTTGTGTGTGTGTCCGGTGACAAGTGTGTGTCCACTGAAGGGAAGGTCACAGAGCTGGCGACTGTTTTACATTGATCAATACTGCCTCTGTGTGTACTGCCTCAATACTGCCTACTGCCTCTGTGTGTGTGTGTGTGTTTACACAGTGTGTGTGTTTACGCAGTGTGTGTGTGTGTGTGTGTGTGTGTGTCTGTGTGTGTACATTTGAATGAGTAAATCGGTGTAGGTTTTGGGTCGTTTGAGTGTGTAGTCCTGCTGCGTACATTTGTGTGGGTATGTGACCTTTTTTTCCACGTGGGTGTCTGGTAGCTCAATCAGTGCATACATTAGTACTGCATGTGCATGCAGTATGTTTTCTTCAGCGAGTGTTTGTTGTGATATTTGTATTATGTGAACAGTATGTGGCAAACGGTGTGTTTGTGAATGAGATTACAAAACACATGTCATGTACAATATAGGTATGTGGACACCTGCTCGTCGAACATCTCATTCCAAAATCATAGGCATTAATATGGAGTTGGTCCCCCCCTTTGCTGCTATAACAGACTCCACGCTTCTGGGAAGGCTTTCCACTAGATGTTGGAACATTGCTGTGTGGACTTGCTTCCATTCAGCCACAAGGCAATAGGGAGGTCAGGCACTGATGTTGGGCGATTAGGCCTGGCTCGCAGTCGGTGTTACAATTCAGCCAAAAGGTGTTCGATGGGGTTGAGGTCAGGGCTCTGTGCGGGCCAGTCAAGTCCTTCCACACCGATCTCGACAAACCATTTCTGTATGGACCTCGCTTTGTGCACAGGGGCATTGTCATGCTGAAACAAGAGAAGGCCTTCCCCAAACTGTTGCCACAAAGTTGGAAGCACAGAATCATCTAGAATGTCATTGTATGCTGTAACGTTAAGACTTCCCCTCACTGGAACTAAGGGGCCTAACCAAAACATGAAAAACAGCCCCAGATCATTATTGCTCCTACACCAAACTTTACATTTGGCACTATGCATTTGGGCAGGTATTGTTCTCCTGGCATTCGCCAAACCCAGATTTGTCCGTCGGACTGCCAGATGGTGAAGGGTGGTTCATCACTCCAGAGAATGCGTTTCCACTGCTCCAGAGTCCAATGGCGGTGAGCTTTACACCACTCCAGCCGACGCTTGGCATTGTGCATGGTGATCTTGGGCTTGTGTGCGGCTGCTCAGCCATGGAAACCCATTTCATGAAGCTCCCGACTAACAGTTCTTGTGCTGACGTTGCTTCAGGACAGATGATTTTTATGAGCTAGGCGGTTCAACACTCGGCGGTCCCGTTCTGTGAGCTTGTGAGGCCTACCACTTCGCGGCTGAGCCGTTGTTGCTCCTAGAAGTTTCCACTTCACAATAACCGCACTTACAGTTGACCGGGGCAGCTCTAGTAGGGTAGAAATTTGACGAACTGACATGTTGGAAAGGTGGCATCCTATGACGGTGCCACGTTTTAAGTCACTGAGCTCTTCAATAAGGCCATTCTACTACCAATGTTTGTCTATGGAGATTGCATGGCTGTGTGTTCGATTTTATACACCTGTCAGCCACAGGTGTTGCTGAAATATCCAAATTCACTAATTTGAAGGGGTGTCCACATACTATTGTGTATACAGTGGCTTGCGGAAGTATTCACCCGCCTTGGCATTTTTCCTATTTTGTTGCCTTACAACCTGGAATACATTTTTTTTTGGGGGGGGGGGGGGTTGTATCATTTGATTTACACAACATACCTACCACTTTGAAGATACAAATTATGTTTTATTGTGAAACAAACAAGAAATAAGACAAAAAAACTGAACTTGAGCGTGCATAAATATTCACTCCCCCAAAGTCAATACTTTGTAGAGCCACCTTTTGCAGCAATTACAGCTGCTAGTCTCTTGGGGTATGTCTCAATAAGCTTGGACACATCTAGCCACTGGGATTTTTCAAGGCATAACTGCTCAAGCTCCTTCAAGTTGGATGGGTTCCACTGGTGTACAGCAATCTTTAAGTCATACCACAGATTCTCAATTGGATTGAGGTCTGGGCTTTGACTAGGCCATTCCAAGACATTTAAATGTTTCCCCTTAAACCACTCGAGTGTTGCTTTAGCAGTGTTCTTAGGGTCATTGTCCTGCTGGAAGGTGAACCTCCATCCCAGTCTCAAATCTCTAGAAGACTGAAACAACAGGTTTCCCTCAAGAATTTCCCTGTATTTAGCGCCATCCATCATTCCTTAAATTCTGACCAGTTTCCCAGTCCCTGCCGATGAAAAACATCCCCACAGCATGATGCTGCCACCACCATGCTTCACTGTGGGGATGGTGTTCTCGGGGTGATGAGAGGTGTTGGATTTGCGCCAGACATAGCGTTTTCCTTGATGGCCAAAAAGCTCAATTTTAGTCTCATCTGACCAGAGTACCTTCTTCCATATGTTTGGGGAGTCTCCCACATGCCTTTTGGCGAACACCAAACGTGTTTGCTTATTTTTTTCTTTAGGCAATTACTTTTTTCTGGCCACTCTTAGGTAAAGCCCAGCTCTGTGGAGTGTATGGCTTAAAGTGGTCCTATGGACAGATACTCCAATCTCGGCTGTGGAGCTTCGCAACTCCTTCAGGGTTATCTTTGGTCTCTTTGTTGCCTCTGATTAATGCCCTCCTTGCCTGGTCTGTGAGTTTTGGTGGGAGGCCCTCTCTTGGCAGGTTTGTTGTGGTGCCCTATTCTTTAAATTTTTTAATAATGGATTTAATGGTTCTTTGTTGGATGTTCAAAGTTTCTGATATTTTTTATAAACCAACCCTGATCTGTACTTCTCCCCTTCTCCCTTTCATGGTGCCACTTGCTTGATGGTTCCCCTTGCTTAGTGGTGTTGCAGACTCTGGGGCATTTAGATTGCACACAAGTGGACTTTATTTAGCTAATTATGTGACTTCTGAAGGTTGCACCAGATCTTATTTAGGGGCTTCACAGCAAAGGGGTGAATACATATGCACGCACTGCTTTCCTTTTTTTCTTCTTTCTTTAAAATTAGAATATTTTGAAACAAGTTATTTTTTTCACTTCACCAATTTGGACTATTTTGTGTATGTCCATTACATGAAATACAAATAAAAATACATTTCGATTACAGGTTGTAATGCAACAAAATAGGAAAAACGCCAAGGGGGATGAATACTTTTGCAAGGCACTGTATATTGTGTATGTCTATGTGTTATGAGAAGCACACAGTGGGATAAATAACCTGTGTGTGTGTGTGTGTGTGTGTGTGCGTGTGTGTAGCATCAACAGCAGGTGGTCCAGGCAGTGGAGAGGGCCAAACAGGTCACTATGGCCGAACTCAACGCCATCATTGGGGTGAGTCACCTCTGGTCACCATGACAACCCTCACACCCCCAACAGCGACACTATCAACATCAACACACACACACAAAGACACAGTCTACAGGGGCATGCACACCTCTCTCTCTGCAGTGTTTAAAGTGCCGAGGTGTAAGTAGAGTGTAATGTGATCAGAGCTCCGACAAGCTCTCACTGTAACACACACACACACACACACACACACACACACACTAAAATAAGCTGTAATAAGACCCAAGAAAATAGCCTCTCTTTATCTGCCGGTACCCCCCTCCCCTCCTCTCCCTCCATCCCATCTCTTTTTCCCCCCTCTGTTTTGTTCTCTTCCTCTGCCCCACTCTTTCTCTTTTCTCTATTTTTCTATTCCTCCTACTCCCAATCTATCTCCCTACCCCTGTCCTCTCTTGTTCTCCCTGTGTTATCTCTCTCTCCCTCCCTGTGTTATCTCTCTCTTCCTCCCTGTGTCCTCTCTCTCTCCCTCCCTGTGTCCTCTCTCTCTCTCGCTCTCCTTGTCCTCTCTCTCGCTCCCCCTGTCCTCTCGCTCGCTCTCCTTGTCCTCGCTCTCTCTCTCCTTGTCCTCGCTCTCTCTCTCCCTGTCCTCTCGCTCTCTCTCTCCCTGTCCTCTCGCTCTCTCTCTCCCTGTCCTCTCTCTCTCTCTCCCTGTCCTCTCCCTCTCTCTCTCCCTGTCCTCTCTCTCTCTCCCTCTCTCTCTCCCTGTCCTCTCTCTCTCTCCCTGCCCTCTCTCGCTCTCTCTCTCTCTCTCTCTCTCCCTGTCCTCTCTCTCTCTCTCTCTCTCTCCCTGTCCTCTCGCTCTCTCTCTCCCTGTCCTCTCTCTCTCTCCCTCTCTCTCTCTCTCTCCCTGTCCTCCTTCTCCCTCTGCCCTGTCTCCCTGGTGTACAGCAGCAGCAGCTCCAGCACCTGTCTCACCACACCCCAGGTATTCCCCTGACTCCCCACCCATCAGGCCTCTCTCTGGGGGGAGGTTCAGGTCTGCTTGCCCTTACTGGAGCCATGGGGGTCTCAGCCCACCTGGCCTCCAAGGATGAACGCAACCACCTGGACCCTGAGCACCTAAGAGGTACTACTCACTGACTGACCTCCATGTGAAGGACCCTGGTGAAGAACTGTAGTACTGAAATGTGTCAACTTTTGATACAAAATAACCACTTGGTTGAACTTTTGTTGAACTCAAAGGGTGGCGGAATATTTTGAGGAACAGCGCTCACTAAACATAGAACAACTAACAAATGTCATTCTGTTGCCTGCGAGGCTGTATTGATGGAGGGTGACTAGATGTTAAACTTGTAGGACCCTGGTGCAGAAAAAGAATGAGAGAGAGACTGAGCAGACAGATGAGTGCTGAATGAATGAACGGGAAGACGGAAAGCATTGTGTCTCTGAGGAGTGGAGACAGAGAGGGAGAGGGCAGCACTGCAGATTGGAAACATGTACAATACAAAGCTTGTGTTTTTATTGCACTGGGACAGCCTTTTTCAGGTTGACCTTGGCATGCTGTGGGGCTGTTGTTATTATTATCTATGCTGACGTCAATCCCCTCTACCCCTCACCCCCTCTACCGCTCCTTCCCTCTCTCTGTTCCCTTCACAGAGGCTGCGCCCAGCAGGGTAAGTAACCCCAACGTGTGTGTGCGTTCGTGTGTGTGTGTGTGTGACTGTGAGACCCTCTTTAAAGAGGACCTCTAAAAGGGTCTGTTTTGTTGAAGTTTCCATTAATAGGACCAGCAGCAGAGTTAGTATAGCTAGTACAACAGTAGAACAGTTATATTGTTCCTTAACTTAGGCCCAATGGTAGGGTTGCAAAGACAGGGTTTGGTATCTTTCAAGTATTTTATGTAAAGTATCACAAGACATATAGCGGCCCTTTTGAGTACTTCAAATTATCACAGGTGTCTGTAATTATCTCTGGCCCTCTCTCTGGCCTATATGAAATAATTAAATAACTAATGACAAAGCTGTTAAACATGATCCTAAATGTAAACCATCAACTTAGTGAATACCATTGGTGTTCAATATGAGGGTTTCAGCATGAAATATCCTTAATATAATATACACACTTATTTATTTCACTATTTTAATATGTCTTTGTTGTCGATGTTTTGGCGTCAAACTGGTGGCAATTATGAAAAAAGGACAGTAGTTGGACGAGTTACAATGTTAATTGAAAATAATGCCATTGTTGATTAGATGCTTTTTTCATTAATTTGCCAATTTTTGTCTTGAACCATATGGTCTATACACTAGAAACTCATGGACAATATGGACACAGATATAACAAATGAAAACTATATATATATGAATATATCGTTTTTATTCAAATATTTTTATTTAGAATATAAATTACCAAGGGGCCTCCCGAGTGGCGCAATGGTCTAAGGAACTGCATCGCAGTTGTTAGCTGTGCCACGAGAGATCTTGGTTTGAGTCCAGGCTCTGTGCAGCCAGTCGTGACCGGGAGACCCCTGGGGCCGTACACAATTGGCCCAGCGTCGTCCGCGTTGGGGGGGGTTTGGCCGGCAGGGATGTCCTTGTCCCATCGTGCTCTAGCGACTCCTGTGGCGGGTCGGGCGCTGACATGGTAACCAGGTGTATGGTGTTTCCTCCGACACATTGGTGCGGCTGGCTTCTGGGTTAACTGGGCATTGTGTCAAGAAACAGTGCGGCTTGGCTGGGTTGTTTTGGAGGAGGCACAGCTCTCGACCTTCGCCTCTCCCGAGTCTGTATGGGAGTTGCAGTGATGAGACAAAACTGTAACTAAAATCAAATAGCTAAATGATACATATGACCATCTTAAAGCAATTCCATGTCAGCTTATAACACCCCCCCCCCCCCCCCCAACGTCTTACTCTAGAGAATTAACGCCCTTATACTAATGTACTGATCCTAAAGAGGTCGTGTCTGTGATAACGTCCTCCAAAATATGGATGGCGGGAGGGAGGAAGGAGAGATGCATATCAATTGCTATTTGTTAAGTTGTGCTTATGTGACTTTTTTTTTAATGGAGAGGAAGAAAGAAAAAGCAAGGGAAAGAGCGAGAGAGAAGAGGGAGGGACAGATGGAAGAGAAGACTGCGAGTTTGTTGAGAAAACTGTGGTTCTTTGTGTGTTCTGGTCTCGTCCGTCCAACCAGCTTCCTGTCTGTGTCCTCCACAGTTCAAAAGAACAGAACGTTCCATAGGAGTCAACCGATGAAAGAGAATATAGTTAGCCCACATAGACCCCAGAAATAATACTCCACTTTGATGTTTTATTCCTCTGTTATGGTGATCACACCATGCTCTTTCTAGTATAAATACCCAGAAAATTGGCTTCTTGAAAAAATGATCAGAGTCATATTTGAGAGTCATATGAGCTTTTCCGTGTCAGGGAGAAAGTTAATACACTTTTAATGTGTTGTTTAATTGCATTTTCTGTATGACTTACCTGTTGTGTGTCTGCTCTTTTTTATGCGATATGTGTGTGTGTGTGTGTGTGTGTGTGTGTGTGTGTGTGTGTGTGTGTGTATGTGTGTGTGTGTGTGTGTGTGTGTGTGTGTGTGTGTGTGTGTGTGTGTGTGTGTGTGTGTGTGCAGAGTAAGTCTGTGTCGTCGACAGACAGCCAGCAAGTGGAGGAGCGCCAGGGCCCGTCGGGGGGGTACTCCTCCTCCCAGGGAGGGGGCGACGCTAAGAGGAGGCGCTGTGATGATAAGGAGCCCCTCCCACCTCACTACGTACGTATGCCATTCAATTAAACCTGCACTGCAGTATTAACGCTGGATCAGCCCCAAGTCTCTGACATCACAGGTCAACCAGGGGTCACAGTCATTCTGCTAGTCAAATATGTGTTTAGCTTGGAAGGGTAAGACATGCAATGGACAAAATAGATGACCCTAGTGAACATGATCTCTCTTTCTGTGGAGTGAGTATTCTGATTGGCATAGCTCCTCTATGAGAACTGCCTTAAATATCACATCAGTGTAGCCTCTCGTGAAGGGAGATGTTGTGTTTTTAAAACAGGCTGGACAGGGAGCTCTGTTGATCATTCCCCTCTCTGTACTACATGATGTAATGGTTGTTTTTCTCCTAGCTCCTGTCTGTCTACATCCAGGATGTTTTTCTCCAAGCTCCTGTCTGTCTACGTCCAGGATGTTTTTCTCCTAGCTCCGGTCTGTCTATGTCCAGGATGTTTTTCTCCTAGCTCCGGTCTGTCTATGTCCAGGATGTTTTTCTCCTAGCTCCGGTCTGTCTATGTCCAGGATGTTTTTCTCCTAGCTCCGGTCTGTCTACCTCCAGGATGTTTTTCTCCTAGCTCCTGTCTGTCTACGTCCAGGATGTTTTTCTCCTAGCTCCGGTCTGTCTATGTCCAGGATGTTTTTCTCCTAGCTCCGGTCTGTCTATGTCCAGGATGTTTTTCTCCTAGCTCCTGTCTGTCTATGTCCAGGATGTTTTTCTCCTAGCTCCGGTCTGTCTACGTCCAGGATGTTTTTCTCCTAGCTCCTGTCTGTCTACGTCCAGGATGTTTTTCTCCTAGCTCCGGTCTGTCTATGTCCAGGATGTTTTTCTCCTAGCTCCGGTCTGTCTATGTCCAGGATGTTTTTCTCCTAGCTCCGGTCTGTCTATGTCCAGGATGTTTTTCTCCTAGCTCCTGTCTGTCTACGTCCAGGATGTTTTTCTCCTAGCTCTGGTCTGTCTACGTCCAGGATGTTTTTCTCCTAGCTCCGGTCTGTCTATGTCCAGGATGTTTTTCTCCTAGCTCCGGTCTGTCTATGTCCAGGATGTTTTTCTCCTAGCTCCTGTCTGTCTACGTCCAGGATGTTTTTCTCCTAGCTCCGGTCGGTCTATGTCCAGGATGTTTTTCTCCTAGCTCCGGTCTGTCTATGTCCAGGATGTTTTTCTCCTAGCTCCGGTCTGTCTATGTCCAGGATGTTTTTCTCCTAGCTCCGGTCTGTCTATGTCCAGGATGTTTTTCTCCTAGCTCCGGTCGGTCTACGTCCAGGATGTTTTTCTCCTAGCTCCGGTCTGTCTACCTCCAGGATGTTTTTCTCCTAGCTCCGGTCTGTCTATGTCCAGGATGTTTTTCTCCAAGCTCCTGTCTGTCTACGTCCAGGATGTTTTTCTCCTAGCTCCGGTCTGTCTATGTCCAGGATGTTTTTCTCCTAGCTCCGGTCTGTCTATGTCCAGGATGTTTTTCTCCTAGCTCCGGTCGGTCTATGTCCAGGATGTTTTTCTCCTAGCTCCGGTCTGTCTATGTCCAGGATGTTTTTCTCCTAGCTCCGGTCTGTCTACCTCCAGGATGTTTTTCTCCTAGCTCCGGTCGGTCTATGTCCAGGATGTTTTTCTCCTAGCTCCGGTCGGTCTATGTCCAGGATGTTTTTCTCCTAGCTCCGGTCTGTCTATGTCCAGGATGTTTTTCTCCTAGCTCCGGTCTGTCTATGTCCAGGATGTTTTTCTCCTAGCTCCGGTCTGTCTACCTCCAGGATGTTTTTCTCCTAGCTCCTGTCTGTCTACGTCCAGGATGTTTTTCTCCAAGCTCCTGTCTGTCTATGTCCAGGATGTTTTTCTCCTAGCTCCGGTCTGTCTATGTCCAGGATGTTTTTCTCCAAGCTCCTGTCTGTCTATGTCCAGGATGTTTTTCTCCTAGCTCCGGTCTGTCTATGTCCAGGATGTTTTTCTCCTAGCTCCGGTCTGTCTACATCCAGGATGTTTTTCTCCTAATTCCGGTCTGTCTACGTCCAGGATGTTTTTCTCCTAGCTCCGGTCTGTCTACCTCCAGGATGTTTTTCTCCAAGCTCCTGTCTGTCTATGTCCAGGATCTTTTTCTCCTAGCTCCGGTCTGTCTATGTCCAGGATGTTTTTCTCCTAGCTCCGGTCTGTCTATGTCCAGGATGTTTTTCTCCTAGCTCCGGTCGGTCTACGTGCAGGATTTTTTCTCCTAGCTCCGGTCGGTCTACGTGCAGGATGTTGAATAGTCTCCTCTCCTCTCCAACATGGCTCTGATCTGGCTCAATATAATTAGGGGGTGATGCCACTCCACCGTGATGTCAATAGGAATATCAGGCCACGATCACATCAACGCACTGTTGCCATGGTGATTAAGTGCCATCGCTGTCACCGCTATTCCCAGAGAGAGAGGGGGAGAAGAAGAGAGGAAGGGAGAGAGAGGAATAAAGTAGTAATATGGCCAAACAGACAGAGAAAGGGAGGGAGGGGTGGGCATATCTGTGTATATGTGCAAGCCTGGGTGTGTGTAGTGTGTGTGTTAGTCTGTGTGTACGGCTGACAGAGGGAAGGCGTGAAGGGTGGGCAATGTTGTTTACGTGAGAGAGAGTGTGTACCTGACATTCTCTCCTCTGTGTCTCTTAGGACAGTGATGGGGACAAGAGTGAGGATAACCTGGTGGTTGATGTCTCTAATGAAGTAAGAATAACCAAGTCATACGTAGACACAGATCTTGGATGAGCTTACCCTCTCCCAATTCTAACCAAACCCGTCAGAGGGAAAAGACTAAACTGGCCTTAGATCAGCACCTACTACATGCAATGTCATCTGACACCATGTAACTGCTAGAGGAAAACAAACAATGAGTGATATTAGGAATGTAACAATTCACCAATACGGATGGGTCCCCGATTCAAATGTTTAAGATACAAGTGCATCAGGCCTCCCGAGTTGCACAGTGGTCTAAGGCACTGCATCGCAGTGCTAGCTGTGCCACTACAGATCCTGGTTCGAGTCCAGGCTCTGTCACAGCCGGCCGCGACCGGGAGACCCATGGGGCGGCACACAATTGGCCCAGCGTCGTTTGGGTTAGGGGAGGGTTTGGCCAGCAGGGATGTCCTTGTCCCATCGTGCTCTAGCGACTCCTGTGGCGGGTCAGGCACATGCACGCTGACATGGTCACCAGGTGTACGGTGTTTCCTCTGACACATTGGTGTGACTGGCTTCTGGGTTAAGCGGGCACTGTGTCAAGAAGCAGTGCTGCTTGGATGGGTTGTGAGGACAAACGGCTCTCAACCTTCGCCTCTCCCGAGTCCGTATGGGAGTTGCAGCGATGAGACAAGACTGTAACTACCAATTGGATATCACGAAATTGGGGAGAAAAAGGAGTAAAAAAAAACAATCTATAAAAGATACAAGTGCATCATCGGTCCGCAGACCCCAAACCCATCTAAATGTAGTATGCATCGGTCAGAAAATCGATTCAAATGTTACGAATTGCCAGTTCACTAAAATGTTTTGCTCATATTACATTCTTACGGAAAATTGCCTTTATTAATGTGTACGCTCCAAATTCATATGATCCCTACATTTTTTGATTTTCTGAACACCATATTGTTAGAATAAACTCAATTCCATCTGACAGACATGAATGCAATTTTGGACATGCGGGACAAATCTAATAAGACAAACTACTGTCCACACACCAAGGCTCTCCAACATACAGTTGAAGTCGGAAGTGTACTTACACTTAGGTTGGAGTCATTAAAACTCTTTTTTCAACCACTCCACAAATTTCTTGTTAAACAAATGATATGTTTTGGCAACTCGGTTAGGACATCTACTTTAGTAATCTACGTAAGTAATCTACTTTAGTAATCTACGTAGACATCTACGTAAGTAATTTTTCCAACTATTGTTTACAGACAGATTATTTCATTTATAATTCACTGTATCACAATTCCAGTGGGTCAGAAGTTTACATACACTAAGTTGACTGTGCCTTTAAACAGCTTGGAAAATTCCAGAAAATTATGTCATGGCTTTAGAAGCTTCTGATAGGCTAATTGACATAATTTGAGTCAATTGGAGGTGTACCTGTGAATCTATTTTAAGGCCTACCTTCAAATGAAGTGCCTCTTTGCTTGACATCATTGGAAAATCAAAAGAAATCAGCCAAGACCTCAGAAAAAAAATTGTAGACCTCCAAAAGTCTGGTTCATCTTTGGGGGCATTTTCCAAACGCCTGAAGGTACCACGTTCATCTGTACAAACAATAGTACACAAGTATAAACATCATGGGACCACGCAGCCGTCATACCCCTCAGGACACGTTCTGTCTCCTAGAGATGAATGTACTTTGGTGCGAAAAGTGCAAATCATTCCCAGAATAACAGCAAAGGACCTTGTGAAGATGCTGGAGAAAACAGGTACAAAAGAGTCTATATCCACAGTAAAACGAGTCCTATATCGACATAACCTGAAAGGCCGCTCAGCAAGGAAGAAGCCACTGCTCCAAAACCGCCATAAAAAAGCCAGACTACGGTTTGCAACTGCACATGGGGACAAAGATCGTACTTTTAGGAGAAATGTCCTCTGGTCTGATGAAACAAAAATAGAACTGTTTGGCCATAATGACCATAGTTATGTTTGGAGGAAAAAGGGGGATGCTTGCAAGCCGAAGAACACCATCCCAACCGTGAAGCACGGGGTGGCAGTATCATATTGTGGGGGTGCTTTGCTGCAGGAGGGCTGGTACACTTCACAAAATAGATGGCATCATGAGGATTGAAAATTATGTGGATATATTGAAGCAACATCTCAAGACATCAGTCAGGAAGTTAAAGCATGGTCGCAAATGGGTCAATGACCCCAAGCGTACTTCCAAAGTCCTAAATGGCTTAAGGACAACAAAGTCAAGGTATTGCAGTGGCCATCACAAAGCCCTGCAACTGATTGTGGGAAGCTATTTTCAGACTACCTGAAACATTTGACCCAAGTTAAACAATTTAAATGCTATGCTACCAAATACTAATTGAGTGTATGTAAACTTCTGACCCACTGGGAATGCGATGAAATAAGTAAAAGCTGAAATAAATCATTCTCTCTGCTATTATTCTGCCATTTCACATTCTTAAAATAAAGTGGTGATCCTAACTGACCTAAGACAGGCAATTTTTACTAGGATTACATTTCAGGAATTAATGTCAGAAAATTGAGTTTAAATGTATTTGGCTAAGGTGTTTGTAAACCTCCGACTTCAACGGTATATGCTGTCTGATTACAACCTCATTGATGCCTGGCGAGCACATAATCCATAAGCAAATGAGTACACAAGTCTACTCAAACAGGAATTAAAACATTCCCCGAATCGATTTTATATTATCTCCTAAATCTCATAAAAGAGCCACAAGATGGTGATTCAGCATTTCATTACTACAGAATCCTACATTCTGTGACCAATTTCAAATTAAAGCTAAACTAATTCATATTGATCAATAAAAATTCAACCGATGATTCCTGGATTCTATGGGATGCTACCAAATGTTTTATAAAAAACAAGGCAACTGTATTTGCATCTGGGTTGAATAAATTACAATTCAAGAAGATATCAGAATTGGAAATGTTGTTAACTACTTTAGAGCATTCACAACAAATACTATTTTCAGACCAGGTAGCTATTACTCTTTCCAAAGTCAAGACAGAACTTAATTTATTGATATGACCGAGAGCAGAATTTGCCATCCATCGAGTTCGACTCAACCATTACTTCCATTGTAATCTTCCCAGTCATTTACTGGCCAACAAGCTATGCAGTAATGATCAATTAGCTGATATAGCAACTATTGAATCTGAAACAGGGGAATTACTATCAGAACCCAAATTAATCAAAGATTTCCCGCTTCTATAAAGAACTGTACACATCTGATTGTAAATCCACACAATGTCAGACTAAGGCCTTTCTAAAATAATTAAGAACTCCTCTTCTCTCAACAGAGGAAGCCGCCTCGCTGGGACCCAAATCTCTCTCAATGAACTCAAAAGGGCATTGGGTAGAATGAATAAAGGAAAATCGCCTGTATGGGATTCCCCCTTAAGGTCTATTTAAAATGTGGGAATCAATTTGGTCCACTATTGCTTGAAATGATTAACACAGCATTTCACAAAGGTTCATTTGGGAGATGTGAATACACCACTAATTTAGCTAGTTTTTTTAAAAGGTAAGGATGCTACCCAGTGTTCTCACTATCGCTCCCTATCTTGATAAACACAGATATCAAACCGTTTTCCAAAATGTTGTCGTCCCGTCTTGAGACTTCCTTACCCAAAGTGGGTTTGTTAAAAAACGTTTATTCTCAGATAACCTCCGTTGACTATTACATATCTTAAATGCTTCATCAGAAACAACAGCGCCTTGGGCTGTTTTATCTCCTGTTGCAGAAAAAGCTTTTGATAGACTTGAATGGTCATATCTCTGGTCTGTCTTCGAACATATGGGAATTGGCCTCCAATTTCATTAATATGATTAAAACACTAAATATACCAATCCCTCAGCCGTGGATATTATAGGCAATATCTGCTCTGATCATTCAGAATCACAATAAGCAACAGACAAGGTGATCTGATTTCTCCTTTGTTATTTGTATTATCCATGGAACCCCTGGCCCAGACAATTTGTCATTGAAGGAAATAATACGAATTTCCCTGATCACTTCATCTCATTATACGTGGACAATATTTTACTATATCTAGACATTGTATCTCAATCACTCCCAAATGCATTGAAGATAATCGATAAATTCAGCTTCATCTCAAGTTATTAAATTAATCGAACCAAATCAGCCTTACTTCCTCTCAAGACCCAGATGGAGGACTCCATCTCTGCTTTTGGAATCCCAATAATGTCCCATTTTAAATATTTGGGTGTAATAGATTTTCTTCCTTATATAAAACCGTTTCTAAAAACTTTAACAGAATGTTCAAATCAATTCAATCCGACCTCAGTAGATGGACTAACATCCCTGTTGCTTTAACCAGCAGAATATGTATTGTCAAAATGAAAAATGGCCATGGCTGGATTTTTATAATTATATTCTTCCCATGTCTCCCACTTCTGGCTTTTGGGATAAAATCCATAGTGTGATTTAAAAATTAATAAGGCAATGTAAGTGATCCCAGATAAAATTAAGATGGAAAGAAGTAGGAGGACTATCTGTACCAAACTTGAAATTGTATTTCCAGGCACTAGCATTTTGCCCAATCCTAAATTGGTTTAGACATTATTCTTCTGCTCCCTGACTGAGTATAGAGAAAAAAATGGTGTCTCCTATTGCCTTGGAAGAGGTGGTCTTCACTGATATACCTCTTAACCCTTCTCCTACAATTTCCGTGGCTCCGCGGAAATCAAATTAACAGAAAAAAAACTCATCAAAATCCGTCTGTTTAAACAATGTAAACTACGCTTTGGTCCTACTATTGCTCACACAATCTCTATTTTGCGCAACATTTTAAAACAATGTAACTTGAAATCAAAATGGCATGCTCATACTCCAATATTTCACAATAATACCTTGCGATCTGGAGGGCGGCCTTTTGCATCCACCCTATGGTTCAAATGTGTAATCCGTACCCTTGTCGATATCATGGATAGTAATGGTTTGAAAACATTCCAAGATTGAAATACACAAACATTAACAGGCAACTTCTTTTTTCTATATTTACAACTTAGGTCAGCAATGCTGTCCTATGGAGTCCCTTGGGAAACCCAAATACCGAACCATCCAATTATGTGAAATATAAATAATTTATCTGGGCTCCCAAAAGGACGGATGTCTATAAACAACTTTTCATATTCTGAGCTAGTCATTAAAAAGTATGGTTTAGATCTAAGTGAATCTGAACAACCCTTTATTGGAACAGAATATGGAAACGTGACCATGGCATCCAGTAATCTGAACCATCAATTTATAAACTTTAAGTTTGTTCACAGACTGTATTTAACACCAAGGAAACATTTTACGAAGAAATTGGCCCCAACTCCCAACTGTTCACTGTGTCCCCTAAATCAGTTAGGCACTGCAGTTAAATGCTTCTGGGACAAAGTTACAAAATTCCTTTCAAAGTACATGAATGTAAATATTCAATGCTTTGCATGTACAGTGCATTTGGAAAGTATTCAGACCCCTTAATTTTTTCCACATTTTGTTACGTTACAGCCTTATTCTAAAATTTATTAAATTGTTATTTCTCCATCAGTCTACACAGAATACCCCATAATGACAAAGAAAAAAGCACATTTGGCAGACTTGTCCCAAAGTCACTCCTGTGTTGTCTTGGCTGTGTGCTTAGGGTCGTTGTCCTGTTGAAAGGTGAACCTTCACCCCAGTTTGAGGTCCTGAGCGCTCTGGAGCAGGTTTTCATCAAGGATCTCTCTGTACTTTGCTCCGTTCATCTGACTAGTGTGCCATTCTCTGCCGCTGAAAAACATCCCCACAGCATGATGCTGCCACCACCATGCTTTAACGTAGGGATGGTGCCAGGTTTCCTCCAGACGTGACGCTTGTCATTCAGGCCAAAGAGTTCAATCTTGGTTTCATCAGACCAGAGAATCTTGTTTCTCATGGTCTGAGAGTGTTTAGGTGCCTTTTGGCAAACTCCAAGAGGGCTGTCATGTGCCTTTTACTGAGGAGTGGTTTCCATCTGGCCACTCTACCATAAAGGCCTGATTGGTGGAGTGCTGCAGAGATGGTTGTCCTTCTGGAAGGTTATCCCATCTCCACAGAGGAACTCTGGAGCTCTGTCAGTGACCATCAACTTCTTGGTCACTTCCCTGACCAAGTCCCTTCTCCCCCGATTGCTCAGTTTGGCCAGACAGCCAGCTCTAGAAAGAGTTTTGGTGGTTCCAAACTTCTTCCATTTAAGAATGATGGAGGCCACTGTGTTCTTGGGAACCTTCAAGGCTGCAGAAATGTTTTTGTACCCTTCCCCAGATCTTTACCTCGACACAATCCTGTCTCGGAGCTCTACGGACAATTCCTTTGACCTCATTGCTTGGTTTTTGCTCTGACATGCACTGTCAACTGTGGGACCTTATATAGACAGGTGTGTGCCTTTCTAAATCATGTCCAATCAATTGAATTTATCACAGGTGGACTCCAATCAAGTTGTAGAAACATCTCAAGGATGATCAATGGAAACAGGATGCACCTGGGCTCAATTGAGTCTCATAGCAAAGGGTCTGAATACTTACGTAAATAAGGTATTTCTTTTTTTTATACATTTGCAAACATTTCTAAAAAGCTGTTTTTGCTTTGTCATTATGGGATATTGTGTGTAGATTAATGAGGAAAACAATGAATTTAATCTCTTTCAGAAGAAGGCTGTAAGGTAACAAAATGTGGAAAAGGGGATGGGGTCTGAATACTTTCCGAATGCACTGTACTGTGTTACTTAACGATGATAGTTTCTTGAATCTCCTAATTAATCAGAGACAATTACTGCTGGCAGGCAGCACTGCTGCAAAACAGATGTTGGCTATTAGATGGCAATCACCTCACTCTCTCTCAATTCACCAGTTACTACTAGAAGTTCTATCATTAGAATTATCCACAGCGAGATGTTGGGCGTGGAGACTCACTTTTGTTTTTATTTTCCTTTGCAAACAGGGTTTATTGTTACTTTTTGATTCTGTAATATGATCAAAATGATCAATACTTTATATTTCTGTACTTTTTTTGGGATGTTTTTTCTTTTTGAGCATTAGCCAACAGGAAAATGCGAACAGAGTATGAGATTGTATGAGTTTGTGTAGTGTACCTGTAGCCATCCTCAAAGAAAAAAAATGATCAAATAAACATTTTGTCACAAAACATTTTTATTTTTTTTCTATCTTTCTCGAAAATACCTAATCTTTTGTGACAACTGATGCATCCTCTCTCCTTCAGTGTGAAAGTGTTGAGTCATTGATCAGTTTGTATGCTGTACAACCCCAGGCAGTATCAGTAGCCTAGTCAAACTGTGTACTGTGCCCAGCTTCGCGCGCTGACAAACGTGAAGTAGGCTGCCTGTTCCTGATCTTGCAAATCTGTGTGGCACCTTCAATATTCAAATACTAAAATGGCTTGCGTGTTGTTAGGTTTTATTAGTTGAGTGACAAACTATGTAATTTGCTAGGTTATTGACATCTATGCGCTGCTGAAAATGTACCGGAATAAAAGTAAGCTACCGGAGACACAACTGTCATCTGGCTATAGCCTACCTGCTAAGTCTTACAATATAATTGATTGTTCAGGTTCACCATCAGCAATAATTTTGGTAGTTTTGCTTTAAACAATCAGTGTATATGATCATGTTTAAATGTACACGGTAAAATTGATAATTTCATAATGAGGACACCAATCACTCTGAATTATGAGGATCTGCTGTTCTCTCCTTTCCTAGTGAGTAAAGTCTCCCTGTTGAACACAGCTCTGGAACACACACAGACACCCCTCTCATCAGATAGCTGCAGTGTGTTTCCTTTATTTATGCCCTCAGAATATTTTAAATTGTTTAAATACGTAATGCAGTGTACCAAAATATATGTTTTATCCAAGCTTTCTGCATTTGGTACCGCGCAGCACAATGCACAAAAGCGGGAAAGTCTCTTGTGTGATTTTTACATACAGAACAATTTGAGAATTTGACCGATGTTCTTTTTTTCTTCTTTACATTTTTTTTTAGCCCCTTTTCTCCCCAATTTTCATGGTGTCCAATTGCTAGTAAGTACTATCTTGTCTCATCGCTACAACTCCCGTACGGGCTCGGGAGAGACGAAGGTCGAAAGCCATGCATCCTCCGAAACACAACCCAACCAAGCCGCACTGCTTCTTAACACAGCGCGCCTCCAACCCGGAAGCCAGCCGCACCAATGTGTCGAGGAAACACCGTACACCTGGCTCCCTTGGTTAGCGTGCACTGCGCCGGCCCGCCACAGGAGTCGCTGGTGCGCGATGAGACAAGGATATCCCTACCGGCCAAACCCTCCCTAACCCGGACGACGCTAGGCCAATGTGCGTAGCCCCACGGACCTCCCGGTCGCGGCCGGCTGCGACAAAGCCTGGGCGCGAACCCAGAGTCTCTGGTGGCGCAGCTAGCGCTGCGATGCAGTGCCCTAGACCACTGCGCCACCTGGGAGTTCGACAGATGTTCTTAATGGGTGTGTGAGAGGGGATGTCTCTGGTGATTGTTGTGGTACAGTCTGTGGATGTGTGTTCTGCTCAGACACAGCTACAGGAGATGTGCTGACTGCAGCACACTGGGAGAAGATGGGAATGTTTTTATCGGGGTGGCTGTGGCAGAGAGGTAGACAGTCTGCTGGGTTTGACTTACAGTACCGTACAGGCCTCATACACACTTGTGCTTAAATCCATACGGACACTATAGTAATCTATAATGTCTATAATCTTACAGCTTTAGAGATTTTTGACAGCTAATGTGAAGCTACGGTCTTGGGTAGTTTTGGGGTGACCTGGAGTCCCTTATCTGTCTATGTACAAAGGAACCCACGTCTCCCGCGGGCAGCCCCCCTCACTCCCCCCACGGGAACGGTCTGGACCGGGCGCCCACCCTGAGGAAGGAGTTACCAGGGTCCCCCAGGAGCCCGGGCGAGGTCCCATCCTCCCCCCTACCATGCAGCCCCACACCAGGCAAGGCCAAGGACCCAGCACAGGTATTATACATTTATTGTCAAGCATTAACATGGTTCCCAACATCAACAAATTAAAGTACTATCACTTACTTATCTGTATGAAGGTGTATCATGACTGTATCTCATTACCTCACTTTAGGTGGAGAAGTCTGGGTCTTCGTTGTCTAAGTCGGGCACCCCGTCCCCGTCTCACCATGAGGCTCTTACCCCCGGCCCCGCCGGCCCCAGTACGTCCTGCCTCCGCCTGGTCAGCAGGGTTGCCTCCTCCGCTGACCCCCTGGGTGAGTCACACACCCCCTGCTATACCATCCTATTAATCTATTGTGATCATATAGCCATGTAATACCATAATTATACTTTTAATCTGCTCATAATACCATTATAACTCACCCCTACTCCCTACTGTGATAATGTGCTCCTGTGGTACCGGTGATCAGCCAAAAGCAATAAAGACATGTTATAGTATAAGATATCACCAACACAACTATCCGTAGACCCCACCTGTCTGACCTCTCTGGTCCTCAGTGACGTAAAATGTTCTCATCCACCCTCTCTTCATCCCCCTCCCCCTAGCTCTCCGCAGTCCTCTGTCTGTGCCCCCCAGTTTGTACCCTGCTCAATTTGGGGGGGTGTCCCACGCAGGCATCAATGGGGAGCTAGCCAGTCCCGGGGGCTTCTCGCCCCAGATCAGCGCTGCCGCCAGCGTCTACACCCGCAGCCCCTTGGTGAGTTCTTTAGCACACCTCACTCATCTCTCTGTTTAAAGCAGGTGTCCACAACTCCAGACCCCAAGGGCTGCATTGTCTATCTTCTTTGTCTCGTCCTGGCACTTAATTGATCAATTATGTCCCAAATTGGCCAGTTAGTGCACCCACCTGGTAGCCCAGGTGTGAATCAATTACTAATTATAAGGAAACAAATAAAGTCTAAACACTGTGGCCCTGAAGCATGGAAGATATGCATCACTGGTTTAAAACAAAACGTACAGCCTTATTCTGTTTTGACAATGTTTTCTGTGGTAGTAACTGGTTTGAAAGCCTATGTTGGATGAATTGTCAAGATTTTACTGAATTTGATAAGATTAGGATTTACTGAGATTGAACTGTTACAACACCGGATGATTATTTTAGTAATCCTCCTCATGTCTTGGTCCTTCTCCTAGGCTCTCCAGGTGGCATATGAGTCTCGGTCCCACATCAGGGCCCCAGGGCTGTCCTCCTCACTGCCTGGTGGATCCTCTGGGGGAAAACCGTATGTCGCTCCTCTCCTCCATCCAAACATAGAGAACCGTCGTTGTTGTTGTTTTAGCTGGGGCAAGCAGCAAGCTCTCCCAATTTAGATATAAAATTACACAACAACCTTGGCCAGTTAGTGCTATTGATTGTAGGGCCGGGATGATACCAGTATCGCAATATTTTGTTTTAATGTCAAAAATGAAAATATGAAGCATACCAAACTCTGGTCCTTTTAAAAACCAGCTCTATTTAAAATATTGTGTGTTATAGCTTGGAAAATAAATAAATGGGACTTTGGATGACAACATATTGATGATTGTTTCCATCATTATGTTTCCTAAAGAAGTTCAATACGCGTTGTGTTTTGTTTCCTTGCCCACGATAATAACGTTCTCAATACTGATATTGTCCCGTCCCTAACTGATTTGGTATTGGAAATAGCACTCTTACTCTGGCCCCTGTAATACAATCTTCCCTTTTGCATTTTACCAAAGGCTATTGTGTAAAAACAATTAGCAAGGTTTGGGTGAATATTTCTCAATTGCCATTCCCATTGCAGTGTTGACAGTCTTCAATGCTTTTGCATGACTGTTTGTAATAATATACAGATTTCTATTTCAGTGGATGGCACTCGTTCCATTTTCTCCTACTTCCCTCCCTCTGTTTTCCTCCTCTCTCACCAGTGCCTACTCTTTCCATGTAAGTGCGGATGGACAGATGCAGCCGGTGCCTTTCCCTCCGGACGCCCTGATGGGCCCGGGCATCCCTCGGCATGCCCGGCAGATCCACACTCTGAACCATGGAGAGGTGGTGTGTGCCGTCACCATCAGCACCTCCACACGCCACGTCTACACCGGCGGCAAGGGGTGTGTCAAGGTGTGGGACATCAGCCAGCCTGGCAGCAAGAGTGCCATGGCCCAGCTCGACTGTCTGGTGAGTGGACACAAACTTTAAAAGGCTTAACCAATCACATTGATTGTTTTAGCTGTCCAATACATATGTTCTCTCTTTCCACCAATCAGAACAGGGATAACTACATCCGCTCATGTAAGATTCTCCCTGATGGGCGGACACTCATCGTTGGAGGTGAGGCTAGCACACTGTCAATCTGGGACTTGGCCACACCCACTCCCCGCATCAAGGCGGAGTTGACGTCTTCTGCCCCGGCCTGCTACGCTCTGGCCATTTCCCCCGACAACAAGGTCTGCTTCTCCTGCTGCAGCGACGGAAACATCGTAGTCTGGGACCTGCACAACCAGACCCTGGTTAGGTAAGGAGAGGAGAAGGGGGTAAGGAGGAGAGGGGGATAAATAGAAGGTTAGGAGGGGTAGAGAGGTGGGGGGGGGGGGGGGACATCAGGGTCTGGGACCTGCACAGCCAGGGCAGCAGAAGAGAGGAGGGTAGAGGGGGAGGAGAGCAGGGCAGTGGGCTAGATGACTATGGATCACATCTGAATGGCTCTGGGTTGATGTTGATTGTATCTCTGCTCCCCAGGCAGTTCCAGGGCCACACTGACGGGGCCAGCTGTATTGACATCTCCAACGATGGGACCAAACTGTGGACGGGAGGGCTGGACAACACAGTACGCTGCTGGGACCTGAGAGAGGGACGACAGCTGCAGCAGCACGACTTCACCTCACAGGTACTGATGAAACACCTGAGACGTTGTGAGACTGGCTAACGCTAGCTATGACTAACTCAGGACTGTCTTTCTGAGAAGACTTCACCTTAATATGATAGTGTAGCTATCAGCCTCTATTTCAGATCAGTCACTCTGCTCCTCTCTGTTGTATCATATCTCCATGATGATGCAGATGATAATCTTTGTCAGATGAGCACCGTTCAGTTGTGTAATTAGCTTTTTCTCTCTCCTTGCTCTCATCCTCTCTCTCCCTCCAGATCTTTTCTCTGGGCTACTGTCCTACAGGAGAGTGGCTGGCAGTGGGCATGGAGAGCAGTAATGTAGAAGTGCTGCATGTCTCCAAACCAGACAAGTACCAGCTGCATCTCCACGAGAGCTGTGTGCTCTCCCTTAAGTTTGCCTCCTGTGGTACGTACAAGCGCAGAACTCTGACTGACACTCACATACACTCTCCTAACTTACATAATTATGCTAATGAGATGTATAGTGGTTGGATGCATCAGCTAACTCTGAAGTATAACATGTGTGTGTTTCAGGCAAGTGGTTTGTGAGCACAGGGAAGGACAATCTGCTGAATGCATGGAGGACGCCATATGGAGCCAGTATTTTCCAGGTGAGAGAGAGAGGCAGGATAGCCCTCTGGTTAATACTCATATAGTATTGTACCGTCAGTGAACCCAACACTAACCCTATCCCACCCCAACACAATTTATTTTCCCTATCCCACGACCAACACCAATCCATAGCCCAATCTTCTAATATTCTCCTGTTCCCATCAGTGTGTGTGAGTGAGAGCACTGGCATAGCACAACCCCCCACAGCCCCTGGGGTGTTGGGGGCCCCCTGTTTTTCCATCAGCCCCATGGCAAAATGTGTAGAATTTCAGGAAATTAGCTATAAAACTGCAACATTTTCTCTCAGCCGCATGACAAAATGTGTAGAATAGCTTTACATTAGCTATAGAACAGCAACATTCACTCTCTGCCCCATGGCAAAAGGTATAGAATAGCATGAGATTAGCTCTAAAACTGCACATTTTCTCTCTGGCAAAATTAAATGTGTAGAATTGCAGGAAGTTAGCTTCTAACTGTGGGACAGAGATTGAAAGACAAGTTTATCACAGATATGATTCAAGGTGACTTTCTGGGCTTCATTAGACAGAGAACAGACTGCATCACACACACTTTAGGCTTTATCTGTGCTGGGTATGTATGAGTGTGATGATGAGCTACAGGAAGACCGTTTAAAAGGGAGATATTGTGTTGTGTGTGGGAGGGAGGCAGTATGGCAGTCATTGCTGTTTGCTAGTCTAGTGCAGGGAGGAAGGAATATGCAGCCTTGGCTGGTGTCTCCTTAGAGCTCTGATGAGCACAGAGGCTATCTTTATTATCCAAATGCCCCTCAGTTCCCTCTACATGACGTCTCACAATCTCCCTTGCATCCCTCTCTATCTCTCTGTGTGTGTCTCTCTCTTTCTCTGTGTCTCTCACACTATGATACCCTTTTCAGACATATGGAATGTGGCACCTTGAAAGCACCTCGGCTACAGCATGTTTGTTTGTCTGTAAGGGTACATATACTACAGCTTTTGAAATGCTGACACGGAACCTTCTCTGGAAATTCGAAGCGCCACTAAAACGGGCATTTTACTTGTCTATAAAGGAATGCCACTTCTGAAGTGGGACTAACATCAATCATTAGGCGAACTGTAAATAATAATCTTGAGATGCCTGCTCGTAACCTGCCTGCCTGCTGCCTGTGCGCAGACCACTCTCCTAAAAAAAATATGTTAAAGTTCATTAAATACTGTGACTTACCCAGACATTTAGTAGAAAGAAAACACATCTAGCTTCCCCACCATAAAAAACAGCATAAAAACAACACAGCAATCAGGAACGTTTATTGTCGTCAGGGAAACGATACAGAACATTCTATGCCGGAGCAGAATTCTACTGTCTGAAAAAGTACAGACGCTTCTGATGCTGCACTTTTTTAAATTGTCTTAAAGGTTATCAGTTGTTGCTATCGAAACGTTACTGTAGTGGCGTTCTGTCTATAAAGGGTATTATTCTGCTACTTCCTCTCTCGCTTTCTTTCTCTTGCTCGCTTTTACTCCCCTGATTCATCTCTCTCTCTCACATGTACATACCCCCCCTTTCTCCTCCCTCCAATTACTCTCACTCAACACTACCTCATCCCTTGTACCGATCCATCCTCTCTCCCTCCTCCCCGTCTCTCGATGTAGTGTGAGTCTGTCAGTCAACATGGCCTCTCTCACCAGTGGCCTGCTGATTGACAGCCCTGGTGATATGAACCTGTCATGTGGAGGAGAGAGGGGATGCAAGGAGGATGAGATTGAAAGAGGAGGGAGTGGAGGGAGAGAAGTAGATGGGTAGAAGTGGGAGGAGGTAGAGGTTTAAAGGAGGGATGGATTGAGAGAGGAGCAGGGCTAGTAGGGAACCATCTGGGGACAGGATCATAGGTCTGATGTAGACAGAGACGGATCCTGGTGGAGACAGAATGGAGGTACAGTAGTAGGGATTGTTTATTCAGTTATTGTACAGAAAGTCGGAGAGAGAGTAGCACTCGAGATGTCATAGAAATCAAATTACTTGTCACATGCGCCGAATACAACAGGTGTAGACCTAACAGTGAAATGCTTACTTACAAGCCCTTAACCAACAATGCAGTTAAGAAAAATAAGTGTTAAGTAAAAAATAGATAAGTACATTTTTTAAATAAAAATAACAAATTATTAAAGAGCAGCAGTAAAATAACAGTAGCAAGGCTATATACAGGGGGTACTGGTACAGAGTCAATGTGTGGGGGCACCGGTTAGTCTAGGTAGTTGAGGTGATATGTACATGTAGGAGTTAAAGTTAACAACACTTGTGCCTATATATCCTCCAAACACCGGCTTCTCGGGCATTATCACTTAAGTATACCACGGGTATGACAAAACCAGTTATTTTTGCTGCTCTAATTATTTTGGTAAACAGTTTAGAATAGCGTTGCTTCGTGCCTAAGAACAGCTCTTAGCCGTGGTATATTGGTCATATACCACACCTCCTCGGGCATTATTTCTTAAGTAGAACATGAATTGCATCATTCAAGTCAAGTGTGTGTCCCCCAAAATTGATGGATTTATTGATCCCCTTCCCATTCTCTGGAAGTCACCCTCAGGCTGCGTTTCAAACTCATATATGACACACCCTCCTCCACTTACCCTCGCCTTATGCCCTTAGGGGAATCCCCGTGGCCATCTTTGTCGTTGTTCCAAATGATTAGCCAAGCAAGGGAAGTTGGCAATGTAAGCCCCTAAAAGCCCTCGTTTTTAGTCGGCTTTGCGAGTGTACAATTATGTTCACTCCTGGCCTGAAACGCCCCATAATTCAATTCACGATGATTGTACATCCGCTAAGAAAAGTCCACCAAAACTTAAAACCAACATTAATATGGAGAAGTCAACATACAAGCGTAAGTAAAAACAAATGTAAATAAGTTGGAAATTGTGCTACTAATGCACATGACGTCTCAAACACGTAATGATGTTTTTGTTTGGTTAGCTTTTGGAAACGTTAACCTGTCTAGGATGAGGGTGCCGCTAGCGGCACTCCCCCCCCACCCCCACTGAAAAGGCAGAGCCGCGAAATTCAATTTTTTTTTTTTTTTTTAATATTTAACTTTCACACATTAAAGTCCAATACAGCTAATGAAAGACACAGATCTTGTGAATCCAGCCAACATGTCCGATTTTTAAAATGTTTTACAGGGAAGACACAATATGTAAAGATGTAAATCTATTAGCTAAAAACACATTAGCATAATCCACCATCTTTTATTTGTCCACCAACAACAGTAGCTATCACTAATTCGGCTAAACTAAGATATTTATAGCCCCTAACCAAGAAAAAAACTCATCAGATGACAGTCTGATAACATATTTATGGTATGGGATAGGTTTGGTTAGAAAAATGTGCATATTTCAGGTAGATGGCATAGGTTACAATTGCACCCACCGTCACAAATGGACTAGAATAACTACATAGAGCAACGTGTTTACCTACTTACTAATCATCAAACATTTCGTAAAAATACACAGCATACACTAATCGAAAGACACAGATCCTGTGAATACAGACAATATTTCAGATTTTCTAAGTGTCTTACAGCGAAAACACAATAAATCGTTATATTAGCATAGCACATGTGCAAACATTACCCCAGCATTAATTCTAGCCAAAGTGAGCGATAACGTAAACATCGCCAAAATATATTATTTTTTCACTAACCTTCTCAGAATTCTTCAGATGACACCCCTGTAACATCACATTACAACATGCATATACAGTTTGTTCGAAAATGTGCATATTTAGCCACCAAAATCATGGTTACACAATGACAAAAGTAGCCCAGCTGGTGAGAAAATGTTGGTGCGCCATATTAGACAGTGATCTACTCTTATACATAAATACTCATAAACGTGACTAAAAAATATAGGGTGGACAGCGATTGATAGACAATTTAATTCTTAATACAATCGCGGATTTACATTTTTTAAATTATCCTTACTTTTCAATACAGTTTGCGCCAAGCGAAGCTACGTCAAAAAACATGGCGTCCTAAGCCACTAACATTTTTCGACAGAAACACGATTTATCATAATAAAAATGTCCTACTTTGAGCTGTTCTTCCATCGGTATCTTGGGCAAAGGATCCTTTCTTGGGTCTAATCGTCTTTTGGTGGAAAGCTGTCCTCTTGCCATGTGGAAATGCCAACTGCGTTCGGGATGAACTGGAAGCGTGCCCAGCGATTCACAGCGTTTCAGAAATAAATGTCCCAAAATCGCACTAAACGGATATAAATTGCTATAAAACGCTTTAAATTAACTACCTTATGATGTCTTTAACTCCTATAAGGAGTCTTAACATGACCGGAGAAAGATTACTCCCAACACTAATGCTTGGAACAGGTGCGGGTCGGTGTCCTCCACGCGCATGACGCACCAAGAAAAGAGTTGCTAGCTACAGGGTTTTTTAATTTATAGTGCCTGTGAACGCGCAATCGACCCCATTCAAATCGTCATCACGTAAAGGCATCCAGGGGAAGACGTAAGCAGTGTCCGTATACTCATAGCAATAACAGTGGCCTTTTAACTGACTCCAGATCAGGGGCCAACATTTCTGAAATCTGACTCCATGTCAGGGAAATTGCTGTAGAATGGGTTCTGTTCCACTTAGAGACAAAATTTCAACTCCTATAGAAACTATAGACTGTTTTCTATCCAATAATAATAATAATATGCATATTGTACGATCAAGAATTTTGTGGGAAGCCGTTTCAAAAATTACACGATTAGCATAAATAGTGACAACAGCGCCCCCAGCCTCAACAGGTTAACTTGCGCACATAAGGCCACCCCCCCCCCCTCCCCCCTGATATAGTAGGATGGCTAATATTCGATGTCTGCGGATGCGTGCTCTTCTAGCCAAGATATGAAATGCAATCATAATTGACTGTAGCGCATATAAAGCACCGACAACTACCGGTGGCTGAAAACACAATAGTTGCGGGCCGAACGAGTAATGAATTACTGGACAAAGGCGGTCCATTTCAAATGAATTCCTTCCTCCCTTGCCCTGCAAGTGTAAACTCGTCAGACGTCATGGTACGTCATCAGAATCCACTTAATTTGAGGACTGAGGGGAGAGGGTGTGTCGTTTAAGTTGTTTGGAATGCAGCCACACTCTGCAGTCCAAACACTTAAAAGACACACCCTCGTACACTTACTCTCACCTTATGCCCTTGGGAGAATCCCCGTGGCCATCTTGGAGGGTGATCCAAATGATTAGCCAAGCAAGGGAAGTTTGCAACGTAAGCCCCTCAGCCCTCGTTTTTAGTCGGTTTTGCGAGTGTACAATTATGTTCATTCTGGGGCCTGAAACTCCCCATAATTCAATTTGCGAGATTTTACATCTGCTAAGAAAAGTCCGCAAAAATGTAAAAACAACATCAATGGAGAAGTCAACATACAAGTGTAAGTAAAAAGGAATGCAAATAAGTTAGAAATTGTTCTACTAATGCACATGTAGGCACAAACGTCTCGTAACCAAACAAAAACATATTGCATGTTTATCTTTTGGAAATTGTAGAATTAAAACATTTTACTTCAGAAGTTCCAGCTAGGCAGGCTAACGTTAGTTAATTAATTTGCTAGCTATCATACTGTAGGCGTATATTTAATATAAGTAGACATGCACTCGTATTTGTCTGTAGTGCCTATAAAGCACCCCTGAAAACACAATCATTGCGGGATGAACGAGTGACGAATTTCCGATCATGGGCCGTCCATTTCTAAAAATCATTCCTTCCTCCCTCTTTTTTCCCTATATATTTTTTTATTAACAATAAATCAATACAGGAAGTACATGTGGGAACACAATTATATATAAATAATATACAAATGACAATTGGGCTATGGGTACAATATCACATTACACAAGGACCTTAAGGGACATACATACACTTATAATTCTAACAATTTTTTTGTTCGTAGAGTATTCCTTCGCCCCTCGCCCTGTATACTCGTCAGACGTCATCACACGTCATCAGAAGTGTCCACTTAATTTGAGAGCTGAGGGGATAGGGTGTGTCTTTTAAGTGGTTTGACGGCTAACCTGTGTGTTGGAAGAGCGGTATAGCAGGCAGCTGAGTCACGTGACTGAGAGTAGAGCTACGCACGTTATGACAAGTGATGTGAGCACAACAAACGAACAGCACTAGCTAACTAATATGACGTATCTAAAAAAATATATGTGACAACTCCTCTCTTGCTGCGAAAAAAAAAATAGGGTCATAGTTTTCAGGCCTTTTGATCGGGTTTTGAGTAGTCATTCGCTGGAGAATTTAGCTAGACCTGGCAACCCTACACCCAATGCGCCTTGTGTGTCTGTGTGAAAGGACCGTTGTTACCATAGCAACGTCTTCACCCTGGGCTCTGAGGTAGACTGAGAGGAACTGCAAGTTGAACATGGTTGAGATTGTAGACTCGTAAATTGCAGTTTCTTTAGGTGATTTTACAGGTAGCTAGCTACTTCGCATGCTGATATTGACGTTGGTATTATTGTGTATAGCTACGTTTGCTGACTAGTAGATACCTAGCTAACTAGCCAGCCAGTCCAGAGAGCGCATTGCATTGTGGATTTTGTAGTCGACTTGATCTGCAAGATTTTCACGTTACTTCCAACCTTGTTATGACGACAAAATGAATAATTTGTCAACAAAAATATTGTTCTCACATATTTAACACTGTAATCATAGGAATTTGTGGTTTTGGTTGGATTGTTCCTTTAAGAACCTGGGTTGACTTTTTGAAATGTTTATTTAACATTTATTTAACTAGGCAAGTTAGTTGAGAACAAATTCTTATTTACAATGACGGCCTAACCTGGACGATGCTGGTGCTGGGCCAATTGTGCACTGCCCTATGGGACTTCCAATCACAGTCGGTTGTGATACAGCCAGGAATCGAACAAGGGTCTGTAGTGATGCCTCTAGCACAGAGATGCAGTGGCTTAGACCGCTCCGCCACTCGGGAGACATCACTCTGCCGGTCAGATGAAGAAGAATAAAAGTTACAGGCACCATTGTCCGTTATAAAACATGTATTGTGTAGCAATTACCATTACTGGGATGATCTAAAACCCTTGTAATGACTTGGTAATTTTCTAAAAAGTAGAGATAATACACCAGAAAGACCATAATATATTATTTACTATTCCGATTGTGTCCAAACAAAAACATGTTATTTTGTGCCCTATTTTGATTCAATTAATACATCTAGGCGGTAATCAGTGAGGCTGGTGGGAGGAGCTATTGGAGGACGGGCTCATTGTAATGTCTGGAATGGAATAGAGTCAAACATGTGGTTTCCATATGTTTCGTACCGATCCAATAATCCATTCCAGCCAATACAATGAGCCTGTCCTCCTATAGCTCCTCCCACCAGCCTCCTCTGAAAATACACATTAGGGCATTTTGAGCTATAAGGAGCCATCTCTGTAGTGGACCAACATAGAGATAAGCCTTGTTTATACCTAGTGCTTATATAACAGTATAGCTTCCGTCCCTCTCCTCGCCCCTACCTGGGCTTGAACCAGGGACCCTCTGCACACATTGACAACAGCCACCCTCAAAGCATCGTTACCCATTGCTCCACAAAAGCCACGGCCCTTGCAGAGCAAGGGGAACAACTACTTCAAGGTCTCAGAGCGAGTGACGTCACCAATTGAAACGCTATTAGCGCGCACCCCGCTAACTAGCTAGCCATTTTACATCGGTTACACTTACATGCGTCCTTTGTCCAGATCTTCTTTGAATATAATGTATTTATTTATTTTAAGACCCATATTGATGCCATAAGTCAATGGTGCCACATGTCAATGATTTTAGAGGGTGGGATAATGATGATTTAAATGGTTTCACTGTCCAGATCTGTCTACACAATGTGTCTGGATATCTTACAGGAGGTGGTCAGGAAGACCTGATCACAATCAGTTTAATGCATATTTTAATCATCTACACCTGTCTAAAAATGTGGGCACAATCAGAATGTGGACAAAGGACACATGTTAGAACCAGGTATAAACGGTGCTATAGAGGCATGAGGCGAGTGAGACATTAGCTTCCTGAGTAGAGCAGTGATGTGTGGTGCCATGTGGGACCCACAGGGAGATCTCTCCTAATTACTGTCACTCACCCACCGCTGTGGAAGTGAGTTCCTTCCCAGACCTCACCCACCGCTGTGGAAGTGAGTTCCTTCCCAGACCTCACCCAACGCTGTGGAAGTGAGTTCCTTCCCAGACCTCACCCACCGCTGTGGAAGTGAGTTCCTTCCCAGACCTCACCCACCGCTGTGGAAGTGAGTTCCTTCCCAGACCTCACCCACCGCTGTGGAAGTGAGTTCCTTCCCAGACCTCACCCACCGCTGTGGAAGTGAGTTCCTTCCCAGACCTCACCCAACGCTGTGGAAGTGAGTTCCTTCCCAGACCTCACCCACCGCTGTGGAAGTGAGTTCCTTCCCAGACCTCACCCACCGCTGTGGAAGTGAGTTCCTTCCCAGACCTCACCCACCGCTGTGGAAGTGAGTTCCTTCCCAGACCTCACCCACCGCTGTGGAAGTGAGTTCCTTCCCAGACTTCACCCACCGCTGTGGAAGTGAGTTCCTTCCCAGACCTCACCCAACGCTGTGGAAGTGTGTTCCTTCCCAGACATATGTGTTCCTGAGTAAACACACATCTGTCTCTCACTGAACCTCTCTGTCTCATACTGTCTGTGACTCCGTTTAGTTTAGTTTATTCATTCGACCATTTAAAAAAAACAAGCAAACATAAAACTTGAAAAAGCGATACATGCACATGAATAAAATCATTGAGGATAACACACAATAAAGTCTGGGACTTATTTCCATTGTGGTCCTCGAGACAAGATGGCTAGACAAGATCCAACACAGTATGGCAGTGCCTTATCAGTCTCTCTCTGTTTAAACTCAGTTTCACTCCCTTGTTTAAGACATGTAGCTGTGTGGAGCTGAGTGTTATTACACCTACTGATAATGACCAGGCATTGGCAGGTCCACCTCTGGTCCACATCAGAGTTCATGGATGACTCACTGATTTGTAACAACTTTTTCCTTTTCTTCCTCTCTCTGTCTCTTTCCCCCTCCCGCTCTCCTTTCTTCTTCTTGCTCTCTCTCTGTCAGTCCAAGGAGTCCTCGTCTGTGCTGAGTTGTGACGTGTCACCGGATGATAAGTACATAGTGACTGGTTCTGGAGACAAGAAGGCTACCGTGTATGAGGTGGTCTACTGAGAACAGGAAATAAGTGTGTGTGTGGGGGTGGGGGGGGGGGGGGGGGGGGGGGGTTACCTACGTCAGGACCACAGCAGGGCAGGTGGGGGCAGCCATGGCTCTTTTGTACAGTAGCAATCTCCCCAGCTCCGGCTCCCAAAGGACCCTACTATAACACCCCCCTCAACTCAGCTAGCTGCTCATCCCAGCATGTACACTACCACCATAGCCCTGAGGATGGGGCAGGGTAGAAAGAGGGAGAGTAAGATGGAGGGAGAGGGCTAGAGATAACAAGAGAAAGAAGAGGAGAGGGAGGAAAGGAGGGTAATTAGTGCTGTTTTCTGATTAAGAGCTCAGCAGAAGGGAAACCCCAGAGGAGCAGCGTGCCACTCTGGGAGCTGCAGCGAGGAGCACTGATACCAGACAATCGATTCATTAGTCAGACAGTGGAACCCTTAATGATGCCAACGCTGCGCCACAGCTCCCCAGCCAGGGGTGTCAGGAGCTTGGGAGAGCTATCACCGTGAGCCGTGCTGGAGAAGTGCTGGAGCTCTGCCCCAGAGATATACCCACAACACAGAGATATACACACACACACAGCCCTGCACCCAATTAAATATTCATAGCAGCGCTCCCCGTCTCACTCCCCTAATATCTATTTTACTTTTGTCTCACAAAGGCCGCGTTTAATGAGGAGCGGAGTCAATCTGAGTCTCAGCGGGCCCCTGTGCCACAAACACTAAACAGACAGGAGCAACACTGGGCTATGCTGTTCATCTTCATGCTTACCAATGGCTTGTTCTCCTGACACCACTCACCGTTTAATGCTCATTTAACTTCCCTGTTTAATACATGCTTCAACGTGTAGCAGAAAAGGAAATTGATGATATCCACGTATATTGTAAAACCCTGCTTCGATAGAACTTGTCACAGAGCTTAATGTGTACATTTGTTTTAAGTCACGCTCAAGCTACTTGAATAGTTGTTGCTTTATGTTTTAAGATGGTGCTGTGTTTGCCTATGTCTGTACGTTGGCCTTGGAGAGCAAAATGAACCGATACACTACACGACCTAGTGACACACAAGTGGGTGAGGGAAATATATTTGTCTTTTTGTTTTTTTATCTGATGTGTCCTTCTCCTTGATGGTGACAGGCAGTGGACTGTACTACCCTTTTCACAACACCACATGGGCCCTAAAACTGGGCTACCATTTTGGGGAAGGCTTGTTCCGACTCCTGTTTTTGTTCCCGTTTCAAGCAGAAGTGATAACTGTACTTATGTAGGTTTTCAGTCATTAGTGTGTTATGCTATTTCAGTGTTTCTGTTCAGTCTGTAGTCAGTCAGTATACAGCAGCAGGTGTTAGGTCATGTCGCTGTGTTGGGGAAAGGTAAAGAGACATTGGGAAGTGTACAGTATATGGTGCCTGCCTCCCCACCCCACTCTTATTGCCTGTCAGCCATAGACAGTCTCAATTCAAAATCAAATTTTATTGGCCACATACACATATTTAGCAGATATTATTGCGGGTGAGTGTCTCTCAGCTCACTGACCACGTTTACATGCGTACATGTATTCCGGATTGTAGTTCATATCCCGCTTAAGGTCTTATTTTGGATCAGTTATTTCCATGCACCTTTGATATCCCTATCGTAAGTATCCCTGTAACCATGAATAAACAGAATATTCCTCATTTTAAGTTCATATGGGTTAATTGGAATAGTAACTGAAATATGGACACTGACTGTAGGTCTATAACCTCACATGTAGTGTAATATAATATTAACTCCTGCTGAATTATGCATTTCTTGCAGTAAAATTATACAATGAATGTAAATTTTGTTAGGAACTAGAGTGAGAAAAATGATCTCTTGGGGAAAATGGTGTGTAATGCGTTTTATCTTTGACACTTATGCAAGCAGACAGTATTTCAACCACATGAAGATATGCACCCAAGACAAACAAGTCTTTTTGGAAACGTGTTTCATCATTTTATCAGCTTTTCATTTCCTTAAAACCAGTCAAACTGATCACGTTCAGACATTTTGCACAGGACCAATCTTTCCACTGTTTAAATTATTGCATTTTCTCCCCGGTCCCTGAACGAAACAGACAACTTTACTGGTGTTAAATAGATTACTAATGCATTCATTCTATCGATGGAAATTATAATCTGGCCTACTAAATGTCAGAAATGTGTCAAAATAAGGGTGAAAGTAGTCAGTAAGCTATACGGTCCAGTATGGAGTCTAAGCAAAATAAATTATGGAAGACTACTTTTTGAAGTGATTTGTTTGACAATCAGATAAACATCACACCACCCATGATATTCGAAACGGGATCAAATGTTTATATGCCACAGTATCCCGTCTAAGATTAGCACATCCCAGGTATTTTATCTGGTTTTCTCATAACCGGGATACAAGCTTTTTCGGGTTATTGTAAAACATATCCTGTTGTGTCAACTTAGAAACGGAATACTTAAGTATCCAGAATAACGGGATATTGGTGTGCATGTAAACGTGGTCACTGTCAATAAAACTTTCACAGCCCCTGCTTTCTGTTACGACAGTTAATGACTTTTGTTTTTAAGTGCTCAATTCAAGCCGTAGCGCGATTGAAATTTAAGGGTCATCTTCGATTGAGCCGACATATGCAGTGTTTACCGTTAATGAAGTCTCCTTGAAAGTGGGAACATTGCGTTTAAATTTCTACCGCACTGTAGCACAGCTCTTCAGCGCTACGGATTGAATAGTGCTCTTATTTAATGATTTAAAGCCAATTAACTTTTAAAAAATGCATTGTTTTCGTTTCTAACAAATTTCCTGTGTGTTCTACAAGAAATACGACTGGAAAAAATAAAGTGTTCATCTTTTAAGTGCCTGAGTATTCATTTTTCTTATTGAATGCAGTTTTGAATGTTGGAGGCATGCAGTACAGTATGAAGACACCAAGAACCATACAAAATAGTTTATTGGTCTCATTACATCACCTAGATCTACTCTTGCCCACATCATTCCCCCAGCCTTAACGTCTTTCACCTAGCCAACACCCTAGCCGACAGGTCCATTCCTTGGCCAGTACACACCGGCTCCCCATCTAGAGAATACCTCCATCATCCCATAAATCACCAGCTCCTCCAGGTAAATGTCTAGGCCAGGGCCACTTCATCCCACTTCTAATGAGAGTCCATTATAAAGACATGGCCCTGGGGGGCCTCCATGACATCGCTGCTGTACTCTTCAGACCGTTCAGATTTATAGGGGGGCACAGTAGCTTTGAACACATTGTGTTATCATTATCCATCTGTACACAGGCAGAACTTTACACTCCTGGAACATGTCCACCTTTGGATATGAGACCTACTCATGGTTGAGGCTTCTGTTCTGAGCAAAGCTGTACTATAGAAAGCAAATACACCGGGTGTGTGTAGGGAAGGGTTAAGAGGACACTGAAGTTAGAGGCAGGTCCTCCTCACCCACACTTCCAGTTAAGGACACAATGAGACAATGACATTAAAAGCAGCAGACAGTCAGCCAGACTCATATCAAAGCTCCCACTAAGCTGTGTGGCTGCAGACATCTTACCAACCTTTCCAGACTCATCAGCCCTGTATGGTGGTTAGTCACAGTCCTGCTTCTCTTGGGAATATGAACTTAAGATACTCAACTACAATGTACAAACCATCATACAATTTAGTTGCTTTTCCCATTTCTTTTTCTCCCCGGCTCTAAGCAAATCCAACCCACGAATGTCATTTTTTTGCCTTTAGAGAGCTTTATTTACAGTTGATATATACTGAGTTCAAAGGTCACGATGCAGTAGTGAAAATACCTGTCTATGTGCCCTAACAAATACAATAGAAAACATGTAATTGTTGAGTGTTGATGGAAGTAGCCATTTCCCTGAAATTGCAGAATACTGTGAACACAAATTTTTGTTTTGTATTCTGGATAGTGTTCTGTCCTTTTATCATGTATTACAATACAATCATATTGCTGCTGAATCTAACCACCTTTAGTCATTGGAATCTCACAGCAAACTGTCTGTCTGCCATGCCATCTGCTAGACAGACAGTGATACGAGCAGAGACTGAGTAAGGCTACACACAAAACTGTGGTCACCCACCCACACTGACACCCCTCCGTCCAGTTCCACCCCCCCTCCAGCACTCACAACCCCATGGTCCAACTGCTCATGAATTCTAAGGCTAAAAAAATATGTTTTTTCATTTTGTAAAAAAAAGAGGGGAAAAAGGTGGGGGGAAAACAGAGGTCTTTGGAGGAATCCCACGTTTTGTGTCGCTAGACTACCAGCTTTTTCTGAGCATATTTTTTTTAAAGGTCAAAGTTCCAGATATTCGACTTTACCCTCATCTGCATCCTTTACAAAAGTAAATAAAACAAAGTACAATGTGTCTCTGGTCTCCACGACGCCCACCACTCTCTTTACAGTCCATTGGTGCGCCAAGGGAGCCTCAACACCACTTTATCCAATCAGAGTGCTCCCTCCTCAGTAGATGACTTCATACACAGTGGCCTTCTTGTCACCCGAGCCTGTCACAATGAACTGGTCATCAGGGGAGATGTCACAGCTGAGCACAGAAGAAGACTCCTTTGACTGGAAAAACAAATGTTTTTTTGTTTTTAAAGACTCCAGTTACACACACACAGGCCATATTCACAGAGACAATATCCTTACAAAAAAGTGATTTATATAATAAATGGCTTAATTAACTAGAAATCCAACAAATGCACTTGAAATAGAATTTCTCTAGTGACAAAGTTTAAGGCACAAACCAGTAGTAAATCAAAGCGGGGACCTACTTGGAATATGCTTGATCCATAGGGTGTCCGCCATGCGTTCAGAAGGTTATCTTTGCCTGTGCTCACAAACCATTTACCTGCAGAACCAAAGACACACACAATGCGAGATGGGCAGAGGAGATGCAGCATGACAGAGGGATGGCTAGTGTGTTGCATAACGGGAGAAAGAGAAAGGGACTTCTGCTTTGTGAGCCACAGTCATTTCAGGCTAACCCTACCTATTCAAAAGAGTATCTTAAATAAAGTCTCCCTCCCTTTTTCTTATTTTCCTACTAGCCTTTTGCTCATAGATACATTAGCGAAGGAAAATGTACTTACTATGACTGAAATATGTGGTTGTCCCACCTAGCTAACTTAAGATGAATGCACTAATTGTGTGTCGCTCTGGATAAGAGAGTCTGCTAAATTACTAAAATGTTATTTTGTCCTCAAGATCACACGAGAAAACATTTGACTGGAACAATTAGCAGTGTGGTACGTACCACAGTAGGCAAACTTGAGGGAGAGCACACAGCTCTCGTGGAGATGCAGCTGGTACTTGTCTGGTTTGGAGACATGCAGCACTTCTACATTACTGCTCTCCATGCCCACTGCCAGCCACTCTCCTGTAGGACAGTAGCCCAGAGAAAAGATCTGGAGGGAGGGAGAGGATGAGAGAGAGCGAGAGAGAGAAAGAGGAAAGAGACGAGAGAGAGAACTAGCTCATTACATGACTGAATGGAGCGACAGGTCTTGTATATTAGGCTGTGGCTGTGGATACAGTTTGACAAAGAAAAATACATGTTTAGAACTGATAATTGATCACATGGTGCAAGAATGAACACAATTAATTGATTAGCGAATGTTATCGATGGACACAGATTTGTAGAACCAAAACAAACACACGCCTCTGCTCAACACTCGAACAATTCATTTGGGAGGCTGCTGCAGTTCAAACGATATTGTGCTAATCTCCCTCGCAACAGTCAAGCCCAAAGCATTCCGCCAAAAGTCGTTCACAATCTAGTCCTTTGTGGCCACAACTAGACCTCGTTTCAAAGCCATCAATAAATAATCGTATGTACATTGATACTTATAAAAGCGTGCTTCAAACAGTCACAAATGACAGCTACAATAAGCCTCCAACAGTGAACTAGAAGCTTGTAGAATCATGATTCCAGTTTTAAGTTTGCCGGTAGGTGGGTCTTGCGTGCTCTGAGCATTACTGAATCAAATGAGTCGAAAGATTTGTTATTTTGACTGAATGAGTTGAAAAGATTGAAGTCAGTAAAAAGAACCAAACTTCCAATCACTACTGAGAGCCGCTACATAGGCAGCGGAGTGGGCAGCAGTATGTAAAAATAATAATACTACTACACATGCGCATAAATCTCCATATGTAGCTACGGCAAATCGGGTTCCAGAAAAATCGGGAAATGCAGCAACTCCATATATATTAACAAGTGAAGTACAGTACTGGGGCCGTATCCACATTGCATCAGAAAAAGCTTTAGGAATCGTGTTAAGACTAAAAACACTCAAAGCTCAGAGTAGATTTTAGGATGATGTTAAGACACTGCTCAGACAAACACTGAGCCAGGAGTAAAATCAACACACAGGTTTATCTCAGCTGGTAATCACAACAGTTACGGCAAAGAAAAGATAGTGATGACGCTCATTGACATTGTTGCAAATGGGGAATAACCAATCACGATAAGGCATCGCCAGCTGTGAACTCTGGCACGTTTCAAAACATACATAAGTCTTCCAGGTCCCCAAACCGTCACTACCACCACCATACTTGACCGTTGGTACGAGGTTCTTACTGTGGAATGCAGTGTTTGGTTTTCGCCAGGCATAATGGGACCCATGTCATCCAAAAAGTTTACTCAAGTTTGCCAGGAAGCACCTGGATGATCATCAAGACTCTTAGAAGAATGTTCTATGAACAGATGATTCAAAAATGTTCTTTTTGGATCCAGCGTTGTGGTAGTTTGGTGGTTTGCTGCCTCAGGACATGGACAACTTGCCATCCTTGAAAGAACCATGAATTCTGCTCTGTATCAGAGAATTGATACAGAGCAGAATTCATGGTGAAGCTGAAGCGCAGCTGGGTCATGCAGCAAGACAATGATTCAACACACAAAAGCAAGTCTACATCAGAATGGCTGAAAAGAAACCTGGAATTGCCTAGTCAAAGTCCAGACCTAAACCTGATTGAAATGTTGTGGCAGGACCTGAAACGAGCAGGTCATACTCGAAAACCCACAAATGTCGCTGAGTTCTGCATGGAAGAGTGGACCAAAATTCCTCCACAGTGATGTGAGAGACTGATGAACTACAGGAAGCGTTTGGTTGCAGTCATTGCAGCTAAAGGTGGCACAACCAGTTATTGAGTGTAAAGAGGCAATTACTTTTTCACACAGGCGTGTTGCATAACTTTGTTTATTAAATAAATGAAAAAAGTATCAACAGGTTATTTGTTCACCCAGGTACCCTTTATCTAATATTAGGTTTTAGTTGAAGAGCAATAATATCCAAAATAAGTAAAAAGAGAAAAGGGGCCAAATAGTTTATCAAGGCACTGTATGTTAGCATGCATAACCTTTTTTTAACTAACTGATGGTTGTTAAGTGGAATTTTTATAATATTACCATTATATTAACACACAACTAAATTGCTTTGGCACAGTAGGCATCAAGTCACTTGCCGATAATGTTATATAAATCATTTGAAAGGTCTAGAATTTTCATCTAACACAATCAAAGGTAACATTTTTTTTACAATGTGAAATTGCGCTCGAAAAGGATAACTTGAAATAACACATATGTAGTTTAATTAAATAATCAAAAAGAAGATTTGTATTATTTATTATCCTTATGGTTCTAAGTATTTAGGCATATCTTGTGAAATCATTGTCTAAAGCACAAGAGATAAGTCTACTGTTGTACACAGACCTAGATTGTATATGGATTGATCATATAGAAATATCAAAACACTCTTTCAACAACTCCAAAGTAGTTGCATGTGGCGCAGGAACCACTGACTCAATGCTTTTTTCTATTATCAAGACACCTGCTGGTAACTTAACTGTTTAGGACAGCTCATGAAGTGTCCTAAATACACGTCAACAAGTTGGGACTGTTATGACTAAGGAGGCTTCATGCAGAGATTTTATTTTCACCCATAAAAGTAGGGGTAAAATGTATATTCTCAGTATATTCTTAGAATCAATTTTCTACTCTGAGACACTGTGAATACTGGCCCTGATCTAGTCTCAGCTGGTGTCAGTACCTGTGAGGTGAAGTCGTGCTGCTGCAGCTGTCGTCCCTCTCTCAGGTCCCAGCAGCGTACTGTGTTGTCCAGCCCTCCCGTCCACAGTTTGGTCCCATCGTTGGAGATGTCTATACAGCTGGCCCCGTCAGTGTGGCCCTGGAACTGCCTGGGGAGCAGAGATACAATCAACATCAACCCAGAGCCATTCAGATGTGATCCATAGTCATCTAGCCCACTGCCCTGCTCTCTTCCCCTCTACCCTTCTCCCCTCCGCTCTCCTGCCCTACCCTCTCACTCTACTCTTATGTGCTCTCCTCCTCCTCCACTGCACTCTCCTCATCTACTCTCCTCTCCTTTCCTCCTCCTCCTCCTCTCCAGCTCTGCCCTACCCTCCTCCTCCTCCTCTCCAGCTCTGCCCTACCCTCCTCCTCCTCCTCTCCAGCTCTGCCCTACCCTCCTCCTCCTCCTCTCCAGCTCTGCCCTACCCTCCTCCTCCTCCTCTCCAGCTCTGCCCTACCCTCCTCCTCCTCCTCTCCAGCTCTGCCCTACCCTCCTCCTCCTCCTCTCCAGCTCTGCCCTACCCTCCTCCTCCTCCTCTCCAGCTCTGCCCTACCCTCCTCCTCCTCCTCTCCAGCTCTGCCCTACCCTCCTCCTCCTCCTCTCCAGCTCTGCCCTACCCTCCTCCTCCTCCTCTCCAGCTCTGCCCTACCCTCCTCCTCCTCCTCCTCTCCAGCTCTGCCCTACCCTCCTCCTCCTCCTCTCCAGCTCTGCCCTACCCTCCTCCTCCTCTCCAGCTCTGCCCTACCCTCCTCCTCCTCTCCAGCTCTGCCCTACCCTCCTCCTCCTCTCCAGCTCTGCCCTACCCTCCTCCTCCTCTCCAGCTCTGCCCTACCCTCCTCCTCCTCCTCCTCCTCTCCAGCTCTGCCCTACCCTCCTTCTCCTCCTCTCCAGCCCTACCCTCCTCCTCCTCCTCCTCTCCAGCCCTACCCTCCTCCTCCTCCTCCTCTCCAGCCCTACCCTCCTCCTCCTCCTCCTCTCCAGCCCTACCCTCCTCCTCTCCAGCCCTACCCTCCTCCTCTCCAGCCCTACCCTCCTCCTCTCCAGCCCTACCCTCCTCCTCCTCTCCAGCCCTCCTCCTCCTCCTCCTCCTCTCCAGCCCTACCCTCCTCCTCCTCCTCTCCAGCCCTACCCTCCTCCTCCTCCTCCTCTCCAGCCCTACCCTCCTCCTCCTCCTCCTCTCCAGCCCTACCCTCCTCCTCCTCCTCCTCTCCAGCCCTACCCTCCTCCTCCTCCTCCTCTCCAGCCCTACCCTCCTCCTCCTCCTCCTCTCCAGCCCTACCCTCCTCCTCCTCCTCCTCTCCAGCCCTACCCTCCTCCTCCTCCTCCTCTCCAGCCCTACCCTCCTCCTCCTCCTCCTCTCCAGCCCTACCCTCCTCCTCCTCCTCCTCTCCAGCCCTACCCTCCTCCTCCTCCTCCTCTCCAGCCCTACCCTCCTCCTCCTCCTCCTCTCCAGCCCTACCCTCCTCCTCCTCCTCCTCTCCAGCCCTACCCTCCTCCTCCTCCTCCTCTCCAGCCCTACCCTCCTCCTCCTCCTCCTCTCCAGCCCTACCCTCCTCCTCCTCCTCCTCTCCAGCCCTACCCTCCTCCTCCTCCTCCTCTCCAGCCCTACCCTCCTCCTCCTCCTCCTCTCCAGCCCTACCCTCCTCCTCCTCCTCCTCTCCAGCCCTACCCTCCTCCTCCTCCTCCTCTCCAGCCCTACCCTCCTCCTCCTCCTCCTCTCCAGCCCTACCCTCCTCCTCCTCCTCCTCTCCAGCCCTACCCTCCTCCTCCTCCTCCTCTCCAGCCCTACCCTCCTCCTCCTCCTCCTCTCCAGCCCTACCCTCCTCCTCCTCCTCCTCTCCAGCCCTACCCTCCTCCTCCTCCTCCTCTCCAGCCCTACCCTCCTCCTCCTCCTCCTCTCCAGCCCTACCCTCCTCCTCCTCCTCCTCTCCAGCCCTACCCTCCTCCTCCTCCTCCTCTCCAGCCCTACCCTCCTCCTCCTCCTCCTCTCCAGCCCTACCCTCCTCCTCCTCCTCTCCAGCCCTACCCTCCTCCTCCTCTCCAGCCCTACCCTCCTCCTCCTCTCCAGCCCTACCCTCCTCCTCCTCTCCAGCCCTACCCTCCTCCTCCTCTCCAGCCCTACCCTCCTCCTCCTCTCCAGCCCTACCCTCCTCCTCCTCTCCAGCCCTACCCTCCTCCTCCTCTCCAGCCCTACCCTCCTCCTCCTCTCCAGCCCTACCCTCCTCCTCCTCTCCAGCCCTACCCTCCTCCTCCTCTCCAGCCCTACCCTCCTCCTCCTCTCCAGCCCTACCCTCCTCCTCCTCTCCAGCCCTACCCTCCTCCTCCTCTCCAGCCCTACCCTCCTCCTCCTCTCCAGCCCTACCCTCCTCCTCCTCTCCAGCCCTACCCTCCTCCTCCTCTCCAGCCCTACCCTCCTCCTCCTCTCCAGCCCTACCCTCCTCCTCCTCTCCAGCCCTACCCTCCTCCTCCTCTCCAGCCCTACCCTCCTCCTCCTCTCCAGCCCTACCCTCCTCCTCCTCTCCAGCCCTACCCTCCTCCTCCTCTCCAGCCCTACCCTCCTCCTCCTCTCCAGCCCTACCCTCCTCCTCCTCTCCAGCCCTACCCTCCTCCTCCTCTCCAGCCCTACCCTCCTCCTCCTCTCCAGCCCTACCCTCCTCCTCCTCCTCCTCTCCAGCCCTACCCTCCTCCTCCTCCTCCTCTCCAGCCCTACCCTCCTCCTCCTCCTCCTCTCCAGCCCTACCCTCCTCCTCCTCCTCCTCTCCAGCCCTACCCTCCTCCTCTCCAGCCCTACCCTCCTCCTCTCCAGCCCTACCCTCCTCCTCCTCCTCTCCAGCCCTACCCTCCTTCCTCTTCTGCCCAGGGTCTGGTTGTGCTGGTCCCATACCACAATATTTCCCCTAACCTCATCTTCCTCTTTATCCCCCTCTCGTTCTCCTCTCCTTACCTAACCAGGGTCTGGTTGTGCAGGTCCCAGACTACGATGTTTCCGTCGCTGCAGCAGGAGAAGCAGACCTTGTTGTCGGGGGAAATGGCCAGAGCGTAGCAGGCCGGGGCAGAAGACGTCAACTCCGCCTTGATGCGGGGAGTGGGTGTGGCCAAGTCCCAGATTGACAGTGTGCTAGCCTCACCTCCAACGATGAGGGTCCGCCCATCAGGGAGGAGTTTGCAAGAGCGGATGTAGTTATCCCTATTCTGATTGGGTAACAGAGAAAATAACTCCATTAATTACAGGGTGCAAATGTGACTGTGTGAGGTGGGCAACATAAAATTCACAACTAATAATAATATGACCGCAGCAGAATTAAGTCCTCTAAGGATTGCAGCCGCAGCAGTACTACCAGAGTAAAACATTACCACCAAGCAACATTTCCCTTCAAGACAAATTGGTACATACATTTTTCATGTACACTGTAAAGCATAAAAAAATGTAATAAAATTCCTATCACTAAGTTGTCCTTACATGACCACTGTTTGAGTGAGTCCTTCCTTTGCTATCTCTTTGGTGTCAGTGCGTTTGTGTCTATATGCAGAGTGTGTGTGTGTGTCCACTCACCAGACAGTCGAGCTGGGCCATGGCACTCTTGCTGCCAGGCTGGCTGATGTCCCACACCTTGACACAGCCCTTGCCGCCGGTGTAGACGTGGCGTGTGGAGGTGCTGATGGTAACGGCACACACCACCTCTCCATGGTTCAGAGTGTGGATCTGCCGGGCATGCCGAGGGATGCCCGGGCCCAGCAGGGCGTCCGGAGGGAAAGGCACCGGCTGCATCTGTCCATCCGCACTTACATGGAAAGAGTAGGCACTGGTGAGAGAGGAGGAAAACAGAGGGAGGAGAAGAACAAAAACATTACTGTATACACTACCGGTCAACAATTCTAGAACACCTACTCATTCAAGGGTTTTTCTTTATTTTTACCATTTTCTACGTTGTAGAATAATAGTGAAGACATCAAAACTGTGAAATAACACATATAGAATCTTGTAGTAAACAATTGTTTAAGAAAATCAAATGTATATTTTAATTTGTCGAATTTCCTTCCTTCTTAATGCGTTTGAGCCAATCAGTTGTGTTGTGACAAGTAGGGGTGGTACAGAAGATGGTATTTTACCAAATAGGGCTAAGTCCATATTATGGCAAGAACAGCTCAAATAAGTAAAGATAAACGACAGTCCATCATTACTTTAAGACATGAAGGTCAGACAATACGGAAAATTTCAAGTGCAGTCGCATAAACCATCAAGCACTATGATGAAACTGGCTCTCATGAGGACCGCCACAGGAATGGAAGACCCAGTGTTGCCTCTGCTGCAGAGGATAAGTTCATTAGAGTTACCAGCCTCAGAAAATGCAGCCCAAATAAATGCTTCACAGAGTTCAAGTAACAGACATCTCAACATCAACTGTTCAGAGGAGACCGTGTGAGTCAGGCCTTCATGGTCAAATTGCTGCAAAGAAACCACTACTAAAGGACATCAATAAGAAGAAGAGACTTGCTTGGGCCGAGAAACACAAGCAATGGACATTAGACCGGTGGAAATTCATCCTTTGGTCCAAATAGGAGATTTTTGGTTCCAACCGCCGTGTCTTTGAGACGCGGTGTGGGTGAACGGATGATCTCCGCATGTGTATTTTCCACCGTGAAGCATGTAGGAGGAGGTGTGATGGTGCTTTGCTGGTGACACCGTCTGTGATTTATTTAGAATTCAAGGCACACTTAACCAGCATGGCTACAACAGCATTCTGCACAGATACGCCATCCCATCTGGTTTGGGCTTAGTGGGACTATCATTTGTTTTTCAACAGGACAATGACCCAACACACCTCCAGGCTATGTAAGGGCTATTTGACCAAGAAGGAGAGTGATGGAGCGCTGCATCAGATGACCTGGCCTCCACAATCCCCCGACCTCAACCAAATTAAGATGGTTTGGGATGAGTCGGACCGCAGAGTGAAGGAAAAGCAGCCAACAAGTGCTCAGCATATGTGGGAACTCCTTCAAGACTGTTGGAAAAGCATTCCAGGTGAAGCTGGTTTTGAGAATGCCAAGAGTGTGCAAAGCTGTCATCAAGGCAAAGGGTGGCTATTTGAAAAATCTCAAATATATTCTGTTTAACCCTTTTTTGGTTACTACATGATTACATGTGTTATTTTATAGTTCTGATGTCTTCACTATTAATCTACAATGTAGAAAATAGCAAAATAAAGAAAAACCCTTGAATGAGTAGGTGTTCTAAAACTTGACCGGTAGTGTATGTTTTGTCACATACACAAGATAGGTGCAGTGAAATGTGCTGTTCTGCAGTAGTTAATAAAACATTTTTATAAAGACCAATGCAGTTTTTATTTCAATATCAAATCATTTCTTGGTAACAATTAAGTACCTTACTATGATTGTTTTCAATTAAAATTGTCAAAAAGAAACAAATAGCTTCTTAGCAAATAGCAATTTCTTAAGCAAGAATTTTGCTAGGACTGTCTGGGAGTGGTCTGAGTGGGGAGGTGAAATATCTAAACTAGCTGTTGGCAGAGAGGTTTGGAACTCTACTTGGTCTATTAACTAATTTACCGCCTGGTGATGTCACCTGGCAGACCAAAACAAGCAAACATTTCAGTCGGTCAGTCTTTCAAACAGCTCTTACACTAAAAGGGCATCATCCCAATTTGCATAATATTATTCCTAGAGGTTGGACCAAATCACTATTAGTCACAAGCAAGTCTCGAGTCACAAGGTCAGAGTCAAATCGTGTCCCAAGTAGAACGAGTCCAGTCAAGACGAAGTCGTGCATTCTAAGAATAGAGTATAGACAAGTTTTTTTTAAGGCAAGTCTCAAGTCAAGCAAAAATGGTAAAAATGCTTTACATACAACGACTTGTTCAACTACAAATCTGTCTATTTGTTGAAGCTACCAGACAGGCCTTTTCATTATTTTGTCTAACACATTTTGATATGTAAGAATTAAGTTTAATAACAAATTCCAAATGCAAGCTTCATAAATAATTGATAAATTTACCATATGACCAGTAGCTAGGCCTATGCTAGTCATTGTTGATTGACGCTACATTGCTGGTGAGCTTGTAAAGTAAACAGTTAATATTGTCACCAAACAATATTTGGAGCTGGATATTTATGTCAATCTTTTCTCCCTACAATTTGACGTTTGCGCTGCACCCGATCCCATAGCTGTCCTAAACGTTTTGACCCGCGACCCCCAAAAAGCAGCGGTTCAAAGCTCGCGACCCCCCCCCATGCACACGAGTGCACATAATCACTGCGCAAACGTCGCCTGTCATTAGAGACATAAATGGCAAAGCATTTTCAAAACGCAAGACAAAGAAATACAAATCCGGTTGTAAAATGCAGTTCATCTGAAAGTCATTCATGTTAGCAGCCAATATTAACTAGGGATATCATTTCACTTCTCTGACCAGAGCAAGCAGATTCATAAGGCCTAACTGTATGCAGCGGAGGTTGCAGGATAGGGTGGAAAGCATGGTCTGTCAGTGCCGTGTGCTATCACTTGAGGGCCGCCTGCCCGCAGAATGCTCGTTGCCAACTGGGTAGACCCTCTTCCTCACAAATACCATAAATAATTTGCTAGAATGTTACATCTTCATACCATAATATTGAAGGCAGTGCGATGTTACAGCTATCGTTAGACATATAGCCAGTAGCCACCCAAACTAGGCCTATCTGAAATATGAAAATGATCAATGAAATCGCCAGGTAGCCTGTTATTGTTCTGACGAAGATGCGTCTGTAGTAGATTACTAAACTGTATTTTATATGACTAATATAAAACGTAGGCCTACTCTGTTTTTGCCAGAGAAAAGTAAGCAAGAGCTTTCTGGTCACTAATCTCTGGGTATGCGTACTCGCCTATAGGTGCCTATGCTGATGACTGGTCAACAAATCAAGACATGCAATTTTTGTGTTCTGAAACACAAATGAGATGTTTGAGACAATTTAGTGAAATACAGTAGGCTTATGTTAGAAATCAGATCAAATGGACAAAGATATAGAAAATACAAATGGTAGCCTATTAAAATATGAAAAATATATTTTTTCCTTTCAATTTCACACTCGCAACCCCCAAAACCATCTCACTTTGAGAACTGCGCTACCTACCCTGACATGTGTTGATTAACAGTTAGCTCGTCCAATCAGAGCGCAGAGTTTGCGTTTCACTAGAAAATCTGTTTCACTTTCTTTACAAGTCGATGCAGCAGCTACTGTCTCTGGATGCGTGGAGAGTAATCAAGAGACACCGTGCCACGAAATGAGTGACAAAACTTTACAAAACCTGCCCAGATAATTTCAAGTCATCAGTGTCAAGTCAAAGCAGAGTCTTGAGGCTCTAAGTCAAGTCATTTTATTTGCTATCAAGTCGAGTCTCAAGTCAAATTTGCAATTGGAGTCAGAATAGAGTCCAAGTCATGCAACCGAGTCCACACCGCTGATTATTCCAACCTCAGTGTGAAAATATACAGTATATAAAAACACAGGGAAATCAAGTTTGACTGCACTGGGCCTTTAACAAGGCTGAAGCTTGAGGTTACCCTCAAGACAATAAAAGCAACAAACGAGTATGAAGACAACAGTAAAATTGTGCTGTGGTCAGAGAATAAGAGGGTGTGATGACCGTATAAGAGGCTGTGGTAGCAGAGGCAGAGAGAACAGTAGAGAACAGCACTCACGGTTTCCCTGAGGCAGCGGACTGCAGGCTGGCGGGTAACCCTGGTACCCTCATGTGGGTGTGAGGAGACTCATAGCCCACCTGGAGGACACGTACAAAATGTTAGCTCAGGCATCTGACAGAGCAGTTAAAACTCACACTCTCAGAAAGCCTTCTCAAAACCACATAGTAGAAATGTACTGTTTTCCCACAGTAAATAATAAGTCCATACTACAAAGAGATATAACTGGTTTATGAGGTCATATAATTTCATTTTCAATAAAAGCCTACTCAGTGTGCAAGTGCATGTACACAGACACAGTTGAAGTCGGAAGTTTACATACACTTTGATTGGAGTCATTAAAACTCATTTTTCAACCCCTCCACAAATTTCTTGTTTAACAAACTACAGTTTTGACAAGTCGGTTAGGACATCTACTTTGTGCATGACAAGTAATTTTTCCAACAATTGTTTACAGATTATTTCACTGTATCACAATTCCAGTGGGTCAGAAGTTTACATACACTAAGTTGACTGTGCCTTTAAACAGCTTGGACAATTCCAGAAAATGGTGTCATGGCTTTAGAAGCTTTAGAAGCTTCTGACAGGCTAATTGACATAATTTGAGTCAATTGGAGGTGTACCTGTGGATGCATTTCAAGGCCTACCTTCAAACTTAGTGCCTCTTTGCTTGGCTCTTTGCTTGGCAAGTCAAAAGAAATCAGCTAAGACCTCAGAAAAAAAATTGTAGACCTCCACAAGTCTGGTTCATCCTTGGGATCAATTTCCAAACACCTGAAAGTACTACGTGCATCTGTACAAACAATAGTACGCAAGTATAAACACCATGAGACCACGCAGCCGTCATACCGCTCAGGAAGGAGATGCGTACTGTCTCCTAGAGATGAACGTACTTTGGTGCAAAAAGTGCAAATCAATCCCAGAACAACAGCAAAGGACCTTGTGAAGATGCTGGAGGAAACGGGTACAAATGTATCTATATCCACAGTAAAACGAGTCCTGTATCGACATAACCTAAAAGGCCACTCAGTAAGGAAGAAGCCACTGCTCCAAAACTGCCATAAAAAAGCCAGACTACGGTTTGCAACTGCACATGGGGACAAAGATCGTACTTTTTGAATAAATAAAAATAGAACCCTTTGGCCATAATGACCATCGTTAGGTTTGGAGGAAAAAGGGGGAGGCTTGCAAGCCGAAGAACACCATCCCAACCGGGAAGCACGGGGGTGGCAGCATCATGTTGTGGGGGTGCTTTGCTGCAGGAGGGACTGGTGCACTTCACAAAATAGATGGCATCATGAGGTGGGAAAATTACGTGGATATATTGAAGCAACATCTCAAGACATCAGTCACGAAGTTAAAGCTTGGTTACAAATGGGTCTTCCAAATGGACAATGACCTCAAGCATACTTCCAAAGTTGTGGCAAAATGGCTTAAGGACAACAAAGTCAAGGTATTGGAGTGGCCATTACAAAGCCCTAACCTCAATCCTATAGAAATTTGTGGGCAGAACTGAAAAAGTGTGTGCGAGCAAGGAGGCCTACAAACCTAACTCAGTTACACCAGCTCTGTCAGGAGGAATGGGCCAAAATTCACCCAATGTATTTTGGGAGGCTGGTGGAAGGCTACCCGAAACATTTGACCCAAGTTAAACAATTTAAAGGCAATACTACCAAATACTAATTGAGTGTATGTAAACTTCTGACCCACTGGGAATGTGATGAAAGAAATAAAGGCTGAAATAAATCCTTCTCTCTACTATTATTCTGACATTTCACATTCTTAAAATAAAAGTGGTGATCCTAACTGACCTAAGACAGGGAATTCTTACTAAGATTAAATGTCAGGAATTGTGAAAAACTGAGTTTAAATGTACTTGGCTAAGGTGTATGTAAACTTCCGACTTCAACTGTTTATATATATATATTCCGTTTCCCTCTCGCTCTCTTTCCGTTTACCTTCCCTCCCTCACTACCCCATCCCTCTCTCACCACTGGTGATCGTCCATATCCGGCGGCAGCGGCTGCAGAGCCGTTCATCTGGGGGGAGACCAGGTGGAGCCCCGCCCCATAGGCTGCCGCTGCCCCCACCAGCTCCCCGTTCACCCCTGGAGGGGGCAAGCTAAACGCCCCGGGGGGATACGCTCCCTGCACCGCCAGAGGGTTCCTCAGACCCAGAGCTGACGGGGAGAGGAGAAAAGGGGAGAGAGGAGATAAGATTAAGAATCGGGGTCCTCCTGAGTGGTGCAGCGGTCTAAGGCACTGCATCGCAGTGCTAGAGGCGTCACTACAGACCCCCGTTCGATCCCGGCCTCTGTCACAACCGGCTGTGATTGGGAGTCCCATTGGGCAGCACTCAACTGGTCCAGCGTCGTCCGGGTTAGGGGAGGGTTTGGCCGGGGGGGCTTCACTTGGTTCATCGCACTCTAGCGGCTCCTTGTGGCGAGCCGGGCGCCTGGAGGCGGACCTTGGCCGTCAGTTGGACAGCCAACACCGAGAAACGGTGTTTCCTCCGACACATTGGTGCGGCTGGCTTCCGGGTTAAGCTGGCGGGTGTTAAAGAGTATGTTTCGGAGGACGCATGACTCCACCTTCGCCTCTCCCGAGCCCGTTAGGGAGTTGCAGCGATGAGACAAGGCTGTAACTACCAAATTGGATACCACCAAATTGGGGAGAAAAAAGGGTAAAAAATAAAAATGATTTAAAAGATTAAGAATCGTGCCTCCCGGGTGGCGCATTGGTCTAAGGCACTGCATGTACCACCAGAGACTCTGGTTTCGAGCCCAGGCTCTGTCGTAGCCGGCCGCGACTGGGAGGTCCATGGGGCGGCGCACAATTGGCCTAGCGTCGTCCGGGTTACGGAGGGTTTGGCCAGTAGGGATATCCTTGTCTCATCGCGCACTAGCGACTCCTGTGGCGGGCCGGGCACAGTGCGCGCTGATCAGGTCGCTAGGTGTACGGTGTTGGATGCGAGCTGTGTTAAGCAGTGCGGCTTGGTTGGGTCATGTTTCGGAGGACGCATGGTTCTCGACCTTCGCCTCTCCCGAGTCCGTACTGGAGTTGCAGCGATGAGACAAGACTAACTACCAATTGGAAAGAAAAGTAATTTAATATTTTTTTTTTTACTAAAAGCTAGAATCCAACAGAGACCAGTAGCTGGTGTTTACCTTAGAACTATGAATACAGAGATGGAGGAGACACAAAGAGAAGTTTGTAGTGCTTTGTTCCAATAATCAACAACAACAACAAAAAAGGTGTCAGCTCAGTTGGTAGAGCATGGCGTTGCAACGCCAGGTTTGTGGGTACGATTCCCACAAAAATGAAAATGTATGCACTCACTACTGTAAGTAAGTCTGGATAAGAGCCTCTGCTAAATGACTAAAATGTAAATCTATATTACTTCAGGTTGAATTGATCCAGTTGCATTTTTCTATCCTCATTCTATTACCTACCTTGGGTGTATTAATTTTCTTGGGAAAGGACATGATTCCCATTAGTGTGGCTGATAGAGTTAACACTGTTAGATAAGACAGAGACCCTGTGTAAACAGCCAGCCTGGGAGCCAGCTCTGATCCTCTATGCAGGGTTCCACATCAAACAGGCTCAAACGCATAGCTCTCTGCCACAGCAGCGAGATCATCACAAGAGCACTACTGCACTCTGCTGGCCGGTCTGCCACACAGCAGTGTGGAGCCACTTGACTACTGAATGGGAGCTGCTGGGAGGGGAGATTGATGCATTGCAATAGACTGACACAGCATACTTATGAAAGTGTCAGAGTCAGTCACCTCTCCTAAACTCCCAGCTGAAAATCCACACAACTGCACATCTCTCACAAACACATCAGGTAACCCATGTCAAGGGCATTTTGTTTGGCTCAGCTGGTTGGAACATGGCTTACCATTTTGATTCAAGCATGGACTCAAATACTGAATGCAGATGGAAACTGTAGGTTGCTTCAGACAAAATCTGATAATCAATGATCAAGGCTGATATTTAAAAACCTAGTGAAAACTTCAGTACACATGTGATCCATGATGTTCTTGGTTTTACCCAGAGGGTCAACGCCAGGTTTGCCAGGGACGGGCCGGAACTGTGGGGGTGCACTGGGGCCGGGGGTGGAGGAGTCCTGGGAACCATGGGGGGTGCCTGGCTTCATACCTGGGGTACTGGACTTCTCCCTCTGAGACAGAGAGATAGAGAGAGAGACAGACAGAGAGACAGAGAGACAGACAGACAGACAGACAGACAGAGAGACAGACAGACAGAGAGACAGAGAGACAGACAGACAGACAGACAGAGAGACAGACAGACAGACAGAGAGACAGACAGACAGACAGACAGAGAGACAGACAGACAGACAGACAGAGAGACAGACAGACAGAGAGACAGACAGACAGACAGACAGACAGACAGAGACAGACAGACAGAGAGACAGACAGACAGACAGACAGAGACAGACAGAGAGACAGAGACAGACAGAGAGACAGAGAGACAGAGAGACAGAGAGACAGAGAGACAGAGAGACAGAGAGACAGAGAGACAGAGAGAGACAGAGAGAGACAGAGAGAGACAGAGAGAGACAGAGAGAGACAGAGAGAGACAGAGAGAGACAGAGAGAGACAGAGACAGAGAGAGACAGAGAGAGACAGAGAGAGACAGAGACAGAGAGAGACAGAGACAGACAGACAGAGACAGACAGACAGAGACAGACAGACAGAAAGAGACAGACAGAAAGAGACAGACAGAAAGAGACAGACAGAAAGAGACAGACAGAAAGAGACAGACAGAGACAGAGAGATGGGGGAGAGGTGGAGGGAAGGAGAGAGCGAGATGGGGAGAGGAGGGAGGTAAAGATTGAACAGTGTGAAAGAGAACGAGAGGGTGTGAGAGAAGAGATCGTGTGACGTGAATGTGAGATATCCTTCCATCACACCACAGTTATCAGAGAGACACTAGGTGCTAATGCTGTGGAGTTACATGAACGACACCCAACATGGAGAAACCATTTGGAATGGAATATTTAACAGATGGCTTCTGTATCACTGCTGTTCTATGTATCTAGAATATATCTATGCTGTAGAGCGGTCATGTAGAAATGCAGTAATTCACTAAGGCTCAGTAAGGCTAGGGTCACAAGGGATGTGAGCGTCCTTGACACAGAGTTGAGGCTGAATGGAAGGACCATCACTGGAACTAAGTGTGTGGGCTGAGAATGCCTCACCATACATACACGCACTCATCTTACCCCGGGCATAACTGTATGAAGCTGTGCGTTTGTCTCACAATAAAGGCATGTAATGGACTGATGCTGCGCATACCGGTGGCTCCCGGTCCTTGCTGCGGGAGGGGGAGGCTTGGCTGCTGGAGGAGGCCAGGGACGCAGGGCTGGCCTGGGGAGGGGCGTCTTTACGAGACGGGGGCAACTTGTCCAGGCCGTTTTCTCTGGACGAGTAGGAGTGGACACTGCGGGGGGACGAGGGGTCCTGGGGGACGGGGGACGGGGGGGGAGTTTACCAGCCATGTCTCCACAATGTTTCTCTCATCAATCTGTATCAGTCAATTATCAGAGTGATTTAGGGGATTTGAACTGAGATGCAAAGACAGGCCAACTCACCTCATCCACCACCAAATTATCATCACTCTTATCCGCATCGCTGCCCTGCAATCAAAATGTGGGATATTAGTTAGAAATGTGCACGCACACACACACCTAATTACTGAATTAAAGTGACACACACACACACATATTGCTAAATCAACTTTTCAGCGATGCAGCATACTAACATAGTCCGTCATGAACTCCTTCTCATCTGCCCTCCTCTTCTTCCCGTTGCTGAGGTAGTCTGCTGAACGGCCCTTATCCCCGTTGGACATTGAGCTCTGAGGGAAGGAGGAGGAAGAGAAGGTGATGAGGCGAGAGGAACTGTATAAACCATGTCAACTTCATAACCACCCCGGCTAAATGTGATGGGAAAAATCACACAGCATCGACTGGGGCTCAGTGTCTGAGGGCGATTGAGGATCGAGGTGAAGTGTAATATGGTGAAGTGTACTATATTGCAGTGTACTTGGGTGTAGGGAACTTGGGTGTAGCGTTCTCACCGGTCCAGCTTCACGGTCTACGTCCATGATGGGCAGCATCGCCCCGCGTCCCCGCAGCCAGCCAAAACAGAGCAAACACAATACAACATGACTATCGCCATTCTCACACATGGTCTTTTCTTTAGCATGTCTATTTCTTTAGCATATCACTATCAATTTCACACATTATTAGCCCAACCCAATCATCTCCAACTATCTAGCCAAGCCCCAGCCTAGACCAAACCATACACATCTCATTCTTTTTCAGTCTAATCCATCCCTACCAGTCCCGTCCTTCTCCATCCTGCTCCCCTTCCTGTCCCCGTCCTAGCCCATACCTCTGTGGTGCTCTGCGGCGGCTGCAGCAGCGGCAGCCTCCAGGTGGGCCCTCTCGTGGCCCTCCTTGGCAGCCAGCTGGGCCCCCAGGGCCCCAGACAGAGCCAAGAGTCCGGACCCTCCGCCCAGCGCCAGGCCAGGGTGAGGGAGGCCCCCAGGATGGGGCCCCATTTGCATACTGTGCAGACCCTGCAAACCCTGGGCCACATGCTGGGAGAGGTGCTGAGCCTGCAGCTGTTGCTGAAAGGAGGAGAGAGAAGACAATGCAGGGTTAGAGGTGGGCTGTACAGGGGCTGAAGGGGGAAGTATACAGAAAGAGGTCTGTCTCCAGTGATGCAGGAGCCCATGCATGGTGCCATCAAAGATGGAGGGAGAGTGGAGGGAAGGAGAGTCTCCCTAGGAGAGAGAAGACTGCCACAAAATCAATCCATGGAGTGCATGATTGTTAAAAAGATGTGACGTGAAAAAAGCCAAGAAAATCATAATCTCTCAAATAATTGTATTTCTTCACATAACACTAAAATATTTTTCTCAGACTGTAAAAATCTATGCAATGTGCAATTTGAAAGTCGTCTGGTCTGGTTTGGTGAGGCCATTGAGTTGTCTCTTGGCACACAGCAGTAGCATTGTGCAGACACACACAAACAGTGTCATCTTTCATCCCTCTCTCTTCTCCCTCTCCATTTCCTAACACTCATCTCAGCCTGTTCCAGTCAGACCTGCACTAAGTGACCAATTTGTCTGTGTGTGTGTGTGTGTGCGTGTGTGTGAACCTGTGGGCATGCTGGGAGGAGGGGGAATTGGCTACCCACAGAAAGCACAAACAAAATAACCGAAATAAAGATGTATGAGAGGATGAGTTAAACACTGTATGAGGTAGAGGAGGGAGTCCACGTACCCCTATCGACGCATTTAACTCCCCCATAGTCACCTGCTTGGCGCGCTCCATGGCCTGGACCACCTGTTGTTGGTGCTGTGGGACAAGCCAAGGTAACAGTGAGATGGGGAGAGGAGAAACTTAAATAAAAGTCTGCATTTTAACTAAATGTAAATACATTCAATAAAAAAAACGTGGTACATATAGCAAGGGTTAGAACCGGTTCAGGGAACAGAACCAAAAACAACAAAATTATTTTAGGAACAGAACCCGAACCAAAAACAAAATTGATCAATACTGTTCCGGAACAGAACCGTTATTTTAAAAGCATGTGAACCGGTTAACACTAGAACCACCATAGGCCAACATCCACCAACGTTTGATTTTGTAAATAAAATAAAAAAACAGCCCAAAAGCAAATCTTTGTCTAGCTCCTTCCCTGACTTCCTTATATTTGTATTTTACACTGCTCATTTGTCAGAATTTTGAAATCATAAACAGAAAAAGTATTGAGCCTTTTTACTTGTTTTTTCCCCACACCTACTCTTAACTGTAGGACCTTATAGTACCCAGCCAGGCGCTAATGGGTCCCTCTCTCTCGCCTCACTGAATGAATGAATGACAAAATGGGCAATATTTGTGCACCTTACCCCACAATTCATTTTTAAATGAAGCCTAACTGAATGATAAGGAGGGTGAAGAGGTTGATTTAAATTTAGAAAGATAATAGTCTAATGAGAAGTTTGTTATGCCTATTTTATCAGCGGCAAATCATTTGACCGCACGCCTTGCGGGTTAATACCATTCTCTTTTACATTTTACTTCGTAAAAGAAGCTGTTATGGGACTGTTTTATGTACTAAAACTTTAAACTAATAACATGTATTGTAAGGGAAACGAACATGTGCTATGTGTTGCAGTAGGTCTTTAGAATAATGTGAAACATTATTTGTGTCTCTTTCCAGAGACGCAAACGATGCCAGCCCACTGAATGAATGACAAATGGATGGAATGAACGATAATTGTGCAAGTTACTTCACTATCAAATTTAAAATGAGGCCTAACTGAATGATGAGGGTGAAGAGGTTGATTTAATATAGAACAACAATAGTGTAATGATGAGCTAATGTTATGCCTATTTATCAGTGTTTCATTTGAATACTTTGACCACATGGCTTGTAGGTTAATACCTTTCTCTTTTACGTTTAACTCTGTAAAAATGACCTGTTACAGGACTGCTTTATTTACTGTAACTATTACTAATCAAATGTATTGTAAGGGAAACGAGAACATGCTATGTGTTACAGTGGGCCTTTAGAATAATGCAAAACATATCCTTGACTCTATCCAAGTTGATGAGCAGGAAAGAAACAATGACAGTCAGCCTGCACAGCTGGCTGAAGAACTACTAAAATAGTGACTTTGTCAGACAGCATTAGGCAACAGCTCTATAGAGATTAGACGATGACTTATAATGAAATAATAATAATTTTATTAAAGTCATGAGAATAAATGGTTACTAAGTGATAAGCAGTAAATGGGCCATCACTACCATCATAGGACTTCAATTAATGTTTTTACTCTGTGGCACAGCATCTGTGTTAATGTGTGTGTCTGCTTCCTGGTGGTACTGTACGTTTGAATGTTATACTGGGACTTCTTTGTTACGAGGAGCATGCATGTGCACCAGTCTGTGAGTGGATGTCAGAGAGATATTGAACGTGTTACTGATGTGTTAATATGCGTGACCGTATGTATGTGTGTTTCACCTCCTGTGACAGGAAAGGGATGAGCTGGGCACAGATCACATTCAGGCGCTTGGCGATCTCCGTCTGCAGAAAAAGAGAGGGCGAGTGTGTGAGGGAGGACACTGTGTTTTTGTGTGTGCTCATCAAAGCAAAACACACCCCCCCAAAACCTTAGCAGGGCTGGCTGCGAGGGCCAGTGTGATAAATATTTCAGCTCCACACATCTGGTCCATGCAAATCCAAACACTGCCAGGGAGCCCAGCTAAAATATTCATGGCCAGCATCTGTGTGTGTGTGCCTACTTGCTGGGGGTCAGTGGGCTTAGCCATGGGCGTTTGCCTCTCTGATCCACACAGCTCTCCCTACCTCCCCTCATTAACTTAGCGGTGGCCCCCAGCAAAACTGTTAAGACCAGTAATGATATTCATGCAGAGATGATGACAACATCATTATGACTGGGGGTCATTAGTCTTGCTGACAGCTAGCCTCTGCTGTACTGTTTCCCTCTCTCCGGCCGGCCACACAGCCCCACACCATTCTCTACTAAGTGATTTATTGATGCTGTGGTGAACTCCCACCCACATCCTCCTTCACACTCTTCTTCCTCTCCTTCTCGTCCCCCCCCCCCCCCCCCCTTCCATCCACTTCCCTCTATTCTGCAGACAGGCAGTGCCCACCCTTCAGCACTCTCCTCCATACATCCATCAGCTCCCTCCCCAGGGAAACACAATGATTTCTTGTTAGAGAACGCCAACTACTGAATGTCATCTTCAGGAGAGGGGGAGCCAGGGAGATTGGAGAGAAGGGCAGCACGGTGGGAGATAGAGAATGAAAATGAGAGCAAGAGAAAGAGGATAAAGAGGGGAGAACAAAATGGGAGAGTGAAATGAAAGGGGAGGCTCTTGTGCATTTGAGGAATTGACAGCCAATGAGGCAGGATGCATAAGGAGGTGAAGGAAGAGCTAGAGAGAAAGAAAGAGAGAAGGAAGGAGGGTGATTTGTGTGGCTTGTCAAAAGCAGAGCGATTGAGATGGCGAAACGAAGGGAGAGAGCAGACGCTCTGAAGGCAGTGACCTGATTTAAAGTGAAATTCAGCAGCATGGACTGTATACCTGCAGGAGAGAGGGAGGAAAAGACTAACAGAGATGGGCAGAGATGGAGGTTATAGAGAAGGGGGGGTATATGAGAGAGAGAGAGAGAGGAGGAGGTGAGAGAGAGGAGGAGGTGAGAGAGAGAGAGGAGGAGGTGAGAGAGAGAGAGGAGGAGGTGAGAGAGAGAGAGGAGGAGGTGAGAGAGAGAGAGGAGGAGGTTAGAGAGAGAGAGGAGGAGGTTAGAGAGAGAGAGGAGGAGGTTAGAGAGAGAGAGGAGGAGGTTAGAGAGAGAGAGGAGGAGGTTAGAGAGAGAGGGGAGGAGGTTAGAGAGAGAGAGGAGGTGGTTAGAGAGAAAGAGGGAGATACAGAGAAAGAGGGAGATACAGAGAAGGAGAAAGTTAGAGAAAGGGAGGGAGAGGGAGGGAGGGAGGAGGGTAAAGTCAGCAGCGGTAATAGAGAGGAATTTTGAGGGGAGTAAAGAGGATGTTCCAGCTGCTTTAGGAAGGGCACATATCTCCTCTTGTCTGTCTAGAAATAAAAATTCTGTTTGCAGATCCTATTAATGCAACAGCAGCACAGTGTCATGGGTCCACCATGGGCGGATTAGCATTTTGTGCTGGAGGCCAGTTCACTAGATTCTCCCAGCAGCATAGCATACATACATAACTCCTCTAGACCCAGATTGACTAGAAAGGGAGGGAGGGAGAGGGGCAGAGATGACAATGGAAGGCAGTTGTACTCACCTGTTTGTGCATTTCAATATTAAGGCCGTAGGACATCTCGTAATACTGTAAAAATGAGACGTAAATCGATGGTTATACATTTGCATATATGTAGATCTACAAAGACAATACACCTTTCAAGGCTAGATGAGTGGGCGAATCGTTTTGTTTCATTTATTTTGTGCCCTCAGCTCCAAGCTATGCCAACCTGGCATGTGAGCCCAGAGATCGTGTGTCAATCAATCGGTTCAGAACAAGGATGGAAAATCATCATCGGGCAGAGCTCAAATCATTTAAAAACAGCCGTCTCTTATGTGACATTCTGACATGTCATTTTCAACAGGGTTGGTTGAGGAGTAAGTAGTAAGTGGTTTGTCAGCTAGGTGGAAGAAATAAAGAGATGGAAGCGTGTGTGTGTGTGTGTGTGTGTGTGTGTGTGTGTGTGTGTGTGTGTGTGTGTGTGTGTGTGTGTATGAGACAGCTGGCTGTTTGTTCTGTCGCTGTGCCAAGATTCAGAGCTGTTGCTAGGCAACTTGCAGACTCCAAAATCCAGAGCCCAAAAAAAGAAGCGAGAAATGGGTAGAGTGCCAGGCCTGTGCCAGGCTCCCACATAGCTCCTTTTGCAACAGTGGGGCCTGGCACCACAGTCAGCTGCGGTTAGGGGGCTCTCTGATCACACCTCATCTGAACACCGCCTGCTCTAAGGGAATGTGGAGGATTACCCATATTTGGGCTGGAGACAACACACGTGTGGTCCATGTGGTTTCCAGTGGGTGTGATGTTTAGTCCCTTGCCAGATGCTGGCATCAGTGGTGTTGTGTAGTCAACACACACAGCCAGTCTAGCCCGAGACAGTTCCAAAAAAGGTCCAGTTGCCAGGACCACAAATACAAATTCCATCTTGACATTGTTGCCCTAGAGCACACAAAAACCATACATACCTCGGCCTAAACATCAGCGCCACAGGTAACTACCAAAGCTGTGAACGAGCCGAGAGACAAGGCAAGAAGGGCCTTCTAAGCCATCAAAAGGAACATAAAATTTGACATACCAATTAGGATCTGGCAACAAAAAAAATACTTGAATTAGTTATAGAACCCATTGCCCTTTATGGTTGTGAGGTCTGAGGTCCACTCACCAACCAAGAATTCACAAAAATGGGACAAACACCAAATTGAGACTCCGCATGCAGAACTCTGCAAAAATAATTTTCTGTGTACAATGTAAAACACCAAATAATGCATCCAGAGCAGAATTAGGCTGATATCCACTAACAATCAAAATCCAGAAAAGAGACGTTAAATTCTACAACCACCAAAAAGGAAGTGATTCACAAACCTTCCATAACAAAGCCATCACCTACAGAGATATGAACCTGGAGAAGAATCTCCTAAGCAAGCTGGTCCTGGGGCTCTGTTCACAAACACAAACAGACCCCCAGGACAGCAACACAATTAGACAACCAAATCATGACAAAACAAAAAGAGTAGGGGGTATAGGATGGGGCTGAGCGCGTACCCTTGTGAAGGTAGGAAACACCTCCAATTCGCTGATTCTCAACACTATGGCCACACAGGGTGCGTGCTCAGCCCCCTCCTGTACTCCCTGTTCACCCATGAATGCGTGGCGATGCACTCCAACTCAATCACCAAGTTTGCAGACGACACAACAGTAGTGGGCTTGATTACCAACAACGACAAGACAGCCTACAGGGAGGAGGTGATGGCACTCAGTGTGGTGTCAGGAAAACAATCTCTCACTCAACGAAACAAAGGAGATGATTGTGGACTTCAGGAAACAGCAGAGGGAGCATCCCCCTATCCATATCGACGGGACAGCAGTGGAGAATGTGGAAAGTTAAGTTCCTCGGCGTACACATCACAGACAAACTGAAATGGTCCACCCACACAGTCTGGTGAAGAAGGTGCAATAGCGCCTCTTCAACCTCAGGAGGCTGAAGAAATTTGGCTTGATACCCAAAACCCTCAAACTTTTATAGATGCACAATTGAGAGCATCCTGTTGGGCTGTATCACCGCCTGGTACGGCAACTGCACCGCCCACAACCGCAAGGCTCTCCAGAGGGTGGTGTGGTCTGCACGCATCACCAAACTATCTGCCATCCAGGACACCTACAGAACCCGGTGTCACAGAAAGGCCAAAAAGATCATCAAGGACAACAACCACCCGAGCCACTGCCTGTTCACCCCGCTATCATCCAGAAGGCGAGGTCAGTACAGGTGCATCAAAGCTGGTACAGAGAGACTGAAAAACAGCCTCTAACTCAAGGCGATCAGACTTAAACAGCCATCACTAACACAGAGGCTACTGCCAAATACAGACTTTATTTATTTAGAAAAAAATGTAGCCTTTATTTAATTAACTAGGCAAGTCCGTTAAGAACAAATTCTTATTTACAATGACGGTCTACCAGGGAACAGTGGTTAACTGCCTTGTTCGGTGGCAGAACGACAGATTTTTTACCTCGTTAGCTTGGGGATTCGATCCAGCAACCTTTCGGTTACTGGCCCAAAGCTAAAGTGATTAGGCTACCTGCCCCCCCCGAAATCATTGCCGACTTTAATAAATGGATCACTAGTCACTTTAAGTCACTTTATAATGCCACTTAATAATGTTTACATATCTTGCATTACTCATCTCATATGTATATACTGTACTTTATACCATCTAGCTAAACATGTGTATGTGACAAATACAATTTGATTTGAGAATTCTTTCCAATGTGTCAAGTAGTTAACAAAAGAAAACTGTGCAAACTAGAACGCTATTTGGTTCTAAACAGAGACAGAACACCTGACCACAGTGACTGACCCACACTTAAGGAACGCTTTGACTATGTACAGACTTAGCGAGCATAGCCTTGCTGTTGAGAAAGACCGCCGTAGGCAGACCTGGCTCTCAAGAGAAGACAGGGTATGTGCACATTGACCACAAAATGAGGTCACTTCCTAACCTGCCAAATGTATGACCATATTAAAGACACATATTTCCCTGAGATTACACAGATCCACAAAGAATTCGAAAACAAACCCGATTTTGATAAACTCCCAAATCTACTAGGTGAAATACCAGTATGCAATCACAGCAGCAAGATGTGTGACCTGTTGCCAGAAGAAAAGGGCAACCAGTGAAGAACAAACACCATTGTAAATACAACCCATATTTATGTTCATTCATTTTCCCCTTTGTACATCGTTACAACACTGTATATAGACATATGACATTTGAAATGTCTTTATTCTTTTGGAACTTCTGTGAGTGTAATGTTTACTGTTAATGTTTATCTACTTCACTTGCTTTGGCAATGTTAACATATGTTTCCCATGCCAATAAAGCCCTTGAACTGTCTGCCTGCTCAGTGAAACACAATAAATCTCAACTCTTCTCCTGCAGACAAGGATCATCAGCATGGTGTTTGTTAGAACACCCAAGGTGGAGTGGATTGAGTGTTTGTTGTCGACTGTGTTTGAGGGTCTCACCATAACATAGTGTCTCTGGATCTCAGTCTTCTCTGTGGCCAGTTTCTCACACTCCATCTTCAGGCTGTAAGGAAGAGGTTAAGATTTACAAGAGAGCAGATACTCATATCTATATAATACACACCCTGTTCAAATGTGTTCATACAATATATTTCAAAACGTTTTCCCACACCCACAAAGACACACAGAGCCAGAAATACACACATTAACTAACAAACACATCCATGTTTAGTAGGCAGTGCAGACACCTGCAGATAGATGTATGCCAGCAGAGATAGGATTGGGCAGGTGACAGGACATTATCGCTTCAGAGCACACCAGGAATAGTTGAGCTCACACTTAGCGCTTGCCTCCCAGCCAGACCATACCTGGCTGCAGTCTCTCCCAGGACCGAGGTGTCATTGAAGGGCAGGGATGGGTCGCACCGCTCCCTCCCAATCTCCTCCCTCTCTCCATTTGTCCACCTCCCCCTTCTAATTGCCCTTGGTCTGTCCCCTCCCTCTCACTATTTATCAGTCCCCTCCTCCCTCAGTCCTTCTGTCTTTGCCAAGTCACCCTGTTGTGGCCATGACCCACCATGGAACCCCAGGAATCGTCAGCCAAGCACACACACAGCGCTCCTTTAAGGAACTAGCCATCGACCTCCCCTCCACCGTGTCCTCTAACACACACATCCTCCCTCCTCCCCAGTCCAGGGTTGTACTTCACCCCGGCGGGCATGCTGCTGACTTGTTTGTTTGTAGCAGATTTATGCGGGGGAGAGCAGTGAGGGCCTGGGAAATTAGAATATGATTAATACTGCAACATTACCAGACTACAACAGGTAATAACAGCACATCCGCTCCCCTTCAGAAGGCCGGCGCTGCCACCCATAATTGACTCATTTATCACCGCCAGGGAGGAGACGGGAGGGGGAGGAGATTGAGGGATGGGAAGGGCGGGTGAGAGCTCGGGGGATTCAATTCATTCCCCTGATAGATTTCATTATAGTGGAGTAGCCCCCCCGCAGAGATCCCCATGGCAGGATTTCTGAGAAGTGACAATTCTATTCGTATCAGTTCACCATGACAAGGGCCAGACTGGGCGTTTCCGAGGGTGACTTTCGTCAAGTTGTGTGGAGGGAAACATGCTAACACCGATTAATAATATACAAACACCGACCCTGGGATTAGGAATAACTGTTCTCAGATCAGGGTAAATATAAGTTTCATAATATTTAATGGATTTACAACATGTAATTAAAGTACAGGAAACAGTCGAGCTGAGTGAAGTGGTAAGCCCTTACTGAGGTTCCAGAGGACTCTTGAATGCTGAGGGGGCAGGAGAGATGGATTCTCAGACAGGCAGATTATCAGGAGTTTAGAAGACTGGCATGTTGTATCCAGACTGGGATTCAGTGGGAAAGTGCATTCATTGAGGCAAAAGTCTAATTAAATCCCACAGGTCACAGACAACGCCGAAGAACATGGCTGACGTTTTACATTCTCCCAACCAATTGTGCAATTTTGTTATACGCAACTTTAACTTAGTGTACTTCATGTTGCTGCTACCGTCTCTTATGACCGAAAAGAACTTCGGGACATTAGAAAAGCGATTACTCACCACGGACTGTAAGAAACTTTTTCCTTTAACGAGTCCGACGAGAAGGATATCCTGCATTCACTGGATCAGGCCAAGATCCACGCTTTTGCATGAAGAAAAGACGCCGGAAAAGGGGACGCAGACTGGGGGGATCCTTCTGAGAAGCTGGAGGCGAGCGAGTAAACTCCCAATGCCTTCCATTCTACTTGCTAACGGGCAAATCGTTAGAAAATAATATTGATTAACTATTATTAAGAGTACCCTACCAACGGGACATTAAAAACTGTAACATCTTATGTTTCACCGAGACATGGCTGAACGAAGAAACAGACAATATTGAGCTGCCGGGATTTTGTTGCCGACCACCATCTACCAAGAGAGTTCTCATCTTTATTATTCGTAGCCATCTATTTCCCACCACAAAGCGAAGCTGGCACTAAGACCGCACTCAACCAACTCTATAAAAGGCCATAAGCACATCTATCACTCCAGTGTTTAATTACTAAATTGTAATTATTTCGCCACTATGGCCTATTTATTGCCTTACCTCCCTTATCTTACCACATTTGCACACACTATATATAGACTTAACTTCCTCTATTGTGTTATTGGCTGCATCTTTGTTGATTCCATGTGTAACTCTGTGTTGTTGTTTGTGTCACACTGCTTGTGCTTTATCTTGGCCAGGTCGCAGTTGTAAATGAGAACTTGTTCTCAACTAGCCAGCTGGTTAAATGAAGGTGAAAAAAAGCAAAGAAGAAAATGCCCAACCAGAAGCGGCGCTTCTAGTGGCCGGGGACTTTAAAGCAGTCAAACTTATATCAGTTTTACCACATTTTTACCAGCATGTCACATGTGCAACCATGGGGGGGGGGGGGGGGGGGGGGACGACAATCCTAGACCACCTTTACTCCTAGACCACCTTTACTCCACACACAGAGATGCATACAAAGCTCTCCCCCACCCTCCATTTGGCAAATCTGACCACAAGTCTATCCTCCTGATTTCTGCTTACAAGCAAAAACTTAAGCAGGAAGTACCAGTGACACGCTCAACACGGAAGTGGTCAGATGACGCGGAGGCTACCCTACAGGACTGTTTTGCTAGCACAGACTGGAATATGTCCCGCGATTCATCAGATGGCATTGAGGAATACACCACCTCAGCCATTGGCTTCATCAATAAGTGCGTCAATGACAACGTCCCCACAGTGATACATATCCCAACCAGAAGCCAAGGCTAGAGCTTTCAAGGAGTGGGAGACTAATCTGGACGCTTATAAGACACGCTATGCCCTCAGACGAATCATCAAACAAGCAAAGCATCAATACAGGATTAAGATTGAATCCTACTACACCGACTCTGACGCTCGTCGGATGTGGCAGGGCTTGAAAACTATTACGGAATACAAAGGGAAACTCAGACGTGAGCTTCCCAGTGACACAAGCTTACCAGACGAGCTAAATGCCTTTTATGTTCACTTCGTGGCAAGCAACACTGCAGCATGCACGAGAGCACCAGATGTTCTGGATGACTGTGTGATATTGCTCTCGGTAACCGATGTGAGCAAAACCTTTAAACAGGTCAACATTCACAAAGCCGCTGGGCCAGACGGATTACCAGGACGTGTACTCAAAGCATGCGCGGACCAACTGTCCAACTTCACTGACATTTTCAACATCTCCCTGACCGAGTCTGTAATACCTACATGTTTCAAGCAGACCACCATAGTCCCTGTGCCCAAGGAAGCGAAGGTAACCTGCCTAAATGATTACCGCCCCGTGACACTCACGTCGGTAGCCATGAAGTACTTTGAAAGGCTGGTCATGGCTCACATCAACAGCATCCTTCCCAGACACCCTAGGCCCACTCCAAATCACATACCACCCCAACAGATTACGCAATCTCAATCGCAATCCACACTGCCCTTTCCCATCTGGACAAATGGAACACCTATGTGAGAATGCTGTTCATTGACTACAGCTCAGCATTCAACACCATAGTGCCCACGAAGCTCATCACTAAGCTAAGGACCCTGGGACTAAACACCTCACTCTGCAACTGGATCTTGGACTTCCTGACAGGTCGTCCCCAGGTGGTAAGAGTAGGCTTCAATACGTCTCCACACTGATCCTTAACACAGGGCCCCTCAGGGGTGTGTACTTAGTCCCCTCCTGTATTCCCTGTTCACCCACGACTGCATGGCCAAACACGACTCCAACACCATCATTAAGTTTTCTGATGACAACAGTGGTAGGCCTGATCACTGACAACGATGAGACGGCCTACAGAGAGGAGGTCAGAACTAGCAGTGTGTTGCCAGGACAACAACCTTTCCCTCAATGTGAGCAAGACAAAGGAGTTGATCGTGGACTACAGGAAAAGGCGGGCCGAACAGGCCCCCATTAACATCGTCGGGGCTGTAGTGGAGCAGGTCGAGAGTTCCAAGTTCATTGGTGATGTGGACACCATCATGGTCCAAACATACCAAGAAAGTTGTGAAGAGGGCACGACAAAACTTTTTCCCCCTAAGGAGACTGAAAATATTTAGCATGGGCCCCCAGATCCTCAAAAGGTTCTACAGCTGCACCATCGAGAGCATCCTGACCAGTTGCATCACCACCTGGTATGGCAACTGCTCGGCATCTGACCGTAAGGCGCTACAGAGAGTAGTGCGAACGGCCCAGTACATCACTGGGGACAAGCTTCCTGCCATCCAGGACCTATAATAGGCCGTGTCAGAGGAAAGCCCATAAAACTGTCAGAGACCCCAGTCACTGAAGTTACAGACTGTTTTCTCTGCTACCGCAAGGAAAGCGGTACCGGAGCGCCATGTCTAGGACCAAAAGGCTCCTCAAAAGCTTCTACCACCAAGCCATTAGACTGCTGAACAATTCATAAAAATCACCACCGGACAATTTACATTGACCCCCCTTGTACACTGCTGCTACTCACTGTTTGTTTGCTACCTATGCATAGTCACTTCACCCCTACCTATATGTACAGATTACCTCAACTAGCCTGTACCCCCGCACACTGACTCGGTACCGGTGCCCACCGGTATATAGCCTCGTTATTGTTATTCTGTTACTTTTTATTTTAGCCTACTTATTTTCTTCTTCTTGAACTGCACTGTTGGTTAAGGGCTTGTAAGTAAGCATTTCACAGTAAAGTCCAAACTTGTATTCAGCGTAAGTGACAAAGTTTGATTCAATTTTTTGGGGGTTGATTTGACATACACCCTTCCCTTGTAATGTTTGACCTTTATGTCAGCCCATCTATACCATACAACAGCAGAGGAATATACCGCACATATACAGGCAAATATATTAAATCAATATTTATTGTGAATTTAGCACAGAAGATAGGATCACATTCAAAAAGAAATGTTACAATTCTCTCCTAGTGTTTATGGGGGGGGGGGGGGGGGGGGGCTCATTTTGTGTGTGCGACTGTGCGTGTGTGGGCATGTGTGTGTCTCCATGTCATTAAGTGACCACAAGAGCATAACAAGGGGGGGGTATTTCATGTAGAAATGATTGCCTGTAATAATTAGTCCATGGCTCAGCAGCATTCAGACAGAGGAGACGAGAGTGTGTGTATAGAAAGGAGGGAGTGGATGGTGTGTAGATGGAGAAAGATTAATTGCTCCGTTCTGAACACCCCCTGATCCGACCAGCATAATAAAGTTCTGAATCGGTTCAAACCCCCAAAAACGTAATTGTTCATATAGTTCCTTTTCGTTCATTTTTTAAGCTGTGAAATCAACATCGTTTTCACATTTAGCTCATTAAATTTACCCTACCAATTAGCACGGCTAGAGCAGCTTGCTATGGAACTTGTAAGGTAGTTGTTTACACGTTTAATTGGTCAGTTAAGTGCATGTCTGAGATGCGACAGAAATTTTACTGGTGAGTAGAGGGGGATGAAAATAACTTCACTGAATTACAGAATGATATACATTACAGAATGATATACTATATACATAATTAACCAGTTCTCAAGATATGAAAATAATGGTTCTGTTCCGGAATACTAGAGGATATGATGGTTCTGTTCCTGAATACTAGAGGACATGATGGTTCTGTTCCTGAATACTAGAGGACATGATGGTTCTGTTCCTGAATACTAGAGGACATGATGGTTCTGTTCCTGAATACTAGAGGACATGATGGTTCTGTTCCGGAATACTAGAGGACATGATTCTGTTCCTGGAAAAATGTAGCCATTTCCCAATTTTGGGGTTTGTTCCCTGAACCGGTTCCAACCCTGGTGGAGATAGTAGAAAGAGAGAGAGAAACACAGTGTGAGAGTAAGACAGAGAAATAGAGAGAGAAAGAGTGATATGGAGTCTGCTACATGTCAGCATGCTCTGCTCTCCCCATCACGGTGACAGCAGATAAGATGATCATCGGAATGCGCTACGAATCTGCAGCCTGCCAGCACTCAGACAGCTCTGTCAGCAGAGCACCATTACCCCAAGCACACACACACACACACAAACATGCACCGCACACACACACACACACACACACACCGCACACATGCCACCAGACCTACACTAAACACACACGATCACAAAGAAGCATGTTTGTGCACTGTAGTGCCCACACGCTCGATCACATGCACTATACCTCAATCAAAACAAACGTGGTCTCATTAAAATACCTTAGTGTAATTGCAGAGTATATTGCATGGTTCCAATGTGTGTCAGAGCTGTAGCAGCAGGTGGCTATGCTAAACCTCTGCTGCTACCTCTACTACCCACACACCTGCCTGGGATTCATTAGGCCACGCAATGGTTCCATTTCAAAACGTCTTGCAACAGAAAATTTAAATGAGCGATTGTTATTGGATGAGTCCAGGTCGTCGTCTTCACCTTGTTCCCAATGAGCGCGTCAAGGCTTGGACACAAAACGCCCCACTGACAGCTAGAGGGAAATTAATATACACAACAGATGCATGCGTGTAGCAAAGTCTTATTCTTATGAATAGCGTACGGTGTGGAGTAGGACAGGCCGGCTGGTGTGGAGTAGGACAGGCCGGCTGGTGTGGAGTAGGACAGGCTGGCTGGTGTGGAGTAGGACAGGCTGGCTGGTGTGGAGTAGGACAGGCCGGCTGGTGTGGAGTAGGACAGGCCGGCTGGTGTGGAGTAGGACAGGCCGGCTGGTGTGGAGTAGGACAGGCAGGTTGGTGGATGGTTGTTCGGGTTGTCGTGCTCAGTTCCCCCTCATCTCGTCCTCTCTTTTAAACCCCCCCCCCCAGCGCTCCACTCAGTGTAGCCTTTCAAGGGTGGGGGCAGTGCTCTTTGTACTAACTAGCATGTGTGAGTTTACAGTAAAGACAGTGTGCGCACACATGAGACTAGTTTACTGTACAGACGGTCCTTTCATGAATACATGCTCAGACCCACCCTGCTCACTTAAGCACCAACCAGTAACCACCAAACACATGCTCAGTCACACACAATCCCACAAAGACAGGCTGTGCCACACACACAAACAACCCTGAACCACAAACCTTGAGACAGTCATAAACCCAATGTTCCATCCGCTCACACACAGTTGTTTTGAGCACAGTGCTGGTATCAAAACAGTGTGATCCTGTCAGAGCAGAAGAGAGAAGTGGGTACTCTGTTCTCTGAGTGGCAGCATGGTAACAGTATGAGAGCCTCTCCTCCACTCTAGACCTCCATACACAACAACATCAACACACTGTTAGATGTGTGCCGGCGCTGACGTTCGTATGGAAACAGTGTTTCTATGTCACACATTCCCCAGTCAAGACAGATCCGTGTGTGTGTGCGCGTGTGTGTGTGTGTGTGTGTGGGGGGGGGGGGGGGGTTGTGTGTAGAGAGAATTACTGTAATGAGAGCCCCATGTCAGCAGCTCCCTCCAGTCTGCTGATTAGAGGTTGTTTAAAGAGCAGCTGCAGAACACACACACAAAACTAACTTGGCAGGCACAAACAAGTTCATTTCATGAAGTAGCAAGTGACCCACACATCTAGCTAGGTTTAATGAATGTCTTCCTCTTTGGGTCCGGATACTGTATCTTGTATCACACACACAAAGAACAAGAGGGTCACAAACACACAGAGAGACACACACAGAAAGAGACACCAGGAAAGACACATAACCCATTACTCCTAATCCCTTTACCTTGGTCTCTTTCCTGCCTCCTAATCCACTTAAGCAACAACGATCAGGCTCCAGCCACGATCAACAAGGCCAAAATACTAACTAAACCCTGCTATTTCTAACCCAGGTCTGAGTGTGAGGCTGCATTCAGCTTGTCGGTCTCGGTCCACTGTGGTGTGTGTGCGTGCCGTGTGCCATGCGTTTTAACCTAGAGTAAGTCTGATTAGTCTGTCAGTAATAGGTGAGTGTGTGCTCATGAGATCCTCTGTGGCGAGAGACCTGCAGCTTTCCTGTCTGTCTGCTGAGGGATACTAAGCAGGTCACCCCTAATCCAATAGACTGGTGTCTGTCCTAAACATGCTTTGCATAACACTATGTGTGTGGCTCTCTGCCGTAGAATGCTTAAGTCGAATCTAGAATCTGCTACAGAATGCAATTTATAGTTGGGGGATAATGAATTCAGTGTTAATCCATCAAGCTTGATTCTTGCCAATTTATATTTAGTTTATATTAAATGCACAGACTTTTGCCCCTACCTACATGTACATATTAACTCAATTATGTCTACTACCTCGTACCCCTGCACATCTACTCGGTACCGGTACTCCGTGTATATAGTTTCGTTACTGTCATTTTGTGTTACCATCTCCTTTTTTTGCAATTTTTTTCAAACTTTTTGGCTCTGCATTGTTGTGAAAGGGCTTGTGCGTAAGCAGTGACTTGTGAGTTCCCCAGTGACTTTTGGGTGATTATGGGATCTATGTTCTAATTGGGGTTCGAAAGCCTTCTATTTTAAGTTAATTGCCATCATGAATGTCTTTTAGCCAGGTTGCGATGACATAGTAGACAACTCTCTCTGTATTCAATTGAGGTGTCTGAAATTGGCAGCAAGGTCATCATGATGCTTTGACAGGGAACATACATTAGCTAGGAGGATAGTTTGGAGAGGTGGGTGGCTTTTTCTGGCTCTGACGTGTTGCCTCACTACGCCCTTCTTGACTAGTTGGTGTTTTGGTTTCTGTCCTTTTCATATAATCCGGTATGTCTGGAAAACACTCCGTCTCCCCATTCAAAGTGTGCCTTAGCAGGATTAGCCCATCCTTCTTGTAGCAGAGCACATCTCCGTTCCCCAGGGAGCACCAGCCTTCAGGTGATCCCAACACTAAGCATTTGATAAGGAAGAAGCATGTTGAGATTGCCAGAAAGTTGAGTTCGATGTTTCTGAACATATTGATCACATCTGTACACTTTATAATCCACAAAGGGGTAGGGGAATTATCCACATTACGGTATCACATAGAACAAGAAAATGTGCAGGGAACCCACACATTTTTTAAATTGCTGGCTTGTTTGAGAGAGAAACGAGTCACCGCCATGCAGCGCCACTGGAAGATATATCTGGAACCAGCCAGGCCTGTTTGAAAGCTGGCCCCCTGTTTGTATAGGGAGCCTTTCATCTGGTTCCTGGGAGCTGGGTGGAGGGAGAGGGGGCCATACAATAGAAGTTAGCTGGAGGAGAGGGTGGATGAGCTGATTCTGGCTGGTCGAATCAAAGCGGGGGACCGTGTGAAGGTGTGCCAAGAGAACAGAGAGCGGCAGAGCAGGCTGAGGCTGGGAGGCAGGCTGGGACGACACTGACAGCTAGAGTCCCACAGTCAAAGCCAGTCAGGCCAGCTCTGTCTACATTCTTACACATCAACCACATAGATAGAGACATACAGGAAGACAAACACACACACACTGAAACGCACACATACATGTTGGAATATTGTTATGGAGTCTCAATCTTCTGAGACTCCTTACCCCAACAACAGAGCACCAACCCAGCCCCAATGCCTAGCAGCCTACGGAAGGAAAACTCTCTCAAAGCCTTGAAACGCATAATAAACGACTCGTATACAGTTAACGACATCCATAAGATGCACGTTCCAGTTCATCTACTAACATAAAGGATGAAGAAAGCCTCCATCCATTGTTGTGCTTTTCCCCGTTTTCTTTCCGTGGCCCGTTTCTCCAATGTACTCTCTCACTTCTCCTCCCACTTCATCGCCCTCAGTACAAGCTGAGGTTGGGTCATGTGGGCCTTCTAGAACAGATCTAGTATATAACCACCCCACTCCTGCTTCTGGTCATGGTAGCCTAATAAGATGTTAAGCAGCTCTCCAAACCCTCTTGGCCCCTGTGAGCTACGTAAGCTGTAAACTAGCACATAAACAAACACGCACACAGAGAGAGAGGAGGCTGCCGTGTTGAGTTGGGTACTAGGGGAGGTTGTGCACCTGTGGTACTGGGTCTGGAGGAACTGGAACTCCTCCTTGATGCGGTCCAGGGTCTCTGGGTAGGTGAGCTTCAGGGCCTGGGGGGCTCCCGAGGCTGCAGCTGCCGCCGCGGACACTGAGGACCCAGGGGGTGGCTGGAGAGGTGCCTACGCAGAAAGACAATAAGCACTGTGAGCATATCTTGTCAAAAGTGTGAACATCTTTCAGACTCTATGTACAGGTAACTGCCAAAATAAAGGAAACACCAACATAAAGTGTCTTAATAGGGCGTTGGTCCACCATGAGCCAGAACAGCTTCAATACACCTTGACATAGATTCTGGAACTCTATTGGAAGGATGCAACACCATTCTTAGACAACAAATTCCAGAATTTGGTGTTTTATTTGATGGTGGAAAATGAGGTATCATGAGCCGCTCCAGAATCTCCCACAAGTGTTCAACTGGGTTGAGATCTGGTGACTGAGACAGCCATGGCATATGGTTTACATCGTTTATGCTCATCAAACCATTCAGTGACCACTCGTGCCCTGTGGTTGGGTGCATTGTCATGGCAGACAAAATAATGACCAAATAAACAACATGCCCAGCATTTTTATGCATGACCCTAAGCATGATGGGATGTTAATTGATTAATCAACTCAGGAACCACACCTGTGTGGAAGCAACAGCTTTCAATATACTTTGTGTGTTTCATTTACTCAAATTTTTCCATTAATTTGTCAGTTACCTGTACATAATCAGTATGTGTTGTGGTGATTTGGTAATAATGTTATACCTGTACACGTTTTATCACTGCATGTTTACATTCCAAGTCAGGTCAACATCCTTCACGTATGAATCTAATACCAGATGTGTGCCAAACACTAGTCAGGTCTGTGTGTGCGTCCTATGAGAAATGTGATTGTATGCATGGGGAGCAGTTGTGAGCTGGAGAGCCATGATGAGTTTCCTGGAGCTGAAGAACAAAGCTGAAAGACTCAGAGGGGTGTGTGTGTGTGTGTGTGTGTGTGAGCACAGAGAAGGGAGGGAGGATGAGACTGTCGGGAAACCAGGAGAGGCCAGGGAAGACAGAAACCATTGTGATGGGACAAAAAAAGTGTCAGGGCCAGATGTGTGAGGGGAGAACAAGGGTCTCTTGACCAAATTAAGACACTTGTTTAATATTAAGTCTGGGTTGAAAGGAAGGAAGGAGAAAGGGAGAATAGGCGGGACCCCATCAGGAGTAGCAACCCCAGCAGCCTGGCCTTCCTCTCTCTGAAGTAGAATCCTCGGTAGCCTGGCTCTCCTCTCTCTGGAGTAGCATCCCCGGTAGCCTGGCCCTCCTCTCTCTGGAGTAGCATCCCCGGTAGCCTGGCCCTCCTCTCTCTGGAGTAGCATCCCCGGTAGCCTGGCCCTCCTCTCTCTGGAGTAGCTTCCCCGGTAGCCTGGCCCTCCTCTCTCTGGAGTAGCTTCCCCGGTAGCCTGGCCCTCCTCTCTCTGGAGTAGCATCCCCGATAGCCTGGCCCTCCCCTCTCTGGAGTAGCATCCCCGGTAGCCTGGCCCTCCTCTCTGGTCCCTCTCTGCGGGACTTCGTGCAATTAGTTAGCAGGGCCTCAGAGGTAATGCTGCAGGACAGCCAGACAATGGGCCGGACCTTGGGCTAGCGACTGTCAATCTGTATCTCTGTCAATGGAGGCCCACCCCTCCGCCCTGGTGCTAAAGCTACATTGAAGGATATACGACAGGCCGTTCACACCACTGCTCTCTTTAATGAGAACAGAGGTGGTGTGTGTGTGTGTGTGTGTCTAGAGGAAATAATTGAGTGGGTATAGCGCCACTCATGGGCCCTATGCAGAAGAATGTCATTGGTTTATAAAGTGACATCAGTCACATTAAGTAGATGGCTTGTTCGTTCCGCTGGATTCCCTGGTGGAGGGGAAACTGGAGAAGGGAGAGGTCGAGAGAGAAGACATATGGAACTCAGCGCTCGGTCCTGCATGTGACTGCACTGTGGATCTGCACAGCACCGCTAAAAGCAGGTGTGTGTTAGTATGACATAGGCAGACAAGAAATATCCACCGTCATAGTAAGGATGAAGCCGGAGCTGGAATGTGAAGCTAACTGAAGCCAACAAGCTTTAGAAAACCCTGAGTAGATCTAGCTTAAATCGTAGTACACCCCTCAGGTCCACTGAGGTTCAAGAGAGGGGCTGCTCATTGTTCCAGCCTCTAACGAGCTCCTCTCCCCTGCCTGCTTGCCTGCGCTCCAACTCAATCTGCTGGCCAGATCCTCCCCCTGAGCACAGGCAGGGGCACACAGACTCCCTCGCTCTCACACACACACCAATTACTCTTCACAGGCCAGAGAAAGGCGCCTCAGGAACAAGAGCGCCATGGCCATTTTGTAGGAGGCGAGGGAGGTAAGGAGGGGGAATACTTCTGCCCTTCTCTCTCCACCTTCCACTCCCTTTTTTCTTGTTTTTCACCTCAGTGTGTGTGCGCTCCGGAGAACAGGTGCAGAGAGCCTTTTTGAGACAGAAATGGGGAGTGTGGGATCGAGGCTGACCCAGTAGTTGAGTTCGGTGATGGGGGAGATTTATGAAGACAGAGGAAACTGCTGCCTGGGCTTCTACTAACATCAGCCATTCTGGCTCTGATGCCCAGGTGCTGTTATGATTCAGGCCAACGTCAGAATAGATGCCAGCAGGCACACAGCAGACCCCTGTGGCCCCTCACGGAAACCACAATATGAACGAGTGGAGTGCTGCAGAGCAGACCCTCCATTAGCTGTCAGTCAGATGACTCTCTGATCCCTCTACCTCACTGGTCAGCTGCTCTGGTTTAGTGTGTGATGTCAGAGGTCACACTGCTGACCTGATCACCATTGGATTACCCAATCACCCACCCAGGCATCCAGCCAGCCAGCCAGCCAGATAGGACTCAAAAACGTACTCTCAAGTACAATACAATCCCTCTGATTACTCCAACCAATCCTGTTTGTCCCTATAGGAAGTCAGGGAATGTGCCAAGCTCCAAACAGCCATGTTCCACCGTGCCATGAAGAGCCAGAGGCTAGAGAGCACCATTAGGGTAAAGGAACCATAGGCAGTCAGGCTGCTATCTGATCAGCCACCTTCCTCCCTGAGTCCCCTGGTAATCTGCCCTGGTCCAGCTCAGCAAGGAATACATTGTAGTGATTAAATCAGGCCCCAGCTGGGAGCAGTAGTGGTGGAAAGGAAAGGAGGTGAAGAGGCATCCCAGGACAGTAATGGCTCTAATCAGGCCTAAGTTGTCTTTAATGGGCCTTTAAATAGGCTGGAGGAAGGCCTACAGGGACACCCCAGCCAGGGAAGACTGCCGCTGGGTGCTGGGCTGGAGATAGGCTGGCTGGGCAGCACACACAGCCTGCTGCTGCAAATGACTGATGCTTCATATATAGAGAGTGTCTGGCTGCTATTAAAGTCATACATGCTAACACACACACAGACAGACAGACATGCACAGACACACACCCTCTAAGGAACAGCGGGTGTGGCATTCCCTGCATGCAATCAATGTTGTTTTCCTTTTACTCCTTCTAATTAAACCAAATAGCACTAAACCACTATGACCTCACATCCCTTGATTCTCCCCAAAACACACACGACGCAACACGCCCACACACACCACACATACACGCCACAAGCGTGCACACACACCAAAGGTGAAGCCCCTTGAGGACTTCAGTTCTTTAGGTTACCTGCACTTCTATGCCAAGCAGTCTTCTCCCAGTCTCCAACAGAATAAGAACTGTAAACCAATCTAGCCAACGAACCATCCTGCTAATTACACTGTGCTTTCCCACAGAGCCGATCGTTCAGAGTAAACAGCCACCATGCTCCCTCACTGCTGGGGCACTGCCTGCCTGTCTGCACGCCCATCTCTGGGGACACAGTAGTGGGAAGGAGGGCATGGCAGACCTAACCCCGGCCTCCAGCTGGAGAACCATAGAAGAGTAACAGCCCCCTGCCCCCCTTCCACTCTCCCCCAAGCATTCCCCTACTGATTAAAACACAACTGTGAAACATGGCAATATATTGTCCTTGCAGAAAGCGTTTGAAGTTCAAGCCTCATATCAAATTATTCAAATATGATAGTCAACAAACCAGTTATTTGCATTTTAAAGCACCTCTGTGGGTGGATGACACGCACGCGCACACAAATACACGTAGACAAACGCACGCACACAATTGATCACAAGCGGCAGGGTCTCTCTGCTGTGATGTGGGAGTGAATGAGTGAGAGAAATGCCCCAGTTCTCTCTTACTAAGGGGAGGGCTGCTAGGCACCGCTTTCATTTGCGCTACACCTTTCTTTTTTCCCCTCACTCCTGAAAGCTTGTTATTCAAATGTCCCCGCTGTCAGTGTATATAGGCGGTGCAGAACTGTTTGGTTGTCAGCTGTGTTAATTGCTGTAAGTGCCTTCCTTTATTAGGTAACCCACCCACAGCCGGTTTGTTCTTTCCATGGCTCAGACTTAAGCGCCACATCTCCAGAGCTGGTGTAAACCTGGCCCAAAAACCTCTCCTCTGGCAGGCGGGTGGCCATCTAATCGAACACTGGAAATAAAGAGCTAATCAAGCTGGGTTACAGGAAGTGCCTCACACATTCTGGGTCTGTGGGGGCAATAGCCCATCACTCCCCGGCGCTTCCCTCCTAGCCCATCACTCCCCGGCGCTTCCTTCCCCGGCGCTTCCCTCCTAGCCCATCACTCCCCGGCGCTTCCCTCCCCGGCGCTTCCCTCCTAGCCCATCACTCCCCGGCGCTTCCCTCCCCGGCGCTTCCCTCCCCGGCGCTTCCCTCCCCGGCGCTTCCCTCCCCGGCGCTTCCCTCCTAGCCCATCACTCCCCGGCGCTTCCCTCCCCGACGCTTCCCTCCTAGCCCATCACTCCCCGGCGCTTCCCTCCTAGCCCATCACTTCCCTCCTAGCCCATCACTTCCCAGTGCTGCTGAAGTGGACCTGTCCAGAATCAGCCCAGTGGGAGTCCTGGATCAATCAGGGTCTGATGGAGCCTGCTGGCATTACTGGACCTCAGAGGAACAGGGGGGTGGGGGGTGGGGGGGGGGGGGGGGGGGGGTGGAATGGATACATGTACAAACAGAACTCTTAATCATTAGGTGTGATTGTAGATCTACACTCTACAGCCAGACCTGTGTAGTGTGGTGAATTTCCGTAAGCAGAGTTTGGTTAGGTGAGCTGACTCTGGTGGACATCTGATTGCCGACACTGTAGTGCGATTCTACATGTAGAATCGGTTTGCAAATTACGTCCAGCACTCTGCTCAGAGGTGCTAAGTACTCTTGCCCGGCAAACGCTACCGGTAAATGGAACTGGAAGCTAAGCATTGAGAACAGCAGTGCTGACACATCTACTACTAGTCTGCATTATGCTGATTTCCAAGAACTGTAAGGTGGAGCTGGTCTCCTTGGTCAGGCTATACTAAGCAGTCTGCCTGCCACAGCAAAATGTTATCAAATCAATGTCTCACTGCTATGTAACAAAAATGAGGAAAGATGTTTTTCCACACATCTGCATGTCAGGTGTTTACCTAAACATTAATTGAACTTCATTCATGGAATTGCTTCCCAACATTTTGAAAAAAGTCAAATAAATCATAAGAACGACTCTAGCAAGAGCACATTTCTGGCAATATATTCTGTTACATATACAGTGAGTACAAAACATTAGGAACATCTGCTCTTTCCATGACAGACTGACCTGGTAAATGTATACTCAGTACATTATACTCACTCTACCATGCTTTCCACATTAAAGGAAACTTGACAAACAATGTTCCACAAAGGATTATATATACACTGAACAAAAATATAAATCGCAGAAATGTTCCATATGCACATAAAGCTCATTTCTCTCAAATTTTGTACACAAATTTGTTTACATCCATGTTAGTGAACATTTCTCATTTGCCAAGATAATCCATCCACCTGACAGGTGTGGCATATCAAGAAGCTGATTAAACAGCATGATCATTACACAGGTGCACCTTGTGCTGGGGACAATAACAGGCCACTCTAAAATGTGGTTATGACACAACACAATGCCACAGATGTCTCAAGTTGATGGAGTTTGTTATTGGCATGCTGACTGCAGGAATGTCCAACAGAGCTGTTGCCAGAGAATTTAATGTTAATTTCTATACCATAAGCTGCCTCCAACGTCGTTTTAGAGAATTTGGCAATACGTCCACCAGCTTCACAACCGCAGAACACATGTAACCACCAGGAACTCCACATTCAGCTTCTTCACCTGCGGGATCATCGGAGACCAGAAACCCGGACAGCTGATGAAACTGAGGAGTATTTGTCTGTAATAAAGCCCTTTTGTAGAGAAAAACTCATTCTGATTGGCTGGGACTGGCTCCAAAGTGGGTGGGCTCCCAGGTCCACCCAGTTGTGAAATCCATAGATTAGGATCTAATTTATTTATTTCAATTGACGTTTTCCTTACATGTATTGTAACTCAGAAAAATGGTTGAAATTGTTGCGTTCATATTTTTGTTCAGTATAGTTTCATAAATTGTTCCCTGGGTCTTCCAAACATGCTTTAATGAAAGCCAATGACTTGAGAGACAGGCTTTCAGTGTTTCAAGCCTGTTGTGGTTAAAATGAAACAGAATCCGTACTTTCTTTCCCAACCCAGCGCCCCTCTCCCTCCAGGATGCATAACCATACATTTGAGCTGTGGTTGGTAGCTAGCTCCCCAGGGGATGCAGTGTAGAGTTGGTGGATGAGATGGATTGGGTTAAGAGCTGTAACCACAGCGCCACGTTCTGTTCTGTTCTCCCTTTAGTTCTACAGCTGGCTGGGCTGAGGGCGCATTAAGTTTGTTTAGAGCCCTCTCACTCCTCTGTCAGGGTACTATGGGCATGGTATGGAGAGAACAGAGAGAGAATCTGAAGAGGTAAAATTTCCTCTCAGGAAGTGGCATAAATAAATTCAAAACTACTAGTAGAATCCATTTGAACCCAATTCAGCTACTTTCAAATATGTACAAGGTTTTATTGATTAAAAACAGTGTAATGTCTGGTGCTAGCCATCAGAAAGTACCCCTTGAATTATTCCACATTGTTGTATTACCACCTGAATTCAAAATGGATTAAATATATTTTCTCACCCATCTACACACAATACCCCATAATGACAAAGTGAAAACATGATTTTAGAAATGATAAGCAAATGTAATGAGAATTAAATACAGAATTGTAATTTATATAAGTATTCACACCCGAGTCAATACTTTGTAGAAGCACCTGGCAGCGACTACAGCTGAGTCTCTTTTGGGGTAAATCTCTAAGAGCTTTGCACACCTGGACTGTACAATATTTGCCCATTGTTCTTTTCAAAATTCTTCAAGCACTGTCAAGTTGATTGTTGATCACTGCTAGACAGCCATTTTCAAGTCAGCCATTTTCAAGCAAATTTAAATCAAAACTGAACTAGGCCACGCAGGAACATTCAACATTGTCTTGATAAGCAACTCCAGTGTATATTTGGTATTGTGTTTTAAGTTATTGTCCTGCTGAAAAGGTGACTTCATCTCCAAGTGTCTGTTGGAAATCAGACAACCAGGTTTTTCTTTGGGAAAAACTCCCTAGTCCTTGCCAATGTCAAGCATACCCATAACATGATGCAACCACCACCATGCATGAAAATATGAAGAGTGGTACTCAGTGATGTGTTGGATTTGCCCCAAACATAATTCTTTGTATTCAGGACAAAAAGTTAATTTCGTTGCCACATGTTTTGCAATATTACTTAAGTGCCTTGTTGCAAACAGGATGCATGTTTTGGAATATTTTTATTCTGTACACGCTTCCTTATTTTCACTATGTAATTTAGGTTAGTATTGTGGATTAACCACAATGTTGTTGATCCATCCTCAGTTCTTATATCACAACCATTAAACTCTGTTTTGAAGTCACCATTGGCCTCATGGTGAAATCCCTGAGCAGTTTCCTTCCTCTCTGGCAACTGAGTTAGGAAGGACGCCTGTAACTTTGTAATGACTGGGTGTATTGATACTGTACACCATCCAAAGTGTAATTAATAACTTCATCATGCTCAAAGGAATATGCAGCGTGTGCTTTATTTTTACACATCTACCAATCGGTGCCGTTCTTTGCGAGGCATTGGAAAACCTCCCTGGTCTTTGAGGTTGAATCTGTGCTAGAAATTCAGTACTCGGTTGAGGGACCTTACAGCTAATTGTATGTGTGGGGTACAGAGATGGGGTAGTCATTCAAAAATCATGTTAACCACCATCATTGAACAAGGAATGAGTCCATTCAACTTATTGGTTAAGCACATTGCTCCTGAACGTATTTAGGCTTTCCATAACAAAGGAGTTAAATACTTATTGACTCAAGATATTTCAGCTTTTAATTTGTTAGTAATTTCAAAAATTCTCTACAAACAAATTTCCACTTTGACATTATGGGGTATTGTGTGTAGATCAGTGACAATCTCAATTGAATAAATGTTTAATTCAGGCTGTAACGCAACAAAATGTGTAAAGGGGCGTGAATACTTTCTGAAGGCATTGTACGTGTTCTAGGGACAACGGTGCCCCATTAACCTCTCTTCCCCACCCTGGCTCCGACCATGAATCATGGCATCATACTTAGCATTAGGGCCGAATCTCCATCCCTAGGAGGACATGGATGTGAAAGCACCCTCAGGGTGGGTAGAAAACCTCATTTATAGACTGCCTGATACTTTTGTTCGAATCAAACAAATCAAAAGCACATACATCATCAATAAGAGGGAAAAAACTAATTCTTGAAAACAATAAGTGACACTTCACTGGGTAGCCTGGTGGTTAGAGCGTTGGGCCAGTAACCGAAAGGATGCTAGATCGAATCCCCGAGCTGACAATGTAAAATCTGTCTTTAAAAAATATTTTTTTTTATTTATTTAACTAGGCAAGTCAGTTAAGAACAATTCTTATTTTCAATGGTGGGTTAACTGCCTTGGTCTGGGGCAGAACAGATTTTACCTTGTCAGCTCTGGGATTTGATCTTGCAACCTTTCAGTTACTAGTCCAACGCTCTAACCACTAGGCTACCTGCCGTTAACCCACTGTTCCAAGGTCGTCATTGTAAATAAAAATGTGTTCTTAACTGACTTGCCTAGTTAAATAAACAACCCAAACCCTTGCCTATAGTTGACTCAACCCTCAAATAGACTGCCGAGTGTGGAAAGGACAAACAAACCTAGACCACTCCATCATCTAGGCCAATACAGCCTACCATTTGGATAACTCGAGGTTGGATGTTCTAATTTGACACTTTAAAGTTATACCAACAACAGGAGACCAGAATTTGCACAGAATGATTTTCACTAAAGTTCTTGTTTTGCCAGATTCTGGCGGTATAAATCCCCTCTGTTTATAACAGACCCATATTTGACCTATGTCGGATTGAGTTTACACCGCTCGCCGTTCAAGTACTAAACGTAAAATGAGTAAGGGTTTGCAATGTTGCAGCATGTGTTACTTTTTGACCAACATGATCACAAAGGAATTCCGGATACAAATAGCATAGATACAATGACATAGATAAAATGGAACAATAAATCATGTAGCAAGTTTATGGCCCTACCTCTGTATACATTCTTGCTCAAGTTGTTTCCTTTATTTCAAATAAACTTACTTCAATAGACAGAGAAAGGTTAGATAATAATGTATCGATCGCTGAAGTTTTATAGTATAGCTCCAAGAGAACAATTACCGAACGTTACATGCTAATCGTATAGCCTACTTACCGGAGGTCGGTTTTGAGGAAACATTCTGGGCGCCGATTAATTAGGTTTTTTTTTATCTTCTTCCTCTCTTATGGGCAAAACAAAAAGATAAGGGCAGAAATGGAGAAGACGTTATATTGTCGGTTTCAGAGACGCATTTGGCTTGGTTTCAGAGGCAGTAATGGCAAAGCTAGTCTCGGCTCGCTAATTCCTTGCTCAAGACTCCCTTTGTTCTGGTCTATGTTCAACCCACAGACAAATAACATTCGATGTAGTAAAGATGCACCCAGTCCACGGCTAAATGTTTAGAGTCCTCGTGACTACGCACTTCGAATGAGTAAAATGGCACCTTTTCTTCTCGTAAATACTCCCCTCCACGGTGTATTCTCACCTAGAATAAAAAGCAAATGTGGCTAGGTTGTACTATGTGGGTTCTGAGTCGGACACCACCACATTCAATGCAGCCGCAGCCTCTTTTGTCTCGTTCGTTGCCCTTCTCCTTTACAACACTGCTCTCCTCACACTCCCACCTTTTCTGGTCCTAGCCTGATCTTCAAGACATAGCTGACTTGTTTTCTCGAGAGAAACTAAAAGGACATTTGCTAGACAGAATGAGAAGGGAGTATCTCGCTATTCTCGTTGATCAAGCCAGCATAGGACTGGAGCTAAGGTTTCGCCTTTCTGTCCTTATTTATGAACAACGCATCTAGCCTACCCACTCTAATGAAAGAAGGCCAAATCTGTTCGCTGGTGCTAAAACATTTCAGACCAATGACATACAGTTTGCCAATTGCTCTTGTATAAATAGTCAAATGATATTAGTAAAGTAAACACCCTTGTTGATTTTCTCAACATGCTTGTACATTTTCTACTCAGTTCGTTCATTCGTGTAGCCATGCAATTGAAGTCTGCTTTGTATTTAAACAATATATTTATTTGAGATTCCTACATTAACCATGTTATAATTGCATATACACTACGTGTAGCTTACAATAGAACGTGGGGGTACAATGGAATCGTTCAACAATTGAATGAAATCTCCACGTGGGGCTCGACCCAGTCACAATTAACGCTGGTGAAAGTAACCAATGAGTATTCCGAACACCCACGTGGGGGACGCCAACCGTTTGTTTATTGGAGGATGCTGGTATTACAGTGGCCCAAACGTCAATCAAGTAGTCTGAAACCGCTGAGAGGACAATTTAACCCTTAAGACGTGATAGTGATGAAGTTGTGGTAGACCTATAGAACAGTGTCTATATAGCTTATTTCCTCTTCCCACAAATCGTTTACCAGTGCACAAATCTTGAATGTTGCTATATATTTTCTTATTTTCAGCTGTGAATAGAATTATATATATATATATATATATATATATATATATATATATATATATATATATATATATATATATATATATATATATATATATATATATATATATATATATATATATATATATATAATTCTATTCACAGCTGAAAATAAGAAAATATATAGTCAGGCCCTATGATAAAAGGATATTCTAAATTTGAGTAATGTTCATTTTTGAACATCTCAAATAAACAATGAACATGAGTAAAGAGAGCATCCCACCTCACAAACGAATGTATTTCATCACATAATTAGTTAATATTGCAAGTATGGTACAGAAGGAAAGCTATAGCTGTAAGCTTTAAAAATGTTTTTAAAACACACTGCCATTGTTGTTGATTTGAAAACAACACAGCATTGAGACTTGCACTCTTGATGAACCAGTGAGTAATACAATGGAGATTATAGCCAAGCACCTGCATATTTCAGTGTGTATTGTTTGTTCCTTTAAACTTTAAAGAATCAAAAATAGCATTTAAAAGAGGAAAATTTCAGAGACATTTATTGGTATTCTGGTGGAACGACCCCTTTAGCAGGCCTCATAATTAGAGAGACAGATATTGAAAAAGCAATTTTCTGACAGTGGAAATCACAACCTGCCAGGGGTGGAGTTGGAAAATACACAGAGAGACAGAGAGACAGAGAGAGAGAGAGAGAGAGAGAGAGAGAGAGAGAGAGAGAGAGAGAGAGAGAGAGAGAGAGAGAGAGAGAGAGAGAGAGAGAGAGAGATGAAGGACAGCGGGGGATGCTAAGAAAGAGGAGCCAGTGTGAGAGTTAGAGATTGAATGAAAGAGAGTGCCCAAGGGTGGTAGAAAAAGAGAGTGAAAGAGAGAGAAATGGGGAGGGGGAGAGAGAAAGAGATTTTATTGCCATTTTTTCCCAATGAATTTTAATGCAGCTTGCTGGTCTCTCTCCCAGGGTCTAGGATCACATTTATTAGAAAAAAAAGTTGTGAGGAATGCAATGTATTGCAGGCTTCTGCTTGGAGATGTTTCATGTAGGAGGTGGGCGGGTTGGGCAGGCAGCAGAGGGCAGGCAGGCAGCCAGCAGGATGTATGGGTGTGCGTTGTGTGCTGGAGGAGGCATAATAATAGATGATAGAATGTGATCTGGTAGAAGTGAAGGACACACATTATTGCTATAGGCAGGTCAGCCCAGAGAGGGGGTGATACTAACTGGGGTCTGATTGAGGCCTGCAGATCCCAGTGCTGTCTGGTCTGGAGCACAGCACTCCTTTCAAAGTCCTCAATCACCACACCATTGTTATGGAAGAGGCTCTTTTGTTTTTAGGAAAATGTCCTGTTGAAAAGCAACTAGTCCATGTGATCAACACACTCCTTTTATATCATACATGCACACATGGTCACGCACCTGCAATATCCTTTGTAATCACAACTTGTAGAACTGCATTTGGTACAGAGATGGGCTTGTACACAGCAGTAAGAGCAAGGCAAACTACTATTTATCGACAGGAAAATATCAGCAGCCATAAAACATCAACAGGGAGTGGTTGAATATGAGGAATTGTGGAGATGCAGCAACCTGTTTTTTGTCTGCAAAAACACATACAATTGCCTAGCTACACTGATTTATCAAATAAAATAAAATAGTATTTGTCACATGCTTCGCAAACAACAGGTGTAGACTAACATAGGGAGGAGGGCAGAAACATGGCAGAATGGTGCCAAGTTAACAACCTCTCCCTCAACGTGATCAAGACAAAGGAGATGATTGTGGACTACAGGAAAAGGAGGCCCGAGCATGCCCCCATTCTCATCGACAGGGCTGTAGGGGAGCAGGTTGAGAGCTTCAAGTTCCTTGGTGTCCACATCACCAACAAACTGTCATGGTCCAAACGCACCAAGACAGTCGTGAAGACGGCACGGCAACGCCTATTCCCCCTCAGGAGACTGAAAAGATTTGGCATGGGTCCTCAGATTCTTAAAACTTATACAGCTGCACCATCAAGAGCATCCTGACTGGTTGCATCCCCGCCTGGTATGGCAACTGCTTGGCCTCCGACCCCAAGGTACTACAGAGGGTAGTGTGTGTGGCCCAGTACATCACTGGGGCCAAGCTTCCTGCCATCCAGGACATCTATTCCAGGCGGTATCAGAGGAAGGCCCTAAAAATTGCCAAAGACTCCAGCCACCCTAGTCATAGACTGTTCTCTCTGCTACCGCACGGCAAGCAGTACTTTACTTCAGTTTACTTCAGTTTATTTAGTAAATACTTTGTTAACACTTATTTTTTCTTAAAACTGCATTGTTGGTTAAAGGCTTGTTGTACCTGTTGTATTCGGAGCATGTGACAAATAAAATGGATTTGATTTGAACAGTGAAATGCTTACTTAAGGGCCCTTCCCAACAATGCAGAGAGAAAAATATATAAAAAAGAATAACATGAGGAATAAAAACACAATGAGTAACAATAATCTGGCTATATACATGGGGTACCAGTACCGAGTCAATGTGCAGGTAGATATTGTATGTACATATAGGTAGGAATAAAGTGACTAGGCAACAGGATATATAATAAACAGTAACAGCAGCATATCTGATGAGTCAAAAGAGTTAGTAAATTCATGCATTTCACATCACGTTTTAACATAGAACTAAGCTGTTTCAGTACATCCATCTCAAATTAAAACAAGTGATAGAATGAGGTATCATATTGAACTGATGGGGGGCTGGGTACCCCCAAATGCCCCTCACCCCTGCACCCCCATGTTGGGGATGGCTCCTGCCCAGCATGGGGGTGAGTGACAGAGAGACAAGGCTGCAGTGTTGTTGTGAGTGCCCCTCCCCCCAGCAGACAAGCCTGGTGTCAGCACAGAGACAGCACAGTGATTTATAGGTCTCTCTTCTCCTGGGAACCCGCCTCCCTCTCCCATTCCCTCCACCCCCACTCCATCCCTCCATCCTCCCTCCTCTCTTTCCTCCTGGCCCCTGGGGGAAAAGAAGGGGTAATGACCCACATCAGCCACACACAGACACACACACATACAGAGACACACTTTCATGCACTCAGAAATAAACACAAAATACACAGACACACGCACACACGCACACACGCACACACACACTCCTGACACAGACTCAGGCACATTAACACCCACAGGCATGTGTATCTGTGAACTCAGGATTCCACTGCTCTCCTTTCATGTTGCATTCCCCGCCCACTCAACAGTCCCTCACATTCCTGATGCAATATGATGCTATATGTCCATACTACACTAGAAACTGAAACAATACACCACATCCGAATCGATGAGTTAGTTGCATAAAGTCATATAGGCCTACCAGTATTTAGGAGTGATAAAATGTTGTCTTTTTTCATATACTTGTTCATTGCTCTTTGTGGATGCGAACAACAACAGCAGACATTGCTCAACCAAAACTACCTACACATCTCTTTGGAATAAACCATGTGTCACCATAAAACTAAAATTCCCTTAGCTTAACAATGTTTATGCAATATGACTATGAAATTTTGGGGGGATTTTGAAGGGGTCATTGTCAATATCTGACATAAGCCTACTGTAGGCTATAGGCCATCATTGTAAGTAAGAATATGTTCTTAACTGATTTGCCTAGTTAAATAAAGGCTCAATAAAGTAAAAAAAATAAAAAATAATTGATGGCAATGTTCTCTTGTTCTCTATATGATCAATATAACGGATATAGCCTATGTATTTAATACAGTCCAGTATTTTGAATTTTGAATTCAAACACGCTCTGCAGGAGGAAGAGATGTTGGCCTAACATCGACTTGCAAATTACAACTTTTTCTGTCATTCATTACATACAGTAGAGGGACCTGTTCTTTTCTCACATCTAGAAAAACCTGCTCATGGGCAGTCCCACCACATAGGCTATTCCCTATTGTATGTTAATCATGGGCTCGACATTCAGGGTTGCCCTCTGGCCCTGCAACATCTTCCGAGCACACAGGGCCAGTTAATTTAGCTTTCATATGGCCGGCTTGGGCCAGTAGGCTACATTTTCAAACATAAAAAAAAAAAAATGATATTTGTATTTAATGCTTCACAATCTTCCCGACCTCTGACGCTTCACACTTGTTATCAACCAGCGTTTCCAAGCAGAGGTAAGAATGCCAAATCATCTCCATCTCGAGTCCCGCATATACGTCCTGGATCTTTGCGCCAGACCCATCTCAGCGGAGGCGGAAAACTCATCAATTCAGTGTTGAACATCAGCATGCGCATTAACAAAAAATAACCAGTGGTGGAAAAATTGTCATACTTGAGTAAAAGTACAGATACCTTAATGGAAAATGACTCAAGTAACAGTGAAAGTCACCAAGTAAAATACTACTTGAGTAAAAATCTAAAAGTATTTGGTTGTAAATATACTTAAGTATTAAAAGTAAAAGTATAAACCATTTCAAATTCCTTATTTTAAGCAAACCAGATGGCACAATTCAATTTTGTTTTTTTTATTGACGGATCGCGAGGGCCACACTAACACTCAGACAATTTACAAACGATGCATTTGTGTTTAGTGAGTCCACTAATATTAATATTAATTCCCGAAGCTGTTAATGAGCTATGTGTAACGTCCTGACCAGAGTTCGTATGTGTTTTGCTTGTTTAGTGTTGGTCAGGACGTGAGCTGGGTGGGAATTCTATGTTGTGTGTCTAGTTTGTCTGTTTCTATGTTGGGTTAAATGTGTTGCCTGATATGGTTCTCAATTAGAGGCAGGTGTTTGACATTTCCTCTGATTGAGAACCATATTAAGGTAGGCTGTTCTCACTGTTTGTTTGTGGGTGATTGTTCCTGTGTCAGTGTTGGTGCTACACGGGACTGTGACGGTTAGTGTGTTTTGTCAGTTTGTATAGTGTCTTGTTTTATTAAATTCATTATGTCTAATTACCACCCTGCACATTGGTCCTCTGATCCTTCTCGCCTCTCCTCGTCCGAGGAGGAAGAGCTAGACTGCCGTTACACTATGTCATTTATTTATGAGCTTAATATATCATCTGTCGGGTGGCAAGAGTGTGCTCACACAGCTGATTTCTGCGTGGAAAGAAATATGTTCGAATAAGTCCAGTCACTGCCAACAGTCCTAAATACAATTTAGGGAAAAGACAACAGTGTGCTGATATTTATTGAAAACCGCGGGTAACCATTTTTTTTAATGCTTTACTATATATTTCTCAACTCCATTTTTTTGCGCAATTGGCAGCGTTTGTGCAGCGAGTGTCTGGCATGACAATAATTTCGAAGTCAATCTTGAACGATCTGACTGATATAGCCTATTAACTGTAAATTCACATAAATTTCACTGTATTTATTAACACTGTAAAAATCACATGATTGTATTAGTGCCAATGGGAGCTTTTATTTAAAGACATTAAACAAGCAACAACATCATATTAAGAGTCTGTGACCTAGCTAATGATTAGCCCATTGGTGTAAACAATGCAAATGAGGCTTTAACCTTTGCCAAAGTTTTTAAAAGTTGTTTAGGAGTCCAAGGGCGAATTTAGTTATTGCACACGCGCATTAGGTGTCCCTAATGAAATATGCAAATTACCTACATGCTAGAACACGCCAATAGGATCTCGCTAGCTCGTGCTTGACTCTGCCCACCTCCTTTGCTTGTTCTGCCCACTATGATTAATTTGCTCCCATTGAAAACGAAAGGCTGCGATCTATCTTGGGTTAGGTATACAAATCTTTGGTATTACCATTTGCCAAAGCTTCCAAATCATTCTGTTTCTCATCTTGGACACAACGTGGGCTTTCTTTGAAAGGAAATCTGTCTGCGATGATAAGCACAGGTTGCCGCCTCCCGTTCATTTGTGGCATTGCAATTGCATTGAAACGAAGGGGAATGATTTGCCGGCAACTATACACCGCTAAATATGGACTGTAATATTAGGTTAAGCGAATACAATCATACTAAAAATATTTACAGTATACAATTACTTAGTCAACATTTGAACGGTAGATCATGTTTATATTTTATAATTCCGCTCGTCATGCGCAGCACGGTTCTATGGTGTAATGGTTAGCACTCTGGACTTTGAATCCAGCGATCCGAGTTCGAATCTCGGTAGAACCTTATTTTATGAAAAATTGCAACTTGGGTTTTCTATGTGACATTTGACATATTATCAATAGACTAAATCATCAATGATAATACTGGCAAGTTAGTAGATATCAGTTTGGTGTATTGGTACACCAAATATATGCCATACATGCAAAACACTGAATCATTAGATTTCTTGTTTTATAACAGTAACGTTGTATTACTTGTGATTTATAGAACCAAAGTATAACAGCAGTGGTGTAAAGTACTTAAGTAAAAATACTTGAAAGTTCTAGTTTAGTAGTTTTTCAGAGATCTGTACTTTACTTTACTATTTACATTGACAACTTTTACTACACTAACTTTCCTAAAGAAAATAATGTACTTTTTACTCCATACATTTTCCCTGACACCCAAAAATACTTGTTCTATTTTGACAGTAAAATGGTCCAATTCACACACTTATCAAGTGAACATCCCTGGTCATCCCTACTGCCTCTGATCTGGCGGACTCACTAAACACAAATGTTTAATTTGTAAATTATGTCTGAGTGCTATCTGTCAATAAAAAAAAAAAAGGAAATTGTACAGTCTGGTTTGCTTAAAATAAGGAATTTGAAATGGTTTATACTTTCACTTTTACTTTTGATACTTAAGTACATTTTAGCAATTTCATTTACTCTTAATACTTAAGTATATTTAAAACCAAATACTTAGACTTTTACTCAAGTAGTACTTTACTAGTTTTCAATTAAGGTACCTTTACTTTTACTCAAGTATGACAATTGAGTACTTTTTCCACCACTGTATAACAGCAAATTGAAATGTAAAGTATAGCAGCACACGTTTTACAATCCATGCAATAGGCAGAATATACATTTTCACAATATGAACAGTAAAAGGCACATGACAGCCCACTTACAGTCTTATTTCAACGCTACAACTCCCATACGGACTTGGAAGAGACGAAGATCGAGAGCCATGCGTCCTCCGAAAAACACGACCCCACCAAGCCGCACTGCTTCTTGACATCCTGCTCGCTTAACACAGATGCCAGCCACACAAATGTGTTGGAGGAAACACCTTACAACTGGCGACCGTGTCAGCGTGCATGCGCCTGGCCAGCCACAGCACAATGGCCAGCTAGAGTACAATTGGACAACAACATCCCGGCCGGCCTAACCCTCCCATAACCCGGACAACACTGCGCTGCCTCATGGGTCTCCAGGTCGCAGTTGGCTGCGACACAACCCGGGATTGAACCTGATCTGTAGTGACTCCGCCAGCCTTAGACCACTGCGCCACTCAGGAGGCCAATATTGAAATTTTTGGCCTGAAGGACAAGCGTCACGTCTAGAGGAAACCAGGCACCATCCCTACGCTGAAACATGGTGGTTTGCAGCATCATGCTTGTCACGCCCTGGCCTTAGTATTATTTGTTTTATTTATTATTTTAGTTAGGTCAGGGTGTGACATGGGGTATGTGTGTATTTTGGGGTATTATATGGTAGAGGGGGTGTTTGTTGTAGTTTATGGTTTTGTGTTGAGTGTATGTGTCTAGCTGTGTCTATGTTGGGTGTAGTTCTAGGAAAGTCTATGGTGGCCGGAATGGGTTCTCAATTAGAGACAGCTGATTTCGGTTGTCTCTAATTGGGAGCCATATTTAAGGCTGCCATAGGCTTTAGCTGTTTGTGGGTCATTGTTTGTGGGTCATTGTTTGTGTATATGTATAGTTCGACGTAAGTAGTTTGTGTGTGCACTTACGTTTGAAGTTTTCACGATCGTTTGTTGTTTTCGTTAGTGTTGTATAAGTGTGTCGTGTTCATCTTCGTCGTTGTTATTAAAAGAAGATGTATTCAAATCATGTTGCGCCTTGGTCCTCTCGTTCATGTCAACACGATCGTGACAATGCTGTGGGGATGTTTTTCAGCGGCAGAGTATGGGTGACCACTCAGGATCGAAGGAAAGATGAATGGAGCATAGTACAGAGAGATCATTGATGAAAACCTGCTCCAGAATGCTCAGGCCCTCAGACTGGGGCAAATGTTCCTCTTCAAACAGGACAACAACTGTAAGCACACAGCCAAGACAATGCAGGAGTGACTTCGAGTCAAGTCTCTGAATGTCCTTGAGTAGCTCAGCCAGAGCCCGGACTTGAACCCTAACGAACATCTCTGGAGAGACCTGAAAATAGCTGTGTAGCAATGCTCCCCATCCAACCTGACAGAGCATGAGAGGAACTCCCCAAATATAGGTGTGCCAAGCTTTCTTTATTTTTATTATTTTCTACATTGTAGAATAATAGTGAAGACATCAAAACTATGAAATAACACACATGGAATCATGTAGTAAACAAAAAAGTGTTAAACAAATCAAAATATGTTTTATATTTGATATTCTTAAAAGTAGCCACCATTTGCCTTGATGACAGCTTTGCACACTCTTGACATTCTCTCAACCAGCTTCACCTGGAATGCTTTTCCAACAGTCTTGTATGAGTTCCCACATATGCTGAGCACTTGTTGGCTGCTTTTCCATCACTCTGCCGTCCAACTCATCCCAAACCATCTCAATTGGGTTTAGGTCAGGTGATTGTGGAGGCCAGGTCATCTGATGTATTACTCCATCACTGTCCTTCTTGGTCAAATAGCCCTTACACAGCCTGGAGGTGTGTTGGGTCATTGTCCTGTTGAAAAACAAATGATAGTCCCACTAAGCGAAAACCAGATGGGATGGCGTATCGCTGCAGAATGCTGTGGTAGCCATGCTGGTTAAGTGTGCCTTGAATTCTAAATAAATCACTGACAGTGTCACCAGCGCAGCACCCCCCGCAACATCACACCTCCCCCTACATGCTTCACGGTGGGAACCACACATGCAGAGATCATCCGTTCACTTACTCTGCGTCTCACGAAGACACAGCAGTTGGAACCAAAAATCTCGAATTTGGACTCATCAGACCAAAGGACAGATTTCCATCTGTTTAATGTCCATTGTTCATGTTTCTTGGCCCAAGCAAGTCTCTTCTTCTTTTTGGCGTTCTTTAGTAGGGGTTTCTTTGGAGCAATTCGACCATGAAGGCCTGATTCACACAATATCCTCTGAACAGTTGATGTGAGATGTGAGTTGAGATGTGTCTGTTACTTGAACTCTGTGAATTTATTTGGACTACAATCTGAGGTGCAGTTAACTCTAATGAACTTGTCCACTGCAGCAGAGGTAACTCTGGTCCTTCCTTTCCTGTGGCAGTCCTCATGAGAGCCAGTTTCATCATAGCGCTTGATGGTTTTTAAAAGGAAGAATATAGAATACATAAAGTGTACAGTGCCATATGCTTTAGCAATGAAGAATGTTTACACTATGGAGTAAAGTGCCAGCCATGTAAACCTGGTCTCAGAGCATTTTGTATTATTCTATATGTAAATCCGAGACACTCCATTTAGTATAATATGTTACGTTTTGTATGGTATGTATTAATTTGTGGATGTCCATCACTCATTTCATATGTTATGTCAGGAATTACAATTTGCATTATATGTTACGAATTTGCAAAATGTACTATATGTTATGAATTTACTAAACGTATGATATGTTATGGATTCTGCTAGGTGGCTAGGTATCTAATGTTAGATGTCGTTAGGGATAGGGGTTAGACTTTAGGGTTAAGTTTAGGAGTTAGGTTAAAGGGTTAGGGTTTGCTAAAAGGGTTAAGGTTAGGGGAAGGATTAGCTAACATGGTAAGTAGTTACAATGTAGCTAAAAAGTAGTAAGTAGTTGAAAATTTGCTAATTAGCTAAAATTGTCTGCGAGGTTACCAAGCGTAACATATCACACTAATTTGAGTGTCCCGGATTAACATTTACTATGTTCCATCTAGTCTATGAGCTTTACTTTGTAACTTGATGTTTTTGTTGCTTAATTTGAGCCGAACAGGATCCAGCACCTCTCAGTTTTGGACTGTTTCGTTCTGGGAACCTATTTGCCAGCATCCGGTACCTGTCACGGTCATCGTCGGAAGGAGACCAAGGTGCAGCGTGGTGAGCGTACATTTTACTTTTATTTTAATGTCGCCAACAAAACAAGAAACAAAGAAACGACCGTGAAGCTTAACAGAGCTAAGTGCCACTAACAAAGATAACTACCCACAAACACCAAAGGAAAAAAGGCTGCCTAAGTATGATTCCCAATCAGAGACAACGACAGACAGCTGTCCCTGATTGAGAACCATACCCAGCCAAAACATAGAAATAGAAATAAAGAAACTAGAATGCCCACCCTATTCACACCCTGGCCTAACCAAAATAGAAAATAAAAGCCTCTCTATGGCCAGGGCGTGACAGTACCTCTCGTGGCATGAAACATAATGTTCACTGTTTGCAATGTAAACAGTCGAATAAAAGCGATCAGAGTTAATTCGAGTTGTCTCCTCTGTAATTGTCCTGCTCCCTATAAAAAAACATAGCCTAATGTGAAAATGTAGATTTTCAGCCTGTGCCCGCTATTCTAACAATGTTTTTGGGTTGGGCCAGCCCTGGTTTATGGTTTGCTCAACATTGTAGCCTAGATACCTACTCGTGGCAGTTTCTGTGGCGTGAACGAGAAGCGTGCCTGTAGCCTATCTCTCACAGAACCAGAATGAGATTAACTTTCTATGATCTCTCTCCCCATCTCTGCTCTGGTAGACATGAGCCTGCAACTACCATCTCTCCTGAGTTGTACTTCATCATTGTAACGGTGGTCCTCCTCCTCTTCAACCGAAAAGGAGGAGTACCACCGTTACAGAACCACCCACCAATCCAGAATCAAGCAGCGGTGTAATCGGAGGAAGGGACAGGGCAAGAAGGAGGAATGGACTTGGGACGATGTTTTGGACGGAAAAGGTTGCTACACATGGGAGGAGATCCTGGCTGGAAGGGATCGCCTCCCATGGGAACAGCTGGAGGCACTGAGGAGAGCAGAGGCAACCGGAGAAGGGAACCGGCGTTATGAGGGGACACGTCTAGCACGGAAGCCCGAAAAGCCCGTGAGTACTGCCCAAAAATTTCTTGGGGGGGGGGCCAAGAGGTAGTGGGCCAAGAGGTAGTGGGCCAAGGGCAGGTAGGAGACCTGCGCCCACTTACCAGGCTAACCGTGGAGAGCGGGAGTACGGGCAGACACCGTGTTACGCAGTAGAGCGCACGGTGTCTCCTGTACATGTGCATAGCCCAGTGCGGGTTATTCCACCTCCCCGCACTGGTAGGGCTAGATTGGGCATTGAGCCAAATGTCATGAAGCCGGCCCTACATATCTGGCCACCAGTACGTCTCCTTGGGCCGGCTTACATGGCACCAGCCTTACGCATGGTGTCCCCGGTTCGCCTACATAGCCCGGTGCGGGTTATTCCACCTCCCCGCACTGGTCGGGCGAAGGGGAGCATTCAACCAGGTAAGGTTGGGCAGGCTCGGTGCTCAAGGGAGCCAGTACGCCTGCACGGTCCGGTGTTTCCGGCGCTACCTCCCCGCCCCAGCCCAGTACCACCAGTGCCTACACCACGCACCAGGCTTCCAGTGCGTTTCCAGAGCCCTGTTCCTCCTCCACGCACTCTCTCTATGGTGCGTGTCTCCAGTCCGGTGCCTCCAGTTCCGGCACCACGCACTAAGCCACCTGTGCGTCTCCAGAGCCCTGTACACACTGTTCCTTCTCCCCGTACTCGTCCTGAGGTGCGTGCACTCAGCCCGGTGCCACCAGTGCCGGTACCACGCACCAGGCATATAGTACGTTTTGAGAGTCCAGTGTACCCTGTTCCTGCTCCCCGCACTAGGCTTGAAGTGCGTGTCTCCAGTCCGGTGCCTCCAGTTCCGACACCATGCACCAGGCCTACAGTGCGTCTCAGCCGGTCAGAGTCTGCCGTCTGCCCAACGGCGCCTGAACTGTTCGTCTGCCAAGCGCCGCATGAACTGCCCGTCTATATTGAGCCTGCAAAGCCGCCCGTCTGCCATGAGCCTACAGAGCCTTCCGCCAGACAGGAGCCGCTAGAGCCTTCCGCCAGACAGGAGCAGCCAAAGCCTTCCGCCAGACAGGATCAGTCTGAGCCATCCGTCTCCGCAGCGCCATCTGAGCCATCCGTCTCCGCAGCGCCGTCTGAGCCATCCGTCTCCGCAGCGCCGTCTGAGCCATCCGTCTCCGCAGCGCCGTCTGAGCCATCCGTCTCCCCAGCGCCGTCTGAGCCATCCGTCTCCCCAGCGCCGTCTGAGCCATCCGTCTCCCCAGCGCCGTCTGAGCCATCCGTCTCCCCAGCGCCGTCTGTGCCATCCGTCTCCCCAGCGCCGTCTGAGCCATCCGCCAACCAGGCAGGATCTGCCAGAACCGCCAACCAGACAGGATCTGCCAGAGCCGCCAACCAGACAGGATCTGCCAGAGCCGTCAGTGAGCCATGAGCGTCCAGAGCCGTCAGCGAGCCATGAGCGTCCAGAGCCGTCAGCGAGCCATGAGCGTCCAGAGCCGTCAGCCAGCCATGAGCGTCCAGAGCCGTCAGCCAGCCATGAGCGTCCAGAGCCGTCAGCCAGCCATGAGCGTCCAGAGCCGTCAGCCAGCCATGAGCGTCCAGAGCCGTCAGCCAGCCATGCGCGTCCAGAGCCGTCAGCCAGCCATGCGCGTCCAGAGCCGTCAGCCAGCCATGCGCGTCCAGAGCCGTCAGCCAGCCATGCGCGTCCAGAGCCGTCAGCCAGCCATGCGCGTCCAGAGCCGTCAGCCAGCCATGCGCGTCCAGAGCCGTCAGCCAGCCATGCGCGTCCAGAGCCGTCAGCCAGCCATGAGCGTCCAGAGCCGTCAGCCAGCCATGAGCGTCCAGAGCCGTCAGCCAGCCATGAGCGTCCAGAGCCGTCAGCCAGCCATGAGCGTCCAGAGCCGTCAGCCAGCCATGAGCGTCCAGAGCCGTCAGCCAGCCATGAGCGTCCAGAGCCGTCAGCCAGTCATGAGCTGTCCCTCAGTCCAGAGCTGTCTCTCTGTCCGGAGCTGCCTTTCAGTCCGGAGTTGCCCCTCTATCCTGAGCTACCTCTCTATCCTGAGCTACCTCTCTATCCTGAGCTACCTCTCTATCCTGAGATATCCCTCTATCCCGGTGCTGCCCCTTGTGTCGATGTTACCCAAAAGATTTAGTGGGTGTAATATGAGGGTGGTCATTTGTAGGGGGAGATGTAAGCTGGGATTGACTATGGTGGGGTGGGGACCTCGCCCTGAGCCTGAGCCACCACCGTGGTCAGATGCCCACCCAGACCCTCCCCTAGACTTTGTGCTGGTGCGCCCGGAGTTCGCACCTTATGGGGGGGGTTATGTCACGTTCCTGACCTATTTCTGTTAGTTTGTTGTATGTGTTAGTTGGTCAGGATGTGAGTTTGGGTGGGCATTCTATGTTTTCTGTTTCTATGTTGGTTTAGGGTTGCCTGGTATGGCTCTTAATTAGAGGCAGGTGTTTGGCGTTCCTCTAATTGAGAGTCATATTTAGGTAGGTTGTTTCACAGTGTTCGTGGTGGGTGGTTGTCTCCTGTGTCAGTGTTCGTCGCACCATACGGGACTGTTCGGTTTGTTTTTGTACATCGTCATTTTGTGTAGTCTATTTTTCCCTGTTCGTGCGTTCTTCGTGTTTAATGTAAGTTCGTCGTCCAGGTCTGTCTACTCCGTTTGTTGTTTTGTTAGTTAAAGTGAAGTTCGTGTTTTTCCCGACTTGTTTAAATAAATTATGTGTTCACAACCCGCTGCGCCTTGGTTCCATCACTACTCCTCCTTTTCGGTTAAAGAGGAGGAGGACCACCATTACAATCATTTGTTTCCTTATAGAATCATAGGGTGCTGACAAATTGAAATACATTTGCCAAAGTTATAGAATTACTGCCGTCTGTTCAGAAATAAATGAAATATTTCAGAATACTACACCAGGAGTAAGCCTATAATTTAGCCACAGAGGATCACTCGCTTTTGTTGTTTAAATAGCCTAGCTGTGGATGGTGTGCAGCCCAATAACAACATTCAGGAACACATGGCAAATCTGTCAGTGAACAGCATGCAGCCAAAACAGGCCTTTTGCAATATTTTTAACACAATCGTGGAGATAGCACAGGTTGTAAAGTAAATGGCTCCTGCTGAAACAAAAATACTTATCTGTCTGAAGGCTGCAAAAATATTGTATACCTTCCAAATAGGCCTATTGAGTGAATAGCATTGTTTTTACAAACTAAAACGATGGCTGGTGAGTGAGCTGCTCATCATTGGTTGAGTCAGTGAAACTGGAAGCTTTTTATGACTATTTTCCTCCTCATATTGTACAATATGTGTCTCTTCCACACATCTAGGCCTAGGCTACTGATGGATTCAAGACAAGGTCATTTTTAATGATCTCCCATTCTCAGTTTGTCAGTGTCAAAGTAGCCTGACAATTCAATCATTTGTGCGGTATTAAAAAAGATTCTGTCTCTAGTCATGTAAAATGACATAGATTTGCATGAAATGCGTTTCTAAAAGGCCACATTTTCTCGGACCCTAGGCTACAAAAAAATTATGCAAACGCCTCTACTCTACTGCTCTAGTCTAGACCACTACGTAAATGCGATGACGTGCATGCAATACTTCATTATAATGGCGATTTTCAGGTACCTCAGAGCTCCCCAGGTCAGCCCCCTCCCCCCCCCCTCTGGCGCTCACTATTTGTTCCGGCACCTCCCGATGTACAAATTAAGTACTGCGTGTCTCTAAAAAGACCTGAATGACAGAAGTGAAGGATACCTTATATTTCAGTCCAATGATCGTAAAACAACCTCAGCGGGTTTCATAAAAAAGACCGTCCCACAGATTTTAACATTCTAAGTAAGTGACTTGGGCTCACATCATGGAAATATTGGATGCGTTCGTAAATTCACTTTGGAGTGCCAGAGTGCGCTCAGAGTGCGTTCTGGTCGTTTGTAAATTGTCAGTTAGTAAATGCAGAGCAGCGTTTAGAGCGCACACTGGACGCTCTGGCCGAGGGGTAGGGTTGATCCGAGCGTTCTGATCTCACAACCGCAGTCAAGCACCCAAGCTTACTGGCTAAATGTATCTATCTACTTCCAGACACAAATGAGAGAACACCTCACTCTGACCATTTTACTTGCCCTAGCAGAGCTGGTTAGGCTGTTTTCATGTTTTTCAGAGCGTTGGTGACTAACTGTGCTGCTGGCAACAATTTAATAACGTTTTTTTGCTGATGTTTACTGACACCGGCCATATTCAACGGGTGTTGAGCGTTCATAAATTCATCAGTTATTTTGTTCTCTGGCACAACCACAAAAGAGAGTGCTCTGAAATCAGAGTAAAGTAAACTCACCCCATCCCATACAAATGTGCGTAACCACGACATTCAAATGAGGCTACAAAGAAAACTAATGGCACTGTAGCGACTGTGTTGACTTCGAAATCGGGGGTGTGAACTAGGTTTCTATTCAAGCGTTGATCGACATGGTAATGGCTCTATAGTATTGGAAAAAGTTGAAAAAACGGACCCTCCGTTACATCTTGACGTGTCATGTCGTAACGTACAGCACGCATAAAGCAACTCTTTCTGTCTTACAATCTCTCTCCACCAGGTGTAGCACTTCTCTCATCCTTTAAAAACAAGAAATGGACAGTGGCGGGGTAAGGGGTGATACCTAGTCATTTTTTTCATCATCATTGCATGCGATCATCATTCTCAAAGCCTCTGTATACTTCTAAGATCACTTTAGCACCCCCTTAAAAACCCGATTCAAATTCGACACAAACCTTCAAATAGGTATGTAATGACACATTATATAAAGTCTTTATAGTGTTTTATTTACATTTTAGAGGCGATAAGGTGATAAGTTGGAAAAATCGAGTGAAAAAAGCAATTTTCCCACACGACATCTGTCCTTCTCACTATCATGCATTAGTTTCACTTCCCCAACCGCCATTTTTAAAAAGACCCGACGGGTTTCATTGCCTGCTTGAATTATGCGGAAACGGGCAGTGTTTAGGTCATGTAATTGATTTTGTTGGAAAGGGGAGAAATTGTGCTTTACAATGGTATTGCATTTGATTGATCTGGAAGTTGATCTGGAAGTATTACGTTTTTGGGGCGCTAAAATAAGGGCAATTGTACTGACCAAGGCGATGTACGAGTTTTCGTGAGTTTACGTTAGATAGTCAGAGTAAATTTACCAACGCGCTCATCATAACGTACAGTATTGTGGTTAACAATTTCCACATTCATGTTTGCAAATGATTTATTGGAAATTTTGATGACCACATTATTGACATTTAGTGAAAATTTATTTGATCACAGCTGGTTTTTTTGTAGAGTCACATAACACCCTATTATTATGCAAAGCACATTTCTCAAACTGGCACCATGGGAAAAAATGCATAAAGTATTATCAAAACTGCAGTTATAAAGGTTTCCGCAAGGAGTCAGTATAGTACAGTTGATAGAGGATAGTCATTAGGCACAGGGCTTTGTATCGTTACTTTTGCATCTCATGGTCATACATACACACACAGTGAATGAGAGAGAATTAATGAGATATAAACAATTTATTTCTGTCTTCATCTTGGTACGAATTGTGTTTTCACAATAAAATTACATTACAATTCCCTTATTACTGTCTAGCTACTTGTGCAATTACAGTTGAACAAGTATTGTAATTACTTATTGATTCAATGTGTTACACTGTACTCACAGCAGTAATCCTAAACTTAGCCCTAACCCTAACCCTAGCTTCATGCCCACATCACTGGTCAACCCTCAACCCTATTCCTATAACTCTAACTATCACGTTTAGTTAAGACCCAGATGCAGACAGTGTCGAAGTAATAAGAGTTTATTACAACAACAGGGGCAGGCAAACGACAGGTCAATGAGGGCAGGGGTCAAAAAACCAAGAGTGGGTGTAAAGGGTCCAGAATGGCAGGCAGTCTCAGTCTCTAAAGTCTCAGGGTCAGGGCAGGCAGGGGTCAATAATCCATAGAGGGTGTAAAGGGTCCAGAACGGCAGGCAGTCTCAGTCTCTAAAGTCTCAGGGTCAGGGCAGGCAGGGGTCAATAATCCATAGAGGGTGTAAAGGGTCCAGAACGGCAGGCAGTCTCAGTCTCTAAAGTCTCAGGGTCAGGGCAGGCAGGGGTCAAAAAACCAAGAGTGGGTGTAAAGGGTCCAGAATGGCAGGCAGTCTCAGTCTCTAAAGTCTCAGGGTCAGGGCAGGCAGGGGTCAAAAAACCAAGAGTGGGTGTAAAGGGTCCAGAAAGGCAGGCAGTCTCAGTCTCTAAAGTCTCAGGGTCAGGGCAGGCAGGGGTCAATAATCCATAGAGGGTGTAAAGGGTCCAGAACGGCAGGCAGTCTCAGTCTCTAAAGTCTCAGGGTCAGGGCAGGCAGGGGTCAATAATCCATAGAGGGTGTAAAGGGTCCAGAACGGCAGGCAGTCTCAGTCTCTAAAGTCTCAGGGTCAGGGCAGGCAGGGGTCAATAATCTAGAACGGTAGGGTAAGGTACAATACGGCAGGCAGCCTCAGGCTCAGGGCAGGCAGAACGGTCAAAACCGGGAAGGACTAGAAAACAGGAGTAAGAAACAGGCAGGAGCAGGGAAACAAACTCTGGTAGGTTTTATGAACAAAACGAACTGGCAACAGAAAAACAGAGAACACAGGCATAAATACACAGGGGATAATGGGGAAGATGGGCGACACCTGGAGGGGGGTGGAGACGAGCACAAAAATAGGTGAAACAGATCAGGGTGTGACACTAACCCTAGCTTCATGTCCACATCCCACCTTAACCCTAGACCCTAAACTTGGCATTATGTCCAAAACACAGCTCAACCCTAACCCTTAACGCTAACCTCAACCCTAACATCTGAAGATGTGTGAGGGTCTTCCACTGACTTTCCCACAACTGGTTGTAGTATTATACTTCCCCTTTCCTTCCCTTTTACGACCAACATTCTTTTCCTACAAAAAATGTGATAAGTCATATTAATCCCTCATGGGTCCATCATATGCTTTACACAGACTGACAAGGGATCAGTGCAGTCTTGTCAACAATAAAATCAGTTTGTGTTTGTATCTTTTCTAATGAGGCACATAGGATGATGTCCGTTAGGAGTCTCAGTTGTCACAGGCAGTGGATGACTGTAATTCAGAACAACTGTACCACTCTAATTATGTGTGTGTAGTCAATGTTCTGAAGCTTGACTAATAACCATAAGCTTTTGGAAACACTAAACCAGTTCATATTTTCCATGTACAGTCATTGCCACACAGGGAGGTTTGTTGGAAGAACACAGTGTTTTTGCTTTTTAACTACACAAGTCATTTAAGAACAAGTTCTTATTTACAATTCTTATCTACCCTGGACAAATTGTGCACCACCCTATGGGACTCCCAATCACAGCTTAATGTGATGCAGCCTGGATTTGAACCAGGGACTGCAGTGATACCTCTTGCACTGAGATGCAGTGCCTTAGACCGCTGCACCACGCAATATCACAATATCCTAAATACGATTTTCTTTTATCATATCCATTCTTGCATATAAACATTATTAGACAGTGATCTACCTGTATTCACATAGATTTGGGGTTTGTCGTAAAATTTTCCTTGGAGTTGTGCCATTCAGAAATATCATTAACTAAACTATAACATGGTGGCACTGGAGCCCTGAGCGCAATTAGTGGGTCCTGCTGGCTGTTGCTGCTTAGTAGTTCTCACCCATAGTCTCCTTCACAGTGGTCAATAGATTGTTCCAGTGCAATAACATGTCATATAGTAGAGATACAGTAGAGATCTTGTTTCATCAGTCAGACTCCAGGGTGACTACATGACTAATGAAAGCCAATAACAACAAGAGTGTTTATGCATATCTGACTTGGCACAGGAGCTGGACAAATAATAACAATTGTGTAGAAATATGATAATGTCCTCCCACTCACTGTCTGCTGTTGTCTACGAAAACCAATAAACCCACACAGACACTCATGAGTGAGCTGAGTCTTCCTGATCATCTTGATATCTGACTCCTCTCTGGACCATGAAGATCCTGGAGGTCAGGGGTCAAGGGTGTCTCCGCTGTCTGGACAAACCCAGCTCTGTGGAGCTAAAGGGGCCCAAATATTAATCTTAGTGAATCTGTATCAGTCAGCAATATTTCACATCCTTAATGCGCAAAATGAATGATAACAAAAACAGACAAATGAAAATAATCAGTGGAAACCAGAGATGCTCTGCTGGGGAATGGATGGGGTCAGAAGAAAATCACTGTTATGAGGTTGGACTAAGCTCTCAAGTACATCGTTCTGACCTAAACGCCACCATGTTTATATTAATCTTTATCTACTTTTACCCATTTTTCAGTATCCAATTGGTAGGTACAGTCTTGTCTCATTGCTGCAACTCCCATATGGACTCGGGAGAGGCGAAGGTTGAGAGCCATGCGTCCTCCGAAACACGACCCAACCAAGCCGCACTGCTTCTTGATCAAATGCCCACTTAACCCGGAAGTCAGTCACACCAATGTGTTGGAGAAAACACTTTGCACCTGGCAACCGTGTCAGCGTGTATTACACCTGGCCCACCACAGGAGTCGCTAGAGCATGATGGGACAAGGACATCCCTGCCGGCCGAACCCTCCCCTAACTCGGACGACACTGGGAAAATTGTGTACGGCCCCAGGGTTCTCCCAGTCGCGACTGGCTGCACAGAGCCTGGACTCAAACCAGGATCTCTAGTGTCACAGCTAACAACTGCGATGCAGTGCCTTAGACCACTGCGCCACTCGGGAGGCCATATTACTCTTTATCTAATGAAGTACAGTATTTGTCTCTCTATTGAAAGAGTATTGTGTATCAAGCCTTTGGTTCACATTCAGCAGGCCTAGATGAATACAATATTTTAGGAAGCACCTCTTCTCTATCCTGAGGACTGGTCATGCTTATCAGACTGCAAACCACTTTGCTCTCTCTCAAGTATCCCTTCTTGGTAAGTTTGTGGTGTCTCATGCTGAATATATACTACTGTTATTGACATGTCTGTTCCCTTAATTGTCTTCCCGGTCTCTCCGTAACACTAGCCAAAACGCCTGCCTCAGGACAGCCACATAGAAAGCTATGATGACTATCCTCTCTGGCTCCATTCATCATCAGTTTTATGAGGAAAAACAATCCATGTATTAGGTTACTCTTCCACTTATCCATCCTCTACCTTTTTTTATTCTTAAATTTACATTTTCCTTTGTGTTTCTCTTGCACATTTATTGGCTCCTTCTCCCTCTATGTACCTCTCATCCTCTCTTCAAGCCTTCTTATTTCCCCCTGGGGCGCCAGAGCACGGGAACTGAACTGCCCTCCACTCTCTAGCCATCACACTCAGATTTTCCTTTTTTCGCTTGTTTTTCCCTCTCCCCTCCACATTTCTGGCACAGGAAGGAACCTAGCATTTTCCAGGGGAGCCCAGCTGGCTGTGCAGAGTGCAGTAAACCCAGGCCTCCTGGTTCCCCCTGTGGTTCCTCACTCTGTCTGGAACTGGAATAGGCCCATTGCACCAGCCCAATAGAAACCAGTACAAACCCAGTAGATGTGATCCTTTGCTACATGGATTTAGTCAAGTCTGGATAGCAGTAGCTAGTAAAGTCAACCATGCTTTTGGCTACTGAGTTGTGGGGTTTGTAATTGTGCACAGGGGCATTTCATGACAAATCCAGTGCATTGTGATATACTGCACCCTAACCCACTGGGATTGACTATGAGGTGCTAGTCAATATGATTTATAAACAAGTTATTGCATTTCAGGCAAGTTGTTAAGGTGCCATGTAAAAGCAGATATTTTTTGACAGTTGTCAGGAAGTGCAGAGTTTGTGAATTTGAATGAGGGCATTAAATTAATGCTTAACCGCATTCACCTCAACTCACCTCCCCAAAAGACAATACTTCATAAAGCCAATCTAAATATAGTGTGACTTAAAGACAGTGTTGTAGTACTCGAGACCGGTCATAAGTCTGGTCTCGAGACCACATATTGAGTGTCTCGGCCTAGTCTCGATGTAGGATACATTTGTACTCGGTCTTGACTCGGTCTCGGACAGTGAGGACTAGCAATTTCTTCCAGAAACCAGTCTAGACGAGCGGACCAAGGTGAAGTTGGTTTTATATTCACACATTTGGACATTCAACAGACATTCAACAGACAATGGCGCTGGAGAAGAAGGCTGACGTTTTACGTGTCCCCAACAGACTGTGTTTTTTTGTTTGTTTATTTGCGTTGTTGTAACTTATTTCTTACTTATTTTGTACATAATGTTGCTGGTACCGTCTCTTATGACAGAAAATAACTTCTGGACATCAGCACTGCGATTACCCACCATGGACTGGCAGAATCCTTTAACGAGTATAACGAGCCCGACGCAAATTATATACTGCGTTCTCGGGAACAGGCCCAGATCCCTGTGATTTGCCTGAAGAGGAGGCGGGGAAAAAGGGGCCAGAGGGCGGGCTGTCTTAGGAGAATTCGTAGGCGATCGAATAAACCTCCACTTCTTTCCATTCTGCTAGCAAACGTGCAATCTTTGAAGAATAAAATAGATGACCTGCGCGGAAGATTAAACTACCAATGGGACATTCAAAACTGTAATACTTTATGCTTCACAGAGTCGTGGCTGAACGCCGACACTATCAACATACGGCTGGCTGGTTATACGCTGTACCTGCAGGATAGAACAGCAGTGTCTGGTAAGACAAGAGGCGGCGGACTATGTATTTTTGTAAATAACAGCTGGTGCACGATATCTAAGGAAGTCTCAAGCTATTGCTTGCCAGAGGTAGAGTATCTCATGATAAGCTGTAGACCACACCATCTACCTAGAGAGTTTTCATCTGTATTTTTTGTAGCTGTTTACATACCACCACAGACTGAGGCTGGCACTAAGACAGCATTGAATGAGCTGTATTCCGCCATAAGCAAACAAGAAAACGCTCACCCAGAGATGGCACTCCTAGTAGACAGGGACTTTAATGCAGGGAAACTTAAATCCATTTTTACCAAATTTCTATCAGCATGTTAAATGTGCAACCAGAGGGGAAAAAACTCTGTACCACCTTTACTCCACACAAAGAGATGCGTACAAAGCGCACCCTCGCCCTCCATTTGGCAAATCTGACCATAATTCTATCCTCCTGATTCCTGCTTACAAGCAAAAATTAAAGCTGGAAGCACCCGTGACTAGATCAATAAAAAAGTGGTCAGATGAAGCAGATGCTGAGCTGTAGGACTGTTTTGCTAGCACAGACAGGAATATATTTCGTGATTCCTCCGATGGCATTGAGGAGTACACAACATCAGTCACTGGCTTCATCAATAAGTGCATCGATGACGTCATCCCCACAGTGACCGTACGTACATACCCCAACTAGAAGCCATGGATTACAGGCAACATCTGCACTGAGCTAAAGGCGAGAGCTGCCCCTTTCAAGGAGCGGGACTCTAATCCGGAAGCTTATAAGAAATCCCGCTATGCCCTCTGATGAAGCATCAAACAGGCAAAGCGTCAATACAGGACTAAGATCGAATCGTACTACACCGGCTCTGATGCTCGTCGGATGTGGCAGGGCTTGCAAACCATTACAGACTACAAAGGGAAGCACAGCCGAGAGCTGCCCAGTGAAAGTTAAACTACTTCTATGCTCACCTCGAGGCAAATAACACTGAAACATGCATGAGAGCACCAGCTGTTCCAGAAGACTGTGTGATCATGCTCTCCGCAGCCGTACCACAACAGTGGTAGGCCTGGTCACTGACAACGACGATGCAGCCTATAGGAAGGAGGTCAGAGACCTGACCGTGTGGTGCCAGGACAACAACCTCTCCCTCAACGTGGTCAAGACAAAGGAGATGATTGTGGACTACAGGAAAAAGAGGACCGAGCACGCCTCCATCCTCATCGACGGACTGCAGTGGAGCAGGTTGAGAGCTTCAAGTTCCTTGGTGTCCACATCACCAACAAACTAACATGGTCCAAGCACACCAAGACAGTCATAAAGAGGGCACGACAAAACCTATCCCCCCTCAGGAGACTGAAAGGATTTGGCATGGGTCTTCAGATCCTCAAAAGGTTCTACAGCTGCACCCATCAAGAGCATCCGGACTGGTTGCATCACTACCTGGTACGGCAACTGCTCGGCCTCCGACCACAAGGCACTACAGAGGGTTGTGCGAATGGCCCAGTACATCACTGGGGCCAAGCTTCCTGCCATCCAGGACATCTATACTAGACGGTGTCAGAGGAAGGCCCTAAAAATTGTCAAAGACTCCAGCCACCCTAGTCATAGACTGTTCTCTCTGCTACCTCACGGCAAGCGGTACCGGAGCTCCAAGTCTAGGTCCAAGAGGCTTCTAAACAGCTTCTACCCCCAAGCCATACGACTCCTGAACATCTAATCAAATGGCTACCCAGACTTTTTGCATTTCCCCCCACCCCCCTCTTTTACACCACTGCTACTCTCTGTTGTTACCATCTATGCATAGTCACTTTAATAACTCTACCTACATGTACATATTACCTCATCTAACCGGTGCCCCCGCACGTTGACTCTGTACCGGTGTACCCCCTTGTAACGGCATTCAAGAAAAGAAGATGAGGACCAAGGTGCAGCGTGGTGCATGTTCATATTTAATTCAATAACCGAACACTAAACACGAAAATGACAAAACAACAACCGAAACAGTTCTGTCTGGTACAGATACGAAACAAAAAACAGAAATTAATCACCCACAACACAAAATGGAAAACAGGCTACCTAAGTATGGCTCCCAATCAGAGACAATGATAGACAGCTGCCTCTGATTGGGAACCACATCAGGCCAAACACATAGAAAACCAACAACATAGAAAAAAGAACATAGACTGCCCACCCTAGTCACACCCTGGCCTAACCAAAATAGAGAATAAAAAACCTCTCTATAGCCAGGGCGTGACACCCCTTGTATATAGTCTCGCTTTTGTTATTTTACTGCTGCTCTTTAAATACTTGTTACTTTTATTTCTTATTCTTATCTGTATTTTTTAAAACTGCATTGTTGGTTAGGGGCTCGTAAGTAAGCATTTCACTGTAATACCTGTTGTATTGTGTATGTGACTAATAAAATTTTATTTTATTTGACGTTCAACAGACATTCACCAAAAGCCATTTAAAATTGTAAAAATTAATAACTAATTCAGTGATTGTCACAGAAACATAAAAATATATATGGTTTATTCAATAAATGTCTAGCATACTTTTACAACCTTGGTTTGAATAAAAATCCAGTTTTGATTTGATAGAAATATATAACTTCTATAAAATGCCATTTAAACTATATAAATCAATAACGTTTTCATTGATTATGACAGAATCATCAAACTAGGTATGATTTATTATATAAATGTCTAGCATACTTTTACAACCTTTGTTGAGGAAACATTCCAGTTTCGATTTGATATAAATACATCACATCTATAAGATGCCATTTAAATGTGTAAAATCAATAACTAATTCACCGTTTGACACAGAAACATCAAACTATGTATGATTTATTCTATAAATGTCTAGCATACTTTTACAACCTTTGCCTTGAGTAGAAATTCCCGCATTTTGATTTGATAGAAATACATAAAATCTCAAATATTGCATTTAAAGATGGAGAAATGAATAACTAATTCAGTGATTGTTTCAGAAAAAAGTGAAAATATACCTTTATTTGCAATAACTTTAAAGAAATGTTCATTTTAAGTGCAACTTGTTCTATATGAAGTTAGACAATGTTTACATAAAGTTCTACAATGTTTACAATCTTAAATTGTATGCCAAATAATTTTTTTTATTTTTAGTGCAACAGTTTCACATTTTAAAGTAGTTACAAGGCACAACAGTCATTAAATTATTTGTCTCTAATTTAACAGCAAAGGCCCCTTCCAATCATTTTCTATTTTGGCTTTGTGGAAGTCCTTCTTTGTCATCCCCAGACAAGCTGAATGGTACCATCTCTGGCACACAGAGCATTCTATCTGCAGTATTAAAAACATAAAACAGGGTTATGTTTATTTACATGTAAATTACACTTCTGGAATACCCAAATTATGTTACATGCTTTTGCAATTAGGAACATTTTCAAATTGAATTGGATTTTTGTTCAATTGCTAAATTGACTTTAAATGACATTTGACCACAACCATGACAGCAGCACACATAACTGAGGTGTTAATCATCGTTGAGTATTCAGGAAAAATAAATGTAGCTATAGGCATACATTTACAAAAAAACGTATGCGTTGATACAAAATGTATCTTTGAAATGGCAGTCTTTGAAATCCAAATCAGTTTAGTCGTCACTTGTGCCAGATACAACGTGTGTACCTATTACTGTCATAGTATCTCTCATAGTAGAATAATAAATAGTGTAATGATAATAGAACATTAGAGCAAGGATAACCCTGATAAAAAGGTTTTCAAGACAAAGTTTCATACTTCTAAATGTCTTGAAGGATGAAACTAAATTTGTTTTCATTTTTACTTTGTTTTTCAGTGGGCATTGCGTATACTCACTTCTTAATCCCTACTGATGCGTATCAAAGTAGTGTAGTGGAGGTATACGATGTAGCAATTATTTAGTACAATAGAGAGATCATGCACAAAGTAGCCCACTCAATCGCAAAGCAAGTGAATTATATTCACATCTGGGCCACACACATAGCCTAGTGGAATATGGTGGAATATCATCTCCAGGCAGCAAGAGTGTGCAGCTCTCAACTGGTTTTGGCATGGAGCAGCTCACAGAATAATGACATTGGTAGCCGGTAGGTTAGGAAAGACGTTTCAACTTTTGATATCTATCAGTAAATGCTAACTAAGGCAACAATGGGTATGCAAACTAGGTATTGAAAAAGTTTAGTCCGAAGTGTTGGTTAGTAGGCTATTTGTGATGTGCAATTGTCATCATGCACTGTTTGCATCAGGGGCGTAGACATGGATGGGCCTGGGTGGACAGAGGCCCACCCACTGGGAAGCCAGGCCCTGACAGGCCCACCCAATCAGATTAATGTCGTTTAAGCATTGTTCAACCATCTAATCTTTGTATTTTTTTCTGTAAAAAGTGTGATTTTTCACACAGGGTGCCTTTCCTTCGCTGGGCAGGCCGTTTGGGAACCTATTGGCAAAATTTGAGTATACCCACTTCTCCAGGTACCACTACACCACTGCATAGGGCCGATGGAAAGACAGCAGTCAAACACAGCATGATGTTAAAGGATAAGCAGTCCATAAACTCTGACATAATAAGCTAGTAGGTCCCAATAAGCCAGTAGGTCCCAATACAAAAACACAACCATTAAGCATTTCTCAGTTCGAAATGTAACTATTACTTCCCATTGCATTAACATTTCCCGTTTAGCACACAGAGTGACCTAAAGTTTAAAGTAGAACCGACATGTCACGCCGTGACCTTAGAGTTCCTTATTATTATCTATGTTTGGTTAGGTCAGGCTGTGACTCGGTTGGGAAAGTCTGTTTTCTATTTCTTTGTTTTTGGCCGTGTGTGTTTCCCAATCAGAGGCAGCTGTCTATCGTTGTCTCTGATTGAGGATCATACATAAGTTGTCATTTTCCTTTTGGGTTTTGTGGGATCTTGTTGTTTTCTGTTTAGTGTTTCTGCCTGACAGAACTGTGCGCTTTTGTTTTCACATTTGTTATTTTGTTTGAGTGTTTTTTGAAATAAAAGAATCATGAACACTTTCCATGCTGCGCTTTGTTCTACTCTTCCTACCACCAACGAGAGCAGTAAAAGAAGATACTACCACCAACGGACCAAGCAGCGTGCCCCGGAGTGGAGGACATCATGGACATGGGAGGAGGTAATGGCAGGGCATGAGAGCCTGCCGTGGAAACAGGTGGAAGCAGCGAGGGAGGAATGGTGGCGATACCAGGAGTCACTGCAAGGACGTAAGCAAGAGAGGCAGCCTAAAAAATAAATTGGGGGGGAGGTGCACACGGGTTGGCGAGCGGAGCGAGCGGAACGAACGGAACTAAGGGGTGAACGAGAACCAAATCCCTGTAAATACAATGAGGAGTTGGTCACGGTTCAAGTGCCACGTTTTCCGGTTCTGGGCACCGTGCCTTCAGTGCGCATCCACAGCCCGGTGCTCTGTGCAAGCTCCCCGTAGTTGCCGTGCTAGAGTGGGCATTCAGCCAGGACGGATTGTGCCGGCTCAGCGCTCCTGGTCTCCAGTGCGTCTCTTCGGCCCAGGATATCCTGCGCCAGCTCTACGCACGGTATCCCCAGTTCGCCAGCACAACCCAGTGCGGCCTGTGCCAGCTCCCCGCATTTGCAGTGCTATAGGGGGTATTCAGCCAGGACGCGTTGTGCCAGCTCTACGCTCCAGACCTCCAGTGCGCCTCCACGGCCCAGTATATCCTGCGCCGGCTATACGCACTATGCCTCCAGTGCGCCGTCTTAGCCCAGTGCATCCTGTGCCAGCTCTCCACACTCACCGAGCCAAAGTGGGTATCCAGCCAGAACGCGTTGTGGCAGCTCTACGTACAAGGCTTCCAGTACACCTCCTCAGTCCGGTGAGACCTTGTCCGGCTCCACGTACGAAGCCTCCAGTGATGATCCATGGCCCGGAGCCTGTAGTGATGATCCATGGCCCGGAGCCTCCAGTGATAATCCATGTCATGAAGCCTCCAGTGATGATCCATGGCCGGAGCCTCCAGTGAGGATCCATGGCCCGGAGCCTCCAGTGAGGATCCATGGCCCGGAGCCTCCAGTGAGGATCCATGGCCCGGAGCCTGTAGTGATAATCCATGGCCCGGCGCCTCCAGAGACGATCCATGGCCCGGCGCCTGCAGCGACGGCCCCCGGTCCGGAGCCTCTAGCGACGGTCCGGAGCCTCCAGCGACGGTCCGGAGCCACCAGCGACGGTCCGGAGCCTCCAGCGACGGTCCACAGGCCGGAGGCCCCGGCAACGATCCCTGCACCAGAGGCGCCACCGAAGTGGGGGGAGCCTAAAGCGGAGCGGGGCCTGCGTCCCGCACCGGAGCCTCCACCGAGAAGTAGATGCCCACCCGGAACCTCCCCAATAGGTTCAGGTTTGCGGCCGGAGTCCGCACCTTTGGGGGGGTACTGTCACGCCGTGACCTTAGAGTTCCTTATTATTTTATGTGTTTGGTTCGGTTAGGGTGTGACTCGGGTGGGAAAGTCTGTTTTCTATTTCTTTGTTTTTGGCAGTGTGTGTTTCCCAATCAGAGGCAGCTGTCTATCGTTGTCTCTGATTGGGGATCATACATAAGTTGTCATTTTCCTTTTGGGTTTTGTGGAATCTTGTTTTCTGTTTAATGTTTCTGCCTGACAGAACTGTGCGCTTTCGTTTTCACGTTTGTTATTTTGTTTGAGTGTTTTTTAAATAAAAGAATCATGAACACTTTCCACGCGGCGCTTTGGTCCACTCTTCCTACCACCAACGAGAGCCGTAACACGACAGCGTTTTAACTACTTTGCAGATATGAAACAAGCAGACAATCATATCAGTACACAATTTCAAATTCCCAGTTTATGCTACAAAACCAGCATTATAAGAGGTTTTAAAAATAGGTTTTATTTGACTCAAAGTTTCATAATGTACACTAAGGCATTGTTGGCAGAATAGATAGATGCAGTTCAATGCATGATTAATATAATTCACCAATACATCTCTTCGTAGTCCAAAGAATATTGCAATCAGGTTGTAAATCCCAGCTGGCCTGATACATTATTTGCTGCCTCCATTTGGAATGCACTGTATCAGCTTCATATACTCAATATTCTGGACAAAAACAGACGAATGTAACTAAGGCTGGGAATGTCGATACAATCAAACTAGCAAGGGCAATGATCACTAGTCAGTCATAACGTGGCTAATAGGCTAGCATATCTATTTATGTAGCAAGCTAAAAACACGGAGCCTAATGTTGTAACGATAGTTTATGTCGTCCTCCTCATCGGACGAGGAGAGGCGAGAAGGATCGGACCAATATGCAGAGTGGTTAGTTTCCATGGTAATTTAATAGACACGAAAACAATATGCGATACAAAATAACAAATGAAACTACCGTGACAGTCCCGTGTGGCGAAACACTAACAAGGAACAAACACCCACAAACCACACGTGAAACCCCGGCTGCCTAAGTATGATTCTCAATCAGGGACAACGATTGACAGCTGCCTCTGATTGAGAATCATACCAGGCCGAACACAAAAAACCCAACATAGAAAACACACATAGACAACACACCCCAACTCACGCCCTGACCATACTAAATAAATACAAAATAAGGGAAAATAAGGTCAGGAACGTGACAAATGTTGGCTAGCTAGCTATCCAGCTGCTAGGAAGATGTAATGTCATGCCATTGGAAGAGTGGATGAGTGACTGACCTTTCCCCCTCATATTGTTTTTCGGTGGCTATACACAGCTAGAGATGCATGTGTCATTTGGTTAGCTTTTAAGAACTTGAATGACTGTTATCCAGTTAGCATATCTCTTGCATTTGCAAATTCACTCTTGCAATATACTCCAATTTCAGAGTACTCTCGTCTGAGTGTGACAGAGCGCAGAACAACTGATGAATTTACAAACACTGAATATGACCGGTGTCAGTAAACGTAGACCAAAAAAGTAATAGTTAGTCAAGTACTGTCTAGATAACATGTAAACAGCCTAACCAGCTCTGCAACGGCGAGTAAAATTATCAGAACGAGGTGTTCTCTCATTTGTGTCTGGTAGCTAGGAAGCTATCCAACTTCAGCCAGTTTGCTTGGGTGCTTGGTTGGGACAAGCATGCAATGGCAGGCTACAATGCCCCATCGTTTATCAGTGCAATTTTGATGGCCAACTAGCTGAAAAAGTTTGAGAGGTTTATCGAATGTTCCTTTTAGCTCGTCTTGCTCTGGCTAGCATTAGTTATTGATCTTGTTGGTGTGCATAACTGAGGGAGAGAGAGCCTACCTTTCATGGTTGTTTGATCAATAGGATGGTAAAGTTCCCAAATGTAAGAGGACTCCCATGGTGTTTACATATTTGCAGAAATCCATTCTGGTGTATTTAAGTGGCTTTTACCGAATGCGTTCTAATGATCTAAAGTCGTGCTGTTGCAACTGCCTGTAAACACACAGTCCAGTTCAAAGTGAATGATGGTAGGTCCGTTTGGCAAATGGTGTCACGACTTCCGCCGAAGTCGGCTCCTCTCCTTGTTCGGGCGGCGTTCGGCGATCGACGTCACCGGCTTTCTAGCCATCACCGCTCCATTTTTCATATATCCATTTGTCTTGTCTTGTTTCCATACACACCTGGTTTTCATTTCCCCAATCAATCTACTTGTATTTAACCCTCTGTTTCCCATCATGTTTTGTGTGTAATTGTTTTATATTATGTGGTGTTAGTTAACGCGCTTTACTTTTATGTTCCGTTTTTTGAGCGCGTTTGATTTATGTAGTGCTCTCGTTTTTTGGAACTATAATAAAAGTGCGCCTGTTCAGTTTACTCTGCTCTCCTGCACCTCCAATACACCATTGACAAATAGCTTGTTTTTATAAAGGCCAACTATAACTCTGATTGGCTATAGGTCTGTGTAGACTCTGGTCCTGGACAAGACAGATGTATTTATTTGGTTTTATTTACTGCAGTGTCTGTTAATTGTGAAAATGCACATCTGCTTCCCCACTCTATTTTGCTGTAGAATTTTCACAAATGCCTTAGTATACGTAATTCCCAAACATTCAAAGAATTTATCAAAACGTGAAAATGACAATATCTAAGTGGTTGTTTGTCAGATTTTTTTTTTTAAGTGTCATATTCTTCCTGGAGGTCTACAGTCGTGGCCAAAAGTTTTGAGAATGACACAAATATTAATTTTCACAGTCTGCTGCCTCAGTTTGTATGATGGCAATTTGCATATACTCCAGAATGTTATGAAGAGTGATCAGATTAATTGCAAAGTCTCTCTTTGCCATGCAAATGAACTGAATCCCCCCAAAAAACATTTCCATTGCATTTCATTCCTGCAACAAAAGGACCAGCTGACATGTCAGTGATTCTCTCGTTAACACAGGTGTGAGTGTTGACGAGGACAAGGCTGGAGATTACTCTGTCATGCTGATTGAGTTCGAATAACAGACTGGAAGCTTCAAAAGGAGGGGGGTGCTTGGAATCATTGTTCTTCCTCTGTCATCCATGGTTACCTGCAAGGAAACACATGCCGTCAACATTGCTTTGCACAAAAATGGCTTCACAGGCAAGGATATTGCTACCAGTAAGATTGCACCTAAATCAACCATTTTTCGGATCATCAAGAACTTCAAGGAGAGTGGTTCAATTGTTGTGAAGAAGGCTTGTCGTGGTAATTTCCTGTATTACTAAATGAGGAGAGTTTACAAACCACACACCAGTCAGAGGATACTTAAACTTCATCTTTAATTATATGAGCTTCACCATAGCCCTTTGACTCTCAGATCAATTCAGTGTCTATAAATGAATTCTGAGAGTGCTTACAAAATAATTATAGTATCTTTTATAGCCAAGATACACCCCTCTCAACACACATGACGAACCACAGATCTCAGAAACTTCACAAAGGGCCTTCTACTTGAGAGAGGAGTATCCAATAGCCAGATAGCATTAGCTATAAATTATCGTTCAGTTTGGTCTCTAAGACGAGGTTCTGATCTCGTTCTTGGTACTTCATAGTACCAAAAAATGACCTCATCCAATGGCATATATCAATTGTCAACTTTAGATACTTCCATCTCAAATACACCCCATCCCTGGACAAGCTCACTGAGGGGAGTGACTTCTAGGTCATATACTATGTCAAGATTAGTGCAACATCAGAGGGGTAATACAATGGTTCCAGACACTGCCATACTCCTCCCCCCAATGAGAAAAGGAGGGAGTGACTGGAGTACAGACATTGTGGCGCCCTTCACATGGTTTAACAGATACATTCACATATGAAGACAATGTTCAAACCTGTTCACATATGAAGACAATGTTCCATTGTGATATTCTGCATATTACCAGACATGTAAAAGACAAACCTGACCTCTCCGCTCTCTGGGCCCCAAGTGACTTTTCCCTAGAGAAGAAAGGGAAATGCAACTGCCGACAGTATAGTCGTAAAAGAGACATTCTAATGACAAGTATCTCACATAAGCATATTATGAAAGTAAATAAAACATTTTATTTATCTATGTTACCTAACTAATTCTGATTCAGCTACGCCAGGCTTCAGGGCGCCCAAGAAAGTCCAGCAAGGGCCAGGACCGTCTCCTAAAGTTGATTCAGCTGCGGGATCGGGGCACCACCAGTACAGAGCTTGCTCAGGAATGGCAGCAGGCAAGTGTGAGTGCATCTGCACGCACAGTGAGGCGAAGACTTTTGGAGGATGGCCTGGTGTCAAGAAGGGCCATCTTAGCCACTTCTCTCCAGGAAAAACATCAGAGACAGACTGATATTCTGCAAAAGGTACAGGGATTGGACTGCTGAGGACTGGGGTAGAGTCATTTTCTCTGATGAATCCCCTTTCCGATTGTTTGGGGCATCCGGAAAAAAGCTTGTCCGGAGAAGACAAGGTGAGCGCTCCCATCAGTCCTGTGTCATGCCAACAGTAAAGCATCCTGAGACCATTCATGTGTGGGGTTGCTTCTCAGCCAAGGGAGTGGGCTCACTCACAATTTTGCCTAAGAACACAGCCATGAATAAAGAATGGTACCAACACATCCTCTGAGAGCAACTTCTCCCAACCATCCAGGAACAGTTTGGTGACGAACAATTCCTTTTCCAGCATGATGGAGCACCTTTCCATAAGGCAAAAGTGACAGCTAAGTGGCTCGGGGAACAAAACATCGATATTTTGGGTCCATGGCCAGGAAACTCCCCAGACCTTAATCCCATTGAGAACTTAAAACCACAAATTCTGACAACCTCCAAGCATTGATTATGCAAGAATGGGCTGCCATCAGTCAGGATGTGGCCCAGAAGTTAATTGACAGCATTCCAGGCCGGATTGCAGAGGTCTTGAAATAGAAGGGTCAACACTGCAAATATTGACTCTTTGCATCAACTTCATGTAATTGTCAATAAAAGCCTTTGACACTTATGAAATGCTTATAATTATACTTCAGTATTCCATAGTAACATCTGACAAAAATATCTAAAGACACTGAAGCAGCAAAGTTTGTGAAAATTATTATTTGTGTCATTCTCAAAACTTTTGGCCACGACTGTATATGATTTTAATAAGATTTAATATTGCTAAAATGCTGTCACGTCCACTTTAAATGTTATTCTTAAGAAGGGAGACACTAACAAATTAGCAACAACATCCTCATTGATAACACCTGCTGCAGCTGCTCCAAACTAGCCAACACCAAAAGCTAGCTAGCTAGACTGTGGGAACACTACTGCTCGCTATTGCGCAGTGACCTGTTGGCCTTCAAGAAGGCAGAAGTTTCCATAAGTTTTTGTGAAAACAGTCAAAATGTAATTGGTTGAATCCACTGTCACTCCAACATTTTGCCCTAATACAGTTGAATGGCTGACATTGCTCATCCATATATTTATATATTCTTAATTACATTCCTTTACTTAGATTTGTGTGTATTAGATATTAGATATTTGTTGTGAAATTGTTAGATATTACTTATTAGATATTGCTGCACTGTCGGAACTAGAAGCACAAGGATTTCACTACACCTGCAATAACATCTGTTAAACACGTGTATGTGACCAATAACATTTGATTTGATTTATCTAACTTCTAAAGGCCTAGCCAATGACTGATTTAGCTAGCTAGATTTTTCTCCCCAGAGAACAGCAAAAATAAAAATCCTGATTGATTTTTCTCTTCAGTGTTTACCTTTTCATTTCCAACAAAAACTGAGGAGATTAAATCAGAACATTGTTGAAAATAAATTGTCATTATTATTATAATCATTATTTTATAAATCCTTAGCCCTTCTCTGAAGGCATAGAAGGCCCACTGTTCTCCACTGTGTTTGGGTTAGTAATAATTTGTAGAGTAGCTCTATTTTCCCCCAGCTCCGGTCTTGGTCTTAAATCAGTCTCGCTTAAAGATAAACACATAAACATGGTAAAAATCTAGTTGGATAAATACTCCTTTTCACCCATTTGGCAGAGACATAAATCAGTTCCCCACTAGATGAGATGGCTGAGCTGTGTATCATCAGTATACCATTAAAGTATATAATTCATATGATTTGTGTGTACATTATTGTATATGTAAACACAGACAGAGCAACATATCTGCTCATCATCATGTGTGATCAACAAATTAGGTATTATCCCATGCTGCAGTAAGTGTATCCTTCCCTGCAAAATGACATCATCCCATACTGAAATAGAGCCTTCTGCTGTATCCATATCAAGCCCCTGGCTGTCAGACATGGCTCTCACGCTGCGCTTTCAGGTACTGAACGTCTGTTTTTCTCTGTGTGTCTGAGATGGTCATTCCCAGTGAGCCAGTAAGTCATCCACAGCTTTATAGATTTATGGGTGACAGCACAGCACATGCCGCTGTGAAATAGTAGCGATTGGAGCCGCAGTTGAAGTGACAGTAACAGTGGCCATGTATAAATATATAAATCCGTCGTCAGGGCTGGTGGTGGTTGTGGGGATGGCTGGGTGCCAGACGTCAGTGCTCTGCTCCACAGGCTGAAAGAAGTACAGCATTGTCCAGCCAGGCCTCGGTCTAGAGCTCAACGTCTGTTAAAAGGGACCCAGAGTGCTGCAAAACTCCCCTTAGACCGTTTACACCACAGGGGGTTGGTGGCATCTTTATTGGGGAAGACGGACTCGTGGTAATGGCTGGAGCGGATTAGGTGGATTGGTATCAAATAAATCAAACACATGCTTTCCGTGTGTTTGATGCCATTCCATTCCCGCCGTTACAGCCATTATTATAAGGCGTCCTCCCCTCAACAGTCTCCTGTGGTTTACACCCTCTGTCTTTCATAGGCCTGCTTGCAGACTGCTGTATGGTTTACTCTCCTCGCTCTGCAGCCTGGTGTCATAGACTAGACGTAACATAGTCAATGTAAATACGGGGAGCTTAAATTTGTATGATATGTTAAGTTTTGTACTGTTAGATAAGATAGACAGTTACTTAGGGAGTGAACGTTATTTATTATAAGGTTTACATGGCGAACATTTGACCTCTCTGAAAAGAAATGGATGGCCCGACCTTCAGCATAATATATTTAACCTAAACCCTCCTTGAACGCTTAAAAAAACAAAAAAATTAACCTCCCTTAAACCCAAAATAATAATTGAAAGAAAGTGGATAGAAGAGAACTTGTCGACCATTTACTCCCACTTCTTGGACAGACCAGAGCCTTATATATGCAGTTTTAGAAACGGTTGTTCGTTCTGTATGCATTACATGGCAACTCAGGAATTTTGATAGTGCACAGGGCTGCAGGCCAGAATGTTGTGGGTTCACAGATCACCGTAGACAAGAGTAGGGGTGGAAAGATCTCCTTTGTAGTAAAAGCATTACATTAATCTACAGTATCATTGTATTTGCAGGTCCGACAAAAAACAGCCTTTTAATTTTTTTTATGCAATTCTACATCATTTTACATATTGGCAGAATATTTTTTATTACCACACAAATTACCGAAATTACAGGCTAAGAATGGACAGAGAGATGTGTTCATCTTATCATACAGTATTTTTCCAATGCCAAATCATTATGTCTTGTTTGCAACGAAACAGTCCCTGTTTGAAATTAAGTACATCTGAGACGCCATTAGGATTAGGATTCTGAGCATTGTACTTTCAAAAGTTAGGCCTACCTTTCCACCCCTGGTCTACGGACGCAGACAAACCAAAGCTTTAAACTGCTGGCTAGCGTTTTCCTAAAAGTCTGGGTTTAAACATCTTCTATTGTACAGAAAGTGAATAGCTTATCAATTAGTGACAGAATTAGGTTACTTCCCAAGCAAAGTACATTTTTTGTCTCCTCGATTATAGGTTGTAGCTCAGCCTCTGAATATCAAAGAAATTAAACAATGATATCCCCATATGCATCAGAGTCACGTCTTTCTGTGTATTTTACAACTTGTTTGTAGTATAAAGTATGTGGGACCAAAGTGCTGTTATAGATCACTTTATGTAATCGGATCTGTTTTATTTTCTTCAATATCTTAAACTAACAACGGGTAGGCCTGTGCTTTTTGCCATTTTCTTTAATAAAAGGTAGGCCTATGGCATACTCTCTCATACCCCCTTAATTTTAGGGGGGGGGGGGTCAACTAAGCTAAAATATGGAAATATTTTAAGATGGTTATACGATGGATCATTTAGCTATTTGATTTAGAATTTTAGGACCCCCATTGTAGGTATAAAAAAAGATAGAAAAAACTATTAGATAGAATTTTGAATTTGGCCTTTTTTACTGTAGTATACAGAAACACATTGAATAATACATTCATAAATGGCAAAACAGACAGTGCAAAAATAAATAATAAGGAATAAGGTTTTGAAGTGTCTGCCCTATATCTAGGAGATATAAGAAAGCAAAAAAAACAAACACATAACATATATTTAAGCCCTTTTTTTGTTGGCACAAAACTACCTCCATACTTCCATAAAAAATGTTTACCTTCAGATGAGTCCCATTTGTTCGTGAGAGTCTCATCTTTCCATAGAGTGCTCATATTAGTTTGAAGGCCAAACCATTCAGATGCTACAGACGTTTTTGTGAGAAGAACAATTTTCGGCCTGTCTCATGGTCTGACAAATATCGCTGTAGCTCGGCCACCTTCCACGGTGGATGTTGTGGATTGAGACATAGACCATGCAAAAAAACAAATATCTCTCTCTAGCTTAAATGGATTTTGATGGGATTTTTTTATTATGTGACTTGGATTGATGCACGGTGAGTCAGTAGACTATTAAGGATTTAAAGAGTGCATGGTGGGTGGAGGAATTGACCTCCAAATCTATGGATTTAGCAGCCTATAGCCTATGGTCTGTCAAATAGGTAGGCCTACCCCTTATTTCTTAAAAAGGAAGAGAAAGGCTCCAACAAAAAGCTGTCTTGTTTTTGGTAAAGTCTAATTAAAATGAAGACGGTTGAAATGAATTATGCCTACTCGAATTTGCTTACTTTCAGAACCATGAACTGTCCATTTCCAATTGATTGTGACGCGACTGCTGCTTCAAGTTTGAGCACCACAATGTAAGTTACTCGAATCTGGCTTATAGTGAGGTCAATAACTCTGATAAATACATCATGGGCAAGAAACATATATTTTTTAAATTAAATTAAATTATAGTAGTAGCATGCTATCAGAGTTAACCTCCGGTCCTCATTCTCATCTTCACGCTCTCCTTCTCAAACTCAACAGAATATATAGAGCATTCGGAAAGTTTTCAGACCCCTTGACTTTTTCCACATTTTGTTACGTTACAGGCTTATTCTAAAATGGATTGAATTGTTTTGTCCCTCATCAATCTACACACAATACCCCATAATGACAAAGAAAAAACAAGTTTTGAGATTTTTTTGCAAATCTATAAAAAAATATATATATCACATTTACATAAGTATTCAGACCCTTTACTCAGTACTTTGTTGAAGCACCTTTGGCAGTGATTACAGCCTCAAGTCTTCTTGGGTTTGACGCTACAAGCTTGGCACACCTGAATTTGGGGAGTTTCTCCCATTCTTCTCTGCAGATCCTCTCAAGCTCTGTCAGGTTGGATGGAGAGTGCTCTGGCTGGGCCACTCACGGACATTCAGAGACTCCTGCGTTGTCTTGGCTGTGTGCTTAGGGTTGTTGTCCTCTTGGAAGGTGAACCTTCGCCCCAGTCTGAGGTCCTGAGCGCTCTGGAGCATGTTTTCATCAAGGATCTCTCTATACTTTGCTCCGTTTATTTTTACCTCTATCCTGACTAGTCTCCCAGTCTCTGCCGCTGAAAAACATCCCAACAGCATGATGCTGCCACCACCGTGCTTCACCGTAGGGATGGTGCCATGTTTCCTCCAGACAGGCCTGATTGGTGGAATGTGGCAGAGATGGTTGTCCTTCTGGAAGGTTCTCACATCTCCACAGAGGACCTCTGGAGCTCTGTCAGAGTGACCATCGGGTTCTTGGTCACTTTCCTGGCCAAGGCCCTTCTCCCCCGATTGCTCAGTTTGGCCTGGCGGCCAGCTCTAGGAAGAGTCTTGGTGGTTCCAAACTTATTCCATGTAAGAATGATGGAGGCCACTGTGTTCTTGGGGACCTTCAATGCTGCAGAAATGTTTTGGTACCCTTCCACATATCTGTTCCTAGACACAATCCTGTCTCGGAGCTCTACGGGCAATTCCTTCGACCTCATGGCTTGGTTTTTGCTCTGACATGCACTGTCAACTGTAGGACCTTATATAGACAGCCTTTCTAAATCATGTCCAATCAATTGAATTTACCACAGGTGGACTCCAATCAAGTTGTAGAAACATCTCAAGGATGGTCAATGGAAACAGGATGCACCTGAGCTCAATTTCGAGTCTCATAGCAAAGGAATACTTACGTAAATAAGGTATTCCTGTTTTTATTTTTAATACATTTGCAAAAAAATTGAAAAACCTGTTTTCACATTGTCATGAGTTATTTGTGTGTAGATTGATGAGGGAAAAAATAATTTAATCAATTTTAGAATAAGGCTGTAATGTAACAAAATGTGGGAAAAGTCAAGGGGTCTGAATACTTTCAGAATTTAAACCTAATATTGAGGTGATTATTAATGTCTGGGGTCATTTGGTTTTGCTTTTGCTGTTCTCCAAGTAGCATGTTAGAGTTTTTAAATTGTGTAGAAATGCAGTAAATTCGCCTCACCGGTTTCACTGACACCACTGATTGATATATAGGCTAATAAACTAATTCTAAAACACTGAGAAATATTGAAATTTCATCAGGTACAAATTACATGACCCTCCCCTGGATTCAAATTGAAAAAGCATGACCCTACCCCATTTACCTCCAGGTAACCATTCTGTACATTTCGATCCATCCCTTCAGGGGGATGGACAGGTAAGTGTATAACGCAAAGGTCTAAAAACCCAAAGGTTGCGTTTTCGAATCTCATCATGGACAACTTTAGCATTTTTGGTAATTAGCAACTTTTCAACTACTCCTACTTTTTAGCTACTTTGCAACTACTTAGCCTAACCCTAACCTTAATTAACACTTTTATCGAACTCTTCCCCTAACCTTAAAATCTAACTCCTAACCTTAACCCTAACCCCAAACCACTAACCCTAACCTAGCTAATGTTAGCCAGCTAGCTAATGTTACCCCCCCAAAAATGAAATTTGCAACATATTATACATTTGCAAATTCGTAACAATCATATATTTTGCTAATTCGGTACATTTTGCAAATTCGTAAAGTATCATACGAATTGTAATTTGTAACATATCATACAAAATGGATGATGGACATCCACAAATTAATATATACCATACGAAACATAATATTTCATCCTAAAGGGAGAATTTCGGATTTACGTACATAATAATGTGAAAGGCTATGAGACCGGGTTGAACTCTGCTCTTCTCTTTTTCCATTTTTGCTTCAGGGGAAAGTGAAAACTCTAGCTCGCTACATTAAGGGACAGTTTGCATCTGAAATTAATGGTTTGTAAAAGGAATGTCTGCAAAAGCAATACATCGTTCTGTAAAGTCTAGATATAAATTGCAAATATGAATGGGTCACATGAGAATCAAACCATGGGTTAATTTGCAATACAAACTATGGAATGGATGGGAGTGTGTGATTACAGTAAGGTTTTGGAGGCACTCCTTCCTTTGGTTATTTTGCAGGATGAAACATGCACATATTTTTATAAATATCTGCTTTAGACTGTTTTACAGTCAAACCCTACTAGACATGAACATAACAGGCTTAAGGACGTGGTTACGCTCTGTCACAGATTACTTAAATTAATTGAAGCTTCCTGAAATAGATGCAGTGAAATGGACCAAAACATGTTAACATACTGATAGCGAGGCATATGGCTTTTCTGTTATGACAATCAGTTTTGACTCAATTTCACTAAAGCGTTAGACAAGTCGACTACTGGAGTTATATGAAAAATATGACTGTGGACTAAAACTTGGTAAAATGGCTCGGAGAAAGAATAATTATATTTCAATGGATTACAATACAATTTAAAGAGGATTTAGAGTATTACCATCTATGACACGACGAATGAACACAGAACACAACAGTGAATGGATGCTATGTGGACAAGGCCACATGAGGGTGATGTCTCATTAGGAGCCAGCAGTGAGACAGAGAGCTGCCTGTAATAGGAGGTGGAAAACAACAGTGACTCAAGCAGTGGCAGCTTATTTTGTTTAGACATTTTAATTGGTAGAATGTAGAGCGAAGCTAAAAATGTCTCTATACAGGGATCCTGCATGAGAAAAGAAAACTTTAACCATGACACCTACTGTATACCTACAGTTGATGTGGACACTACATGGTCAAAAGTATGTGGACACCTGCTCGTTGAACATCTTATTCCAAAATCATGAGCATTAATATGGAGTTGCTATGGAGTTGCTGCTATAATAGACTCCACGCTTCTGGGAAGGCTTTCCAATAGATGTTGGAACATTTCTGCGGGGACTTGCTTCCATTCAGCCACAAGAGCATTAGTGAGGTCGGGCACTGATGTTGGGCGTTTAATCCTGGCTCACAGTCGATGTTCTAATTCATCCCAAAGGTGTTCGATAGGGTTTAGGTCACGGCTCTGGGCAGGCCAGTCAAGTTCTTCCACACCGGCCTCGCTTTGTGCACAGGGGCATTGTCATGCTGAAACAGGAGAGGGACTTCCACAAACTGTTGGCACAAAGTTGGCTGCACAGAATCGTCTAGAATGTCATTGTATGCTGTAGCGTTAAGATTTCCCTTCTCTGGAACTGGGGCCTAGCCCGAACCATGAAAAACAGCCCCAGACCATTATGCCTCATCCACCAAACTTTACAGTTGGCACTACGCGTTTAGGCAGGTAGCATCCGCCAAACCCAGATTTGTCCGATGGACTGCAAGATGGTGAAGCATGATTCATTACTCCAGAGAATGTGTTTCCACTGCACTAGAGTACAAAGGCGGCAAGCTTTACACCACTCCAGCCGATTCTTGGCATTGCGCATGGTGATCTTAGGCTTGTGTGTGGCTGCTCGGCCATGGAAACCCATTTCATGAAGCTCCCGACGAACAGTTATTGTGCTGACATTGCTTACAGAGGCAGTTTGGAACTCGGTAGTGAATGTTGCAACCGAGGCCAGACAATTTGTACGCGTTACGTGCTTCAGCACTCGGTGGTCCAGTTCTGTGAGCTTGTGTGGCCTACTACTTCATGGCTGAGCCGTTATTGCTCCTAGACATTTCCACTTCACAATAGCAGCACTTGCAGTTGACCAGGGTAGCTCTAGCAGTGCAGAAATTATGAAACTATTACTTCTTGCCACGTTGAAAGTCACCGAGCTCTTCAGTAAGACCATTCTACTGCTACTGTTTGTTTATGGAGATTGCATGTCTTTGTGCTCGATTTTATACACCTGTTAGCAACGGGTGTGGCTGAAATAGCCGAATTCACTAATTTGAAGGGGTGTCCACATACATTTGTATACATAGTGTACATTTTACATTCAATAGCGACTGGCAAATGAGTGAATGCAGCAGAATCAGTGAGTAGTCAGACCACTATCTGTGAAATGTTTGAAAGGACACTGGCCTAATGGTCTTATCTAGATAACCTTTGAACCGGGCCATTTGATCAATAGGTCTAATCCCCTGTTTAAGTCTGATAACAGCTAGTTACTGAGAGTAGGTGTTGACAGTGTGAGGAGCACTCACTTCCCTTGTCTTAAGCACGTGAACCATCAACATAAACAGAGACACACCCCAATGAAAGCCGCAAAATAACAACAATGAAAGCCGCAAAATAACAAAATAGGCCGAGGCGAAGAGAGACAATACAAGGCTACAATCTAACGTGCTCCAGTGTTTGCCCAGGCATTCCAGCTTGGGACCACATGGTCGTCACAGTGTGTGTGAGTCGGACCAGAATGATGCGCACTACAGGGCTGGAGCCACAGCCCCAAACACTGCAGCCGGAGCCCATTCTCTCTCTCTTTCTCAGACTTCTAGACTTCTTCCCAGCTGAGGTTTCTCTAACCGCTCATTTGAGGAGCCACTTTTCACCAGGCACTGAGCCATTCACAGAATCCCAACTCCTGGACTATTCATGTCTCTAGAGCTCAGATGGGTTTTAAGGAATTGTGTGAATTACTGTATTATTTGTCATGTATGAAGATTATGATACCTGTATTTTGGATTAATACTGAGATTTCAGGGTTATAATAAATGCACACCTGCAAGATTAGCCTAGTCATATTTATCGTGAGATTACCTCTCCAGTCAGATCTATGCATGTTCTTATTACTATGCTAAATAAGGGGATGAAATGTCTTAGCATTTCAGCTATAGGTCCATAGCCTCACACTCATTGCTCTGAAATGTGCCTGTGTTACCATAGGAACAGATATTCAGCAACCTCGGGATACCATTGTATGAATGTGTTATTTATTACTGAGAAATGTAGCATATGCATTTATGTCCACTCAGTACCTAGCTGCAACTCAATCAACGATTTTTAATCTCCTGACTGAGTTGTTTTGACATTGAAAACACAAAACAAGTTAGAGACATACTCAGGAATTTCTAAATAGGTCAGTAACTAATATTGTTTTAAATTAGTGGTGTATATTTGAGCTGCCAATAAGACTTAAAAAAATATGGGGTCCAATGTTTATTTAAATATAAATGTGTGTTTATTTTGGTTGAAAGTTCCCATTCTCCGGCCCTTTTCTGAGTGGGTAGAGAGTCTTGCTCAACCTCCCCCAATCCCTGGAACTTGATTTGAATTAGTCTTGTTGAAAAGCCAGGGGGATAAGTCAAGGGGGTTTGTACTGAACTTGTAAAGCAAGACAGAGCTGGGGCCACAGAACAGGATGTCTCCAAGTAAAAACCATGTAATTCATGGATCTGCCCAGTTGAGCCATATTCCCACCATGCATTGCATGCAAAGCCTTGGGCTCTCAGACACTAATCAAACTAATAACTTCATGTAGTCAGTGTTGCTACCGCTATGTCTAAATGGTCAGAAAATGTCAATGGAAGTGTCATGATTAACCACCTCAAGATAGCTTCTCCAAAGCTCTACTCCATCACAAGTGAGCAAGAGCAGAAACCCAACAGGCATTGATGATTGTGATATTTCTATTCATCTCTTTAATGTACACAGGATAAACTCCCTACAATGGCTAGTGAAAATACTCCGGGCCAAGTGCACACAAACAGTGAAGGAAAGTGAAGAATCCCTAAATATACCCTCCTCACACAAGAACAGAAACTCAGATAAGAGAACCATGGTAGTAGCAGAACAATGAGCAAATAGCCTTTTCCAGAGAATGTTGGTTTCCTCTTTGCACAGGAACAATAGGTAAGGCAGGGTGTTTTTAACAGTCAGAAAAACGTACTCATGGGAATTCCACTGTCAATAGGAAGGATGTCAAACTCATAGGGATTATCTTTCTATGGCCAGGTTTTTCTCTCACAAACAATAGATCCAGAAAAGCAGATACCAATCCTTTATCAGTAGATGTATATAAGCTACTGTATATTTGTGAAATAAACAAACAGTTACATACATTTTTTAATTTTGATATCTGAGTGAGACCTTCCACCTAGTACAGTAAGTAATTGCAGAGGGACTGGAATCATCAAGCAGAGAACAGCTGGAAATCGTGATTCATGATTATTATAAACAAGCTAGCTGGAGCATGCCCAGACTAGAAGGGATACAGCTTTTGTTAAATTGACACCAGAAGTTGATTTAATTTAGCATTTTAGCTAGCTCTAACCCTTTTCCTAACCTTAACCTATGTCTTCTAACCTGCTATATTATCCTAACCTGCTACAAAAAGTCAAATCTGACAAAAGCTATATCCCATCTAGTCAAAACCAGACTAGATGGCAACGCATCCTGTTTCTCTTATTGCCCACAAATTTACTTCAAAACGCAGTCTGATATCATACCCACCTCATCACGATTACAAATCACTCGGACACAATGTGAGATCAGTTACATTTCACACTTCTGAACTCACAAGCCCCACCACCTAACCCATACTTGTGAAATGTGTTGCAAGAGTGAAACCAGCGTGGCATCCAATTATTTGATTACCAAATGAGTTCTTTGGAATGCAAACTCATTAAATGTGGAATGGAATGTATGACAAATAACGTGTCAAGACAATGCATACATCGAAGATTAAACCGTGATGAAAGCTACGCAGAGACTCAGCTGTTTTGTTAATATAAAAATATGGCATTGCATTGAACCATGGTGTATTTGGTATTTATTTAGATTTCCTTTGTGTATACATAAACAGCTATGGATTGATAAATGTACAGTGAACAGAACAGCATAATGTTTGACATACAGTTGAAGTCGGAAGTTTACATACACTTAGGTTGGAGTAATTAAATTTGTTTTTCAACCACTCCACAAATTTCATTTGAACAAACTATAGTTTTGACAAGTTGGTTCGGACATCTACTTTGTGCATGAAACAAGTAATTTTTCCAACAATTGTTTACGGACAGATTATTTCGCTTATAATTCACTGTATCACAATTCCTGTGGGTCAGAAGTTCACATACACTAAGTTGACTGTGCCTTTAAACAGCTTGGAAAATTACAAAAAATGATGTCATGGATTTAGAAGATTCTGATAGACATCATTTGAGTTAATTGGATGTGTACCTGTGGATGTATTTCAAGGCCTACCTTCAAACGTAGGTCCTCTTTGCTTGACGTCATGGGAAAATCAAAAGAAATCAGCCAAGACCTCAGAAAAAACATTGTAGACCTCCACAAGTATGGTTCATCCTTGGGAGAAATTTCCAAACACCTGAAGGTACCACGTTCATCTGTACAAACAATAGTACGCAAGTATAAACACCATGGGACCACACAGCAGTCATACCGCTCAGGAAGGAGACACGTTCTGTCTCCTGGAGATGAACGTACTTTGTTGCGAAAAGTGCAAATCAATCCCAGAACAACAACAAAGGACCTTGTGAAGATGCTGGAGGAAACAGGTACAAAAGTATCTATATCCACAGTAAAACAAGTCCTATATCGACATAACCTGAAAGGTCGCTCAGCAAGGAAGAAGCCACTGCTTCAAAACCGCCATAAAAAAAGCCAGACTACAGTTTGCAACTGCAGATGGGGACAAAGATCGTACTTTTTGGAGAAATGTCCTCTGGTCTGATGAAACAAAAATAGAACTGTTTGGCCATAATGACCATCGTTATGTTTGAAGGAAAATGGGGAGGCTTGCATGCCGAAGAAGACCATCCCAACCATGAAGCACGGGGTTGGCAGCATCATGCTGTGGGGGTGCTTTGCTGCAAGAGGGACTGGTGCACTTCACAAAATAGATGGCATCATCAAATTATGTGGATATATTGAAGCAACATCTTAAAACATCAGTCAGGAAGTTAAAGGTTGGTCGCAAATGGGTCTTCCAAATGGACAATGACCCCAAGCACACTTCCAAAGTTGTGGAAAAATGGCTTAAGGACAACAAAGTCAAGGTATTGGAGTGGCCATCACAAAGCCTTGACCTCAATCCTATAGAAAATGTGTGGGCTGAACTGAAAAAGTGTGAGCGAGCAAGGGGCCTACAAACCTGACTCAGTTACACCAGCTCTGTCAGGAGGAATGGGCCAAAATTCACCCAACTTATTGTGGGAAGCTTGTGGAAGGCTACCCGAAAAGTTTGACCCAAGTTAAACAATTTAAAGACAATGCTACCAAATACTAATGGGGTGTATGTAAACTTTTGACCCACTGGGAATGTGATGAAAGAAATAAAAGCTAAAATAAATCATTCTCTCTACTATTATTCTGACCTTTTACATTCTTAAAATAAAGTGGTGAATTTTTACTAGGATTAAATGTCAGGAATTGTGAAAAACGGAGTTTAAATGTACTTGGCTAAGGTGTATGTAAACTCCCGACTTCAACTGTACATATAATGGCCAACCAGGACCTTAGGCACCAATCCTCTAATGGGAATAGTATTATTACATATGAAACACACACACGCCTTTTATGATGGAAACCTGGAGGAAACTCAAACCCCATAACATTGTGATACTATTGCTTCATGGGTAAATTTGCGCTGGGGGATTCAGTAATACACAGGTGAGACGTTACACAACAACAACACTTCACTGAAGCTGCTCCAGGTGGTTATCATTTATGGAATTCAAAGAAAAGTCTTTAAAATTCTTGAAGTCCATAGGACCCGCGTCTCCGCAGGAGGCCCTTCTGAGTACCTTGCCATTCCACAGTCACAGGCCAGCTCTGAGTCAGCTCTCTGAGCCTCACAATCACTACCAGAGGTGAGCCTCTCTCTGCCTGATCTGTCATCAGTCCTCCTGTGCCAAGCAGGGCCAGGCCTGACATAGTCACTGTACAGGAGCATTTCTTCACAAATTAGCCCCAGCAGTCCACACAGGTAAGGAAAAATCTTTGAACTTTGCATAGAGCATTATACCAGCTTGCCATAAATGACTCAAATGGTAAGCTGTATCATTACAACTCTTAAAGGCTCATGTTAAGGTATCTGGTTTGTGTTCTGAACTTGGAATCTGATTCATTTGTGTCAATCTTAAAGGGCACTAGTCCAAGAAGGCACTGGTTTGATATGGGCCACAGAAAAAAATAACATACTTGAAAAAAGAAAAATGCCATAATATTAGCAGATACAGTATTTGTGGCTCATAGTGGCTAACAGGGGTGATTGTGATTGCACAATACCTTAACAGCGCTGGCATAATAGACATTTCCAACCTTGTGAATAAAGTAATCTATAAAATAAAAATGAATATGCACTTTCGAAATACCTTCAATTCTTGTCAAAGGAACAATGTTCCTGTTAAAACATTGATTTAGTCATTAAAAAAAAAATAGAGTGATTGATGCTAGAATGTGCGTAGCTAAAATCAGAATTTCAAATTTTCAATTTCTAAAATCTTTATGCCAAACGTTTGCATTGATTGTTTGTGATCTAGTGGTATATCAAGCTTACACAATCAACATTTCTAAATCTCTGCAGTCCATTTCACATAGGTGAAACATTCAACATATCAATCCCAAACTCCCACTGAAGTTCAGATTACTCATATGACTAAGGTGCACTAAAATGGGAGTCATCTAGACATCTTCTCTTCTGAGAATGGTCTTTCTTTCTTATCTGAATGTTTGGTACTCTTACCTAATCTATTGTGTTAAAAAAAGCAACATAAAAACATCTGAGACGAATATACTAAAAAACTAGTGAACATCAACGATGATATCTCAATATAAAAGTCCTCTCCCACTCATGCGCTGGTGCACCCAGGCCATAGAGGATTCTGGTAATGTGCGCAGCCCCCTCAGTCAGTCCAGTGGTTTGTGGGAGCTTGTTGTGAGAGTGGTTGACTAGGTTGGCCGCTCTCACACAGGCCCTGGGTAGCTGTAATGGTTGTTGTGATCTGCATCTGCCATCTGCAGGCTGGGTTTGCGGCGCTCCAGTTCCTCGTTCTCGACCGTCTCTGGGCTGGAGCAGTGGGGAGGACCCTGCTTGAATAAGTCTGACACGTGGCGCACCTGTAGGGAGGAGAGGAGTGAAATGGTGTGGGTCAGACAAAGTGAGAGGACCAAGAGTAGGGCTGGAAAATGTGATTGTATACTGTATGTCTGGTGGTGGAGGGCACCATGCAGCTGCTCCACGTCTGAGAGGAACACACAGTGCGTTGCATAACCCCTCCAGCTCTCTAACCAGGCCAGAGAAGTCATAAAACATTGGGCCTGGGAGGGTCCCCAATTGCATGCAGTAGTCTGAAATACGAATCGCGGCTACGCTTTCCAATATGAATCACCCACGTCTCCGAGACTTCCCAAAGGCGCTGCTGAAAGAGGTTAAATCAAAACTGGGGACTAGGAACAATAAAAAGCCAGCAGGCAACACTCACGTTGAGGATGGCAATAAGAGCGCCTTGGAGGAGGCCCACCAGAACGTCGCTCCAGTGGTGCTTGTAATCGGACACGCGGGTGTAGCCCACGTACACTGCAAAGGCCACCAGGAAGAACTGGATTGTGGGTCGGAGGAGTCTGGCCCACTTTGCCCTCAGCCTCGCCTGGACATACAACTAGAGAGAAAGAGAGGGAGGAGATGTTTCAGTTCTCATAAGTAGAGCTATCTTTGTTTGAAGACTATTTGCTTTTACTGCTGATTGAGGTCATTAGTGGTTTTTGTGTTCACAAGTAGTGAACCATTTCACCAAATAAGGCAATGTTATTTGACTGTAAACTGGCCCCAGTAACATTAAGCCTATCATCATATTTCTGTCCATCAAATATGCCTCAATGAACGTCTGAAACACAGCATTTGTTAGTAAATGTTATTTTCATGTATACAGTGTGTGGGAGTCCATTCTACAAGTGGCTAGTATGAAAGCACATTGTTCAGCTTTTACAAAATGCTAACATCAGCAGGCTACATGTAGTCACTAGTCAGATAAACATGTAACAGGCAAGAATTGTATTTAATTTCTTTCTGTCAAGTGTGTCGTTACTTTGTTAAATACACATTAAATGAAATGTGATTTTATTTAGTCAGATAAACATGATAACAGGCAATCATTTAAAAGTTAAATGCCCCTTCATACTAAATCAAATCCCAGCAAAAACTGAAATATGGTATGCTTTGAATTGCATAAACCATGAAAAGACGTTGAATGTCGATCTAATTTATACCCAACTATGGACTGAAAACCATTTTCACAGAAGAGGAGAGCTGCTGCCAGAGTGTCTAACTGGCACATTCATTTCTCTGGGCTGCGACCAGGCTCCTGCCATAGTAGGTGTGTAAATTGGCATCCACGCGTGCCCCTCTACCGCACATACACTCAATCTCAGCATTCAACACTTGTAGGGAGATGGAGATATTAATCACATCTAATAGGGAATATCAAAGGGTCTGTGAGAAACAAAGCAGAGCAGATTACTGAATGCTTTGATTGGCAGTGAGGACCGAGTCGTCTGCTAGAGTCTCCTGCCTGCCTTGTCTGTCAATGGCTAGATTTATTGCTGTCGAATCAATGATGACTCTGGTGCTGACAACTTGGATGGAAAATGACTGAGGATGGTAGTGGACTGTATTGCCATTCCTATTTGCCATCTCTTCAATCTAAGTCTACAGGAAAGTGTGTTCCCTCAGGCCTGGAGGGAAGCAAAAGTCATTCCGCTACCCAAGAATATTAAAGTACCCATTTCTGGTTCAAACAGCTGAACAAATTAACAACTGACTTTCAGCACGCTGATAGGGAGGGGCACGCAACATGTATGGCACTGAGACAAATGACTGATGACAAGCAGAAAGAAGATTGTGGGAGCTGTTTTGATAGACTTCAGTGCAGCTTTTGAGGTTATCGATTTTAATCTGCTGCTGAAAAAGATGTGTTATGGTTTTACATCCTCTGCCATATCGTGGATTGAGAGCTACCTACCTAATAGAACACAGAGGGTTTTATTTAATGGAAGCCTCTCTCACGTAAACCAGGTAGAGTGTGATATACCTCAAGGCAGCTGTCTCGGTCCTTTGCTATTTTCTATTTTTACTAATGACCTACCACTAGCCTTGAGTAAAGCTTGTGTGTTTATGACTCAACATTTACACTTCAGTTACCACAGCAAGTGAAATCACTGCAACCTATAATAAACAGCTACAGTCACTTTTAGAATGGGAGGCTAGTAATAAGCTACACCTAAATATTTCAACTAAAAGCTAAACCCTAAAACTGATCTAAATCTTTTAATGAATAATGTGGCAATTGAGTGAGTTGAGCAGACTAAACTGCTTGGTGTAACCCTAGATTGCAAACTTACATGCTCAAAACATATTGATGCAACAGTTGCTAAGATGGGGAGATGTCTGTCTGTGATAAAATGCCGCTCTGCTTTCTTGACATTACAATCAACCAAACACATCCAACAGGCCCTAGTTTTATCACACCTGGACTACTGCCCAGTTATATGGTCCAGTGTTGCAAAGAGGGACATAGGGAAATTAGAGTTGGCCCAGAACAGAGTAGCACGGCTGGCCCTTAAATGTACACAGAGAGCTAATATCAAGAACATGAATGTCAATCTCTCCTGGCTCAAAGTAGAGGAGAGATGGACTGCAGACAAGACTACTTGTCTTTGTGAGAGGTATTGATGTGTTGAAAGCACCAAACTGTCTCTTCAAACAGTGAACACACAGCTCAGACACCGATACATGTCCCACAAGACATGACACCAGGGGTCTCTTCACAGTCCCTAAGCCCAAAAATAGAGGCTGGGAAATGCAGTGCTTTGCACTGTACAGCAATGTACTAGAGCTATGACCACATGGAACTCTTCCACATCAGGTAACTCAAGCCAGCAGTGAAATCAGAAAAAAATACATAAAACATGGGCGGCAGGTAGCCTAGTGGTTAGAGCGTTGGGCCAGTAACCGAAAGGTTGCTGAATCAAATCCCAGAGCAGACAAGGTAAAGATCTGTCATTCTGCCCCTGAATAAGGCAGTTAACCCACTGGTCCCCGGTAGGCTGTCATTGTAAATAAGAAAGTGTTCTTAACTGACTAGTTAAATAAAGGTTACATTATAATAAAAAATAAAAACCTCACGGCACAACACGGACCGTAAAGATACGCTTGCACACACAGTAATATTGTATTATTGTACCTTTTATATTGTAGATGTGTAATTGTGGAGCAGTGTAAATTTGTATAGTGCACAATGTCTTGTGTGATGTATCATTTTATTTATTTATGTTTATTTATTTATTGTTTTGTTGTGATGTAATTGTTTTATTTGATAATTTTTGATTTGATTTATTTCTTATATTTGTTGTATTTGTATTTATTATGTAGATTGTTTTCTTGTGATGTAGTTGTTTTATTTGATAATTATTTCATTTATTTCTTCTTCTTATATTTTTTTGTATTTATTATGTAGATTGTTTTGTTGTGATGTAGTTTTATTTATGATGTAGACTAGGTATTCCCAAACTGGGTACTGGGGGTACGCGCAATGCGGTCGTGGGTACGCCCCCAAAAATGTGATTCACATTTAAAAAAAATATGTTTTATTTGTATTTGTTTAAAAAAATTATCTTCACATTTTCAAACAGTCCATTTATATTTTCCAACGAGGCTATACATTTGGGTGAGTTTTTTTCTCTCACCTTAGTAGCCTCGTTTCACTGCCAAAAATACAATTAAACCATCTAGTGTTCAGCGAAATAACAATGTCAAATTCAGGTAGCCTAGTCAAATAATTAACATCCAATCACATTAACCATTACTCTCTCGTGGGAATCCCACTAACGGTCCGTATGTAGCCAAATGTAGCTGCTGCTTATTCCGTTTGCGTTAAAATGGATAAATGGTTAAAAAAATGTAAGGCCCATAGAGACACATACCAGCTCTACTGGTAGTACCGCTACTACCAGCAGTACTACACCTGCACCTGTCGACAACACAAGTTGTTTTGCTTCCAAGAGCACATCCAATGCTAGTATCAGTAAATCTACATTTGTTGATAGCCCAGCTAGCATGGACACTGACAGTTACTAAGAGCTACTGCCCCCTTACCCGGGAAAGCACCGAACAACAGACAGGGACGGTGGACCATCGAAGAGGCGCAAAAATGATGAGAACTACATTGATTTGGGGTTCACTTATATTGGGAGTAGTGCCTTTCCTCAGCCAAAGTGTGTCATATGTGCAAAAGTACCATCTCACAACTCGATGAAACCTTCACTCTTGCGCAGACATTTAGAAACAAAACATGCCAATTTGAAAAATAAGCCACAGGAGTTTTTTGAGTGAGAATTAAGACGACTTTCAAGTAGTAAGACATGTATAAAAGCAACAGATACCATTAATAAGAAGGGGCTAGAAGCGTCTTATATGGTGAGCTACAGAGTGGCTAGGATAGGCAAGCCCCATACTATTGTGGAGGACGTAATTCTTCCTGCTGCCACGGATATGGCTGGGACAATGCTGGGGGAAAAGGCCAAAAAAACTATACAGACAATGCCTTCATCATCCTGGTATATGTCCGTTACGTTCATGAGAGTCAATTAAGGAAGACATGCTCTTTTGCAAACCACTGGAAACCAGGACAACAGGAGAGGATATTTTTAAAGTACTGGACAGCTTTGTGTCATCAAATGGACTTTGGTGGTCAAGATGTGTTGGTATCTGTACTGATGGCGCATAAGCCATGACAGGGAGACATAGTGGAGTGGTAACGTGCGTGCAAGCAGTTGCTCCCGACGCCACTTAGGTACACTTCAGCATCCACTGAGAGGCTCTTGCTGCCAAGGGAATACCTGACAGCTTGAAAGACATTTTGGACACTACAGTGGAAATGGTTAACTTTGTTAAAACAAGGCCTCTGAACTCTCATGTATTTTCTGCACTATGTAATGATATGGGCAGCGACCATGTAACGCTTTTAAAACATACAGAAGTGCGCTGGTTATCAAGGGGCAAAGTATTGACACGTTTTTTTAAATTGAGAGACGAGCTTAAAGTTTTCTTTACTGACCGTAATTTTCACGTGTCTGACCACTTGCATGATGACGAGTTTCTCACACGACTGGCCTATCTGGGGGATGTTTTTTCTCTCCTGAATGATCTGAATCTAGGATTACAGGGACTCTCCGCAACTATACTCAATGTGCGGGACAAAATTGAGGCTATTATTAAGAAGTTGGAGCTCTTCTCTGTCTGCATTAACAAGGACAACAGACAGGTCTTTCCATCATTGTGTGATTTTTTTGTGTGCAAATTAACTCAAACTTACGGACAATGTCAAATGTGATTTAGCGAAGCACATGAGTTAGTTGGCTGCGTAATTACGCAGGTACTTTCCCGAAACGGATGACACAAACAACTGGATTCTAAATCCCTTTCACACCCTTCCTCCAGTCTACTTACCGATATCTGAACAAGAGAGCGTCATCGAAATTGCAACAAGCGGTTCTGTGAAAATGTAATTTAATTAGAAGCCACTGCCAGATTTCTGCATTGAGCTGCACTCAGAGTATCCTGCCTTGACAAAACGCGCTGTTAAGACACTGATGCCCTTTGCAACCACGGTACCTATGTGAATACCGGCACAGACTGTGTGGAAAAGGATTTAAGACTGAGACTCTCTCCAATACATTGCAGAGTTATGTGCATCCTTTCAAGCATACCCTTCTCATTAACCTGTGGTGAGTTATTCACAATTTTCGATGAACAAATAAGGTTTCATATGTAAGATGGTTAAATAAAGAGTAAAATTATTGATCATTATTATATTATTATTTGTGCCCTGCTCCTATTGTATTAGAGTTCTTTGTCACTTCCCACGAGCCTGGTTGTGAGAAAAATTCACACTTATTCTCATGTTTAGTAAATGTATCGTATAGTGTGTGTGTGTGTGGCAGGCTTACAATGATGGTAAAAAAAAAACATTTGAGAGTGCGCTGACCGTGGTGCTAGCTGGAGGTTGAATGTACGCAGCTGGAGGTTGAATGTTTGAACCACTGATGTAGACTATTGTTTTGTTGTGATGTGTTGTTTTATTCCTGTTTGGACCCCAGGAAGAGTAACGGCTGCCTTGTCAGCAGCTAATGGGGATCTTAATAAATACTACATTTCACAATGACAAGGGCCAGGGCAGTTGAACTAGATGGCCTGCTGGAGGTAATTTTGCAGGGCTCTGGCAGTGCTCGTCCTGCTCAAAGGCGGAGGTAGCGGTCCTGCTGCCGGGTTGTTGCCCTCCTACGGCCTCCTCCACGTCTCCTTATGTACTGGCCTGTCTCCTGGTAGCGCCTCCATGCTCTGGACACTACGCTGACAGACACAGCAAACCTTCTTGCCACAGCTCGCATTGATGTGCCATCCTGGATGAGCTGCACTACCTGAGCCACTTGTGTGGGTTGTAGACTCCGTCTCATGCTACCACTAGAGTGAGAGCACCGCCAGCATTCAAAAGTGACCAAAACATCAGCCAGGAAGCATAGGAACTGAGAAGTGATCTGTGGTCACCACCTGCAAAATCACTCCTTTATTGGGGGTGCCTTGCTAATTGCCTATAATTTCCACCTTTTGTCTATTCCATTTGCACAACAGCATGTGAAATTTATTGTCAATCAGTGTTGCTTCCTAAGTGGACAGTTTGATTTCACAGAAGTGTGATTGACTTGGAGTTACATTGTGTTGTTTAAGTGTTCCCTTTATTTTTTTGAGCAGTATATATATATATATATATATATATATATATATATATAAGCACAATCACTCTCAGTAAAACCTGCTCTATTTTGCCTTTTCATATCTACCCCATTACTCCTAATTTAAATGGAGAGGCGTTACATCAATTGATTCCATTTCAGAATGTTGAATATCAGGGTGTTTGTAGTCGATATTTACATCTGTTCCATGAGCCTTGTATACTCACTGCTAGAAACAGCATACAGTACATCCCGAAGGAGGAGTGGCCGGAGTAGAAGGACAACCTGGAAAAATGGAAAAAATGTATGTTCTTAAAAATGGTAATGTTAACCTGTCATGATTGTTTGGAGACTACAGTGGATCTATTCAGTGTGTTTCTACCAGAGCATTAAGCTGTGGTCACCAACCCTTGTCCTGGTGAGCAGCAGTTTGTGCAAGCATTGGTTCCAGTTCAGCACTAACCACTGGCATAGAGCAATGCACCGGTCAACAATATTCCCCTGACACCCTCTACCTCAGTAACTACCTGGACGCAGTGACGTCATGAGAGTTGCCGGTGCAGTTGATATCCAGCATGTAGCCTTTGCAGACCTTGGGGTTGCAGACGGCCATGAAGTTGGGCCGTGGGCGTCCAATGGTGAACTTAGCCAGGTCCGTCAGTGATTGGCTGACAGCTGCCCCGAACAGGAAGGTACCTAGCACCTTGTAGAGCGCCGCCACGTACCCGTTGAACTCAGAGTTAGAGTGAATCCTCTTACTGTAGACCAGGTAGGCCTCTCCTGATGCTAGCTATGGGAAGAGAAAGAGAGAGGAGCTTGAATTACATCTAACCTTCCAGTATCTTCCAGTATGACAGCTAATATCAGGTTTGGTCCACTGGCTACATAGAGAAACGCCTGTTTGTGACACTGATCTGGGAATCAATGTAGTCAGACGTTCTTTATCTCACCTAGGTGTCAGAGAGGAAAGTATAGGGCGGGACTCACGATGATGACGGTGCAGGAGATGGTGACTGCAGCCAGCAGGCCGTGGGTGATAGTGTCAGGTTTGAGGGGGTACTTAATGTCCTCATCGTCACAGTACACACCCCTCTGGTAGGGCCGGAAAACGACGGTCATAATGAGGAAAGGCAGTGCCGCTATGAGAAGAAAGAGCAGGCAGGCAACTTGTTAATTCACTCCAACTGGAAAAATGATGTCTGCAACAATTTTATGGATATGATCCAACTGCTGACATCATTTCATTCTTCATTCGTTTTTATGTCCAGCATCTGAACTATCAGGATGTGAATTTTATTTTCTCTTTCATTATTTCACTTCAACTACCAGCATTGACTTTTCCTATAATAAAGGGTGATAAAGTACATCAGGAGTGATTAATGATAATGCTGTTGATTCAAGCTAACGTTATAAAGATTTACGAGAGCATCCATCAGTTAAATAACATATATTTTACATTTCCAGAAACCCAGACATTACATCACTATTCAATCTGGAAGGTTAAATGTTTCTTCAAGGAGCTCTGAGAAGTTTTTTTCTCTCCTCCTTTCCCCGAAGACCTCGTTCAGTGGAACAACACTATCCTGAAAATATATCACATTCATGGCCCAGAAAAGCCCAGCATACCAAAGCAGTGCACACCACACATTGAAGTAGGTTGTGAAATGTTGTAGTAGAATCTTTAGAGTAAGAGATTGCAAAAACAAACACATGGACTCAGATGTACACACACACACCCCTCCCCAGTGCACTTCCTTAGAAGACTGACTGATGTGGTGGTGTGCACAAACAAGCCCAAATTTAGCCTCTCAAGGCTATAGAGTGGATGGAAAATGTACTTGAAACATTCGGAAAACATCTTCGAATCCACACACACACGCTCAACCTGTCTAATGTGTGATGCAAAGCCACAAACACACCATGAGGAAGGCATTATGCGTTCGTTACTGCACTTTATGTTGATAAACTCAACCTAATGAATAATACTCTTCTAGTCTGTGCTGCATCTACAAATTAAAACGTATGTGAAAAAGACCTTATTGGTACAACTGCTAGGAGCTCTTCCCAGCTAACAATTCTAGGGAGAGAGAAAGTGTTTTTAATATTAGCCCTAATGTTTCACTGATGTTTGAGTGTCCAGTTTTCCAGGAACATGACAACCTATTCAGCAGGTTTTGGGGTTAGAGTTAGGTGAACATTCCCTTAATGTCAAACCAATCCAGAACGTGGTTACCATGTTCTCAGAATATCCAATATTAATATTTAGACACGTTTCATGGGACATTGCAATAAAATTCATGTGTCCAGTTTTCTGAGGGTTAGAATATTCCATCAACGTCCCACCAAACATAGTTGCCATACACATTTCTGTGTATCAGTTGTCAGGATGTCACCTGATGGTCCTAAAGAAACGTTCTCTCCACCCATTTCTTTTTCTCTCATTACACATCACACCTTGTTACTGTTGCGGAGCTAATCAAGGCCCTGACTGGTGAACCACTGATCCATTCACAGCTTTGTCTGTTGGCAAGGTTAGGGACACACACAGACAGTGCTTTTAAGCACAGGGTGTTTCTCAATATGCATACTATCGTGCTCCACACTCTCCGAGTGCATTCTCAGAGGACGTTCTTGTAAGGGCGAGAGTGTGGAGAACGCATAAAACATTACATTTAAGAAGCAGTCGCTCCCCTTACTGTATTACCTAATGCTGCACCTCCCCCTTCACTGAACCTTCTTCCAGCCAGGACAAGTACAACAATAGAGACGAAACAAGAAATAAACAAAGCAAGCGTTTTACTTCATAATTATCAGATTGATATACAGTGGGGCAAAAAAAGTATTTAGTCAGCCACCAATTGTGCAAGTTCTCCCACTTAAAAAGATGAGAGAGGCCTGTAATTTCCATCATATGTACACTTCAACTATGACAGACAAAATGAGAAAAAAAAATCCAGAAAATCACATTGTAGGATTTTTAATGAATTTATTTGCAAATTATGGTGGAAAATAAGTATTTGGTCAATAACAAAAGTTTATCCCAATACTTTGTTATATACCCTTTGTTGGCAATGACAGAGGTCAAACGTTTTCTGTAATTCTTCACAAGGTTTTCACACACTGTTGCTGGTATTTTGGCCCATTCCTCCATGCAGACCTCCTCTAGAGCAGTGATGTTTTGGGCTGTTGCTGGGCAACACGGACTTTCAACTCCCTCCAAAGATTTTCTATGGGGTTGAGATCTGGAGACTGGCTAGGCCACTCCAGGACCTTGAAATGCTTCTTACGAAGCCACTCCTTCGTTGCCCGGGCGGTGTGTTTGGGATCATTGTCATGCTGAAAGACCCAGCCACGTTTCATCTTCAATGCCCTTGCTGATGGAAGGAGGTTTTCACTCAAAATCTCACGATACATGGCCACATTCATTCTTTCCTTTACACGGATCAGTCGTCCTGGTCCCTTTGCAGAAAAACAGCCCCAAAGCATGATGTTTCCACCGCCATGCTTCACAGTAGGTATGGTGTTCTTTGGATGCAACTCATCATTCTTTGTCCTCCAAACACGACGAGTTGAGTTTTTACCAAAAAGTTATATTTTGGTTTCATCTGACCATATGACATTCTCCCAATCTTCTTCTGGATCATCCAAATGCTCTCTAGCAAACTTCAGACGGGCCTGGACATGTACTGGCTTAAGCAGGGGGACACGTCTGGCACTGCAGGATTTGAGTCCCTGGCGGCGTAGTGTGTTACTGATGGTAGGCTTTGTTACTTTGGTCCCAGCTCAAAGTAATCTTGCGTGGAGCCCCAGATCGAGGGAGATTATCAGTGGTCTTGTATGTCTTCCATTTCCTAATAATTGCTCCCACAGTTGATTTCTTCAAACCAAGCTGCTTACCTATTGCAGATTCAGTCTTCCCAGCCTGGTGCAGGTCTACAATTTTGTTTCTGGGGTCCTTTGACAGCTCTTTGGTCTTGGCCATATTGGAGTTTGGAGTGTGACTGTTTGAGGTTGTGGACAGGTGTCTTTTATACTGATAACAAGTTCAAACAGGTGCCATTAATACAGGTAACGAATGGAGGACAGAGGAACCTCTTAAAGAAGAAGTTACAGGTCTGTGAGAGCCAGAAATCTTGCTTGTTTGTAGGTGACCAAATACTTATTTTCCACCATAATTTGCAAATAAATTCATAAAAAATCCCACAATGTGATTTTCTCGATTTTTCCCCCTCATTTTGTCTGTCATAGTTGAAGTGTACCTATGATGAAAATTACAGGCCTCTCTCATCTTTTTAAGTGGGAGAACTTGCACAATTGGTGGCTGACTAAATACTTTTTTGCCCCACTGTATGTGAATTGTAATAATCTAGCTAGCCAGCTAGTTAAACAGGCAAAAATGACTTAAAACTAACGCTATGCAAGGTAGATGTAAATTTGTCGTGGTTAGCTAAATACAAATTTTTCGTGGCTAGCTAGCCAGTTAGCGCTACTAATTTATTCTGGACTTCTTTATATAACGTAAACTCACTCACTTTTGTACATCGCCTTGGTCCGTACAATTGACCTTATTTTTGCGCCCAAAAAACGTAATACTTTCAGATCAACTGTAATATCAATACCAATGTAAAGCACAATTTCTCCCCTTTTCCACTAAATTAATGACGAGACCTTCATGATGCCCATCTCTGCCTAATTCCACAAGGCAATGAGCTCCACCGGGTCTTTTTAAAAATGGCGGGTGGGGAGCGAAGGCTACGAAGTGATCTTGAAATGGGGAAATATGTTGTGTAAAGAAAACAGTTTTTTTCACCCGATTTGTCCAACTAATCAACTTTAAAATGTAAATAAATGTAAAGAGTTTATGTAATGTCTCATCACATACCTGTTTGAAGGTTTGTGTCGAATTTGAAGGGGGGTTTAGGGCCGCGCTAACGTTAGCCTCACAAGTGAACTGCAGCTGTTCAGGCTTTTGAGTGTCATGATGGCTCGCAGCAATGACGTGCAAAAAATGCAATTGGCACCCTAGTCATGAAATATTAGTTTCATATTAGCAAAAGTTATATTAATTTAGACAAAAATAATGAAGTTTTCTTACAAGTGTATATGGTTAAGCCTGATTTTAATCTGCGGGAGAAGGGCTACCCCTGGTGGAAAGAGGCTGTACGGCACAAAATGAGTTGCAAATTACGTAGTGACACGTCACGATGTAAAGTACAGCATCAGAGGGGTTCGTTTTTTCATCTTTTCTCCAATACTGTTAGCCCCTTACCATGTCAATCAACGCTGAATCAAAACGTAGTTTCACACCCCGGATTTTGATGCCAACACAGTCACTACAGTCCCATTCATTTTCATTGCAGCCTCGTTTGAATGCCGCGGTTACGCACATTTGTACAGAATGGGGTGAGTTTACGCTACCCATTTTTCTCCACAATTTTCATGGTATCCAATTGGTACTTACAGTCCTGTCCCATCGCTGCAACTCCCGTACGGACTCAGGAGAGGCGAAGGTCGAGAGCCGTGTGTCCTCAGAAACACGACCCAGCCAAGCAGCACTGTTTCTTGACACAATGCCCACTTAACCCGGAAGCCGGCCACACCAATGTGTCAGAGGAAACACTGTGCACCTGGCGACTGTGTCAGTGTTCATTGCGCCCGGACCGCCACAGGAGTCGCTAGTATGCAATGGGACAAGAACATCCCTGCCGACCAAACCCTCGCCTAACCCAGACGACGCTGAGCCAATTGTGCGCCGCCTCATGGATCTACCGGTCGCGGCCGGCTCAATGACTGTTCTGGACAAACTAGTATTCCTAGTAAATATCCTGAAGAAAACACAAGGCCAGATAACAACATCCTATGTTTGTTTACTGTAAACTAGATGGTGATGACATATACATTTACATGGATAAGAAATAGCCTAAGCTTGAAGAAAAAAATGATTTTTTATCAGATCTAACTCGTATCACATGAATAGAGTCAACACATCTCATTTCATCCTCGATTCTAAAAATAAATATACAAAAATCCGCTAAAATCAGCTGAAACAGCACCATCTACATTGGGAAAGGGGGATACCTAGTCAGTTGTAAAGGGAAAGGGGGATACCTAGTCAGTTGTAAAGGGAAAGGGGGATACCTAGTCAGTTGTAAAGGGAAAGGGGGATACCTAGTCAGTTGTAAAGGGAAAGGGGGATACCTAGTCAGTTGTAAAGGGAAAGGGGGATACCTAGTCAGTTGTAAAGGGAAAGGGGGATACCTAGTCAGTTGTAAAGGGAAAGGGGGATACCTAGTCAGTTGTAAAGGGAAAGGGGGATACCTAGTCAGTTGTAAAGGGAAAGGGGGATACCTAGTCAGTTGTAAAGGGAAAGGGGGATACCTAGTCAGTTGTAAAGGGAAAGGGGGATACCTAGTCAGTTGTAAAGGGAAAGGGGGATACCTAGTCAGTTGTAAAGGGAAAGGGGGATACCTAGTCAGTTGTAAAGGGAAAGGGGGATACCTAGTCAGTTGTAAAGGGAAAGGGGGATACCTAGTCAGTTGTAAAGGGAAAGGGGGATACCTAGTCAGTTGTAAAGGGAAAGGGGGATACCTAGTCAGTTGTAAAGGGAAAGGGGGATACCTAGTCAGTTGTAAAGGGAAAGGGGGATACCTAGTCAGTTGTAAAGGGAAAGGGGGATACCTAGTCAGTTGTAAAGGGAAAGGGGGATACCTAGTCAGTTGTAAAGGGAAAGGGGGATACCTAGTCAGTTGTAAAGGGAAAGGGGGATACCTAGTCAGTTGTAAAGGGAAAGGGGGATACCTAGTCAGTTGTAAAGGGAAAGGGGGATACCTAGTCAGTTGTAAAGGGAAAGGGGGATACCTAGTCAGTTGTAAAGGGAAAGGGGGATACCTAGTCAGTTGTAAAGGGAAAGGGGGATACCTAGTCAGTTGTAAAGGGAAAGGGGGATACCTAGTCAGTTGTAAAGGGAAAGGGGGATACCTAGTCAGTTGTAAAGGGAAAGGGGGATACCTAGTCAGTTGTAAAGGGAAAGGGGGATACCTAGTCAGTTGTAAAGGGAAAGGGGGATACCTAGTCAATTGTAAAGGGAAAGGGGGATACCTAGTCAGTTGTAAAGGGAAAGGGGGATACCTAGTCAGTTGTAAAGGGAAAGGGGGATACCTAGTCAGTTGTAAAGGGAAAGGGGGATACCTAGTCAGTTGTAAAGGGAAAGGGGGATACCTAGTCAGTTGTAAAGGGAAAGGGGGATACCTAGTCAGTTGTAAAGGGAAAGGGGGATACCTAGTCAGTTGTAAAGGGAAAGGGGGATACCTAGTCAGTTGTAAAGGGAAAGGGGGATACCTAGTCAGTTGTAAAGGGAAAGGGGGATACCTAGTCAGTTGTAAAGGGAAAGGGGGATACCTAGTCAGTTGTAAAGGGAAAGGGGGATACCTAGTCAGTTGTAAAGGGAAAGGGGGATACCTAGTCAGTTGTAAAGGGAAAGGGGGATACCTAGTCAGTTGTAAAGGGAAAGGGGGATACCTAGTCAGTTGTAAAGGGAAAGGGGGATACCTAGTCAGTTGTAAAGGGAAAGGGGGATACCTAGTCAGTTGTAAAGGGAAAGGGGGATACCTAGTCAGTTGTAAAGGGAAAGGGGGATACCTAGTCAGTTGTAAAGGGAAAGGGGGATACCTAGTCAGTTGTAAAGGGAAAGGGGGATACCTAGTCAATTGTAAAGGGAAAGGGGGATACCTAGTCAGTTGTACAACTGAATGCATTCAACTGAAATGTGTCTTCCGCATTTAACCCAAACCCTTTGAATCAGAGAGGTGCGGGGGGCTGCCATGATTGACATCCACATCTTCGGCACCAAGAACAATGTAGGATGGGACATAAACCTAACAATTTCAATGACTAATCTCTCCGAGAGGGGGAAAAAAAGATTCACTAAGAATTCACTAAGAATACATTACATTGGATAAAGAAACATCACTCCAAGCCACAGCTCCAAACTACTTGTCAGACATAGAGAACTGATAAGATATACTCATTGTTGGGGTGGGATTGGCGTGTGAGGTGGGGAGTCCGTGAGGTGCTTTAGACCATTTCTTTGGATTCCTCATGTCTAACTCATTGTTCGAAAAAAAAGTTTGGTCCAAATCAGATGTTAGGCACTATATTTATTGAATATTATATGAATCCCATCAATTAAAATGGCCAATTTGGGTGTAATCAATTAGCTTAATTTCTCAGAGATCAAATTATATAAAACAATGTTGCAGGAATGCTAATCTTATCTGCTTACAACAACAGAAACAACTTCAGAACAATCTGAGATGGTGGGTGTCGAAATCCTCTTTCTTGTGCTTTTTGAGGTGGAACGACCCTATAGGATAAAGAAAGATCAGTGTACTGTGTCATACAGTCTAACCTTGCTGCTAGGTTTCAGACATGACAAAAGGCACAATGAGACAAACATTGGAGAGAAAAACCTAAACTGGAGATAGCAGCTGAGATTCACACAAGCTACATCTACAAAAATGGTCCATTGTATTGCTAGTCTTCTAATATTAGTTCAAGAGGATATGTTTATTACATTTAATATGAATGCAAGCACCCACCATTATATCAACAGAGATCAGACAGCGTCACCACCAAACAGGTGGCACTTAACCGACAGATATTTCATATGGGAACCAAATGGCAACCCTTCATTCTCAACCGGCACCAACCATTATCCCTCTGTACTCTGCTCTGTGTTTGTCATCACCAGCAGCTGGAGCTCACCTGCCAGCCGCTCCCTGTTTTCCTCAGCACAAGGCTGTTGGGGTAGTGTTTACACAGTGGTAGAAGGCTTTGTGAGGGAATAGAACCCTAAAATAAAAGCCTTAGTGGCCCCAGGCCCTCAAGACAATGTGGCCATCCACCATTTGATTGTCAATTAATTTGTCCTACATCCTGCCTCCAGCTAGCACAAACAACGTCAGTCAAAATCACACCAAGAATGTCAAGGAACGGCCTCCTTTTCCTCCTCCAAATCCACACATGGCAGGAAGTGAATCACAGAAAGAGTGGAGGAGGTTTGTGTTTCCTGGTTATTGTGACTATTCATTCATCCCACTCCCCCTGATCCAGTGTCCACGATAACATGTGTTTGGTTTCTGGAGGAATAATTTGCCATTGTTTTGTTCCAAACATCTGAGCTGAGTGTAACTTAAATCAGGACAGGCTGATGATCTCTGAAGGACATTCCCTCTATCACCACTTCACCTCTGAGTTAATCATACATCACTTTGAAAGTTTTTATACAACATACAGTATTTTCTCAAAGCGAAGTTCCAGACTCTTGATCTTTCATAATGTAACTTGCTTGGGATTAGCGCCAGCTGTCAAATCCTCTGTAATGTATTCAGAAAAACAATATTTACCGGGAATATAAGTGGCCATACATTCCTAATAAAAATAAACTTGTGCTTGAGGGCTACCGTGTGCATGGCTGTCGTTACTGTACAGCTGGAAATGTTTTAGACAGTATGACATGAAATCTGTCTCCACACACAGCCATTCAATTCAAAATCCTATTGGTAGGAATGTTCACACCTTGCAGCCGATTGAAAACCGAATGGAAATGCTGACAAACTCAAGGCTTATTGAAACCTGTATCTGGTTTGCATTGCCCATACGAGTGAACTTAGAATGCTTACAGTATTAGTGTTGTGAGTCTGAGCGCTGGTCTGGCCCTCTGGATAAAATCTAGGACATTTTTCTTTAATACAGCATGGTGAAAGGCCATTATAAATAGACAGCTTGTGCTTGATGCTGTATAACAAACACCCTGCAGCAATTGAAATGCTTTTAACACCTTTGTTCAGAAGGGTCTGTCAGGAGCATTAGTAGAGGCTAAGTGGGAAAAATAAGGTTCAAATTATGAAAGAAAAGTGACCGAATAATCAGACTTGTGAATATTAGTTCCTGTAAACGGAAAACCGAGAAAAATATCACTACAACATAAGTAACAAGACACTGCAGGAGTGGAGAGAATCAGTGTCGAATCTGAGAGGAGCAAAAATAACTACAATATTTGTGCACAAATCTTACATTACATCAATGCTTGAAAGTTGCACATCTCAAGTTTGGATCTAGCACTTCTGGCTATAAAGAAGTTAGAAGAGTGAAGGACGCAATTTCTATTCGTGTATTAGTGTAGGGCATGGGGTAGGCAGTACACCTGGCCTGAAATGACCCCTCCAGGCTTGTTAAGCTGTGTACGACTTTATTTCTGTACTGATAATACTGCATTTATACTGCAGACACATCACTTTGACTTTATGAGACATACATCTAAAAGTTCATATGAAAATGTTGTTTTTTAAACAATGTCGGCAAAAAAATTAAATAAGTACAAAAAAGATATAAAAATAAAATTGGCTCTAGTGTCCTTGTCATGCCCTGGCCTTAGTATTCTTTGTTTTCTTTATTATTTTAGTTAGGTCAGGGTGTGACATGGGGAATGTTTGTGTTTTTGTTGGTTTTGGGTGTTTCTATGGTAAAGGGGTTGTTGGGTGTAGTAGATGGGTTTGTGTTGAGTACATGTGTCTAGCGTTGTCTATGTATGTTTAGTTGTCTAGGAGAGTCTATGGTTACCTGAATGAGTTCCCAATTAGAGACAGCTGATTTCGGTTGTCTCTGATTGGGAGCCTTATTTAGGGTAGCCATAGGCTTTCATTCTATGTGAGTAGTTGTCTATGTGATACGTTTGTAGCCAGTGTGTGCACATCGTTGTTTAGCTTCACGATCGTTTTCTTGTTTTGTTTAGTGTTTTTTGTTTCGTTTGCCTTCTTCACCAATAAAAAGGAGATGGCTTATTTTCCTAAAGCTGCGTTTTGGTCCGTCAATCCTCCACACGATCGTGACAGTCCTACAGTAGGGGTGTCTAATAAACCTCATGAGGTCTACATAGAATATATGAAAGAGATTTCCAAGCTTCTTAACCCACCCCAAAAAACATTCACATAGACAGACACAAACACACACAGCCACACTGACAGGCAAAAATAGACAGGCAAAATAGGTCTCCAGGATACCACAACAAAATGTCACAGCCCAAATTGACTCTGCTGCAGAACTTCATCTTTACAGAAGGAAAATAGGGAACTTGTCTTTAACGGTTCAAATGAAAGTTGTTACAAGAAAAGGTAGAGTAATAGAGGAAAGCAGGTTTGCAAGGGAATGTATTCGCCCCATGAAACACCTGACTCTACAGTTGGAGGGAAATGAGGCCCTTCTTGGAATGCCAGTGAAATATCTCCTATTTGAGCCCATAATGAGGCCTTCTGAAGTCACGAGAAGCAGGAGTTCACATTACCTGCCTCAGATTAAGGAACCCCATTTGAACAGCTTTCAGCCACATTTTGAGAAGCTAATGTTCCCCTTCCTCCTCTACTTTCGATTCACAATCATTTACAATGGCACCTTCGTCTACTCTATGCTTCTCCTAAACGGGGTCTTGGGGCACAGAAATACAAGGGAGAGGGGAGGAAAATGACTCTTGAAGACAATTGGTTCAGACACAAACAAATGGGAAAAAAGTTTGTTAAAGCTATCCAGCACCTGCTCAAAGTTACAGGATATGCATAAGATCTAAACTTTTTCAAAAAGGGTCCTAAGCTACCTGGCCCCTCTGAGCTGGGTAGAAGAGATTCATTGCATTCCATCAACGCCACTAATTTCTATCTTCCTTTGTGCCCTCACTCTCTTATTCAGAGTCTCTCGAGCTCATTTATCCTCTGTCATTCCTTCAATCCCAGTGTCCTCCTATACTCTCCCGCTCTGTAAATATAGAGTGGAGCCCGGCCTATTTTAGACAGCTGATCTGCAATTACATGGGATGATTTGGGTCATGATCTCACTGGAAGCTGAGAGTCACTGCAATTTGTCACGTCCTCTCTCTGTCTACACAGTGGAGGGCAGGGATGGGGTCAACGCCATCTCAATTCAGGAAGTGATTTGAATTTACAGCACAAGAACCAAAGAGACATAATTGAAAATACAGTCAGACATCCTTGATAAAGATGAGCAAAAAATACTGTATGAAACAAATAATTAAAATACTGAGCTATTGGATGCTATATATACACAGTACGAGCCAAAGGTTTGGACACACCTACTCATACCAGGGTTTTTCTTTATTTTTTGTATTCTCTACATTGTAGAATAATAGTGAAGACATCAAAACTATGAAATAACACATAAGGAATTGAAATTATTGGCACATCTAAAGATTCTCAGAAATAAAACCAAACAAAATCAAACATTTGAATTTTAATGCAGATTTTAAGTTAATTTCAACGAATTAACTATTGTGGCCTTCCATGGCTTCCTGTTTTACTGGTAATGACGTAATACGCATGTAAAATCCTGTTGTCATCCATTACCATGGGAAAAGGCAAAGAGCTCACAAATTAAGTGACAAATGGTTGTTGACCTTCATAAAATCCGCCAATGGGGACAAAGAAAATAGCAACAAAAAAAGATACCACTTACCACTATTAGGGCAACAATTAAGATCAGTGATAAACTTGTCTGATAGAGGACGCACATCTTGTCCCCACGCAGTGAGGAAGATCGTTCAGGACGCAAAGAAATATCAACGGGCCAAAGTTGGAGAATTACAGAACTTGGTCGTATCTTTGGGTCACCAAGTCTCCAAATCTACAATTAGACGCTACCTCCATGCCAATAGGCTCTTTGGAAGGGTTGCCATAAAAAGTGACTTTATTGAGAGCAACCAACAAATGTAAAAGTTTGCTAAACGCCATTGGCACTTGGATTGGAACAAGTACTATGGTCCGATGACATGAAAATAGAGCCCTTTGGCCACGCACACCAGTGGTGGGTTTGGCGTTGAAAGAAGGATGCATATGCAGAAAATAACCTCATACCTTCTGTAAATATGGTGGTGATCGTTGATGTTATGGGGCTGTTTTGCTGCCACTGGTTCTGGGGCCCTTGTTAAGGTCAACGGCATCTACCAAGTACAAGGACAATTTAGCCCAAAAAAACTGGTTGCTTCTGCCAGGAAGCCGAAACGTGGATCTTCCAGCAAGACAATACAAGCACACGTCAACATCCACAAAGAAATAGTTAATTGAACACAAAATCATAATTTTGCAATGGCCATCTCAGTCTCTGAACTTGAACCCGATTGAAAACCTGTGGTTTATATTGAAGAGGGCAGTCCATAAGCACAGGTGAAGGATATCAAGGATCTGGAAGGATTCTGTATGGAAGAATGGTCTAAGATCTCTCCTGATGTGTTCTCCAACTCATGAAACACTTGAGAAAAAGGCTCAGTGCAATTATCCTCGCAAGGAGAGGGTGCCGGGAGTATTGAAAACAGGGGTGCCAATCATTTTTACACCTCTTTTTGGAGCAATTGTATTAGTATAAAATATACATTTCCAAAACATGTTGAGCATAAAATATGTATTATTTATTTCATACTGTCTTTTTTGCTCATTTTTAACAAGGGTGCCAATAATGTTGGACCTGGCTGTACATGGCTCATTTCGATTCTTGCATTGAAATGTACATTTATTCCCTGAAATGAGTGCAGTAATGGAGTGGTCAGAGCCTGAACTCAAACACCTGAGTAACTGCGCTGACTACACATCTAGACCACTGATTTAATTAAAGAATCATTCTCCGCCTCAAACATTACTGACACTGCACTATAGACCGGGCCTCTCCCTGCTTTTTACTGTGTGGCACCTGGACTGCTTTATAGACACAGTTGGACAGAATTACAAAAACATACAGCCTGGGATTTTACTTTGTGTGATTTTTTAAAGCATAGCTGATTCATCTGATGTGATATTCACATGCTGTGGTGTGACTAGGGCTGTCATTAATGTTGTCAGCCGGTTATTGTCATTACCATTACTTAACATTAACATGTTTAGCATCTCCAAGCTCCACTCACACAAGCAGCATACAAGCCTCTGATGCTCGCCTTTGGAACATCTACATTTAAAAAAGTATAATAAATCAATTGAATATACACCATCACAATAAATTCATTCTTTATTTTAGGCAGGTCTAAAGAAACTTGAAGGAAAGGTATTTCAGAAGAACAGAATATGAGTTGGCCTACTGTATGTTATCTGGCTATGCTCCATGCCATAGACTGTAGGCTTGTTCATTTAGCTGACAAGATATGCTTATAAGTCCCGTGACATTATTTTACATGATTCTATAGTAAGAAGAATATATTTGAACTTAGCTGAATAAAATATAATGGATATTTTTCCCATTCTGGAACAAGAGAGCGGCGCATATGAAGTGGCTATGTTAAACGTAAAAGTGATCATTTGAAACAGGCCCTAAATGCTAGATTTCTAGTTATTGGGCAACTTTACTTGTTAATGATACAAACCTTAGAATGCATTAGAAATCAAAACATATATGGGCTGTGTGATGCAACTACAGGCCTCTGATGATTTGAAAAAGTCGCCAAAAAAAGCTTGCACTACCATATTTACTGTACATGTGCAGTGATACTGGAGTGATGGAGGTAGATATGTATAGGGGTAAGGTGACTAGGGAGCAGGATATAAGATAAACAAAGTAGCAGCAGCTTGTATGTGAGTGGGTGTGCGGGTATGTAGAGTCAGTATAAATGTTTGTGCATTATTATGTGTGAGTGAGCAGATGATGGAGTGAGTGTGTGTGTGTGTAGGGCCCTGTGAGTGTGCATAGAGATAGTGCAAATACTGAAATAAAAAGGTCAATAAAAAGGTACAAGAATGCATAAGAGGAGATTACTGTGACTCGACAGTCATCTAGAATTTTACAGTAATATTGTCACCCCAACAGCCCTAGGTGTGACCTGACTGGTTCAGACTAGAGAGGCGGCCTTCCTACAGTCACAGCTGGGCCACGAGCTTCAACACTCTGCTTTCCTGGGATTGGATGGCCTGTCTTTCCACACTGAGGGTCATCCAGTTACTTTTTTTTCTCCAGCCACTGTCCTCTCAGTCTCTCATTCAGTGCCTCTACTCTGTTTCTCTTTCGCCAGTCCATCTACGCCCTTTCCTCAACTCTCATCATGCCAATATTATACTCTCACTCTCTGTCCTCTCTACCCAGTCTACACAAATGGAGCTGGCGGAGGTCCATCTGTGTCGTTCTCTACGTAGTTCAACGTACATTTGTGCGGTTGAATTTTTGGAACACAATGCAAATGGACCTACGTCAGCTCTGATTGCGTAGACTGTGTAGAGCCTTTCATTCAACTTCTCTCAGTGTCTTCTTCCCTCACTGTGTAGTGTGTGGACTAGGGCCCTTCTCCCAGCCCCACAGTCTACTCTGCTCTGTCCTCCCTGGCAGGCTAGACTGACTAATGTGGAAGGTATGTGCTGAGCATACAACTTCTGCATTTGGATCGGGAATTCTAATTCACACTAGAAACACCCGACTTCCCCAATCAGTCACACCAAATCCAGCTACCCATTGCTTTCTAATCCCCTTTCTCTCGTTCTCATCATTTACGCATTCTGAGCACCAAGTAGTGCGGATGGAGGGCAGTTAAATCTGGTCTGGGGAATAGTCTGACTTTTCCTAGATCAAACAAATAGACCAGACAACACATTTTGATTATACATCTGGGAGCTATAGATATTTGTAGACCCATGGTATAAAAAGGTTAAGAAACTATTTAAGGTACTCTTCTCCATTCCATTTAACCTAATAGTATCAAATCCTTAAAATGTAGTGCTTATGGTCATTGGTTGCGAAATTTATGTTGCAATACTTCACTAAACAAACTCATCTAAGTGTGTTTGTCCACCTATTCTACTCTGTTTATTGAAATGCCTTCAGATTCCATAACATAACTGCCCTGGGAGCACTATTCCCTCTGCTGTCATCAGTACATTTCTCCGTGAGAGGAAACAGTTGGAGAACTCATGACAATGCCTTTTCCCAACCAATCTGGATGAGAATCCTGAATCCCTGGAGACAGCTTCATCATTTCCTTCACAGGCCTCAACCACTAGAAACTCCAGGGCAGTCAGGTCAAAGAACATGGGAACATATTTTATTGAGTCAAATCTCTTTCCCAACATTTTTCCAGTACTATCCTATTTAACACGGATAGAAAAGCTTTCTTACTGATGGCACTAAGATTCAAATATAATTGTATTGGCTGCATACACATATTTTGCAAATGTTATCACAGGTGCAGTGAAATGCTTATTTTTCTATCTTCAACAGTGCACTAATACCTAACAATACACACAATAATGGTGTGAATAGATAGTAAGGACAGTATATGAATAGAAAAGGTGTGTACAGCAGTAGTTACAGTGCTGTGAAAAAGTTTGCGCCCCCTTTCTAATTTTCTCTACCGTTGCATATTGTTTTTAACAGACTGTAATCAGATCTTCAACCAAAATCTAATATTAGATAAAGGGAACAAATAATACAACAATTACATCCTTATTTCACAAAGTCATGTAACACTCAACACCTGTGTGAAAAAGTAATTGCCTCTTTACACTCAATAACATGTTGTGCCACCTTTAGCTGCAATGACTGCAACCAAACACTTCCTGTACTTATTGATCAGTTTCTCAAGTCGCTGTGGAGGAATTTTGGCCCACTCTTCAATACAGAACTCAGCGACATTTGTGGGTTTTCAAGCATGACCTGCTCGTTTCAATTCCTGCCACAACATCTCAATTGGGATTAGGTCTGGACTTTGACTAAGCCATTCCAAAACTTCAAATGTGTTGCTTTTTGGCCAAATGGGATGTCAGAGACTGATCAGTGTACTGGGTGGAGGCCGGCTAGTAGTGACTACTTAACAGTCTGACGGCCTGGCGAAATAAGCTGTTTTTCAGTCTCTCGGTCCCAGCTTTGAAGCACCTTTACTGTCTCTGCCTTCTAGATGGTAGCGGGGTGAACAGGCTGTGGTTCGGGGGGGCTGTGACACCGGGTGTTGTAGATGACCTGGAGGCCAGGCAGTGTGCCGCCGTTGATGGGTTGGGCAGACCGCACCAACCTCTGGAGAGCCCTGCGGTTACGGCTCATGCAACTGCCGTAACAGGTGGTGGTACAACCCGACAGGATGCTCTCAATGGTACACCTGTAGAAGTTTGTGAGGGTCTTAGGGGCCAACCCAAAATTCTTCATCCTCTTGAGGTTGAAGAGGAGCTGTTGCGCCTTCTTCACCACACTGTCGGTGTGAATGGACCATTTCAGGTTGTCAGTGATGTGCACGCTGAGGATTTTCAAGCTTTTCAACCTCTCCACTGCAACCCTGTCAATGTGGATGGGGGCGTGCTCTCTCTGCTGTCTCCTGAAGTCCACGATCAGCTCCTTCGTTTGGTTGATGTTGAGGAAAGAGGTTATTTTCCTGGCACCACTCCACCAGGACCTTCACCTCTTCCCTGTAGGCTGTCTCATCGCTGTTGGTATTCAGGCCTACCGCTGTGGTGTCATCAGAAAACTTGATGATTGAGTTGGAGAAAAGACACAGCATTTCCTTTGCTGTCTTGCACTCATTTGCTCAGAAGTGCCAGAGATACTCTGATTTGCATTGCTGTGCCATTGAGTTTGAGTGAAGAAAAAAAATATGAGAAATCTCCTCAGGTTCCATTCTAAACCAGCTGATTCCTTCTTGTGTCCCTCTGTAACTGTGCCAAGCCCCTGGGGGTCCAGTAGTATGTATGTGGAGACCTAACTGAGTCACACTCACTCATAGCCTCTCAGCTCTGGAGAGAGTGTGTGGTGAGTGTAACCTCTGCTTTGCTGGGGGGGGGGGGGGGGGGGGGGGGGGGGTTAGCAATCATATGTTGCTCAGAATACACTTTATTCATAAGAAACAGTACAAAGCTATACATATGGACTGAAGCACAGAGTACAGCTGAAAATGTAGACTCTGTTATTCTGCTCTGCTGGTCTCTCTGTAGTGCTACTTATGAAAACTTCAGACAGGGAGAGGTTAACCCCAGCCAACACTCAATGTCTATTTGTGCTGAGTGTAGGTTTACAGACAGAAGAGAGGGAGGGAGAGAAAGAGGGTAAGAGGGTTTGAGAGGGGTGGGAGTGAGGAGCCTATATTGAATGTCAAACTCAAGCCTAAACTAGGGCAGATATTTGAGTATCCCAAAAAATTGGTAACTACAGATTACTTACTAGCTGCTGAGGCCATCTAGGACATAAACATGAGAGAAAGCTCTCTGAAGCATAGAGTCTTATTGTCTGAGGAACATCTAATTCCACAGTGAAATCCTAGCATGGGTTGTAAAGCAGGGGGCTTGTGAGGACTCCAACTAGTGACTTTGAAACTGCCTCTTTGTCATGGGGCAATTCCACAATAATGAAATTATGCTGAGCCAAACAAAAAACATTGATTTCAAAGTTTAAAAAACCATATATGCGACCATGTTTTTCAAAAACAGTATTTGCACCGAATTAAAGGGATACTTCAGGATTTAGGCAATGAAGTTCTTTATCTACTTCCCCAAAGATTTATGTATAACATGTGTCTGCATGCAGTTTGAAGAAAGTTGCTAAGTAGCGTTAGCGCAATGACTAGAAGTCTATGGTAGCTGCTAGTAGATAGCGCAATGACTGGAAGTCTATGGTAACACTAGTTAGAGGTAGTTTTGCGAGCTAATGCTAACTTCCTTCATACTGGATGCAAAGACATAAAAATGGTGTCCATGAATTCAGCTGACTCTGGAGAAGTAGATCAAAATCGCGAAGTATCCCTTTTAGATTCAAAGATGTCTGCAGAAAGAATGGGATGTCAGCTATGACATGACACCTTGAGGTTTAAATAATCTATTTTGGTTATTGAACTACAGTAACAGAATTCAATCATGGATCCCTGATCTGTACTACACAGAAATGCATAATTATGGATATGAATGTCATTCTCTTCATGGTGCTGTATCCTAAACAGGTTCATAAAAGGTAGAAATACGCAACATAATCCTTTGCATATATGGCTATTATTGTAATGAGCTCTGCCCACAAACAAGCCCAAATTTGGTTGTTTCGGACCAAATCTCAACCAATCATAGACATCTTTGTTTCACATTGTTTGAACAGCACAGTACATCACAGGAAAGTAGAGGTCAGTACAGTTCAGTAGAGTTCATTATTCTGTACTAATCTCCAGTGTGCTCTACAGTACTATACTCAACTGTACTGTGATGACCAAACTTGTGAAATAGACGTCTATGATTGGTTCACGTCCACGTTTGAGCCAAATCAAGGCTGTTCCGGACCGGACTAAAAAACGACGTCTGTGGATGTTGAAATCAAATCACCTACTTTTCAACATCCATGGATGTCCGGTGTTGGTCAGTGCTGAGTTGGTAGGAATGCTGGTTACAGAAAATGGAAAGAGAGGGGGCTCATGCTGGGTAGGTGTCAGTAAGAGAGGAGAGGTAACATTAACTGGAGAGAGAGAGAAGAGAGAAGAGAGAGAAAGAAGAGAGAGAGAGAAAGAAGAGAGAGGAGAATGAGAGAAGAGAGAGGAGAATGAGAGAAGTTGAGAGAAGAGAGAGATGAGGAGAGAGAGAGAGATGAGGAGGAGAGAAGAGAGAGAAGAGAGAGATGAGGAGGAGAGAATAGAGAGAAGAGAGAGATGAGGAGGAGAGAATAGAGAGAAGAGAGAGATGAGGAGGAGAGAAGAGAGAGAAGAGAGAGATGAGGAGGAGAGAAGAGAGAGAAGAGAGAGATGAGGAGGAGAGAAGAGAGAGAAGAGAGAGATGAGGAGGAGAGAATACTAATTTGGTAACAGAATTGAGTTTGAGTTGCTTAATAACTCATAAACAAATATTGATATCAGTAAAAACACTATAACAAATTGGTAGGTCTACCTTTACTTGTTACTTCTGTGAACTTTCATAATCATCCCTAATCATGAGGGAGAGACTTTTGAAAATATCTTAAAGATATGTGGGTTTTGGTAATGGAATTTCAAGGCACAAGGCAATGTTTCATAAATTTACAGAAGGAAAATAAGTTCTCCAAAACGAAATAGAAGTGTTGACATTAGTTGGCAGGGGTCTTTCTTCAACACTATTGTGTTTTGATGTATTTCTAATACCTTTGAAGACTTTTTCTTGAAGATGTTTTCTAAGATTCCTTTTCCATCTGTTTGACCAGAAATCAAAGCCATTACAATTGTTTTACATGGAAAATGGTTGAAAAATATATCTATGCCTTCATTTGCCAAACATATGGACTCTTAGCTTTCATTTGACACCCAATTTGATATGCTCCTATGAACTTCATATGCTGGTGCTCATGGGTCCTTTAACAATGGAAATGACCCATGGTTAATAATCACACACCTCACCTGCCACACCAGCTTTTGATAGTTTGACATGGGCAAAGCACTGGGCAGGATAAGTATTTACCAGTTATATTACTCTGTGATTATATCTACAGAGCTTAGTGTAATGTCATTTAAATGTAATAGCTTACATCAGAGGTTAACCCTGGGGAATGTGGTTCTGACTTGTTGCATAACCATTGCAATACGATTAATTCACACTTCACAGTAACCTTCTAATAATTAAACTACAGACCACATCACTGCACCCTCCCTTTATATCAACTTCCCCATGGTAGAGATTCAGTTGTATTTTTACTTCTAGCAATTTATGTCCTTCGGGCAAGCCAGCAAAAACATTGTTCTCATACTATTGCTACGGGCTTGGGCAGTGGAGTGCATTTCAATCCATTTTTGAGGTGTAACAAAAGCCACACCATAACTAGTGTATCCTGTGCCTGAAAACACTATTTTTTGCAAAGATCAGGAGCATGGATTTGACTTACTTCTCCTTTCTTTGGAGGGTGCAAGAAGTGAGGTGGATCATCTAAATTTGACCGTGAGAATTTAAGCCGAGACTCGTGACATGGTGGGCTTTAGAGTTCTTTAGGGGGGCCAGCCAGACTCTCACTATGCAGCAGTCGGTGTGATGTACTCACTGCTGGAATCTCATGGTGGAATGGATCATATCCTGAAAGCCTGGGGATGCTGCCCTGAAGCAGGTCCCAACAGGCATTACCCATTCTGCTCTCCTCTTCTCTCACACCACACTGAACAACAACAACGTGGGAATGTGCTGCTAAAGGCCAGACCATTACGCAATCAGTCTGCCAAGTGTAAGTGCAGTTATCAGTTATCATACACCCCCTGTGTAACAACACCCCCACATTGGAGCCTTGACAGATGGAGAACCTAACTCTAAGCAGTGTTTTCCAACTCCCGTCGTCAAGTACTGCCAATAGTATATATTTTTATTGTAGCCCTGGACGAAAAAACCTGAATCAACCACTAAATTAGTTGAATCAGGTGTTTGTCCGGGGCTACAATAAAAATGTGTACAGTTGTGGGTACTTGAGGACCGGAGTTGGGAAACCCATCTCTAGGGAGTAGGGACTGATTGGCCTGCTTGACATGTATGGGGAATGTGCTACACAATAATAGAAAAGTCAGAGAGGATGATTGGACAACAATATACAGTACCAGTCAAAAGTTTGGACACACCTACTCATTCAAGGGTTTTTCTTTATTTTTACTATTTTCTACATTGTAGAATAATAGTGAAGACATTAAAACTATGACATAACACATATGGAATCATGTAGTAACCAATTTTTTTTTAAACAAATCAAAACATATTTAATATTTGAGATTCTTCAAATAGCCACCCTTTGCCTTAATGACAGCTTTGCACACTCTTGGCATTCTCTCAACCAGCTTCACCTGTAATGCTTTTCCAACAGTCTTGAAGGACTTCCCACATATGCTGAGCATTTGTTGGCTGCTTTTCCTTCACTCTGCGGTCCAATTCATCCCAAACCATCCAATTCAGGCTCCCGAGTGGCGCAGCGGTCTAAGGCACTGCATCTCAGTGCTAGGGGCGTCACTACAGACACCATGGTTTGAATCCAGGCTGTATCACAACCGGCCGTGATTGGGAGTCCCATAGGGCACCGCACAATTGGCCCAGCGTCGTCTGGGTTTGGCCGGTGTAGGCCATCATTGTAAATAAGAATTTGCCTAGTTAAATGTTTTATTTTTTATTGGGTAGAGGTTGGGTGATTGTGGAGGCCAGGTCATTGACTCTCCTTCTTGGTCAAATAACCCTTACACAGCCTGGAGGTGTGTTGGGTCATTGTCCTGTTGAAAAACAAATGATGGTCCCACTAAGCCCAAACCAGATGGCGTATCGTTGCAGAATGCTGTTGTAGCCATGCTGGTTAAGTGTACCTTGAATTCTAAATAAATCACAGTGTCACCAGCAAAGCTTCCCCATACCATCACACCTCCTACTCCATGCTTCACGGTGGGAAGCAGACATACAGAGATCATCCGTTCACCTACTCTGTGTCTCACAAAGACATGGCGGTTGGAACCAAAAATCTCACATTTGGACCGATTAGACCAAAGGACAGATTTTCACCAGTCTAATGTCCATTGCTTGTGTTTCTTGGCCCAAGCAAGTCTCTTCTTATTGGTGTCCTTTAGTAGTGGTTTCTTTGCAGCAATTCAACCATGAAGGCCTGATTCACGCAGTCTCCTCTTAACAGTTAATGTTGAGATGTGTCTGTTACATGAACTGTGTGAATTTATTTGGGCTGCAATCTGAGGTGCAGTTAACTCTAATGAACTTATCCACTGCAGCAGAGTTAACTCTGGGTCTTCCTTTCCTGTGGCGGTCCTCATGAGAGCCAGTTTCATCATAGCGCTTGATGGTTTTTGAGACTGCATTTGAAGTTCTTGAAATGTTCACGATTAACTGACCTTCATGTCCTAAAGTAATGATGGACTGTCGTTTCTCTTTGTTTATTTTAGCTGTTCTTGCCATAATATGGACTTGGTCTTTTACTAAATAGAGCTATCTTCTGAACCACCCCTACCTTGTCACAACACAACTGATTGGTTCAAATGCATTAAGGAAAAGAAAATCCATAAATTAACTTTTAACAAGGCACACCTGTTAATTGAAATGAATTCCAGGTGACTACCTCATGAAGGTGGTTGAGAGAATGTCAAGAGTGTGCAAAGCTGTCACCAAGGCAAAGGGTGGCTACTTTGAAGTATCTCAAATATAAAATATATAAAACACATTTTTTGGTTAATACATGATTCCATATGTGTTATTTCATAGCTTTGATTTATTCACTATTACTTTACAATGTAGAAAATAGTCAAAATAAAGAAAAACACTTGAATAAGTAGGTGTGTCCAAACTTTTGACCGGTACTGTATGTATTGCTATAGCTTCACCTCAATCCATTGTCCACTTGTACATTTGCACTGCCCTATCATTTATATTCATTGATTCATTGATAGTCTGCACTTTAAATGCCCAGCCATAGTTCATATTAAACTAACTCAGTATTGAAGTAGCTGGTCTGTCATGCACATTTGCAAGCAAGATCCTTGAAAATGCATTGAATGTGGAAAAGAGGCATATTCTTCAAAAGATTTTGAAAGGCCAAATAGAGGAAAATATGGATAAGGGGGCAGACATATGCATATTACATTTCCATAAACAAATATTGAGTTTACTGAAACTCAGTACAAAAAGTAAAGGCCCATGATGCGAATGAGCTTTTCCTATTTTCCCATGGTGCAATTTAATATCGCATCATGTAATCTGGACAAATGTGCATGTTTGGAAGTGGTGATGGTCTGGAGCAGACAGGCTGGCATTAAAAACAAGCTACTCCCATCTTATTGTCTACTACGGTGTTATAATCAGTATGAACTGGAGAAAGTGTTAACACAAAAACTTAAATCTGACTCTTTCACAGTCCGTCAGCTTTATAATAATTGTCTCTAGGGCGCACATATTTAAACTTTCTATTTTTTTATGAAGAGTAGGCCGACAGTTCGACTCAACTATGTAATCAAGTGACTAAATCAGTTAAATCTACAATAAAGACGTTGTCATTTGCAACATAAATTAACCACGAGGAGGAGTATTATGTTGGTAACAATCTGGATACCTTTTCCATTTCATGTCCAATGGTTTTTCATCAGTATAAAATTAAAATCAATGTTACCGAGGCATGGACGCGGTAGTCCCAATGACTGTATGTGAATATATCTGCTTACGTAGCCTGCCTAGTATATAAATAATCCTGTCTTTGTTCAAGCGCAGTGTGAAATTGATACACTGTAGCTACTGTACTTACCCACTAACACGCACAGCACGTCCACGAAGACATACAGCTTCTTTTTTCGAAAATCCTTCATTTTTCCTTCTGTAGTTGATTAAAAACTTGTTTCAAAACTTACTTTACGAGTGCCGTATGCAAACTGCCAACCTGTATCGCGAGTTCTTCCGGAAGGCTACTTCCCTACCTGCCCACAAATGCTGTTACCTAGGTGGGCCTATGCAATTTTGAAATCCCAAAAATGTCTTCCGAACTCAGACTCTAATCATCTCAACCGGCCACAGTGTTAAAACTATTACGCCCTTTGCCCGCATATTTTGGTTACGGACTGTAAAAGAAAACGTTTTTATATTAGTTGAGGCGTCTGACAAACCAACGCAACCCTCTCCGTTCACCACGCCACTGACCCCTCCTTCCCACTTCCTTACAGTATTTCATGCGGCGTTCAAAACTGGGAACTCGGAAATATTTACTTAAATGTGCGAAGTTTGAAAGGTAAGAACTGACACTAGCCAGGTTTCCAGCCAACCTTTTAATAGATATAAAGTACATGTCGGATAAAAATAGTCACGATGGTAATAGCAAATCAGTCAACTTTCCAAATGTTGACAAAACAACATATGCTAGAAAAGGTGTGATTTGTTTGCGTCGGTAAAATACATTATTCGAGAAATGGTGGTGGAAACGACTTTATGGCAAATATTGATAGCCTATAGGCCTAATAACCATCATATCGTAGTAAATTTGAGGTGACGCGATGACGTATGGTCTTCCCACTATGACTCGGGAAAGCATGCAGTTTAGAAGGCTGCAGCTGAAATAAATTATGAACTTCACAGGGTGGTGAAAGTGCACTGTGATGAGTTTAATGCTCCATTCCAATAAATATGGAGGATCTAATTCTGGTGACATGATCAATGCTTAATTGGCTCCAGTTTGAGAAATAAAAATGATCCCGCTCTTATCCATAATATCATAATGTAGGCTTTACCAGCACTGTATCTTCGAGCTGTTGGCTAGAGCTCACTGCCAAGACCAGACGGGGCACATTTGCTATATAATGCAACAGTTTGAGACAAAACCATTGGTAGAATTGAAAACGCATGGAAACCCATTTAAAATGGATCGGACACTTTTTTTCAATTTTCGCCTAAAATGCCATACCAAAATCTAACTGCCTGTAGCTCAAGACCTGAAGCAAGGATATGCATATTCTTGATACCATTTGAAAGGAAATACTTTGAAGTTTGTGGAAATGTGAAATTAATGTAGGAGAATATAACACATTTGATCTGGTAAAAGATAATATAACGAAAAAAACATGCGTTTTCTATTTTTTTTCTCATCATCTTTGAAATGCAAGAGAAAGGCCATTATTACACTTAGGACTCTAGGCGCAATTTAGATTTTGGCCACTAGGTGGCAGCAGTGTGTGTACAACGTTTTAGATTGATCCAATGAACCATTGCATTACTATTCAAAATGTTGTATAATGTGTCGAATTGGTCAATTGATACTTTTTCAAGTACATAACTATAGAGAACATACAAAAATGATATGATAATACAACATTTAAGTATACACACTCCCAGGAATGTCATAAATGATGGATAATTAGCTTCCCTACAGAAAAGACACCAACCTTCACACATCTAGATGGGGTGAGGGGGGCCAGACACAGCAGGGATTCAAACTGTAGAACACAGTTCCTACATTTGAATATAAAAATAGATTTTATCAAACAAAACTATGCTACATTTTATCTCTGGGACCATCAGGATGACAAATCAGAGCAAGATTACAAAAATTACAAAAATGTAAGTATATTATTTACCTTCAGAGGTGAATGTATCAAACCAGTTGCTGTGATAAAAGTTCTTTGTTGTTGTGCACTCTCCTCAAACAATAGCATGGTCTTTTTTTACTGTAATAGCTACTGTAAATTGGACACTGCAGTTAGCTTAACAATAATTTAAGCTTTCTGCCCATATAAGACATGTCTATGTCCTGGGAAATGTTCTTGTTATTTACGTCATGCTAATCACATAAGCGCACGTTTGCTCAACCATCCCGTGGGGGGGACCGATCCCGTAGAGGTTAAAGGAAAACTCCACACAAAAACTCTTGTAATATTCATTTCATTTTTCCATTGTTGATATAGTCTCAAAATGTTTTGCATCTCAGCAATGAAGTTTTCAAGATATGTAACTTTCAAAATACAGAAATACAGCCTCCACGATGCATTTTGAATCATATGATCATACCGGCTGTATTCTGTATTTTGAAAGTTAGCAGATAAGTTTTGGGGTGGAATTTTCCTTTAACTTATATATTTTTATTTAGTATATGGGAATTTAACAGCAAAAAGTAATTTTTGTGCGCTACGTCATCATGCACAGCCATTTATTCACAACAAGTCAATTTGATGGAAACATCTCTTGTGGGAAAATGCATATATTGTTGTTATGCGGATTTTAGAATATTTGCATGAAAATCTGTTCCCAATTGGATGGAAACCTACTGTAGCTACTGACAGCAACAATAAAGGAAAGCAGAGCAGAAATCATCCGTGCACTCTGTGCCAGCCCCTGTCAGTCTTGCTGGTGGTAAAGCAGTTCGTTTCTCAGAGTAGCCTACAGTGCACACGGTGGATAGCAGCTGACTATTGAGGAGTTGCCTGTGTTACTGACTGACTGTGTACATGTACCATAACACTTATGGGGATATTTTGGGGCATTTCCATAGATCAGTGTCTACTGGGATTTTGGGGGGAAATCCATGGCACTCTACATTAATGGTGACATATTTATAATAAAGACATTTTTATATATTTTATTAGAGTTATATGATTAGTCTAAAGTGATCAGTCACAGAATTCAAAGCAAGTAATTATTTACTAAATATAATTCTAAACATTGTAATAACATTATCGTTACAAATTCAGGGGTAGCCCCAATCACGACTCGAACACGGGTCCAGTAACTGTGAAGCCAACACCTTAACTGTGACACCATGAGGTCGTATACTCTTGACTAGCTCGCTAGGTGTTAGGTTAAGGTCGCTACAACATCTTATATTCATGACATCCATGACAACCAAACTCCATCCACTCGAGCCAGTAGGCTACAGACCTCAGCAGGCATCGCAAGCAGCGTTTTCTTGTCCTGAGCCAATACTGCATTATTGAAAAGCATTTGCATAGTCTACAATGCAGAGTCTGACCCTTAATTCAGTATTTAACAACATGCTATCCTCCCAAACTTCTGTACCCGCTGTTGAAAGAGCAAAAAGCCCCAAGGATGCTGACTCACACATGACTGGGGTTGACCGGTTGACACTGGGTAGTAAAAATAAAATTGGGTCTGAATGTGCCATTAGTTGTGGGCATTATTCAAAGCTCTAAAAAAGTGTGTGTGGGGGGTGGGGGTGGACCCACACTGAGTACTGGACTCAGTATGTGGAAACATTAAAACTCTATGAGTTACAAAAGCAAAGGGAGTTTTATAAGTCCTGCTGGGACTGTAGAATTAACATCACCAAGCAACAGTAGGACTCAGAGGAACTGGGATAACTTGTGTTTCTGTTTCTTCATCAGCACTAGACCTGGGGCTAGATGTTCTAGCCTGGTGTGACAGCCTTTTAGCCTCTCTTATAACACAGCAACTCTTAAAGAAACTGCAGTAAATACATACCAGGAGTTAGACACGCATCAGTAGATGATACAATATTACAGCATATAAAGGATATATATAGAACAGATGAAACATATATTACTTGAATTACTTTGCAAGTGGCCTTATTTTGACTTGCCAGGTCACAATGAAACTTGATTGGATAAAAACAATATTCAAAGTACTGTACAGATGCCAATGAAAACCTCAGAGTGTGTTATAACATAAACAAATTCAGAACATATAACAGAAAAACAAAGAACAGGGTTCAGACGTCCTAAGGAATCATATTACCACGTACAATCAACATCAATAGGTTTCTGCCCCCTGCTGGGGGAGTGGGGACACTGGGGCTTTATTTGAAATGGTGTTCTCTCCTCTGAGATTCTGAAAAATAAAGAGAATAACTTAGAACATGTTTTATTGGTTAGACAAATAATATAGCATAAACGTGCAATACAGAGTATTCAATTTAAAAAATGCTTCACTAAATTAGTCCTACTCCGTGTATTTTTATGTGGACTTCCAGAGATCTTCAATGAGATCATTGTCTACAGATATGTACAATAGAAATCTGTGTTTTTCCATTTTTTAGGGCACAGTCCAATTTTGCCATCTGGTATATAAAAGTATGCAATTGTGGATCCTTGGGACGTCCCTACCCTAAACCCTACCTGCATAACCCCCCTGACCCAGTGACTGACTTGGTGGCTCATTATTACAGTGAACTCTCCTCCCACCTGGATGTTCTTTTCCCCCTTAAAAGGAGGGTGGTCTCCTTCAACATCCCAGCGCCATGGTACAATCCTGAGCTGCGTGCCATGAAAGCCACAGGATGACAACTAGAACGGCTCTACAAACAGAACAGGGCTCATTGTCCATAAGGAGGCCTACAAAGACCACATTCACAACTGCAAGGACTCACTTGCCACAACCAAATCTGCCTATTTCTCCAACATCATAAGGAATGAACAAGGAAACCCAAGAGAGCTCTTCTCAAACATCAACAAACTTCTTCGCCCATTGGACAACCCCTCTCTCATAACCACCATCGACCTCTGTGACAGTTTTCTGGCCTCCTTTCAATACAAAGTCGAGGCTATCTATCCAACAGCTGCAACAGTCTCACCCTTTCTTACTGGTATGGGACACCCAAGTGCACACACGCATTTCTTTTAATAGTACAACAATTACATGGTAGCTTACTCTGTTGACAGTGACAAACAGATCAATAAAAAACATGTTGTCTGTTCCATATAATCGGCCTACGAAAAGGGGTGACACGAATACAATATGACGTCCATCTAACCTGAAGGAGGAAATTATTGTCCAAAAACAAACAAAAGTGGCACCGACCCAATGATAAAGACAGTGAATATGCACACTCACAGGGGATATGGCCGATGTTCTCCACTGGTGCCAATAAGATAGGCTACTGTTTGCTCAATTAAGTTAATCATTTTGATAACTAAAATACAAATAGGAGTCTTTTCATTGTCATCTTTTTACAGTAATAGCCATTTGCTTTTAAAACAGTTTTTTCATGATTGTATTTTTAAATATTGTGATATGCCTGGCTGGGTCTCTGCTTTTCACTGACAGTCATAACTCAACAATCATCTATTTGGTATTTGCAGCATGAGCTGCGCAAATTGCGGGCCCTTCCGACTGTAGGCTATGTGATTTAAAACAATCCACATCTTTTATTATGAAGCTAATGATCCCCTGTGGCCAAATCATCATATTTTCTGGTGTTGTAGCCTATTTTTAAGGATTTTATTTATTTCTGTTTTCAGTGCATTCGGAAAGTATTCAGACCTCATTACTTTTTCCACATATTGTTACGCTCCAACCTTATTGGAGATAGGTAGGCTAGTGGTTAGAGCATTGAGCCAGTTACCGAAAGGTTGCTAGATCAAATCCTTGAGCTGACAAGGTAAAAATCTGTTGTTTTGTAAAAAAATCTGTCATTGTAAATAAGAATGTGTTCTTAACTGACTTGCCTAGTTAAATAAAGGTAAAAAAAATATATTATTATAAAATTGATTAAATTGTTTTCCCCCCTCATCAATCTACACACAATACCCAATAATGACAAAGCAAAAACAGGGTTTTAGAAATTGTAGCAAATGTATATATAAAAAAAATATTCAGACCCTTTAATAAGTACTTTGTTGAACCACCTTTGGCAGTGATTACAGCCTCGAGTCTTCTTGGGTATGACGCTACATGCTTGGCACATCTGTATTTGGGGAGTTTCTCCCATTCTTCTCTGCAGATCCTCTCAAGCTCTGTAGGTTGGATGTGGATTTTTCAGAATGCTGTTCATTGACTACAGCTCAGCATTCAACACCATAGTACCCTCCAAGCTCATCATTAAGCTCAGGGCCCTGGGTCTGAATCCTGGAGTTCCCGACAGGCCACCCCCAGGTGGAGAAGGTAGGAAACAACAACTCCACTTCGCTGATCCTCAACACAGGGGCCCCACAAGGGTGCTTGCTCAGCCCCCTCTTGTACTCCCTGTTCACCCATGACTGCATGGCCACGTACGCCTCCAACTCAATCATCAAGTTTGCAGACGACACAACAGTAGTAGGCCTGACTATCAATAATGACGAGACAGCCTACAGAGAGGAGGTGAGGGCCCTGGGAGTGTGGTGCCAGGAAAATAACCTCTCACTCAATGTCGACAAAACAAAAGGAGTGGATTAAGGACTTCAGGAAACAAGAGGGAGCACGCCCCCAACGACATGGATGGGACCACAGTGGAGCAGGTGGAAAGCTTCAAGTTCCTCTGTGTACACATCACTGACAATCTGAAATGGTCCACCCACAGAGACAGTGTGGTGAAGAAGATGCAACAGCACCTCTTCAAACTCAGGAGGCCAATGTTTTGGGGGCTTGGCAACTAAAACCCTCACAAACCTTTACAGATGCACAATTGAGAGCATCCTGTCGGGCTGTATTACCGCCTGGTACGGCAATTGCCCAACGCTTCATCGGGGGCAAACTACCTGCCCTCCAGGACACCTACAGCACCCGATATCACAGGAAGGCCAACAACCACCCGAGTTTCTGCCTGTTCACCCCACTATCATCCAGAAGGCGAGGTCAGTACAGGTACATCAAATCTGGGACCGAGAGACTGAAAAACAGCTTCTATCTCAAGGCCATCAGACTTAAATAGCCATCACTAGGCGGCTTCCATCCGGTTACGTAACCCTGCACCTTAGAGGCTGCTGCCCTATATACATAGACTTGAAATACTGGCCACTTTAATAATGTTGACATATATACTACACTGCTCAAAAAATAAAGGGAACACTTAAACAACACAATGTAACTCCAAGTCAATCACACTTCTGTGAAATCAAACTGTTCACTTAGGAAGCAACACTGATTGACAATAAATTTCACATGCTGTTGTGCAAATGGAATAGGCAAAAGGTGGAAATTATAGGCAATTATCAAGACACCCCCAATAAAGGAGTGGTTATGCAGGTGGTGACCACAGACCACTTCTCAGTTCCTATGCTTCCTGGCTGATGTTTTGGTCAAGGATGAGCTGCTAGAGCCGCCTGCCAGACAGGATCTGCCAGAGCCGCCAACCAGACAGGATCTGCCAGAGCCGCCAACCAGACAGGATCTGCCAGAGCCGCCAACCAGACAGGATCTGCCAGAGCCGCCAACCAGACAGGATCTGCCAGAGCCGCCAACCAGACAGGATCTGCCAGAGCCGCCAGCGAGCCATGAGCAGCCAGAGCCGTCAGAGAGCCATGAGCGTCGAGAGCCGTCAGCCTGCCATGAGCGTCGAGAGCCGTCAGCCTGCCATGAGCGTCGAGAGCCGTCAGCCTGCCATGAGCGTCGAGAGCCGTCAGCCTGCCATGAGCGTCGAGAGCCGTCAGCCTGCCATGAGCGTCGAGAGCCGTCAGCCTGCCATGAGCGTCGAGAGCCGTCAGCCTGCCATGAGCGTCGAGAGCCGTCAGCCTGCCATGAGCGTCGAGAGCCGTCAGCCTGCCATGAGCGTCGAGAGCCGTCAGCCTGCCATGAGCGTCGAGAGCCGTCAGCCAGCCATGAGCGTCGAGAGCCGTCAGCCAGCCATGAGCGTCGAGAGCCGTTCAGTCAGGATCTGCCTGAGTATATCAGCCGGGACCTGCCCCTTGTCCCGGTGCTGCCCCTTGTCCCGGTGCTGCCCCTTGTACCGGTGCTGCCCCTTGTCCCGGTGCTGCCCCTTGTCCCGGTGCTGCCCCTTGTCCCGGTGCTGCCCCTTATCCCGGTGCTGGTCCTTATCCTGGTGCTGCCCCTTATCCTGGTGCTGCCCCTTGTCCCGGTGCTGCCCCTTGTCCCGGTGCTACCCCTTGTCCCGGTGCTACCCCTTGTCCCGGTGCTGCCCCTTCTCCCGGTGCTGGCCGTTCATTTAGGGGATGTTAGTTTTAGGGTGGTCATTGGGAGGGGAAGACAGAAGCGGGGAGTGACTATGGTGGTGTGGGGACAGCGTCCAGAGCCTGAGCCACCACCGTGGTCAACTGCCCACCCAGACCCTCCCCTGGACTTTGTGCTGGTGCGCCCGGCGTTCGCACCTTGAGGGGGGGGGTTCTGTAACGGTCCTGACCTGTTTTCTGTTGTTTTTGTATGTGTTTATGGTCAGGGCGTGTTTTTTTGGTGGGCAGTCTATGTTTTCTGTTTCTATGTTGGTTTTGGGTTGCCTGGTATGGCTCTTAATTAGAGGCAGGTGGTTTGCGTTTTCCTCTAATTAAGAGTCATATTTAGGTAGGGCGTTCTCACTGTTTGTTTGTGGGTGATTGTCTTCCGTATCTGTGTTATGTCTTGCACCATACGGGACTGTTCGGTTGTTCGTTTCGATGTAGTCTGTTCCTGTCCGTGAGTTTTACGTTTTAGTTAAGTAAGTTCATGTTCAGGTTTTTTCGTCTACGTCGTTTTCTTGTTTTGTAAGTTTGAAAGTGTTTGTTTTCGTGTTGCCGTCGTTACAAATAAAAGATGGCTTATTTCCCGAATGCTGCATTTTGGTCTGATGATCCTTCTCTCCTCTCCTCGTCTGAGGAAGAGGAGAACGACAGCCCTTACAGAGCTTAAAAGTATGGCAACTTGGTATGAACTTTGAACTCTTATTCACTCCAGAAGTGATACCTCCTAGCCGTTGAGTTAGCAGCAGTCGCTAAACGTGGGCTAGGAGAGGACGGACAGAGTATCCATCCTACCATGCTCCAGTTCACCACTAGACATTCTTCAGAGGACCAGAGATCCATAAAGGACAAACCGGCCTTCCATCGACGACCAATCTACCGAAGCGCAGCTCAGAGTAAATATTTATTGCATTCTCCTTTTTCAAATGAGCGGTTATTTAGAATGCATAAGATTCTGTATTTACGATAGCATTGCTTCTCCCTTTGTTACTCAGTCTTCCCGCTCTTTCACTCAAACCCAACCTCCTCTCTTTGTGTAACCAGCCGTCGTATCTGTTCCGTCCACCAGGGACGTTTTCTTTATGACATAATTTGTAATCAATGTATGATCCATTCTGTGTGATTATTTAGGTATTTAGTAAATAAATAATGAAACCAAATTTTGTTTTGCTGATTCAACTTGTTAGCCAGGGTTCGTGAAGATAACCAAGAATTTACCATTTCAGATGAGACTAACAAGGTGACGATTAATAATTGACTGCTATTGATGTAAAAGATCACCAGGTCTTTATTCGGTTTATTCGGAAGATAACAGCTCTATTAACATTCTTTCGTGGTGCCCTGACTTTCTAGTTAATTATCTAGCTTAATCAGGTAATAATAATTACAGAGAAATTATTTTATAGAATAGCATGTCATATCACTTAATCCGGCATAGCCAAAGACACGACACCTGTCATCATGTTGAGTGTCCATGGTTAGTCTGTCATCATGTTTAGTGTTCTCCATGGTTAGCCTGTCATCATGTTTAGTGTTCTCCATGGTTAGTCTGTCATCATGTTTAGTGTTCTCCATGGTTAGCCTGTCATCATGTTTAGTGTTCTCCATGGTTAGTCTGTCATCATGATTAGTGTTCTCCATGGTTAGCCTGTCATCATGTTTTGTGTTCTCCATGGTTAGCCTGTCATCATGTTTTGTGTTCTCCATGGTTAGCCTGTCATCATGTTTTGTGTTCTCCATGGTTAGCCTGTCATCATGTTTAGTGTTCTCCGTGGTTAGCCTGTCATCATGTTTAGTATTCTCCACGGTTAGCCTGTCATCATGTTTAGTGTTCTCCATGGTTAGCCTGTCATCATGTTTAGTGTTCTCCGTGGTTAGCCTGTCATCATGTTTAGTGTTCTCCGTGGTTAGCCTGTCATCATGTTTAGTGTTCTCCGTGGTTAGCCTGTCATCATGTTTAGTGTTCTCCGTGGTTAGCCTGTCATCATGTTTAGTGTTCTCCATGGTTAGCCTGTCATCGTGTTTAGTGTTCTCCGTGGTTAGCCTGTCATCGTGTTTTGTGTTCTCCGTGGTTAGCCTGTCATCATGTTTAGTGTTCTCCGTGGTTAGCCTGTCATCATGTTTAGTGTTCTCCGTGGTTAGCCTGTCATCATGTTTAGTGTTCTCCGTGGTTAGCCTGTCATCATGTTTAGTGTTCTCCGTGGTTAGCCTGTCATCATGTTTAGTGTTCTCCGTGGTTAGTCTGTCATCATGTTTAGTGTTCTCCGTGGTTAGCCTGTCATCATGTTTAGTGTTCTCCGTGGTTAGCCTGTCATCATGTTTAGTGTTCTCCGTGGTTAGCCTGTCATCATGTTGAGTGTTCTCCATGGTTAGCCTGTCATCATGTTGAGTGTTCTCCATGGTTAGTCTGTCATCATGTTGAGTGTTCTCCATGGTTAGTCTGTCATCATGTTGAGTGTTCTCCATGGTTAGTCTGTCATCATGTTGAGTGTTCTCCATGGTTAGTCTGTCATCATGTTGAGTGTTCTCCATGGTTAGTCTGTCATCATGTTGAGTGTTCTCCATGGTTAGTCTGTCATCATGTTGAGTGTTCTCCGTGGTTAGTCTGTCATCATGTTGAGTGTTCTCCGTGGTTAGTCTGTCATCATGTTTAGTGTTCTCCGTGGTTAGTCTGTCATCATGTTTGGTGTTCTCCGTGGTTAGCCTGTCATCATGTTGAGTGTTCTCCATGGTTAGCCTGTCATCATGTTGAGTGTTCTCCATGGTTAGCCTGTCATCATGTTTAGTGTTCTCCATGGTTAGTCTGTCATCATGTTGAGTGTTCTCCATGGTTAGCCTGTCATCATGTTTAGTGTTCTCCATGGTTAGTCTGTCATCATGTTGAGTGTTCTCCATGGTTAGCCTGTCATCATGTTTAGTGTTCTCCATGGTTAGCCTGTCATCATGTTGAGTGTTCTCCGTGGTTAGCCTGTCATCATGTTTAGTGTTCTCCGTGGTTAGCCTGTCATCATGTTTAGTGTTCTCCGTGGTTAGCCTGTCATCATGTTTAGTGTTCTCCATGGTTAGTCTGTCATCATGTTCGGTGTTCTCCATGGTTAGCCTGTCATCATGTTCAGTGTTCTCCATGGTTAGCCTGTCATCATGTTGAGTGTTCTCCATGGTTAGCCTGTCATCATGTTTAGTGTTCTCCATGGTTAGTCTGTCATCATGTTGAGTGTTCTCCATGGTTAGTCTGTCATCATGTTTAGTGTTCTCCATGGTTAGTCTGTCATCATGTTTAGTATTCTCCATGGTTAGTCTGTCATCATGTTGAGTGTTCTCCATGGTTAGCCTGTCATCATGTTGAGTGTTCTCCATGGTTAGCCTGTCATCATGTTGAGTGTTCTCCGTGGGTAGCCTGTCATCATGTTTAGTATTCTCCATGGTTAGCCTGTCATCATGTTTACTGTTCTCCATGGTTAGTCTGTCATCATGTTTAGTGTTCTCCATGGTTAGTCTGTCATCATGTTTGGTGTTCTCCATGGTTAGCCTGTCATCATGTTTTGTGTTCTCCATGGTTAGCCTGTCATCATGTTTAGTGTTCTCCGTGGTTAGCCTGTCATCATGTTTAGTATTCTCCACGGTTAGCCTGTCATCATGTTTAGTGTTCTCCATGGTTAGCCTGTCATCATGTTTAGTGTTCTCCGTGGTTAGCCTGTCATCATGTTTAGTGTTCTCCATGGTTAGTCTGTCATCATGTTTGGTGTTCTCCATGGTTAGCCTGTCATCATGTTTAGTGTTCTCCATGGTTAGTCTGTCATCATGTTGAGTGTTCTCCATGGTTAGTCTGTCATCATGTTTAGTGTTCTCCATGGTTAGTCTGTCATCATGTTTAGTGTTCTCCATGGTTAGTCTGTCATCATGTTTAGTGTTCTCCATGGTTAGTCTGTCATCATGTTGAGTGTTCTCCATGGTTAGCCTGGCATCATGTTTAGTGTTCTCCATGGTTAGTCTGTCATCATGTTGAGTGTTCTCCATGGTTAGCCTGTCATCATGTTTAGTGTTCTCCATGGTTAGCCTGTCATCATGTTTAGTGTTCTCCATGGTTAGTCTGTCATCATGTTGAGTGTTCTCCATGGTTAGTCTGTCATCATGTTTGATGTACTTTTATACACTTACTTATTTTAATGTGTGATTTTATTGCTTTTAATCCTTCTGATTTTCTTGTGTATGTAAAGTGACTTTGGGTGTCGTGAAAAGCACTTAAAATAAAATGTATTATTATTATTACCCGAACCGTAACCATTTTAAATGTAAACTTTAATGGGGTAGGGATGTCCCAAAGATTCCGGATGGGAAGGATCATAAAAGTACTCACCCCCCAGTGAAAACAACTGTGGTGTATTTGGTCTCTGTGTTCCAGTTGGACAAGCTACTATGTGCAGGGTCAGGGACTGTAGGCCAGAGATTCTGCTTTATCCTGCAGAGAACAGACACTGTTATCAGACTCACAGACTAAGTGGAGGCATCTGCAGTCTGCTGCTAATCAGCCAGGGAAACATATGGGTCTGGAAAAGTGCAGCAGGCTGGCAAGACATGGGGAGAGTTCCACTTCAAGACCTCTACTAGTAGGCTGCTCTCTCTTTGGCTCTCTCACCTCTGTCTCCACTGTAGGCAGTTCAGCAGTATCAGGACGGTGAGCACAGTAGGAATGGAACACCACAGGATGGTGTCCACCAAAACAACGCCCCCTAGATTGGAACACACACACACACGCACACAAATTAATGAACAACTGTCCACTCCAATGGAGGTAAGTCAATAGAACAGTTAAAACATCTCAGCCTGTCTTAGTCCTCACCTACAACCACATCAAGCATTGGACCAGGAGGACTCCCTCCTGCATCAGTGTGAGCCACCATGTGGATCCTGTACAGTCCAGACAAACCACTTAACTGGTACCTCAGGCTGTCTCCTGGCACCACTACAACCTCTGGAGTTTCTTCTTCACTCTGGATGTAGAGGGTGTAGTAGCGGATGAAGCCATGCCTCTGCTCCAGAGGAACAGGCTCCCACTGCAGGACAACAGCACTGCTGCTCAGCTCCTGCACCACTGGCTTGGGGCCAGCAGAGGGGGCTGAAGAGTTCATGTAAAAGGGTGAGTAAAAAGGTGTACAACACATCCACATAAAATGTTATTCATTATGGTGGCAGCTATTGACAAATCAATGAATGAGCTAAAGCCTAGGATATAAGGTAAGTTGTTGTGGTGTGTGTGTGTTTGACCTTCTTGCCTGGTGTAGGCTTCTACTGACAGCTCCTCCCCAGTCTCTGCATCATACTCAGGCCTCACAGTCACTTTGTAGCACAGTTTCGGCCACACGCCCTCTGACAACAATGGGTATTTGGTCGCACATTACTCACACCCATCGTCAGAATATAATCCCATGCAACAACACATACTTGTCTGTCAAGTCTTTGTAGATACAACATATACTGTAAAAGTAGGGCCCCAGAGGTTTTCCTGATCACGTCACCAAATATAGGCCTTTTTTATTTATTTACACTGAACAAAAATATAAACGCAACATGCAACAATTTCAAAGATTTTACTGAGTTACACTTCATATGAGGAAATCACATGTCTAGTGAGGATGCAGGTCATGGAAGAACTGGGATATTTTCAGCTTCCAGGAATTGTGTACAGATCCTTGCAACATGGGGACGTGCATTATCATGCTGACATGAGGTGACGGCGGCGGATGAATGCACGACAATGGGCCTCAGGGTCTTGTCATGGTACAGTATCTCTGTGCATTCAAATTGCCATCGATAAAATACAATTGTGTTTGTTGTCTGTAGTGTATGCCTGCCCATACCATAACCCCACCGCCACCATGGGGCACTCTGTTCACATCATTGATATCAGAAAACCGCTCGCCCACACAATGCCATACACGCCATGTGCCCAGTACAGTTGAAACCGGGATTCATCGTTGAAGAGCACACTTCTTCAGCATACCAGTGGCCATCGAAGATGAACATTTGCTCACTGAAGTTGGTTACGATGCCAAACTGCAGTCAAGACCCTGATGACGAGCATGTAAATGAGCTTCCCTGAGGTGGTTTCCAAAAGTAGGTGCAGGAATTCTTTGGTTGTACAAACCCACAGTTTCATCAGCTGTCCGGGTGGCTGGTCTCAGACGATCCCACAGGTGAAGAAGCCGGATGTGGAGGTCCGAACTGGCGTGGTTAAACGTGGTCTGCGGATGAGAGGCCGGTTGGACGTAGAGCCAAATTCTCTAAAACGATATTGGAGGCAGCTTATGGTACATAAATTAACATTGAAATCTCTGGCAACAGCTCTGGTGGACATTCCTGCAGTCAGCATGCCAATTGCACGCTCCCTCAAAACTTGAGATATCTCAGGCATTGTGTTGTGTGATAAAACTGCACATTTTACAGGGGCCTTTTATTGTCTCCAGCACAAGGTGCACCTGTGTAATGATCATGCTGTTTAATCAGTTTCTTCATATGCAACACCTGTCAGGTGGATGGATTATCTTGGCATTGGAGAAATGCTCAATAACACGGATGTAAACAAATTTGTGCACAGAATCTGACAGAAATACGCTTTCTGTGCGTATGAAACATTTCTGGGATCTTTTATTTCAGCTCATGAAACATGGGGCCAACACTTTACATGTTGCATTTATATTTTTGTTCAGTACATATTTTTAGGGTAGAAAAAACTATGTGCTGCTGCACTCAAATGGGTAAAGACCAGTGGATGCTGCTGAGGGGAGGACGGGTCATAATAAGTAGCCGGCTACCACCATGTTACTCAACCCTGCACCTTAGAGGCTGCTGCCCTATATACATGGACATAGAATCACTGGTTACTTTAATAATGGAATACTAGTCACTTAAATAATGTTTACATACTGCTTTACTCATTTCATATGTATATACTGTATTCTATTCTACTGTATTTTAGTCAATGCCACTCCGACATTGCTCGATCTAATATTGATATATTTCTTAATTCCATTCTTTTACTTTTAGATTTGTGTGTATTGTTGTGAAATGTCATGTTTTGTCTTTGATCTTCATGTCTTGTCCCTGTGCTTCCCTCTGCTGGTCTTATTAGGTTCTTTCCCTCTTTCTATTCCTCTCTCTCCTCCTCCCTCTCTCCCTCCCCCGCTCTCTCTCTCTATCGTTCCGTTCCTGCTCCCAGCTGTTTCTCTTTCTCCTAACGACCTCATTTACTCTTTCACACCTGTCCCCTATTTTGCCCTCTGATTTGAGTCCCTATTTCTCCCTCTGTTTTCTGCTTCTGTCTTTGTCGGATTCTTGTTTGATGTTTGCTGTTCTGTGTCCTTGTTCCGCCCTATCGTGTTTTTGCCTTCATCAGATGCTGCGTGTGAGCAGGTGTCTAGTGGTCGCGTCTCCAGTCGTTCATCTCTACTGACGAGAGGATTTCAGTTTTCCTGTTTTGTTTTTACCTTAGATATATCAGGAGTATCGTTTTTGTCTAAGACTGGAATAAAGACTCTGTTTCTATTTCGTCGCTTTTGGGTCCTCCATCAGCATAACAGAAGAATCCGACCAAGAATGGACCCAGCGACTACGGATTCTCTCTACACTACCGTCAAGTTCCAGGGAGCAATGCTCGGCAGACACGAGCAGGAATTGTCTGCTGCTCGTCAGGCCGTTGAGACCCTGGCCGCTCAGGTTTCCGATCTCTCAGGACAGTTTCAGAGTCTTCGTCTCGTACCACAAGCTACTTCCTGGTCTTCCGAGTCTCCGGAACCCAGGGTTAATAATCCACCATGTTACTCTGGACAGCCCACTGAGTGTCGCTCCTTTCTCACCCAGTGTGATATTGTGTTCTCTCTCCAGCCCAACACATACTCTGGAGAGAGAGCTCGGATCGCTTACGTCATATCACTCCTTACTGGGCGGGCTCGGGAGTGGGGCACAGCTATCTGGGAGGCAAGGGCTGAGTGTTCTGACGTTTATCAGAACTTTAAGGAGGAGATGATACGGGTCTTTGATCGTTCAGTTTTTGGGAAGGAGGCTTCCAGGGGTCTGGCTTCCCTATGTCAAGGTGATCGATCCATAACGGATTACTCTATAGAGTTTCGTACTCTTGCTGCATCCAGTGACTGGAACGAGCCGGCGTTGCTCGCTCGTTTTCTGGAGGGACTCCACGCTGAGGTTAAGGATGAGATTCTCTCCCGGGAGGTTCCTTCCAGCGTGGACTCGTTGATTGCACTCGCCATCCGCATAGAACGACGGGTAGATCTTCGTCACCGAGCTCGGGGAAGAGAGCTCGCGTCAGCGGGGCTTCCCTTCTCCGCATCTCGACCATCTCCTTCCATCGGCTCAGAGACTGAGCCCATGCAGCTGGGAGGTGTTCACATCTCGACTAAGGAGAGGGAACGGAGAATCACCAACCGCCTTTGCTTCTATTGCGGTTCTGCTGGACATTTTGTCATGTCATGTCCAGTTAAAGGTCAGAGATCATCAGTAAGCGGAGGGCTACTGGTGAGCGCTACTACTCAGGTCTCTCCATCAAGTTCCTGTACTACCTTGTCGGTCCATCTACGCTGGACCGGGTCGGCTGCTTCCTGCAGTGCCTTGATAGACTCTGGGGCTGAGGGTTGTTTTATGGACGAAGCATGGGCTCGGAAACATGACATTCCTCTCAGAGAGTTAGGGAGGATCACACCCATGTTCGCCTTAGATGGTAGTTCTCTCCCCAGTATCAGATATGAGACACTACCTTTAACCCTCACAGTATCTGGTAACCACAGTGAGACCATTTCTTTTTTGATTTTTTGTTCACCTGTTACACCTGTTTTGGGTCATCCCTGGCTAGTATGTCATAATCCTTCTATTAATTGGTCTAGTAATTCTATCCTATCCTGGAACGTTTCTTGTCATGTGAAGTGTTTAATGTCTGCTATTCCTCCTGTTTCTTCTGTCCCCTCTACTCAGGAGGAGCCTGGTGATGTGACAGGAGTGCCGGAGGAACATCATGATCTGCGCACGGTCTTCAGTCGGTCCAGAGCCAACTCTCTTCCTCCTCACCGGTCGTATGATTGTTGTATTGATCTCCATCCGGGGACCACTTCTCCTCGGGGTAGATTATTCTCTCTGTCGGCTTCCGAACGTAAGGCTCTCGATGATTATCTGTCTGCTGAAGGCATTCAGATGGATCCCGCTAAGGTCCAGGATGTCAGCGATTGGCCTGTTCCTAAGTCACGTGTCGAGTTACAGCGCTTTCTCGGTTTCGCTAATTTCTATCGGCGTTTCATTCGTAATTTCGGTCAAGTGGCTGCTCCTCTCACAGCTCTGACTTCTGTCAAGTCTTGCTTTAAGTGGTCTGGTTCCGCCCAGGGAGCTTTTGATCTCCTCAAGAAGCGTGTTACATCCGCCCCTATCCTTGTTACTCCTGACGTCACTAAACAATTAATTGTCGAGGTTGACGCTTCAGAGGTGGGCGTGGGAGCCATTCTGTCCCAGCGCTTCCAGTCTGACGATAAGGTCCATCCCTGCGCTTACTTTTCTCATCGATTGTCGCCATCGGAACCCGAGGGGATTCTCCCTGAAGGGCGTGTTGTCGGGTTGACTGTCTGGGGAATTGAGAGACAGGTAAAGCAAGCACTCACTCACACTGCGTCGCCGCGCGCTTGTCCTAGTAACCTTCTGTTCGTTCCTGTCTCTATTCGTCTGGCTGTTCTTCAGTGGGCTCATTCTGCCAAGTTAGCTGGTCACCCCGGCGTTCGGGGTACGCTTGCTTCTATTCGCCAGCGGTTTTGGTGGCCTACTCAGGAGCGGGACACGCGCCGTTTCGTGGCTGCTTGTCCGGACTGCGCGCAGACTAAGTCAGGTAACTCTCCTCATGCCGGTCGTCTTAGACCGCTTCCCATTCCTTCTCGACCATGGTCTCAGATCGCCTTAGACTTTAGTACCGGTCTGCCTTCGTCTGCGGGGAGGACTGTGAGAGCCGCCAATAAACGTAGGATTAAGAGTCCTAGGTATTGTCGCGGTCAGAGTGTGGCTTTCCACTCGTAACCTTTCCCTTACGACAGCTTCTCGCAAGTTGACTCCGCGGTTCATTGGTCCGTTTCGTGTCTCTCAGGTCGTTAATCCAGTCGCTGTGCGACTGCTTCTTCCGCGACATCTTCGTCGCGTCCACCCTGTCTTCCATGTCTCTTGTGTCCAGCCTTTTCTTCGCGCCCCCGTTCGTCTTCCCTCCCCCCCTCCCGTCCTTGTCGAGGGCGCACCTATTTACAAGGAACGGAGGATCATGGACATGCGTTCTCAGGGACGTGGTCAACAGTACTTAGTGGATGGGGAGGGTTTCGGTCCTGAGGAGAGGAGTTGGGTTCCATCTCGGGACGTGCTGGACCGTTCGTTGATTGATGATTTCCTTCGTCGCCGCCAGGGTTCCTCCTCGAGTGCGCCAGGAGGCGCTTAGTGAGTGGGGGGGTACTGTCATGTTTTGTCTTTGATCTTCATGTCTTGTCCCTGTGCTTCCCTCTGCTGGTCTTATTAGGTTCTTTCCCTCTTTCTATTCCTCTCTCTCCTCCTCCCTCTCTCCCTCCCCCGCTCTCTCTCTCTATCGTTCCGTTCCTGCTCCCAGCTGTTTCTCTTTCTCCTAACGACCTCATTTACTCTTTCACACCTGTCCCCTATTTTGCCCTCTGATTTGAGTCCCTATTTCTCCCTCTGTTTTCTGCTTCTGTCTTTGTCGGATTCTTGTTTGATGTTTGCTGTTCTGTGTCCTTGTTCCGCCCTATCGTGTTTTTGCCTTCATCAGATGCTGCGTGTGAGCAGGTGTCTAGTGGTCGCGTCTCCAGTCGTTCATCTCTACTGACGAGAGGATTTCAGTTTTCCTGTTTTGTTTTTACCTTAGATATATCAGGAGTATCGTTTTTGTCTAAGACTGGAATAAAGACTCTGTTTCTATTTCGTCGCTTTTGGGTCCTCCTTCATCAGCATAACAGTGAAATGTGAGACACTACTGCACTGTTCGAGCTAGGAACACAAGCATTTTTCTACACCAGCAATAACATCTGCTAAATATGTGTATGTGACCAATAAAATGTGAGTTGATTTGAATAATGGCTGGAATGGGGTCAATGGAATGATATCTAACACAAAGACGTGGTTTCCATTTGGTTGATACTACTCCATTGACTCCATTCCAGCCATTATTATGATGCGTCCTCCCCTCAGCAGCAATCTCCATTGGTAAAGGCTATGAGGCCATTGGAAATTTGGTAGATAGTGCTCTTTGTAAAGGGTGGACTATGACTGGCATTAAAACAAAATGTATAATGTCCACAACTTAGTAAGTGAAAAATTTAGAAAAAATAATCATTGGGCTGACTTTTCACATCAAGGCACTCTTGAAGGGGGATGATGTAAAAAGCATTTATTGTCTTGTCATTTTGGTTTGTTATGTTTTATATAATAAAAAACAGAACCCCCGAATTGCCTAAGTGCTTGGGTTTGGTACAAGCCTTCATTAGGGTGTAAAAGGATCAACAAGTTCATCAAGTGGTGGATATTATCCACTTAGTTTTTTGGACATATTTTGTGGAGTATTTGGAAGTTATATTGACAGGTATAGATTAGAATATGAGATGGGGAAATAGATAGGAGGGACCTGGTCGTGGCGGGGGCGGCAGGACAACCCCCGGCACACAGAGTAGGAGGCCCCTGTGACATGTGACCTGATCAGGGAAAACTCTGTGCCCTAGTCATGGGCATGACAATTAACTAGCTGAATGATGCATAGAATCAACCCATTTACCTGTGATTATAATTTTGCTTGCATTGTGGCTCAGTCTTTGCCAGTATGGAGTATAGCTAGCTGTCTCAGATAAAGCCCACCACTCCACCAGGAAGCTGCTTAGTGATGGGGACTCTAGAGCTGTCCATCGTACCTCCAGTCTGGAATCATCCAATGCTGTGACACTGACATCCACCAGAGCCTTGGGTGCTGGTGATCATACCATCAGTAAGTTATTTTACAGAGGATATGCATTGGACACAATACAACTAAAATGATGCAAAAGTTTCTGGGCATTTGTTCAAATTCATATCAATATATACACTGCCACACAATGCTATCGTCTTAATATGTCGCAATGCTATTGACGTCAATGGTCAAATACAGTCAGAGTCTGTGTACCTGTGTCCGTGGTGCTGGGAATTGTGATGGTAGCTGGAGGAGAGATGCCGGCAGGGTTGGACATGCTCAGTGTGCAGGAGCAGCGCTCAGGGGGAAGGGTCAGATGACAGGAAGTGTCGGACACACTCAGGGCATTGCAGTCCCATGTATGCAGTGCATTCTGGGAACCCTCAGTACAGCAGGATATGTTAAACCATGGGACTGAGCATTTCACTTGACTCCTGGGTGGGGACTGCAAGACACACAAGGACAACAACAACTCAAACTGAATGTTTATAGAAGAATATCCATATAGACACTTTACAATGGAATAGACCTGAGAGAGCAGAATAACTAGCCCTAGTGCCACCTCAGAGAAAGTTGGTGGGAGGAGCTATAAGAGGATGGGCTCATTGTAATGGCTGGAATGGAATAAATGGAACTGAGTAAAACGTGGTTTTCATATATTTGATGTGTTTGATACCATTCCATTCCAGCCACTACAATGAGCCCGTCCTCCTATACCTCCTCCCACCAGCCTCCTCTGTGCCACCTTACCTTCCACAGCAGAGTCACTCGTCTCATGTCTGCTCCACCTACAGGCTGAACGGTCCTCCATAGCTGAGGGACAGTAGAGGGTGCTAAAGGGGAGAACACAATCAGATAGCGCAAACCTCACTAGTATCTTCAACACACTCCTAATCACATACATTCAAAAACCTTGCCACACATGTAAGGTGATGTATAAAAGATTCATGCACAATAATGTGCTCATTTAAGCAGACAATTTCTGTTCTTATCTACATATGATTTATGGTCTGCCCAGACTACATTTCCCACAAGCCTGTGCAGCCAAGGAGGAAGCACACTATGGCCAACTTGGCTTGGACTTCACTTTCACCTTGAGTGTGACTTTTCAAGGGGAAATCTGCAATTTAAACAATAACAAAGTGGCCACCCCGCTTTCTATAAACAATTGAGGGATGGGGCTGGAGAAACGTAACCACTCACAAATTCATAGACTGACCATTAACGATATCTATGGACTGACCATTAACGATATCAAAATTATAGTTTTAACCATGTTTTGAGTATATACAGTGTTTGTTTACAATTACATAGTTTACGGAGTTAAACAAGCTTATATTTTGGGTTCTTATGTGGTTAGTTGAACTAAGCTCATGAAACATAAGTTAAAATCGTAAAAAATCTCTGGGTATATATCATTAATTTAAAATTCAGTTTGCCCCTTTCATGTGCTAAGGGTAAGCTACACTGCCACTACCTCACTCTCCAACCAACGGTCATGAAATGATCATGAATTGCTGAGAAAACTGAAGAGGAAATTCAGCAACTCTTCAGGGGTTGCTGAATTTCCTCTTCCCTTTATTTGAATGTTTTTGTTACTTTTATTTAACTAGACAAGTCAGTTAAGAACAAATTCTTATTTACAATGACAGTCAACCCCAGCCAAACCTGGATGACACTGGGCCAATTGTGCACCGCCCTATGGGACTCCCAATCACAGCCGGATGTGATGCAGCCTGGATTCAAACCAGGGACTGCAGTGACACCTCTTGCACTGAGATGCAGTGCTTTAGACTGCTGCGCCACTCAGGAGCTAGAATGTACTAGAAATCAACTTCTGTTCTAGCTTAACAGGTAAAGTTATTCTACATGAGTCATTTGAAAAGCCACACAGATCTATATGAGGGGAATAGGAGGAACTGGGGTTTATCAACAGTTTTTGATTTGATGTGATAAAAGATATTCCCAGATCATTGTTCCTTGACCGTTTCATAGTCCTAGGAACAAAGCACACTACGCTGGCAATATATTGTTCTACTCTACATCCCTTTTCTTTTTCTACTAGAAAGCACATCAAACTCTCTCATGTCACATGGTTTCCCTCTCCTCGCTTTCTTTTTTTCTTATTTTCTTTTTCCTAAAGGAGTAGGGCATTGGAATCCATGCTGCAGCTGTATACAGTGGGCTCCAAAATTACTGGCACCCCTGACTGGCAATGCACAAACAATACTTAAAAAAATATAAACAATATAATTATAGAGATAAACTCAAAATACCAACATGTGAGAATACTGTACTTTATTCATGTTTCAATGGAACCCACCGAAATCAATGATTGATTTAATAAAAAATCTATGACCTCCAAATCAAGGTTTCACAATTAATGGCACCCTTAAAGATTATTGTAAATAACATCTACCAAAATTAAACCTGGAATTAAATTCCACTTATTTAAGTTTATCTAAGTCTTAAGGAACTATATTGAGCTATTACATCACTTCCTGTTTCACTAGGATATAAAAATAAGGTAACACGCATGCAATATCCCTTTGCCATCCAACACCATGAAGAAAACAAAAGAACTGGCAGTTCAAAAGAGACAGATGGTCGTAGACCTTCATAAATCTGGTAATGGCTACAAGAAGATCCACAAACGATTGAATATACCACTGAGCACTGTCAGGGCAATTCTAAAAGTTGAACAGTTGAAAACCTCACGGGTAGAGGACGCAAATGCATTTTGCCCCCCAGGATAGGGAGGATGGTGAGAGAAGCAAAACATCCCCAAGAATCACTGTGAAAGAATTGCAGGCCTTGGTGGCGTCTTGGGGTCACCAGGTTTCAAAATTCACCATCAGAAAACCACAACCACAGTCTCTTTGGAAGGGTTGCCAGAAGAAAGCCCTTTCTGACCCTAAGACACAGACGCAAGCGCTTGGAGTTTGCCAAACGTCATTTAAATTATGACTGGAAGAAGGTGCTCTGGTCAGATGAGACCAACATTGAACGTTTTGGTCAGATACAGCATCAGCATGTTTGGCGTCGTTACAGAGATGCATACTAGGAGAGGCACCTCATACCCACGGTGAAATATGGTGGTGGGTCAGTGATGTTTTGGGGCTGTTTTAATTCCAGAGGTCCAGGGGCACTGGTTAAGACTGATGGCATAAGGAATTACACCAAGTACCAGGCAATTAAGGCTGGCAATCTGGTTGCCTCTGCCAGAAGGCTGGGACTTGGCCGTAGGTGAACTTTCCAAGAACACAATGACCCAAAACATACCTCAAGATCCACACAGAAATGGTTCTGTGACAACAAAATCAATGTTCTGCCATGGTCATCTCAGTCGCCGGACATCAATCCAATCAAAAACCTGTGGGCTGAGTGGAAGAGGGCAGTTGATAAGCGCAAACCCAAGAATGTGAAGGATCTTGAAAGGATCTGCATAGAGGAATGGTTCAAAATCCCTCCAAATGTGTTTCTTAACCTGGTCAAACATTACAGGAAAAGACTCCATGCTGTTATCCTTGCCAGAGGTGATTGAACTAAGTACTAAATGAGAAGTGCCAATAATTATGAAACCTTGATTTTGGGGAAATGTATTTTGCATTAAATAATTGTATGATTTTGGTTGGTTCCATTGAAACATTAATAAAGTACAGTATTTTGAGTTTATCTCTATAATTATATTTTTAAAGTATTGTTTGTGCATTGCCAGTCAGGGATGCCAGTAATTTTGGAGCCCACTGTATGTGTTCCGGTCTGGAGGGCACGGCTTAGACCACTACATCTCTCTCTTTCTCTCACACACTCACACACTCACAGTCTCTCACTCTCCCTCACTCTCTCCCACTCTCTCACCTGCCACCTCTGTACACTGCTGTTGTGTTGGGCTCCAGTCGCTCCAGTGGCTGAGGGTACTATTGTATCGGTAACGCATCATCAGTGTATATAGAGTGGAGGCGGAGAAGAGACACGTGGAGGCAGAGAAGAGACCGTGCTCTCTCTCAGGTCTCAGGTCCACCTTCACTGTCTTGGGCTCAGGCTGATGGCAATATATGGGTAAAAAACGGATAACAATTTAACACCAAACACCCGCTGTAGATATACATATATTATACACATCACATTGTATACATTATATAGTCCTACAGTAACTGATAGATTGGAGATGACAGTGGGCCACACACCTGCTCCTCTGTGCTGTACTGCACCTGGAAGAGCAGAGCACCATTCGAGATATGTTTTCTGGTCACCGGGAAGCTGGTATTGGTAGTCCACTGCAGCTTCAGGCATCTGGGTTTGCCTCTCACTGCTGACACATTGGAGAGGACAGGGGTGGGCAGCTTCACTGGGGGGAGAAAAAGACAAAGGGTTAGATGTAAAGTAAGATGTGTGTAAAACATGTGCGTACAGATGTAGGATCTTAATTTAAGCCAGTTTGCTACAGCAGGAAAATAATCCTGTAGCAGTAGGAAATGTGAATTATTATGTGGTTTGTAATTAATGGACATTTTTGTAGGGGTTGATACATTTTTCATAAGGGAAAATCAAACTCAGAAATTTCAAAGCGGAACTTACAAACTTCAGAAGCCTTTTTAAACTTCAAATACACTACAAGGTTTACATTTCCAATATTCTCCTGCAACAGGGTGATCAAATTAAGATCCTTCATTCTGTATAGTCTATTGTATGACACTGTGTATTACCTGCGTCTATGGCATTGAGGCAGAGGCTGGGTGAGCTTGCTGTTGTGTGAGGGCTGTCGGCCAGGACCCTGATGCAGTAGCAGCGGCTCAGATAGGTCACGTTCACAGAGCAGTGGGTCTGGGTAATAGTCTGACACAGTTGGGACTGATGGATCACAGGGTCATCGCATCCGGTTCTGCAGGCACAAACACACAGGAATGCACACGCACACGCAGACACACACAAAATAATTTTGTTTGTTTCCTGAATAGTTTCCCGCACAATGAATCTCCACTGTGTCAGCCTCAGAACAACCCAATCCGAACCTCAAATCACATTACACTGCAGTCAGGTGTTTCGCCTGATGTTTCCTGGTGATGAAATAAAATGATCTATATGTAAAGGTTAATGAGCACCAACTTTGAGAATATATTATTTTACAGATCTGTGTAATAAACATGTTACAATGTCATTTTTAAGTACAATCCAGGGAAATAACCATAACAAACTCAAATACGACTCACACATGATGAAACACAGTGATAAAGTTGATACACCAGAATGGCTTTGGGTAGGCATTAGGCAACTTATGCTGGGAGCTTTGCCATCAATATAATTAATGAACTCTATGAATTATATTTTAAATCTCCTCATTCAGCCTGTGGTCATGGAGAAATCAAAGGCATGCTGATGTCAAGGTGTAGAGTACTCATTGAAATAGAACAGGGGAGGCTGGTGGGAAGAGCTATAGGACGGGCTCGTTGTAATGGCTGGAATGGAATTAATAGAACGGTGTCAAACACATCAAACATATGGAAACCAGATGTTTGACTCTGTTCCAAAAATTCCATTCCAGCCATTACAATGAGCCTATCCTCCCACCAGCTTCCTCCGAAATGTAATGAAACATTCTGTGGTTGCGCAACTACTGGAATATGTCAGCCTGCCTTTGTTTACTTCAGTCAGGGCACTGCATGTTGAAGGATATATTGGCATTCAAGTACTGCCTCTTCCTCTGTCTAAGGGGCTTCATACAATCACAACCATTAACTTGTGCCGTAGATGTTGTAGCACGTGTCTTACATGTTGACCTGCAGTGTGAAGCGCGTGTCTGAGGGAGAGCCTTGTCCAGGTGTCCAGTAGCAGGTCACGTTGGAGTACGCAATAAAGACACACTGAGGCTGGCTAGGGCTGAGGGAGAATTCTGCATGGACCATAGGGGAGAGAAAGGATATAGGTGATTCAAAGTGTGTAGAAATAATGTTTAATTAATGCTCACATATGGAAACAGCACATTCAAAATCCTCTGTTTTGATCTATGTTATTGCTTGCCATTGGCTGAACAAACCAGTCTCAAATCAAATCAAATGTAATGTAATTTGACACATGCGCCGATTACAAAAGGTGTAGGCAGCCCTTACAGTGAAATGCTTACTTACAAGCCCTTAACCAACAATGCAGTTTTAAGAAAAAAAAAGTGTTAAGAAAGTATTTACGAAAATAAACTGAAGTAAAAAAAATAAAATAACAGTAGCGAAGCCATATACAGGGGGTACCGGTACAGAGTCAATGTGCGGGGGCACCGGTTACTCGAGGTAATTCAGGTAATATGTACATGTAGGTTGAGGTAAAGTGACTATGCATGGATAACAAACAGAGAGTAGCAGCAGCGTAAAAATGCGGGTGTGGGAACAATGCAAATAGTCTGGGTAGCCATTTGAGTAGCTATTCAGGAGTCTTATGGCTTGGGGGTAGAAGCTGTTAAGGAGCCTTTTGGACCTAGACTTGGCGCTCCGGTAACGCCTGCCGTGCGGTAGCAGAGAGAACAGTCTATGACTAGACTTGCTGGAGTCTTTGGCAATTTTCTGGGCCTTCCTCTGACACCGCCTGGTATAGAGGTCCTGGATGGCAGGAAGCTTGGCCCCAGTGACGTACTGGGCCGTACGCACTACCCTCTGTAGTGCTCTGCGGCCGGAGGCAAAGCAGTTAACATACCAGGCGGTGATGCAACCAGTCAAGATGCTCTCGATGGTGCAGCAATATAACTTTTTGAGGATCTGAGGACCCATGCCAAATCTTTTCAGTCTCCCGAGGGGAAATAGGCGTTGTCGTGCTGTCCTCACGACTGTCTTGGTGTGTTTGGACCAGAGGTCGACCGATTAATCAGCATAGCCGATTAATTAGGGCTGATTTCAAGTTTTCATAACAATCAGTAATCAGTAATTATGGCCGATTACATTGCAATCCACGAGGAGACTGCGTGGCAGGCTGACCACCTGTTACGCGAGTACAGCAAGGAGCCAAGGTAAGTTGCTAGCTAGCATTAAACTTATCTTATAAAAAACAATCAATCATAACATAATCACTGGTTAACTACACACATGGTTGATGATATTACTAGTGTAACTAGCTTGTCCTGCGTTGCATGTAATCAATGCGGTGCCTGTTAATTTATCATTGAATCACAGCCTACTTCATCTTTGCCAAACGGGTGATGATTTAAAAAAAACGCATTTGCGAAAAAAGCACAATCATTGCACAAATGTACTAAATCATAAACATCAATGCCTTTCTTAAAATCAATAAACGTGTATATTATTTTAAACTTGCATATTTAGTTAGAATAAATTAATGTTAGCAGGCAATATTAACCAGGGAAATTGTGTCACTTCTCTTGCGTTCAGTGCAAGCAGAGTCAGGGTATATGCAGCAGCTTGGGCCACCTGGCTCGTTGTGAACTGTGTGAAGAGCATTTCTTCCTAACAAAGATCGTAATTAATTTGCCAGAATTTTACATAATCATGACATAACATTGAAGGTTGTGCAATGTAACAGCAATATTTAGACTTAGGGTTGCCACCTGTTCGATAAAATACGGAACGGTTCCGTATTTCACTGAAGGAATAAACATTTTGTTTTCGAAATAATAGTTTCTGGATTTGCCCATATTAATGACCTAAGGCTCGTATTTCGGTGCGTTTATTATATTATAATTAAGTCTATGATTTGATATTTTATAGAGAAGTCTGAAAAATCCTAATCGGTCGACCTCTTAGTGTCACGTTCGGACCTTAGTTCCTTTGTTTTGTATTTTGTTTAAGTATGGTCAGGGCGTGAGTTGGGTGGGTTGTCTATGTTAGTTTTTCTATGATTTTCTATTTCTGTGTTTGGCCTGATATGGTTCTCAATCAGAGGCAGCTGTCAATCGTTGTCCCTGATTGGGAACCATATTTAGGTAGCCTGTTTTCTGTTGGGTTTTGGTGGGTGGTTGTTTTCAGTCTTTGTGTGTCTGCACCAGACAGAACTGTTTTGGTTTTCACTTTGTTGTTTTTGTATTTGTAGTGTTCAGTTTTGGATTTATTAAATAAGATGAACACTAACCACGCTGCGCTTTGGTCCTCTCCTTCCACCGACGACAACCGTTACACTTAGTTTGGACCATGACAGTTTGATGGTGATGTGGACACCAAGGAACTTGAAGCTCTCAACCTGCTCCACTACAGCCCTGTCGATGAGAATGGGGGCGTGCTCTGTCCTCCTTTTTTTGTAGTCCACAATCATCTCCTTTGTCTTGCTCACATTGAGGGAGAGGTTGTTATCCTGGCAGTGTCTCTGACCTCCTCCCTATCGTTGTCTCTCTCAAGAAATACCAACAAATTATAGTCCCTTCTGATATACTCCTGGATATTACTGTGCATTCCGTACTAATCTAGTTATCTATTTAGGCTTACATCATTTCTATGAAGTCATATTGAGATTAGCTAATCTATTTTTGAAATTAGATCTATATCCTGAAAGCCAATAAAAGATTAAGAAACAACATACATAGTAATTAATCAAAAAGCAATACATTCAGAGATACACCAGAGATTCTGGGTTCGCGCCCAGGCTCTGTCGCAGCCAGACGCGACCGGGAGGTCCGTGGGGCAACGCACAATTGGCCTAGCGTCGTCCGGGTTAGGGAGGGTTTGGCCGGTAGGGATATCCTTGTCCCATCGCGCACCAGCGACTCCTGTGGCGGGCCGGGCGCAGTGCGAGCTAACCAAGGTTGCCAGGTGCACGGTGTTTCCTCCGACACATTGGTGCGGCTGGCTTCGGGGTTGGATGCGCGCTGTGTTAAGAAGCAGTGCGGCTTGGTTGGGTTGTGTTTCGGAGGACCCATGGCTTTCGACCTTCGCCTCTCCCGAGCCCGTACGGGAGTTGTAGCAATGAGACAAGATAGTAATTACTAACAATTGGATACCACGAAAAAGGGGGTAAAATTTACAAAAACATTTTTTTTAAATAAAAATTAAATTAAAAAAGCAATACATTCCATTTTTTTTTTTAGCTATACACAATGAAAATTAAACAATTTAAAAAATATTGCATTCCTCCACAACCAAGCTCTTAATTAAGGTCCTGAATTTGGGATAGTTCAGGATTTTGGCACACCAAAAATACTGACCTTGACTGACTACTAGAGTGATGTAAATTTGGTATGCTACCTCTCCACACGTGCTCTTGACACTGTTAAATATATCAGTGTAGGCTTGACCTCACTAACCAACCTGAAGTAGGTTGCAGAAATCTATGTTATTAGTTCTGCAGGGTATACTACAAAGCAGGAGCAATGAGTTTAGCCAGATAACTTTGATAAATAGCCAGAAATAATTGATGATTTTCCGGTTCAGTAAGAAAGCTAAATTTAGATGTGTTTTTTGTTGTTGAGTCAATTAGAGATTGCCCATCTCAAGCGTATCTTTCAAAAATATCTATGTTTTCCCCCCCAGAATATTTAGGATAGTTAGCTGGCTAACTCCTTGATCCTGCTTTGTAGTATGCCAGGTATACTATACTATGAAGGAAGCTAGATCTACTCAGGGTTTTCTAAAGATAGACAGCTTCAGTTAGCTTCACATTCCAGCTCAGGCCCTCTCTCCGGCGCCAGTTATCTCATCATTGGGGCGGCAGGAAGCCTAGTGGTTAGAGCGTTGGACTAGTAACCGAAAGGTTGCAAGATCGAATCCCTGAGCTGGTTAAAGGTTCAAATCTGTTGTTCCACCCCTTAACAAGGCAGTTAACTCACTGTTGTTCCTAGGCTGTCAGTGAAAATAAGAATTGGTTCTTAACGGACTTGCCTAGTTAAATAAAGGTAAAATAAATAAATAAATACAAATTACGCACACCTGCAACCATCGTTACACTCACCTGCGCCTCATGACACTCACCTGGACTCCATCACCTTCCTGATTTCCTCCCCTATATCTGTCACTCCCCTTGGTGTTTTCCTCAGGTGTTATTGACTATGTTTCTTATCTGTATGCTTTTTGTGTTTCGTACTATTTGTTACTAAATTTGCACTCCCTGTACTTGATTCCCAGAGTACATGTTACACATCTGTACCACGACCGGTGGATACTGAACGCCGAACTCTTCATTAAGACAATGCTGAAACATTAATCCATGGGTGAGTCAGTGTCACATTTTCATTTGTGACTAACTTAAAATGAAAGAAAATGTATCTTGCAAATTCAGCAGGCTATGGTGTAAAATAGGATTTTAGAAGTGGCATCTTTATTTTGTTACTTATCGTTAATGCCGTCTTTTGGTGTGCTTTGGTGTGCACAAGAACATTTTTCCCTCTCCTATCAATAAAATAATTGCATTAAATCATGCAAAATTTTTACTGTGCGTGAAGTTTTAAATACATTTTGTCATTACTAAATGACAGCTGCACCACAGAGCATCTTGACTGGCTTCATCACCACTTGGTATGGAAACTGCTGTCAACGTTGAAAACACTATGTTAAAAGTACTGTGTGTGAGTATCCCTAAACTTACCAACAGACAAAGAGCTATGAACAGATTAGTGGTTCACTAATCAGAGACTTATTTGGCTCGGCAACAGAAATAAGGCTTGTTGTGTAATGAAATAAACATTTGAAACATCAGGCGACATCCTTACAACAGGACACATGAATATTCTTGCAACGTTAGCATGAACCGTGTCTAGAACATTATCTTCTATTCGGAGAACATGGCAACCATGTTCTGTGTATGTTTGGTGGGATGTTGATTGAATATTCTCCTAAACCTCAGAACTGGACACATGAATGTTATTGCAACATTCCAATGAAGCGTGTCCAGAACATTAATATCTAAAATTCTGAGAACATGGTAACCACATTCTGGGTAAGTTATATTTTACATTACGGGAAAAGTCCATGAAACATTCCTTGCACATCAAGGGAACATTCCTATGAAAATGTTAGTTAATGACCTAATGAGACTCAAAGGAACATTCTCTGAAGTTGTGGGAATGTTTGTTGTTAGCTGGGTAGGTAGCAGCATGCCAATTATTACATTACCTAGTATTTTATCAAGATCTCTTAAATAGGTCGTTTTTTTGTACTTTCATAAGAGAAACAAGACTTGTTCCAACTTCCAATGTATGTAGATACAACACTCTAAAAAGTTATAGAAACGCTCACCTGTGGCAGTGCAAATATTTAGTCCAATGTAAAGAGCCACAAGTGCTAGACTCCTGTCGTCCATCCTCGAGTTACGATGAATTCCTATGCCTCCAGCACCCCGAGTCCAGATTACGACATGGCTAACTATCTGAAGCCTCGTATTGGTCTAAAATATGGGTCCTAAACAGCTTGTCTTGCCTGTGTAAACAAATCTTAACATGCCTCATTAGAAAGGGGTCTGCTGTCACTAACGGTGTCCTCGGAGTGTCACACAACAGAGCTCTGAATTTACAGTGTGAAGACGTGTGACAGTTCCAGGAACATAGCTAGTTTAACGAGCCCCTCATACCAGTTATGACGATGCTCTTCAGCAACCTCTCATATTTCAGCAACATGCGCGCAATCAGCCGCTAGCCTAAACGTGATTGTTTGACAATCAGATTAAAACATCATAACTGGTTGAGTTTGTGACAGAATAAAAACTTATTAGGTCTACATTTGAAAAGTTAAATGACACATCTTTATTACTATTTCCACAGAGATCATATTGAATTAAGATATTATTGTAGCGACCCGCACAGACAGCGGTGTATTTTATGTGGTAGGCTATTAGTGGGTTGTGTTGTATTTACCAGCGTTCGCGGGGTCCGACATGCCAATCAACCTGCTATCTGCCAATCACGGGGATGCCTGGAATGTTCTGATGCCGGGCGGAGTGGCGTGGAGGGGGATAGGGCAGGGGGATGGAGCACTGGAAGTTAAGACCAGGTTTAGCCAATGTTCTCTCTCTTACTCTGGGCTTCACAAGAGATGGTCACGGTTGGCTTGTGGGGTATATTTCATTTATTTGGCGTGGGCTACGGCCAAACAGTAGCCTGTGTAAAGTTGGGTTAATAAACCGTCAATTCGTAAACTCAACCCTCTGTCTGGACAATTGTTCCTTTATGATCTAGTCAGGTCATTACATTATATACGTAATTATTATATTAGGCCCATACAAAAATGTGGAGGTCCTGTACAGGAAAGAAATTAGTTACACTTTCACCATTGTTCATGAGTATCATTAAAACAGGTTAACACGTCCCACAAACATTAGACAACTATACAGAAAGCCCTAACTTGGTGAAATAAAATCAATGCTGAGAATAGTCAGATTAACCGATAACCGCTATGAACACGGGCATGGTGATGTAGCCGAAGGATTGGAGTGCCGGGAACCAAGAGGCTGTGGGTTCAAAAACCCAGGTGAGAACTGTTGAATAATAATACCTGTAGAAATGAACATGCACAAAGTAACCATCATGGTCAACGTGTGTCACATATGTAAGTTGAAAACACTATGTTAAAAGCACAGAATGCAGAAATGTACAGTACATCCAGGCAGGGGCATAGCCAGATTTTTTTTGGGGGGGAGAGGCCTCGAAAACTGGATAGGCATTTTTTCTACTTGTTTATTAAATTTATTTTGCAATGGCACGTATATTATTTCGCAATACAATCGTTTTATACTAGTGCATAGTACTTGGAGCAACCTCGTTACATATACAAATAATTACCCATCCCAGCATATTAAAATAAGACAGTAATTGTAGACCAGTTGCCAACTTGCCAACAACATACAACTCATTTTCAAGCGCACTTTAATCTCGATGGGCAAACAAGTCTATATTTGATGTTACCATTTATACCACGGTGGGCAGTAGTACTATAAAAAGGTACCTTACCATTAGTAAACATATCATAAGGCGTGACCTCAGTGGCATAGCCACGGGTAGGCCTGGGTAGGTTTGATCTCAGGCCTACCCCCAAAAAGTTATTATTATTCAATATACATTTTTATTTGTATTTATTATTTTACGTTTAAAAGCAATGCATGTGAAATTTATTTTCTCTGGGTAATTTTAATATAATGTAACAAAGAAATAGTCCGTGACAATCAAGTTGGCTTCAGGACTATTGGTTAAAAAAAAAATTCAATCATACGGTGGTTTACCTGAACAACATCACGTGGATAAACTTTGTAGCGCATAAATTAGCAAGCTCTACCACGCTAGCTTATTCAAATTGACTCACCAGCTCAGGTAATTTAGTAGTTCTAGCAATGGCAAACCAAATGTTGATCGCTAGGTTTAAAAAAAAAAAAAGACTTCTGGAGGAAAGAGTGTGTGCCAGAAAATAATTTGGATCAATCTACCGATAGCTTCCAGAATGAGACATTAACAGGTGGCCCCAGGATAGAAACAACCGCAATCGCCATCACAACCGCCAATGCCACATTGAGCCAGGCATGCTTGTCTACCCCACCGTTTCCTCTCCTTCTTGATGCTGTGGGCGTGGGTGAACCTGCAGTAGGCCCACTGACAGATTTGTCTGCCGTTGATGAACCAGCCTGTCAACCAAAGCTAGCAAAGTTCCCTTCAAGTATGATAAATGACAAATCACACTGCTTCTCTTCAAGGTGGTATGGCCAGTTTGTGTGGATTGAGTATAGTAAAGCAAAAGATGCAATTTATTGTACGTTTTGTAGGTACTTTCCTGGGGCAAATGTCGAATTCAGATTTGTACGAGATGGATTTAAAAACTGGAAACTCACAAGAAATGCTTGCTGCAAACACGAGAATAGCAAATGACATGTTAGTGCCCTGGCAAAATGTGAATCCTACAAGGCGACCCATGGGCCTAGAAGTCGTGGGACTGTGTTGAACCAAATACATGGTGATGCAAACATGGATTTTATAGAAAGAAACCGTGCACATGTTAAAGTGGTCATAGATATGGTTCTAATGTGTGCAAGGTAGGATAATCCACTCAGAGGACATAGAGAAACCAAAGAGGCAATCAACATTGGTCACTTTTTAGAAATCTTAAATTTCATCTCAAAGTATGACTCAGAAATACAAAACAGGTTTAATGAGTTGTTAATGAGTTGTCAGAACGAGTTGCTAGAGTGTGCCGCATCATTGTTACTGTGCAGGATAAAAGATGAAGTTCATTCTGCGCCTTCCACGTATTTTGCCATACTAGGTAGATGAATATAAAGATCAATCTACACGAGAACTTATTGCTGTGTGCATCCGATACATTCATGCTGGAATGATTAAAGAAAGAGCTGTTGGGTTTATGGAAACGCTGATTTTTCTGCACAAGGAATTTCTCGGAAAATACTTGAAGTGTTGCAACCCCTGGAGTTGGATCCCACTCTGTGTGGGTTTTTATTTTGATGGCGCTTCAGTCATGTCAGGGAACAGAAGAGGGGTACATGTCTTACTAAGGCAAGCATTTAAGGAAGCGGTATATGTGCATTGCAACTCCCATCGTTTGAATTTGGTTCTGTGCATGGCGGCAAGTGTCGGGACATGTCAGTGCTTTTTTTGACACAGTAAACCAGCTACACACATTCATGGGTGGATCCCACAGACATGCTCCATTCATAGAAGTACAGAAAGAGTTGCATCCCGATAGACCATGTATTGAGCTAGAAAGATCCACGGATGTATGTTGGGAGTTCAAAATCAGGGTCTGTGAGTAAAGCGCTGTTACTGCTAGATGTCATTTTAGAGGTTCTTGCAGATTTTTCAGAGGCTTGTGGACAAACCAAATTAGAAGCCGATGCCCTCTTACAACAACTCCAGAACAATACGTTTTTATTCCTGTTAGTCACGTTTAGTAAGTTGTTTGACACTAGTGATTTTTCTACGATGGGATTACAAAGCTCTACATTATCTGTGACGGACTGTATTGGTTTAATTGAAATCCTCAAAAGCAGCTTTTCTACGTTAATAGATAACTCAGGGGGAGACTTTGATAAAGTTCTCAAGCTAACTGAAGAGATGATGATTAAGCATGATATTAGTAATTGGGATGTGAGCGCATCACGGCAGCAAAAACTGCCTGTAAAATTGGCAGACAGTGTAGTCACAACTTCATTAGGGAAAACATCCAGCATCAAGTGACAGTGACCTGAAGCAACTTTGGAACAATATTCTAGACAGATTACTGAGTTAAACTCAAGATTTCAAGAAGAAACATATGGGATCATGCAAGCGGCAGCCTCCTTTTCCAAAGAATGCCATACCTGCGGCCTTAAAGAGCAGCTGAAAACCACACGCGATCATTATGCAATATCAATTGAGGATGCTGAATTCAGTCTATTCAGCAGTTGTGTCGCAAAATGAACATGGGAAAGAGTGACGTATCCTCCATAATGTGTGTACTTGACAGCTACCCTGATGACATTTTCCCAAATATAAACTCTCTGTTAAAGATCATTGTCGCACTTCCAATGACATCATGCTGTCACGCCCAGACCGTAGAGAGCTTTTTATGTCTCTATTTTGGTTTGGTCAGGGTGTGATTTGGGGGGGCATTCTATGTTCATTTTCTATGTTTTGTATTCTTTGTGTTTGGCCAGGTGTGGTTCTCAATTAGAGGCAGCTGTCTATCGTTGTCTCTGATTGAGAATCATACTTAGACAGCTTTTTCCCACCTGTGTTTTGTGGGTAGTTGTTTTGTGTCTGCACCAAACAGAACTGTTTCGTGTTGTTCCGTTTTGTTATTTTGTCTCAGTGTTCAGTTTAAATAAATAATCATGAACACTTACCACGCTGCGCTTTGGTCCGATCCAGTTTTGCACACAAGACTATGATTCAAGTACTTGTGTGTGTGGTCTAACTTTACCATCCTTTTGGGATCCAAAAGTCCTCACAAGGATAGTAAAACAAGGAAAAAGTGGGAACATTTCACATTCCCCAAAAGGAAAAATGCTATTCTAGGTTTAGGGGTTAGATTCACAGGAGGTTGGTGGCACCTTAATGTGGGAGCACGGGCGCATGGTAATGGCTGGAGCGGGGGATTAGTGGAATGGAATCAAATATATCAAACACATGGTTTCATTTTCCATTGGTTTTGTCTTGTTTTCCTTCACACCTGGTTCCAATCCCATCAATTATATGTTGTGAATTTAACCCTGTTTCCCCTCATGTCCTTGTCGGAGATTGTTTTGTTTGTATGTGATGTGCAATTTAATGTTGGTGTGCGACGGGTTTTGTACCCATTTTGTTATTTTGTACATTTTGGTTGTTTTGGAGTTTGGTAAGCATTTATTAAATAACTCAGTTTATACCAAGTTCATTCTCCTGCGCCTGACTTCCCTGCCACCAACACGCACCCCTTACATAGGGTTACAATTACTGTAGGGTTAGGGATACAAGTACGGTTACAGGCTGACTACACCGCTCGCGTCGCAAAATACATTTTGAAATCTATATTATTCAATTATTGCACCCACACTGCTCGCGCGGGCCAACGAGCATCTGTGTTGCCAAGGGCTAAAATAGAGGTCAGTTCTATTTGTGACGCAGATCGCGCTGCAAGTCCTGCCTCTCCCATCTTCTCATTGGTTTATAGAAGCAGGTACCCACGTGCCATCTCCTCATTGGTTATACCCACATGGGTGACTGAAAGACGAACGAGATCAGTGGCGTTACTGCACCTAATTTATGGAAGTTGCCAATCGCAATATAAAGTCAAGAGAAGAAAAAGCCTAGGCGAGATGACTAGAAACGATTCGGTTGACCGTTTTGTGTGTGGATTAATTGTCGGAGTAGAGCACCTTGTGCATTTCAGGCAAAATAACAACTTGGTGTTTATATCACAGGACAAATTAGCTAGCAACAGCAAGCTAGCTAAATAGAACAAATTAGCTAGCAAGTGCAAGCTAGCTAGCCAAATTGCCATAAATGTTTAATGCTTTTCGACCTGTCCCCAAATGAATGTAATGGGTTCAGAGTTTATTTGATATTTTAACCTGCATGTTGTGATCGTGTTTGGTGTGGGGGGACAATATACATTTATGTAAGATGGCGCACGCGCGCAGCCGATTTAGGTTCTGTGTTAGGCATTAAGATTTGTGTTAGGAGTTAGGGTTGTGTTTAGTTTTAGGGTTAGGGGTTTAGGGAAAATAGGATTTTGAATCGGTATACATTTTTTCATACCCACTTCGATAGTAAAAAAAAGTGTGTGAGTGTGTATGTGCAATGACTTTCATTGTCAACATGTGTATTTTTAATAGGTTTTGTTTTTTACAAAATATAATAATTATAATTACAAACCAACATAAACAGAAGAAGTACGATATAAATGCCCCGATAGTCAACATCCAGAACCTCCTGTAAACGGTTGAAGAAAACACAGATCTAGAACAGCTTAGGTCAGAGCAGGGAGTAGAGGATGACCCAACCTATAAAAATAAATAAAGATATGGAGTTTTCCTGCTGCCAGGGCAGAGAGCACAAGGGACGTATTCTCTCCGGGCCCACCTGAGCAGGGGTTGTGAAGCAGGCAGGCTCTTCAGACTATGTGACAGCCGAGATCCTCTAGTGGCAGGATACTGTAGAGCATCACTGAAACCTGGGGACTGTATAGCTAACTATATATCACATTCTCCATCTGCAACATTCTTAATATTGCATCCTTCTGAACACACACGTTTTGGGTTGATGTCCTTCAATGCCATTGGGCTTTGTCAATGACTGTTACCCCCAAGGTTGCATGTGTGATTCAGCGTAATATCCAACACTTAATCACACAACAGGAGTTGAGATACATAGAAGAAGCCAGAGGCTACAAAACCTGAGTAACTGTGTATTCAGTGACTTAGCTACAGTAACATTTACAATAATGCGCAAAACACAGGCTAACGTGCCTACCATGGTTGTCAGGCAATTGTGAGAGTTTGGTTCTGTACAAGACCTTTCAAATGTCAACATAAACTAGAAAGAACACAAAAGTACTCCCATCGCAAACTCTGGTTTCTTATTGCAAACCTTCCAAGACATTTCTGAACAAGGAACAAGAAAATAAAAACATTGTGACAATCTCAAAAGCATTGTTTCATGGTATTCTTAAACAGATCTTTCCTTTTAAACAGACTGTATACAAAACCTTCCGTTTCAGTTGTGGATGTTCAAGAGAGGTGGAACCACAGTGAACCAGGGAGGCTGATCCTACCTAAGAGGTCCACAGTCAGAGTGGTGAAGAGTCATACAAGTGCAGAATGAACACTGCTCATAGAAACAGCCTTATCAGATCTAATAGAGGGAGAACATCTCTTGTGGACATACTGCTATAATATGGCATCCAGGTCATGCATGTCTGTCTGCTGCTCATTGTTCCCAGTAAATGTTGGGAAATCAGTGAGGGATGTTACATCTGTCTCTAGTTCTGCTCTGGAAGAGGAGGCCACTGCAAAGAACATCAGGATAATTGCTTTGGCCTTGGAGCTATCATCAAGCCCACCCGCTTTTCCAGTACCAACATTACCTAAGAATTCTCTAAGAACTGGGAAAATCCCTGTAGAACGACAGGCTTTCCAGAACAGACAGGTAGGTAAGCCATTGTGCTTATGTGCAGTGGGAGCCCCCCTAGTAAACACTATGATACAGGTATGCCCATCTCCCCGTAAAAACATAGTTTCTCTCCTGGGGAGTTTCACACCAACACATGAGTAAGCTCTGGTCCAAGTTTACTTCAACAGGCAATAATTAGAAGTACAGACAATGTTCTCCAGAGTAAAGACACCCTTCTTCCTCCCCTTACTGTGTGAGAGAGCGGGGGTGCTGGACGGGAGGGGGGCACAGGGCTGAGGGACACAGGTAACTGCTGATGGCCCCAAAGTCAGAAGTGACGGAAACTGAGGGGGCAATGGCGGGTGAGGTCTGGGGGATGGAGGGCATGGAGAAGTCTACCTGCAACCCTTGGGAGTCCCCATCCTCTGGCCCCATGGACAGGCCATCTGGAAGGAAAGGCCCCAGCTGCAGCTGGTAGAAACCAGAACCCAGGAGAGGAGGCTCTGCTGGGGGGCACGGGGAGCTGCAGCAGGGCAGTGAGGAGAGGTGGAGCTGGGCAGGGGGCGAGGTGGGACAGTGGCCCGGGCTGGAACAGTTCAGAGAGGGCTCCTGCTGCAGGTCCTCCAGAGGGGGGAGTGGAGAGAAGTGGCTGAACAACTGCTCCCTCAGTGGGCTGGGGCAAGGAGCGCCACACAGCTCCAACACCTCCATCCCCATCTCAGCATCTAGACAAACAGAGAAGAATTACTAGAGAGACTCGAACAAGCAATGGTATACCTCAATGGTAACAATATGTGGCACTAACAGGTTTCCATCCAACCATTTCATGCTGATTAATTACCTGACGCATTAAAAAAAAACTCTTGGCCAGCCTGATGGAAACAGCACATTTGCTGTGTAAAATTTCCCAATGTCGACAAAACAAAATACGCTAGACAAGGGTGGATAATATGTTTGTCTGTGAAATAGATTATGCGACAATTGCGGTGGAAATGCATTTATGCGCAAATGTTACGTTGTACTACCATCACAACGTGGAAAATCAGTTAATAGGGAGATTAAATAAATTATGAACTTCATTAAAAAAAATCCTCAACCATCTAGACACAATACCACATAATGACAAAGTAAAAACATGTTTTTAGAAATTTTTGCATATTTCTTGAAAATGAAATACACTACATGACCAAATGTACAGCGTATTTTCTTTTGTCGACATAAGGAAATTCGACCGACAATTTTTCTGTTTCCATGAGGCCTGTCTTGATTATTTTTGCAACAGGTAATTCATTAGCATTAAAGGGTTGGATGGAAACCTGGTTAAAATTACAATTACATTTTAGTCATTTAGCAGACGCTCTTATCCAGAGCAACTTACAGTAGTGAGTGCACACATTTTCATAGTTTCTTCATACTGGTCCCCCATGGGAATTGAACCCACAACCTGCTCTATCAACTGAGCTACAAGGGACAATCAGCTCTTTACAAAATGTAATGGTTTCAGACTCAAAGTACAATATAACAAAGCTGGTGAACATGGTAAGATGGTAAGCACTTCAAGGTAAAGTCTACACTTGTTGTATTTGGCGCATGTGACAAAAAACTTTTTATTTGATCGGTTAAAGAATTAGAATTAATAAAATTATTTAAATAAAATATTAATAAAATATTTTAGGTTAAATTATTGTGAGGAAGCCAAAACAAAACTTAAAAATCTAACCCTCCAATGAGACTTTTCATGACTTTTAACTATGTTTTGGTAGATTTCCTGCAACTTCCTGGCCTAAGAAGCATAATGCCTGTATTTGGTATTTAACCAGGCAAGTCTGTTAAGAATGGACTTGTTATTTCTTATTTATTTACAATGACAGTCTACCCCAGCCAAACCCGGATGACACTGGGCTAACTGTGCGCCGCCCTATGGGACTCGCAATCATGGCCGGATGTGATGCAGCCTGGATTTGAACCAGGGACTGCAGTGACGCATCTTGCACTGAGATGCAGTGCCTTAAACCGCTGCGCCACTTAAACCGCTGCGCCTGCTCTAGTTCTGACCTCATGAATACCTGACCTCATGAAACTTGTTTGGCTTCATATTTTCAATCAGCAAAAACAGCAACAGCAGAAATTGGATGAGCATGAGGATGTTTTGAAGGCACTGTAAGTGAGTGGTTTCTGTGATACTGTATATTTTTCTCTCTCACCCTTACAGGAAATAGACAACATTTTGTGTGAACTGGTTGAATCTGACTGCCTATTAAACACTGTGCACCCAAGACTCCAGTGGGGTTAGTATGTGCTAGGTAGGTCAGGCACAGTTTGAGTCTTTACCTGGTGGCTCGGCCTGGTCAACCTTCACCTGGTGGCCCTGCCTGGTTAGTCTTTACCTGGTGGCCCTGCCTGGTTAGAGTCTTTACCTGGTGGCCCTGCCTGGTTAGAGTCTTTACCTGGTGGCCCTGCCTGGTTAGATTCTTTACCTGGTGGCCCCATCTGGTAAGAGTTTTTACCTAGTGGCCCCATCTGGTTAGATTCTTTACCTTGTAGCCCTGCCTGGTTAGAGTGGCCTGTGTGCAGTGAGCTCAGGGCTTTAAGAGAAAGCGGGGTGTTCGTCTGCGACGTGGACGGCCCTCCTCCTCTGGAACGCCAGGCCAACAAAGGTAGAAACACCACAGGCAAACACACAAACCAATGGGAAAACACAGATGCACACCGGTGGGATAAAACATGACATCAAAATGCTTCAAATCATATTTCATGAATACAACACATCAAATTGAGGCAAACAATGTAATCAAGACAAATAATAATAAGACAGAGTGGGGTGGATATGAAATGGTGAGAGGGTGGATATGAAATGGTGAGAGGGTGGATATGAAATGGTGAGAGGGTGGATATGAAATGGTGAGAGGGTGGATATGAAATGGTGAGAGGGTGGATGGCATGTATGACTATTATGGATCCAGCCAACTCTTATGACCTCAGTCTTAAAACAAGCTGTAGTGTTTGTGGCGTGTTGGTTTCATTTTACAAACATGTTTAAAAAAAAAAAATTGTTCTATTTTTCTCTCTATTATCATCACTGCATTGTTGGGAAAGAGCTCTCAAGGTAAGAACTTCACTGTACTGTACACCTTTTGTATCCTGTGCACATGGCGAATAAACTCTGAAACTTGAATGCTCTGGGGCAGGGATCAAGGCCAGGGCTGTGGTATAGGACTGGGGCTAGAGAAGGAGCTAAGGCTAAGGGCAGGGTCCAGGGCTGGGGCTATGGGGTAACCAGGGAAGGGGTTACCTTGCTTGTCCAGGTCTATGACTGGTGGATGTGAGGGGGGCTGAATCTGGGAGCACCCCTCCATCTCCCCAACCTCTCCATCCTGCTCTCCATCCTCCCTGGAAAACACGAAACAGAAGGAAACGGCTTGTGAAGGAAAAACCGTTCCAACTACACCTGAACTTGTCCAAGAAGAAAACTAAATTCCATTCTCAGATTCAAACCATTTTGTTATTGTTATGAGTACTGAACACGACCCAGAACTCCCAGCATGATATCAGCTAAACATATCAAACCTCTCTAGTCTGAAAACAATGACAATGGGGATGTTATATTGAGATACGCTACTTCTGCTTGTCTACATCTGTTATTTATTCCGATCAAGATGATCCTATTACATTCCCATCACTGTACAGTGCGTCTACACCTGGTATTAAAATGTGTCCGCTGTGTCTGGATTTCCTTTTCCTGTGCTCTATTTAAATAAGCTATTATTCTGGGAATGATGCCAGGCTAAGTAGACAATCATGACAACAACAACTTGATGGTAGTGTCATAGTAGTGCCTGCAATTCTAAACTTTACTCAACTTGATGGTAGTATTTGCCAACTCAGCTGGCATTGAAATGGGGCTTGACTCTCAGGTCTAGACATGGTCATATCTGCAGTGCTACTCACATGCTCCCTGACTGCAGACTGTACTTCTTGCGGCCCAGCTTAGTGGTCTGCTGGGTGAAGTACTCGTGGCGATCAGACTTCTTCCACATGTAGTAATACTCCACACACTCACCCACCGAACGCGTGCGTACCTGACATATAAACACAGTGTGGTTTACTGTTTGCTATGGTATGAATCAGTGAATTTCTTGTCTGATCAATGGAGACAAGCAGGTTTGCACAGGCACGCCTCAGGCTATGCCAGTCTTGGCCATTACTTAAAAAAAGAGAATTCCAATTTTGTAGAAAATCAGCTTCGCCCCAAACCTGACGTTGGTAGTTTCTGTGCTGCTCACCTTATTGGCCTGAATGAGGTGGAAGTTCTTCCCATGAACTCGATAGCCATGTTCAAAGTTTCGACATTCCTCCTCGCTCCAAGCACACAGCTCCTCTGCACAGAAGACAACAGCAGTTGTCTCTGAATAGAATTAAATGAATTGTTTTGGAGTCATATTACAGGAGCTAACCACGTCAAGATGATTACTATTAATCCATTCACCATTCACCCGTAGACCACCGCAATGGGGCGGCGCACAACTGGCCCCGCGTCGTCCGGGTTTGGCCGGGGTAGGCCGTCATTGTAACTGACATGTCTAGTTAAATAAAGGTTAAATAAAAATAAAAAAATCGAATAAACTCCTCTGACTGCTTGATTTCCATTATCTAGCTACACTAAATTACCAAAAGTATATGAACACCTGCTCGTCGAACATCTCATTCCAAAATCATGGGCATTAACATAGAGTTGGTCCCCCCTTTGCTGCTATAACAGCCTCCACTCTTCTGGGAAGGCTTTGCACTAGATGTTAGAACATTGCTTCCATTCAGCCACAAGAGCATTAGTGAGGTTGGGCACTGATGCTGGGCGATGAGGCCTGGCTTACAGTCGGCGTTCCAATTCATTACAAAAGTGTTCGATTGGGTTGAGGTCAGGATACTGTGAAGGCCAGTCAAGTCCTTCCACACCGATCTTGACAAACCATTTCTGTATGGACCTCACTTTGTGCACAGGGGGATTGTCATGCTGAAACAGGAAAGGGCCTTCCCCAAACTGTTACCACAAAGTTGGAAGCACAGAAGCATCTAGAATGTCATTGTATGCTGTAGCATTAAGTTTTCCCTTCACTGGAACTAAGGGGCCTAGCCCGAACCATGAAAAATGAAAAACAGCCCCAGACCATTATTCCTCCTCCACCAAACTTTACAATTGGCACTATGCATTGGGGCTGTTTGTGTTTCCACCGCTCCAGAGTCCAATGACGGCGAGCTTTACACCACTCCAGCCGACGCTGGGCATTGCACATGGTGATCTTAGGCTTGTGTGCAGCTGCTCGGCCATGGAAACCCATTTCATTTCATGCTTACAGAGGTAGTTTGGAACTCGGTAGTGTGTTGCAACCGAGGACAAATAATTTTTACGCGGTAGGCTCTTTAGCACTCTGCGGTCCCGTTCTGTGCGCATGTGTGGCATACCACTTCGCCGCTGAGCCGTTGTTGCTCCTGGACATTTCCACTTCACAAAAACAGCACTTACAGTTGACCGCGGCAGCTCTAGCAGGGCAGAAATTTGAGGAACTGACTTGTTGGAAAGGTGGCATCCTATGACAGTGGCACGTTGAAAGTGACTGAGGTCTTCAGTGAGGACATTCTACGGCTAATGTTTGTCTATGGATATTGCATGGCTGTGTGCTCGATTTTATACACCTGTCAGCAACGGGTGTGGCTGAAATAGCCAAATCCACTAATTTGAATGGGTGTCCACATACTTTTGCATATATAGTGTATATTATAATACCGCAAGCCAATGAATCAAACCCGCATTAAGCCTAAAACATAGGCAACAAACGTAAGTTGGTAGATTTGTCAGCCTACACTGGAGAGGGCACAATAGGCTACATTTTAACCTACACTCTAGAGCTCTGCTACCCGACCCCCGACATTACACATTGGGTTAAAGGCCAGGTAGGGGCTGTTTTTTCATCGATAACTAGGGTATGGGCAGGGCTCGCATATCACTAAATTGATCACTAACATTTTGAAGCTGAGACATTTACTTGTGCTCTGCTACGCAGTACAGTCATATCAGACTAAGATCATAACATGGTGTCAGAAGTGCTTCAACCTCGTCAAATATAAAACAGGAGACATTATTTAACAGAAAATAATAAATGTTCCTTAAGTTGTCTGAGTTTAGAGTGACGAAAAGTGGGTAACTGCAAACTGCTCTCTCATGACTCTTCATTGAGCAGAGCAGCCCAGGCTGAGCCATTGCTATGGATACTCACAGACTCAGAGAGCCATGAGCAGAGCGATCTGCGTGCAGGGAGCGTGTGACAGACAGAGAAGAGCAGCTAATGGATTTACTAACAGGCTCGGACTTACAATGAATGCCCAAGCAGGGCTTTACTACACTCCCAGCTTGGATGTGTGCGGCAGAAATGCAGGATCAAAAACTATTTGTAGCGTTAGTCAAGATGACAGTAGGGCTAGGACAATACTAGTATCGCAATAACGAAGCAGAACTAACTATTTGGTCCTTTAAAAACCTGCTGTATGTAAAATATTATGTGCTATAAATTGGAATATAAATTCATGTGATTCTGGATGACAACATAATGATGTTTGTTTCCAACATTAGGGCTGTTTTCCTAAAGAAGTTACACCCGCTTCGTGTTTTGATTTCTTGCCATGACACTAACGAGTATCGCGATACTGGTGTTGTCCCAGCACTAGATGACAGATTCAAAAAGGTTTTCAGAGTAGAACTGCTGATATGAATACGATTACAAGCCCTGGGATTTAGCTGAAATATTTGACCTAGGCCAATATATAAGTGTATTTTTAAGGTGTTGGTAACATGGGATCGTGGTGGGTCTATCAAATAATTGAATTTCTAAGGGAAAGCAAAGATTAAGCTCCAAAGAAACCAAAGAAATTCCACGGTCCTACACAAAATGTTTATTTTTAATGCTCTGAAATTTAGAATACTAGCATCATTCAGAGACTAAACAGCTGTAGAGAATTAACACACAGGGGTGGTTATTGACTTTTAGAAACTGGGTAGTTTGAGCCCTAGATGCTGATTGGCTGACAGCCGTGGTATATCAGACCGTATACCACGGGTATGACAAAACATTTATTTGTACTGCTCTAATTACGTTGGTAACCAGTTGATAACAGCAATAAGGCACCTCTGGGGTTTGTGATATATGGCCAATAAACCACGGCTAAGGGCTGTATCCAGGCACTCCACGTTGTGCCGTGCATAAGAACAGCTTTAGCCGTGGTACATTGGTTATATACCACACCCACTCAGGCCTTATTGCTTAAGAAGACTACAGGGATGGTGGTTGCTTTAATGTCTGTCCTCAAATATGAAATTCCAATGAATAATTAGATGCCGGCCTCACGCGGTCTAAGGCACTGCATCACGGTGCTTGAGCTGTCACTACAGACCTGGGTTCGATCCCAGGCGGTCACAACCGGCCGTGACCGGGAGTCCCATAGGGAGGCGCACAATTGGCCCAGCGTCGTCCGGGTTAGGGGAGGGTTTACTTGGCTCATCGCGCTCTAGTGACTCCTTGTGGCGGGCCGGGCGCCTGCAGGCTGACTTCGGTCGTCAATTGAACAGTGTTTCCTCCGACACATTGGTGCAGCTGGCTTCCGGGTTAAGCGGGCGGGTGTTAAGAAGCGCTGTTTGGTGGGCAATGTTATCGGAGGCCGCATGAATCGACCTTTGCCTCTCCCGAGCCCATTGAGTGTGCGGCAATGAGACAAGGTCGTGATTGGATCGCAATTCTATATCACGAAATTGGGGAAAAAGGGAAAAATACCAAAAATATAGAAATTTGAATAATAATTTGGTGCCGTTAATGAGTCATTTATATGAGCTAATAGACTCTTGAAAGATTAGTCCAAATGAGGACTATAAGAGATCCTAATTAAATCAAAAAGAGTTGTTGTCACGAGTAAGATGACATATTACCTACTATATAGCAGTAATAAATGTGTCGTGGACGGTCTTACCGCTGAATACTTTCACATTAAAGCGCATTCGTCTCAGTGCCTCCTCTGCATTAAAGCTGCATTTCACCAGCTCATACAGAGCCTGAGAGACGGAAAGAAAGAGAAAAGAAAGCAAACAGTTGTGACAGAAGTCTGTGACCTCAAATAGAGTATGAACTGTGCAGAAATCACTCGACATGCAAACAAAGTTAATAGATTTACATATGACGATCCAGCCCTACTAAGTCCCACTCTGTTTGTGCTTTACGACACAGTTTCAAGTTTAATCAATCGTATGTACAAGATACATATGGTATACACCATCCAACTAAATGATTACTTGCAGGTTCCTCCTCGACAATGCAACAATAAGAAATACAGTTGAAGTCGGAAGTTTACATACACTTAGGATGGAGTCATTAAAACTCCTTTTTCAACCACTCCACAAATGTTTTGTTAATAAACTATAGTTTTGGCAAGTCGGTTAGGACATCTACTTTGTGCATGAAACAAGTAATTTTCCCAACAATTGTTTACAGACAGATTACTTCATTTGTAATTCACTGTATCACAATTCCAGTGGGTCAGAAGTTTACATACACTATGTTGACTGTGCCTTTAAACAGCTTGGAAAATTCCAGAAAATTATGCCATGGCTTTAGAAGCTTCTGATAGGCTAATTGACATCATTTGAGTCAATTGGAGGTGTACCTGTATTTCAAGGCCTACCTTCAAACTTAGTGCCTCTTTGCTTAACATCATGGAAAAATCCAAAGAAATCAGCCAAGACCTCACAAAAAAATTGCAGACCTCCACAAGTCTGGTTCATCCTTGGGAGCAATTTCCAAACGCCTGAAGGTACCACATTCATCTTTACAAACAATAGTACGCAAGTATAAACACCATGGGACCACGCGGCCGTCATACCGCTCAGGAAGGAGACGCGTTCTGTCTCCTAGAGATGAACGTACTTTGGTGTGAAAAGTGCAAATCAATCCCAGAACAACAGCAAAGAATCTTGTGAAGATGCTGGAGGAAAAAGTATCTATATCCACAATAAAACGAGTCCTATCTCGACATAACCTGAAAGGCCGCTCAGCAAGGAAGAAGCCACTGCTCCAAAACCGCCATAAAAAAAGCCAGACTACGGTTTGCAACTGCACATGGGGACAAAGATCGTACTTTTTGGAGAAATGTCCTCTGGTCTGATGAAACAAAAATAGAACTGTTTGGCCATAATGACCATCGTTATGTTTGGAGGAAAAAGGGGGAGGCTTGCAAACCGAAGAAAACCATTCCAACCGGGTGGGTCTTCCAAATGGACAATGACAATGACCCCAAATGGACAATGACCCCAAGCATACTTCCAAAGTTGTGGCAAGGACTACAATGTCAATGAATTGGAGTGGCCACCCCAAAGCCTTGACCTCAATCCTATAGAACATTTGTGGGCAGAACTGAAAAAGTGTGTGCGAGCAAGGGGCCTACAAACCTGACTCAGTTACACCAGCTCTGTCAGGAGGAATGGGCCAAAATTCACCCAACTTATTGTGGGAGGCTTGTGGAAGGCTACCCAAACCGTTTGACCCAAGTTAAACAATTGAAAGGCAATGCTACCAAATACTAATTGAGTGTATGTAATCTTCTGACCCACTGCGAATGTGATGAAAGAAATAAAAGCTAAAATAAATCATTCTCTCTACTATTATTCTGACATTTCACATTCTAAAATAAAGTGGTGATCCTAACTGACCTAAGACAGGGATTATTTTTGGATGTAAACTTCCGACTTCAACTGTAATAAAAGATAAGAATACGAACATAAAGTAAATGACCCAACCCACTACATTACTTGTTCATTGTCTTTGATTATGTCCCCGTTGATGAGGGTGTCTACAGCCCCGTCCTGGCCTCCCCGTCTCTGGGCACTTAGCAGGAACTCCTTTACAGCCTGGCCTGGCAACATGTCTGGGGTCCACAGGAGCTGGTCCTCATTATCATAGACTGGGAACAGGAGATGGAGAGATAGTGATAGAGACACAGGTATAAGGATGTGTGTGAGACTGAGGCAAAGTGTCAACACACTAATCCAAAATGTACACTGATTCTGAAAGGGTCAATTGGGGGTTACCTCTCTCCTGGTATGAGTATGGGCTGAGAAGAGGGATTTTGGCTTGGTACATTGAGCCCACCATGATGTCCTGGAAAAATAACAACCACAGTGTCAGTCAAGGCACTACAGAAAACAGGTTGTTATATTTCCCTAAATAGTAATTGCAGAATATTTGAGCTCTGTTCAGTAGGCCCCAGTGTCTCACCTTGCGTTCATCATTGGATGGAATGGAGGTGTTGTCGTCATCATCATCTGAGACATCTTCTGAGGAGCTGCCGAAGGTGCCTTTGTCTCCATCTGCCATGGAATGGGCTGGCACATGGGAACATTTATTACATCAATATGTAGCATTCTCATAACACCACCAGTTAACAACTTCAAGGTACAACAAATTAGTTTTGGCATAAAGGGGCCCTCAGGCCATTAAAAAAATATATTGATGTGATATGATAAGAAGGGGATTCTCCTGAGTGGTGAGCTGGGTGGGTGGGAAGTGGTAGCTGTGCTCCAAAAGTAGAAGTGTGTCATACCCATTATATAAAGGTAACTGCCAAAATAAAGGAAACACTTGAGTAAATGAGGGATACAAAGTATATTGAAAGCAGGTGCTTTCAATACAGGTGCTTTTCATTTTTGCCATTGAAAAAGATATTGCAATACTGGTATCGTCACAGCCCTAATACTCTATATGACATTATTGGTCATACCTCTTAGGTGGCGGCGGAAGAGGAGGTCAGAGGAATGGGAGGTGACAGAGAGAGTGAGGTCATCAGCTGATGACTCCTCTTCATCCTCTCCTGAGAACAGATCTTTAGCAATCTGGTCCTGGAAGAATGGAACAGTCCATTACTGTCTCAATGGAATAGTTCACTACCTTCTCTAAGCATCACACTCTTTAATGGAATTTATGATACATAAACATGATTTAGTATTTTTCATGTTTTCTGAGTGTTTGTAGACTAGACAGGGCATCAAGAGCCCATCTTAACTCAATTCCTTAAGGGCCAAATCATAATTACTCATACAAAAATCAATAGACATCATGTCAATGCCTGAACAAGTATCCTATAATGCTCTTGAATGCAGAACTGCATAGCACCTCGACAATCACAGTGTACTCTATGCTGGTTTTCCTTCTTGCCTTTTAACTAGTGATTGATTTCTGCTTGGAAAACCAGGTGGGTGCACCAATAACCAATTATACCACATCCGTGCATCGAGGACATCATCCCCACAGTGACCGTGCGTACATATCCAAACCAGAAGCCATGGATTCCAGGCAAAATCCCGCTACGCCCTACGACGAACCATCAAACAGGCAAAGCTTCAATACATGACTAAGATCGAATCCTCCTACAACAGCTCTAATGCTTGTCGGATATGGCAGGGCTAGCAAACTATCACGGATTACAAATGGAAACCCAGCCACGAACCGTCCAGTGACGCGAGCCTACCAGAATAGCTAAATGAACCATGCATGAGAGCACTGACTGTGTGATCATGCTCTCCATAGCCGATGTGAGTAAGACCTTTAAACAGGTTAACATTCACAAGGCCGGGGCCTCCCGGGTGGCGCAGTGGTCTAGGGCACTGCATCGCAGTGCTAACTGCGCCACCAGAGTCTCTGGGTTCGCGCCCAGGCTCTGTCGCAGCCGGCCGCGACCGGGAGGTCCGTGGGGCGACGCACAATTGGCATAGCGTCGTCCGGGGTAGGGAGGGTTTGGCCGGTAGGGATATCCTTGTCTCATCGCGCTCCAGCGACTCCTGTGGCGGGCCGGGCGCAGTGCGCGCCAACCAAGGGGGCCAGGTACACGGTGTTTCCTCCGACACATTGGTGCGGCTGGCTTCCGGGTTGGAGGCGCGCTGTGTTAAGAAGCAGTACGGCTGGTTGGGTTGTGCTTCGGAGGACGCATGGCTTTCGACCTTCGTCTCTCCCGAGCCCGTACGGGAGTTGTAGCGATGAGACAAGGTAGTAATTACTAGCGATTGGATACAACGAAAAGGCCGCAGAGCAAGAATGATTACCAGGACGCATACTCAGAGCATGCACTGACCAGCTGGCAAGTGTCTTCACTGACATTTTTAACCTCTCCCTGACCCAGTCCGTAATATCTACATGTTTCAAGCAAACAACCATAGTCCATGTGCCCAAAAACGCCAAGGTAACCTGCCTAAATGACTATCGCCCCGTAGCACTTACATCTGTAGCCATGACATGCTTTGAAAGGCTGGTCATGGTACATTGACTTCAATATAAAAACTAGGAGGCACTTGGTTCTCACCCCCTTCCATAGACTTACACAGTAAATTATGACAACTTCCGGAGGACTTCCTCCAACCTATCAGAGCTCTTGCAGCAATGAACTGACATGTTGTCCACCCAATCAAAGGATCAGAGAATGAATCTAGTACTGAAAGCATTAGCTACAGCTGGCTAGCACTGCAGTGCATAACATGAAGAGGTGAGTAGTTGACTCAAAGCGAGAGAAAGACAATAGTTGAACAGTTTTCAACAAATACATTTCTTAAAAAATGAAGGAGAAGCAAGAGAAAGAGAGAGAGAGAGAGAGAGAGAGAGAGAGAGAGAGAGAGAGAGAGAGAGAGAGAGAGAGAGAGAGAGAGAGAGAGAGAGAGAGAGAGAGAGAGAGAGAGAGAGGGAGAGAGCGTGTGTCATTTTTCTTCACTTTCAGTTTCACTTACTTAGCTAGCAAATGCAGCTGGCTAGTTTAGCTACTCAAACACCTGGCTCAAACAGAGGGATGCTATGTTAGCTAGCTGGCTATGACTATCCAACACAACACTGGAACTCCTCCAAGTCAAGGTAAGCTTTTGGTTTTATTAATTTATTGCCACTGGGGCCCGCTGGTGTAACTGCTTACTGACTATACACTGTAACATTACTGCATGATTAGCTAATATGAGGACAACAATGTAGATGGTTTGGCTTGGAAAGTTTTTTTTTAGCCTTGTAAAGTTTTTTTTAGCCTGGTCACATACAGCTGATGTGTTGTTCATTGAAGTCCACAAACGAAGGGAAAAGGTGAGAGGAGGGGAGTGCATAGAGGCGAGAAGGAATAACAATGCTATGAACGTGAACTGTGTTTATGCGTGATCAGGGGTGTATTCATTCCACCGATTCTGTTGAAAAACGTTTCTTAAACGGAAGCAATCGAAACAGGGATAAAAAATAATTTGTTCAATTGAAACTCTCGTTTGCAACTGTTGGACTAATGAATACAACCTAGATAAGCTAGATGCAGGCAAGAGTGTGCAAGGCAGTATTGAAAGTCACTGTCTGTCAATGTGTCACTGTCTGTCATCTCAAATTTCTCTCTGGACCTGTGTGCACCTACATTGTAAACTTTCATTCATAGGCTAGGTTGTAGCAACCTCATGATGGGTATAGGGAGAATTTAAGGATCATGTAGTAGCCTAAACCTATCAATGCTACATTGAGCTGGGTGAATGGAATATGAATGACAGTCATCCAACATATTGTAATAGAAATAAGGCCATGCTCATGAAAATAAATCTTCCTCCCTCATCATAAATGGCACTGACCGCCACTGCTGTCTATATAAGGTCCCACAGCCATGAAGTCGAAGGAATTGTCCATAGAGCTCAGAGACAGGATTGTGTCGAGGCACAGATCTGGGGAAGGGTGACAAAACATTTCTGCAGCATTGAAGGTCCCCAAGAACACAGTGGCCTCCATTATTCATAAATGGAAGAAGTTTGGAACCGCCAAGACTCTTCCTAGAGCTGGCCGACCGGCCAAACTGAGCAATCAGGGGAGAAGGGCCTTGGTTAGGGAGGTGACCAGGAAACCGATGGTCACTCTGACAGAGCTCCAGCTCTGTGGAGATGAAAGAACCTTCCAGGACAACCATCTCTGCAGCACTCCACCTGTAACGGTCCTGACCAGTTTTATGTTGTTTTTGTATGTGTAATTGGTCAGGGCGTTAGTTTTGGGTGGGCAGTCTATGTTATCTGTTTCTATGTTGGTTTTGGGTTGCCTGGTATGGCTCTTGATTAGAGGCAGGTGGTTTGCGTTTTCCTCTAATTAAGAGTCATATTTAGGTAGGGCGTTCTCACTGTTTGTTTGTGGGTGATTGTCTCCTGTGTCGTTGCATGTATTTACCATACAGGACTGTTTGGCTGTTCGTTTTCGTTTCGATGTCGTCTGTTTCCTGTTCGTGAGTTTACGTTTCAGTTATGTAAGTTTATGTTCAGGTTTCGTTCTACGTCGTTTCTTATTTTGTAAGTTTGTTAAAGTGTTTGTTTTCGTGTTGCCATCATCATCGTTTTTTTGAAATAAAAGATGGCTTATTTCCCTCAAGCTGCATTTTGGTCTGAAGATCCTTCTCTCCTCTCCTCGTCCGAGGATGAGGAGAGAGACAGCCGTTACACCACCAATCAGGCCGTGATGGTATTTCGGCCAGACGGAAGCCACTCCTCAGTAAAAGGCACATGACAGCCCGCTTGGACTTTTGGCAAAAATTACCTAAAGGACTCCCACACCATGAGAAACAAGATTCTCTGGTCTGATGAAACCAAGATTGAACTTTATGGCCTGAATGCCAATCGTCACGTCTGGAGGAAACCTGGCACCATCTCTACGGTGAAGCATGGTGGTTGCAGCATCATTCTGTGTGGATGTTTTTCGGCGGGCTGGGAGACTAGTCAGGATCAAGCGAAAGATGAACAGAGCAAAGTACAGACAGATCCTTGATGAAAATCTGCTCCAGAGCGCTCAGGACCTCAGACTGGCTCGAAGGTTCACCTAACAGGACAACTACTCTAAGCACACAGCCAAGACAAAGCAGGAGTGGCTTCGGGACAAGTCTCTGAATGTCCTTGAATGGCCCAGCCTGAGGCCAGACTTGAACCTGATCGAACATCTATGGAGAGACTAGAAAATAGCTGTCTAGTGACACTCCCCATCCAACCTGGCAGAGCTTGAGAGGATCAGCAGAGAAGAGTGGGAGAAAATCCCCAAATACAAGTGTGCCAAGCTTGTAGCGTCATACCTAAGAAGACTCAAGGCAGAAATCGCTGACAAAGGTGCTTCAACAAAGTACTAAGTAAAGGGTCTGAATACTTATGTAAATGTTATATTTCTATTGTTTTTTTTAATTTTTATACATTTGCAAAAAACTGTTTTTGCTCTGTCATTAAGATTGATAAGAGGGGAAAAAACTATTGAATCAATTTTAGAATAAGGCTGAAACAACAAAATGTGGAAAAAGTCAAGGGGATCCTGAATACTTCTCAATGCACTGTATATGCAATGACTCTCTTGCACAGGCTTGATGTACACTCACTGGACTCTAACCACACACCCACACATACTACACTGACACTCCAACACACACACACACACGGACAAAGACACAGGCATATTAACACCACACACACATGCTGCTGCTACTCTATTTATTTTCTATATATAGTCACTTTACACCTACCTACATGAACATATTACCCCAATTACCTCGACCAACCCGTACATTGACTTGGTACCGGGCCACTTGCATATATCCTCGTTATTATGCTACTATTTTTCCTTTAGTTTATTTTACTTTTTTTTACTTTTTAAAAAACTCTGCATTGTTGACTAAGGTCGTACGTAAGCTTTCGGAGCATTTGACAAATAAAATTAGATTTGATTTACTAACAAATTAATCAATTAAGTACTACGAAGAAACAAAACAAAAACAAAAATCAGCCAGACTGGAACTGGAGGGCCTGAGTTGTTCACCCCTTCTGCAATGCTTTCCTGGCTGTGTTTACAGTTTTATCTGTGGATTACTCCAGTCTCAGGTATGTCTAGTTATACCCAGGTCTCACCTTGTCCAGTGTCATGTCAGGCAGACTGGCTGCTAGCTCGTTGGGCTCCCTGTCCTGCTGCAGGAGGGGATCAGACACCTCATACCCACACAGAGATAGCAGGTCCTCCAGGGGAATCTCACTGCCCTATAGAGAGAGACAGGGAGAGAGAGAGAAAGCGAGAGAGTGAGATAAGGGTAAATTTGGCAATTAAGTATTGGATAGAAGGGGCCACATTAGAATAGATTTTTTCCATCGCGGGCCAGAATCATATTACAGGATTATACATCATGTGTATGACTGTGTTGACAGATATATCAACTGTAAATCACGTCCAGATATGCTACTTATTTTACTTTTTTTACATGCACACAAATAAACCACATCCATCTTCTCCTTTTGGTAGAAATTTTCATTATTAAACATGCAATGAACTTCACGGAGGGAAAAGTACACTGTGCATTCAGCACCACGGACAGAACTCTTGTTAACGGGTATGCACAAAAACTCAAGAAAGAGAGAGAGCTCAACATTACATTTAAACTACTCAATCAGTGTGAGACGTAGCCTCCCGAGTGGCGCAATGGTCTAAGGCACTGCATCACAGTGCTAGCTGTGCCACTAGAGAACCTGGTTCGAGTCCAGGCTCTGTCACAGCCACCACAACCGGGAGACCCATAGGGAGGCGCACAATTGGCCCAGCGTCTTCCGGATTAGGGGAGGGTTTGGCCGGGAGGGATGTCCTTGTCCCACCCATAGTGGGCCGGGCGCATGCACGCTGACACAGTCGCCAGGTGTACAGTGTTTCCTCCGACACATTGGTGTGGCTGGCTTCTGGGTTAAGCAGGCATTGTGTCAAGAAGCAGTGCTTCGGAGGATGCATGGCTCTCGACCTTCACCTCTCACAAGTTGCAGCGATGAGACAAGACTGTAACTGAGCAGTGAAGTGTCACGTTCCTGACCTGTTTTTGTATGTGTTTAGTTGGTCAGGGCATTCTATGTTATGTGTTTCTATGTTGGGTTAAATGTGTTGCCTGATATGGTTCTCAATTAGAGGCAGGTGTTTGACGTTTCCTCTGATTGAGAACCATATTAAGGTAGGCTGTTCTCACTGTTTGTTTGTGGGTGATTGTACCTGTGTCTGTGTCCTGTGTCTGTGTCCGACTTAGACAACCGTTACAGAATCACCCACCAACCAAGGACCAAGCGGCGGAATAGAAAGCAACAGCGCACGAAGGATTCATAGACATGGGAGGAGATATTGGACGGTAAAGGTCCATGGACACAGCCAGGAGAATATCGCCGCCCCAAAGAAGAGCTGGAGGCAGCTAAAGCTGAGAGGCGGCGATATGAGGAGGCAGCACCGAAACGAGGCTGGAAGCCCGCGAGTCAAACCCAAAAATTTATTGGGGGGGGGGGCTCTCGGGGAGTGTAGTTGGGTCAGTCAGGAGACTTGAGCCAACTCCTCCTGATCACCGTAAGGAGCCGGTGAGGGCGGTATTGGAGGTGAGCGAGGTAGAGACTGTGAAGGATTTAATGGGGAAATTGGAGGAGAGAGTAATGAGGGATTTGCTGGTTTGGTGCATGAGGCACGGCATCCGCCCAACGGAGCGTGTCGGGGATTTGATGCCACCTGAGTCAGCTCTCCATACTCGTCCTGAGGTGCGGGCTAGCCGTCTGGTGAAGACCGTGCCAACCTCACGCACCAGGCCTCCTGTGCGCCTCCCTAGCCCTGCACGTCCTGTGCCAGCTCAGCGCACCAGCTCTCCTGTGGCAGCCCCATGCACCAGCTCTCTGGTGCCGGCGCCACGTACCAGGTCTCCAGTTCCAGCACCCCGCACTCGCCTTGAGGTGCGTGCCCTCAGCCCAGTGCCACCAGTGCTTACACCACGCACCAGGCTTCCTGTGCGTCTCCAGAGCCCTGTTCTTCCTCCACGCACTCTCCCTGTGGTGCGTGTCTCCAGCCCGGTACCACCAGTTCCGGCACCACGCACCAAGCCTCCTGTGCGTCTCCAGAGCCCTGTACGCACTGTTCCTTCTCCCCGCACTCGCCCTGAGGTGCGTGCCCTCAGTCCGGTACCACCAGTTCCGGCACCACGCACCAGGCCTATAGTGCGCTTTGAGAAACCAGTGTGCCCTGTTCCTGCTCCCCGTACTAGCCTTAAGGTGCGTGTCTCCAGTCCGTTACCACCAGTTACGGCACCACGCACCAGGCCTACTGTGCGCCTCAGCAGGTCAGAGTCGGCCGTCTGCCCAACGCCGCCTGCACTGCTCGTCTGCTCAACGCCGCCTGCACTGCTCATCTGCCCAGCGCCGTCTGAGCTGCCTGCACTGCTCGTCTGCCCAGCACCGTCTGAGCTGCCTGCCTGCCCAGCGCCATCTGAGCCATCCGTCTGCCCAGCGCCATCTGAGCCATCCGTCTGCCCAGCGCCGTCTGAGCCATCCGTCTGCCCAGCGCCGTCTGAGTCATCCGTCTGCCCAGCGCCATCTGAGCCATCCGTCTGCCCAGCGCCGTCTGAGCCATCCGTCTGCCCAGCGCCGTCTGAGCCATCCGTCTGCCCAGCGCCATCTGAGCCATCCGTCTGCCCAGTGCCATCTGAGCCATCCGTCTGCACAGCGCCAGCAGAGCCATCCATCTGCCATGAGCCTTCAGAGCCGCCCATCTGTCCCGAGCCATTAGAGCCGTCCGTCAGTCAGGAGCTGCCAGAGCCGCCAGCCAGTCAGGAGCTGCCAGAGCCGCCAGCCAGTCAGGAGCTGCCAGAGCCGCCAGCCAGTCAGGAGCTGCCAGAGCCGCCAGCCAGTCAGGAGCTGCCAGAGCCGCCAGCCAGTCAGAAGCTGCCAGAGCCGCCAGCCAGTCAGGAGCTGCCAGAGCCGCCAGCCAGTCAGGAGCTGCCAGAGCCGCCAGCCAGTCAGGAGCTACCAGAGCCGCCTTCCAGTCATGAGCTGCCCGCCAGTCATGAGCTGCCCTCCAGTCATGAGCTGCCCTCCAGTCATGAGCTGCCCTCCAGTCATGAGCTGCCCTTCAGTCATGAGCTTCCCTTCAGTCATGAGCTTCCCTTCAGTCATGAGCTGCCCTCCAGTCATGAGCTGCCCTTCAGTCATGAGCTGCCCTTCAGTCATGAGCTGCCCTCCAGTCATGAGCTGCCCTCCAGTCATGAGCTGCCCTCCAGTCATGAGCTGCCCTCCAGTCATGAGCTGCCTTCCAGTCATGAGCTGCCCTCCAGTCATGAGCTGCCCTTCAGTCATGAGCTGCATCTAGTCCGGAGCAACCTCTCTGTCCGGAGCGGTCCTTCAGTCCGGAGTTGCCCCTCTGTCCTGAGCTACCCTTCTGTCCTGAGCTAGCTCTCTGTCCTGAGCTACCTCTCTGTCCTGAGCTACCTCTCTGTCCTGAGCTACCCCTCTGTCCTGAGCTACCCCTCTGTCCTGAGCTACCCCCCTGTCCTGAGCTACCTCTCTGTCCTGAGTTGTCTATATTTAGGAGGGGCCTTGGTGAAGGTTCCTGGACCATGGTCGGGGGCGAGGGTCGCCACTCAAGGGACGCTAAGGAGGGGGACAAAGACAATGGTGGAGTGGTGTCCTCGTCCTGCGCCGGGGCCGCCACCGCGGACAGATGCCCACCCAGACCCTCCCCTTGAGTTTTAGGGGTGCGCCCGGAGTTCGCACCTTGCGGGGGGGTTCTGTCACGTTCCTGACCTGTTTTCTGTTGTTTTTGTATGTGTTTAGTTGGTCAGGGCATGAGTTGGGGTGGGCATTCTATGTTATGTGTTTCTATGTTGGGTTAAATGTGTTGCCTGATATGGTTCTCAATTAGAGGCAGGTGTTTGACGTTTCCTCTGATTGAGAACCATATTAAGGTAGGCTGTTCTCACTGTTTGTTTGTGGGTGATTGTTCCTGTGTCTGTGTCCGTTGCACCACACGGGACTGTTTCATGTTTTCATTCGTTTGGTTAGTCTTTCCTGTTCGTGCGTTCTTCGTTATATGTAGTTCTCATGTTCAGGTCAGTCTACGTCGTTTGTTTGTTATTTTTGTAATTATCAAGTGTAGTTCGTGTCAGTGTTCGTCTTGTCAAATAAATTCAGTATGTCTACATTCAACGCTCCTCGTCTGAGGAGGAGAACGACTTAGACAGCCGTTATATGAAGTCAGGTATAGTTTCTGATGTTGCTATGTGCAGGATAGCCGCACTGCTTCTTGACACAATGTCTAGTCAATGCCCATCAGACTTAACACTGATTGTTTAATTATATATTTTTTACCCCTTTTTCTCCCTAATTGATAGGTACAGTCTTGTCTCATCCATTCTTCATCTTGCAGTTGAGGGAAATCCACATTTACCTTGTCTTTCAACTTGTCTTTTCATATTCTCTGCGATGTCCACAACACGCCGTGTCACTGTTTGTCTTAACACGGAAACATTTTAAACAGTTCTTTCTTGTCGGGGCAAAGTATTGCTGCAGTCAATTAAACATTCTTTAATGAATTCGCCCTCAGCGAATGGCTTGCTATTTTTAGAAATTTTGTGGGACTATTTTTTTTAAACAATATATATATATTTCACCTTTATTTAACCAGGTAGGCCAGTTGAGAACAAGTTCTCATTTACAACTGTGAACTAGCCAAGATAAAGCAAAGCAGTGTGACAAAAACAACACAGAGTTACAAATGGGATAAACAGTCAATAACACAATAGAAAAAATCTATATACAGTGTGTGCAAATGAGGTAAGATTAGGGAGGTAAGGCAATAAATAGGCCGTAGTGGCGAAGTAATTACAATTTAGCAATTAAACACTGGAGTGACGGATGTGCAGAAGATGAATGTGCAAGTAGAGATACTAGGGCGCAAAGGAGCAACAAAAAAAATAACAATATGGGGATGAGGTAGTTGGATGGGCTATTTACAGATGGGCTATGTACAGGTGCAATGATCTGCGAGCTGATCTGACATTTGATGCTTAAAGTTAGTGAGGGAGATATGAGTCTCCAGCTTCAGTGATTTTTGCAATTCGTTCCAGTCATTGGCAGCAGAGAACTGTAAGGAAAGGCAGCCAAAGGAGGAATTGGCTTTGGGGGTGACCAGTGAAAAATACCTGCTGGAGCGTGTGCTACGGGTGGGTGCTGCTATGGTGACCAGTGAGCTGAGATAAGGCGGGGCTTTACCTAGCAAAGACTTATAGATGACCTGGAGCCAGTGGGTTTGGCGACGAATATGAAGCGAGGGCCAGCCAACGAGAGGATACAGGTCGCAGTGGTGGGTAGTATATGGGGCTTTGGTGACAAAACAGATGGCACTGTGATAGACTGCATCCAATTTGCTGAGTAGAGTGTTGGAGGCTATTTTGTAAATTACATCGCCGAAGTCAAGGATCGGTAGGATAGTCAGACTTACGAGGGTATGTTTGGCAGCATGAGTGAAGGATGCTTTGTTATGAAATAGGAAGACGATTGTAGATTTCATTTTGGATTGGAAATGCTTAATGTGAGTCTGGAAGGAGAGTTTACAGTCTAGCCAGACACCTAGGTATTTGTATACAGTACAAAGCTAGCTCTCGCAATTCTGTCGTATGCTGAATGCAGTTTTGTGAAAAGTCCTTGCTGCTTTTGCAACTGTGAAAGCAACTCTTTCGATGCACTTGCCGTCTGCTCAGAAGACATATTCCTATATTTCTCTACATGCTTTGTCTGGAAGTGTCAGGAGAAGTTGTAGTCTTTCAAGACAGCGATGCTCTCTTTGCACACTAAGCACACAGCTTTCCCTGATACCTCAATAAATACATATTTAAATGTCCACTCTTGCTGGAACACCCTACATTCATTGTCTACTTTCCTTTTTTTTATCTTTGAAAAACTCATTTTTGCTCAATTTCTAGGTAGCTACTATTTGTAACTGTGACATGTCTGTCAACCTGTCAGTCACTGTCTGTCCTCGTGCAGTTGTTATTTATACGTGCCTTAAAAATAAATGTCCCACAAGCGGTGTGAGTTAAATAATTACACAAAGGCGATTATTCATTGGGCTTTTAATTTGAATAACAAATTTTTAAAAATTAACTTTACTATCGCAAATTCTTCATGTGATCTGAGCATGATTCCGCGGGCTGTATTGAATCAGGTCGCGGGCCGGCCTTTGCCCTGCATTATTTCATCACATTATGGAATATTTGACAATCTATTACATATAATAATATTATTCACTCCTGGTCTAGAGGGATGCAGTGAGGTCAGGCTTTTGTCCCAGCCCAGCACTAAAGTTGTGGTTGCCTACTGCTGCCCCTAATGGGTCAACACACCACACCAGAGGAGGTGTACTCACATTTTGGGGACGTGCTGCCATCTTCATTGGGCGGCCCTGTGACTGTGAGGCCCCCAGGCTCTTCTGCAGCTCCACTAGGGCCCTGGACTCCTCCTCTGGCCCCTCATAGCCCTGCCTCAGGATCTCCACTAGGCTGCGTCTGTGATCTCCAGAGCCCATCAAACTAGCTAAAACACACACACACACACAAAGGGTTACCATCACGGAGGACTAGTAGGTGCTTGATCCCTGTTCATTACATTATATACTGAACAACAATATAAACGCAACATGCAACAATTTCAAAGATTCTAATTAGTTACAGTAAATATAAGGAAATCAGTCATTTGAAATAAATAAATAATGCCCTAATCTATGGATTTCACATGACTGGGCAGGGGCGCAGCCATGGGTGGAGAGCATAGGCCCACCCACTTGGGAGCCAGGTCGACCCACTCGGGAGCCAGGCCCAGCTAATAAAGATGAGTTTTTCCCTACAAAAGGGCTTTATTACAGACAGAAATTCTCCTCAACACCCCTACCCCTCCCCCTCGGACGATCCTGCAGGTGAAGAAGCGAGATGTGGAGGTCCTGGGCTGGCGTGGTTACACATGGTCTGCGGTTGTGAGGCTGGTTGGATGTACTATCAAATTCTCTAAAACGACATTGGATGCGGCTTATGGTTGAGAAATTAACATTAAATTCTCTGGCAAAAGCTCTGGTGAAAATTCCTGCAGTCAGCATGCCAATTGCACGCTCCCTCAAGAATTGAGACATCTGTGACATTGTGTTGTGTGACAAAACTGTGTAATGATCATGCTGTTTAATCAGCTGCTTGATATGCCACACCTATCAGGTGGATGGATTATCTTGACTAAGGATAAAATGCTCACTAACGGTGATGTAAACAAATTTGTGCACAAACAGTCAATTGTCAACTCAACATGGCTTTTATTTAGTCAGGATCATTATGAGATTATAATAAAACATAAGGCCTGTCATACATGCTTAAGACAAGCCCTACAATGCATTATAGCAGTATAATTAAGCAATAAGGCCCGAGGGGGTGTGGCATATGGCCAATATACCACAGCTAAGGGCTGTTCATATGCACGAGTGCCTGGATACAGCCCTTAGCCGTGGTATATTGTCCATATATCACAAAACCCTGAGGTGCCTTATTGCTATTATAAAATGGTTACCAACGTTATTAGAACAGTAAAAATAAATGTTTTGTCATACCCGTGGTATACGGTCTGATATACAATGGCTTTCAGGCAATACATTATAGGCTTACCTGCTGTTGTGTAAAGTGTTCCAAGTCTTTTTACTTGTTCTGTAATTCAAAGTCGCCTTACAACCACTCATGAATTAATGAATGGTTGAAGTTACTCCAACAGTGGAAACTAATGGTATTAGAAAAACTGAATTAGACTTTTTGTCAAAATAGAATAGAGTTGACCTATGAACCAACAGTCAAGAGTTAGTTTTCACCTCAAGCAAATACAGCTATGGTCTACTTAAAACTCTTTTGGGCGAATACTCTCACAAACAACACATTAGTGACAGGTACGTTTATGGCCATTATAACTTCGAAAAGCTTGGTCCACTCCACTTCAGGACGCAATGACCAGGGCGCTTTCCTGTAACTTGGTGCTGAACGTTCCTTCCTCTGACTCACAAATGGCACGCGAGAGAAGGAAATAGTTCTGGCTATTGCGTTTCCACCCGAAAAGACACCGACAGAGTATCTGAAATAATTCAGACTTCTCTCAAAGTTTGCAGTCCAAATGCATTACTAACGGAGCACACCTGGACCACTTCTTCAGCACCACTGTCGAGGTGGTCTCCGATTGTGTTCTATAGCGCACTATCCGGCAAATTGGGAATGGCTCTTTAATGCGAAGAACGCGGAGAGGCGAGCCTGGGACAAAATGCCCCCATTTTACTTCCTTAATTATCAACACATATTACATTCACAACCTTCTGTAACCCGTTGATACGATTGTAAACATCGATAGCTACCGTCTTGGACGACAGAGGCTCTCAAACTCAGAGCTGTTCCAGAATCATTTAGTCCTCACATTCCTACCCAAGCCCTTTTGCTCACTTACCTCCGCCATTCCGTTTCTGCGCAGGCTGAGGAATGCCCGGATGTTGTAGAGCTATGGCTCTATTCTACAGTATGTACAGCCTACAGACCTAGTTTACTGCCGCAACGTTTCAGCAGCAATGACAGTAAACTACATGACAAATTCTGAAATGAGAGAGTACGCCGTGTACTATTCACGTCTGCTATTTGTACAGGCTTTCATAAACTTGCCATCCCTCTTGCTCTTTGTGAAAATAACTAACAAAGGACAATGATTGAAGTTCAGATGTTTGTAAAGTTGCCCTTTGAACTTAATATCACATGTTTGTTCACCTATGACCCTGAATAGTTATTGTAGCCAATCTGATTGTCATGGTCTAGGGGAGAGTGGGGTAAATGTTGCTGTTTTTTAAAATTACATTCAGCATCACTATGTCAAGGGAAATATAGTATTATTTCTAACAAATCTATCTACATATATTTCAGGATGTTGTGTATCCCTGGAAATATTCAGAATTCATGGAATCATAACAGTTTTGAAAACATACAGTACCAGTCAAAAGTTTGGACCCAAACTTATTCAAGGGTTTTTCATTATTTGTACTATTTTCTACATTGTAGAAAACTATGAAATAACACACATGGAATCATGTAGTAACCAAAAAAGTGTAAATATATTTGGTATTCTTCAAATAGCCACCCTTTGCCTGATGACAGCTTTGCACACTCTTGGCATTCTCTCAACCAACTTCATGAGGTAGTCACCTGGAATGCATTTCAATTAACAGGTGTGCCTTGGTAAAAGTTCATTTGTGGAATTTCTTTCCTTCTTAATGTGTTTGAGCCAATCACTTGTGTTGTGACAGGGTAAGGGTAGTATACAGAAGATAGCCCTATTTGGTAAAACACCAGGTCCATATTATGCCAAGAACAGCTCAAATAAGCAAAGAGAAACGACAGTCCATCATTACTTTAAGACATGAAGGTCAATACGGAACATTTCAATAACTTTTCTTGAAAGTTTCTTCAAGTGCAGTCACAAAAACCATCAAGCGCTATGATGAAACTGGCTCTCATGTGGACCGCCACAGGATAGGAAGACCCAGAGTTACCTCTGCTGCAGATGATAAGTTCATTCGAGTTACAGCCTCAGAAATTGCAGCCCAAATAAACAATTCACAGAGTTCAAGTAACAGACACATCTCAACATCAACTGTTCAGAGGAGACTGCGATGTCGTGTGGTTTTGTAAGAAATATACTCTGTGATTCAACAAAAGAGGCAGACATGCTCGAATTCCCACCCATAATAGCGTTTAACGTTCTCCATAGTTTTTTCCCATCACCCTTTACTTCATAAATTTTGTGGTGATAGAATCCCTTCTTCTTTCCTTTGTTTGGTTTGGTCACAATATTTATTTATTTACAATAACTTTGCTTATCAAACAGAGTGCCAGATTTTTCTGCCGCTTTTTTGTCATCATAACGATGAATCATTAAATTTCTCAGCTCATCATTAATCTATGGTGCACTGTTTGACCTCACAGTGCATTTTCTTAAAGGCGCATGCTTATCAGCTATACTCACAAATAATTTCATAAACAAATTTAGTGACATTTCATACTTCTAACCATTGCACATTCTTAATCTCATCCACAAATAAGTCCCGATTGAACTCTCTGTAGGACGTTTGGTAGATTACCTTAGGGGCAGCCTTTGGTATTTTAGTTTTCCTAGTGAGTGCAACCAAGTTATGATCACTACAACCTCGTGCCTCTGATACAGCTTTAGAACAATGTTCAGCCATGTTAGTAAAAATGTGATCGATACAAGTTGATGATGTGATACCGGACCTATTAGTGAACGTTCTGGTTGGTAATGTCATAACTTGGGTCAGGTTACATACGTACATTGGCAACAGAAATACATTTCTTTCTCATTGGACATTGGTGTTAAAAAAAATCTATATTCATATCTCCCCCAAAATATATTTCCCTATTTTCATTAGATACCTTATCCAAACATTTCGCAAATTCCATCAAGATATTTCACATCAGCACTAGGTGTCCTATAGCAGCAACCAACTAGTATAGGTTTCAAATGTGGTAAATACACCTGTACCCATAGAGCCTCTAATCCATTCAACATTAAGTCCGTACGTTGTTTTGCTGGAATATGATTCTGGATGTAAACTGCAACTGCAACTCCACCCCCATATCTTTTTCTGTCCCTCCTGAACAAGTTGTATCCATGTATAGAGATCTCAGCATCATCAAAAGAAGAGTCCATGTGAGGCTCTGATATTGCCAATATATGAATATTGTTTGACTGCGCTAGACAGCATATTTCATGAAACGTGTTCCTTAAACTGCATATATTCAAGTGAGCAATTAACAGACCTTTCTTTGGTAGATTTACAGTATTTATACGTCCAAACATGAATCAGCATTTGGAATCTGAGAGCGAGATACTCAGTCAGTGTGTGTGTGTGGGGGGGTGAACAATATACAATTTGTGACTGATAGCGCCTATGTTTAAGATTTTAGATTCTTCAAAGTAGCCACCCTTTGCCTTGATGACAGCTTTGCACACACTCTCTCAACCAGCTTCACTTGGGATGATTTTCCAACAGTCTTGAAGCAGTTCCCACATATGCTGAGCACTTGTTGGCTGTTTTTCATTCACTCTATGGTCCAACTCATCCTAAACCATCTCAATTGGGTTTAGGTCGGGTAATTGTGGAGGCCAGGTCATCTGATGCAGCACTCCATCACTATCTCTCTTGGTCAAATAGCCCTTACACACCCTGGAGGTGAGTTTGTGTCATTGTCCTGTTGAAAAACAAATGATAGTCCCACTAAGCGCAAACCAGATGGGATGGCGTATCGCTGCAGAATGCTGTGGTAGTCATGCTGGTTAAGTGTGCCTAGAATTCCAAATAAATCACTGACTGTGTCACCAGCAAAGCACCCCCACAACATCCCACTTCCTCCTCCATGCTTCACGGGGGGAATCACACATGCAGAGATCATCCGTTCACCTACTCTGCTTCTCACAAAGGCACAGCGGTTGGAACCAAAAATCTCAAAAGGACAGATTTCCACTGGTTTAATGTCCATTGCTTGTGTTTTTTGGCCCAAGCAAGTCTCTTCTTATTATTGGTGTCATTTAGTAGTGGTTTCTATGCAACAAGTTGACCATGAAAGCCTGATTCACACAGTCTGCTCTGAACAGTTGATATTACTTGAACTCTGTGAAGCTGCAATCTGAGGTACAGTTAACTCTGATGAACTTATCCTCTGCAGCAGATGTAACTCTGGGTCTTCCTTTCCTGTGGCGTTCCTCATGAGAGAGTTTCAAACCGAATCAAATTTTATTCATCATTTGCGCTGAATACAACAAGTGTAGATCTTACAGTGAAATGCTTACTTACAAGACCTTAACCAACAATGCAGTTAAAAATAAAAAGAATCAACTAAAAAGTGAAATATAACAAATAATTAAGGAGCAACAATAAAAGAACAGTAGCGAGGCTATATACAGGGGGTACTGGTACAGAGTCACTGTGCGGGGGCACCAGTTAGTCGAGGTAATTGAGGTAATATGTACATGTCCAGTAGGTAGAGGTAAAGTGACTATGCATGGATAATAAACAGAGAGTAGCAGCAGCGTAAAAATGAGGGGTGGGGTGGGGACAATGCAAATAGTCCGGGTAGCCATTTGATTTACTGTTCAAGAGTCTTATGGATTGGGGGTAGAAGCTGACCTAGACTTGGCGCTCTGGTACCGCTTTCTGTGTGGGAGCAGAGAGAACAGTCTATGATTAGGGTGGCTGGAGTCCTTGGCATTTCTTTGGGCCTTCCTCTGACACCACCTGGTATAGAGAGGTCTTGGATGGAAGGAAGCTTGGCCCCAGTGATGTACTGGGCTGTACGCACTACCCTCTGTAGTGCCTTGTGGTCGGAGGCCGTGCAGTTGCCATACCAGGCGGAAATGCAACCAGTCAGGATGCTCTCGATAGTGCAGCTGTAGAACTTTTTGAGGATCTGAGGACCCATGCCAAATTTTTTCAGTCTCCTGAGGGGGAATAGGCGTTGTCATGCCCTCTTCATGACTGTCTTGGTGTGTTTGGACCATGATAGTTTGTTGGTGATGTGGACACCAAGGCACTTGAAGCGCTCAACCTGCTCCACTACAGCACCGTCGATGAGAATAGGGGCGTGCTTGGTCCTCCTTTTTCTGTAGTCCACAATCATTTACTTTGTCTTGATCACGTTGAGGGAGAAGTTGTTATCCTGGCACCACACTGCCAGGTCTCTGACCTCCTCCCTATAGGCTGTCTCATCGTTGTCAGTGATCAGGCCTACCACTGTTGTGTCGTTGGAAAACTTAATGATGGTGTTGGAGTTATGCTTGGCCATGCAGTCATGGGTAAACAAGGAGTACATGAGGGAACTGAGCATGCACCCCTGAGGGGTCCCTGTATTGAGGATGGTGGATGTGTTTTTACCTACCCTTACCACCTGGGGGCGGTCCGTCAGGAAGTCCAAGATCCAGTTGCAGAGGGAGGTGTTTTGTCCCAGGGTCCTTATTTTAGTGATGAGCTTCGAGGGCACTATGGTGTTGAACGCTGGGCTGTAGTCAATGAATAGCATTCTCACTTAGTGTGTTCCTTTTGTTCAGGTGGGAAAGGGCAGTGTGGAGTGCAATAGAGAATGCATCATCTGTGAATCTTTTGGCGCAGTACGCAAATTGGGGTGGGTTTAGGATTTCTGGGATAATGGTGTTGATGTGAGCCATGACCAGCTTTTCAAAGCACTTCATGGCTAAAGACGTCAGTGCTACGGGTCGGTAGTCATTTAGGCAGGTTACCTTGGAGTTTTTGGGCACAGGTGGTCTGCTTGAAGCATGTTGGTGTTACAAACTCGATCAGGGACAGGTTGAAAATGTCAGTGAAGACACCTGCCAGTTGGTCAGCGCATGCTCGGAGTACACACCTTGGTAATCCGTCTGGCCCTGCGGCCTTGTGAATGTTGACCTGTTTAAAGGTCTTACTCACATCGGCTACGGCGAGCGTGATCACACAGTCTTCCGGAACAGCTGATGCTCTCATGCATGCTTCAGTGTTGCTTGCCTCGAAGCGAGCATAAACGTTATTTACCTCATCTGGTAGGCTCGTGTCACTGGGCAGCTCGCGGATGTGCTTCCCTTTGTAGGCTGTAATAGTTTGCAAGCCCTGCCATATCCGACGAGGATCGGAGCTGGTGTAGTACGATTCAATCTTAGTCCTGTATTAACACTTTGCCTGTTTGATGGTTCATCGGAGAGCATAACGGGATTTCTTATAAGCATCCGGATTGGAGTCCCGCTCCTTGAAAGCAGCAGCTCTAGCCTTTAGCGTTCGTGTGGATGTTACCTGTAATCCATGGCTTCTGGTTGGGGTATGCATGTACGGTCACTGTGGGGACAACGTCATCGATGCACTTATTGATGAAGCCGGTGACTGATGTGGTGTACTCCTCAATGCCATTGGATGAATCCCGGAACATATTCCAGTCTGTGCTAGCAAAACAGTTCTGTAGCTGAGCATCTGCGTCCTCTGACCACTTCCTTATTGAGCGAGTCACTGGTGCTTCCTGCTGTAGTTTTTGCTTGTAAGCAGGAATCAGGAGGATAGAATTATGGTCAGATTTGCCAAATGGAGGGCGAGGGAGAGCTTTGTACACATCTCTTTGTGTTGAGTAAAGGTGGGTAGAGTTTTATTTCCCTCTGGTTGCACATTGAACATGCTGATAGCTCGTTGACTGCCATCTTAGTGCCAGCATCGGTTTGCGGTGGTAAATAGACAGCTACGAAAAATATAGATGAAAATTCTCGAGGGTCAATAGTGTGGTCTACAGCTTATCATGAGATACTCTACCTCAGCGAGCAAAACCTTGTGACTTCCTTAATATTAGATTTAGTGCACCAGCTGTTAGTTACAAGGATATCCTTGATCGGAGCTCATCCATTTTGTTCTCCAATGATTGCACGTTGGCTAATAGGACTGATGGTGGTGGGGGTTTACTCACTCGCCTACAAATTCTCAGAAGGCAGTCCGAACTCCGCCCCCTTTTTCTCAGTCTTTTCTTCAAGCAAATGACTGGAATTTGGGCCCGTTTCCCGAGAAAGCAATATATCCTTTGCGTCGGACTCGTAAAATCATCTTAGTGGTTGATGGTTTTTGCGACTGTACTTGAAGAAACTTTTCTAACCCATTTTCTAAAAACACCATTTCATGAAATACCTAAAAAAGTGTCAACTGTAGCCATTTATTTATCTTTAAAGTGTATTCGCCTTCATCCACATACCGTCACGTCCACTCCTGCTCCCCCTCTCAGGTGCTCAACGTCACCGGTCTACCAACCACTGGTCCTGGCAACCCATCCTTACGCACACCTGGCAACCTTCATTGCGCACACCTTCGCCTCATTATGCACACCTGGACTTCATTACCTCCCTGATTAGTTCCCCTTTATATAGTACTTCGTTGTTATCACCCACCCGGCAATATTGTTTGTTTCCATGTTTAGAACCTTTTCTTGTTTTGTATTGTTCAATTTCCTTTGTCAATAAACTCACTAATTGCACTTGCTGCCTGACTCCCTGTGTCTACATTACACAATTACACATACCAATTTTTTTTTCTGTCAGCAATTAGTCATTGTTCTTAGGGGGGGGGGCTAGATACCCCATCTTAAATGTTTTGCTATTGGATTAACTGGTTGTTGAAATAACTACATAAATTGAGAAGTTATCATTATGATGGGTTTTGGTGATTAAAGCAATGTACTCATTATATTTCACAGTAAAAGTATATTTTGGATCAATAGTTGTGTGGTGAAAGATGTCTACAAACAAAATGAATGCACAATAAAATGTTTTGACTGTAAGACTGGCTGCGTTACAAGTGCTCCTAGTTTGGAGTTCTGTACAAAGAGTTTTGAAAAATCCCTTCATTCATCTGAAAATAGAACTAAAACGATCTCTAAGTGCCAACTTACTAAACTCAGCAAAAAAAGAAACGTCCTCTCGCTGTCAACTGCACTTATTTTCAGAAAACTTAACATGTGCAAACATTTGTATGAACATAACAATATTCAACAACTGAGACATAAACTGAACAAGTTCCACAGACATGTGACTAACAGAAATTGAATAATATGTCCCTGAACAAAGGGGGGGTCCAAATCAAAAGTAACAGTCAGTATCTGGTGTGGCCACCAGCTGTATTAAGTACTGCAGTCCATCTCCTCCTCATGGACTGCACCAGATTTGCCAGTTCTTGCTGTGAGATATTACCCCACTCTTCCACCAAGGCACCTGCAAGTCCCCGGACATTTCTGGGGGGGAATGGCAAAAAGCTCTCACCCTCCGATCCAAAAGGTCCCAGATGTGCTCAATGGGATTGAGAGCCGGGCTCTTCGCTGGCCATTGCAGAACACTGACATTCCTGTCCTGCAGGAAATCACGCACAGAGCGAGCAGTATGGCTGGTGACATTGTCATGCTGGAGGGTCATGTCAGGATGAGCCTGCAGGAAGGGTACCACATGAGGGAGGAGGATGTCTTCCCTGTAAAGCACAGTGTTGAGATTGCCTGCAATGACAACAAGCTCAGTCCAATGATGCTGTGACACACCGCCCAAGACCATGACGGACCCTCCACCTCCAAATCGATCCCGCTCCAGAGTACAGGCCTCGGTGTAACGCTCATTCCTTCGACAATAAACGCGAATCCGACCATCACCCCTGGTGAGACAAAACCGTGACTCATCAGTGAAGAGCACTTTTAGCCAGTCCGGTCTGGTCCAGCGACGGTGGGTTTGTGCCCATAGGCGACGTTGTTGCCAGTGATGTCTGGTGAGGACCTGCCTTACAACAGGCCTACAAGCCCTCAGTCCAGCCTCTCTCAGCCTATTGCGGAGAGTCTGAGCACTAATGGAGGGATTGTGCGTTCCTGGTGTAACTCGGGCAGTTGTTGTTGTGATCCTGTACCTGTTCCGCAGGTGTGATGTTCAGATGTACCGATCCTGTGCAGGTGTTGTTACACGAGGTCTGCCACTGTGAGGACGATCAGCTGTCCGCCCTGTCTCCCTGTAGTGCTGTCTTAGACGTATAACAGTACGGACATTGCAATTTAATGCCCTGGCCACATCTGCAGTCCTCATGCCTCCTTGCAGCATGCCTAAGGCACGTTCACGCAGATGAGCAGGGACTCTGGGCATCTTTCGTTTGATGTTTTTCAGAGTCAGAAGAAAGGCCTCTTTAGTGTTCTAAGTTTTCATAACTGTGACCTTAATTGCCTACCATCTGTAAGCTGTTAGTGTCTTAACGACTGTTCCACAGGTGCATGTTCATTAATTGTTTATGGTTCATTGAACAACCATGGGAAGCCGTGTTTAAACCCTTTACAGTAAAGATCTGAGAAGTTATTTGGATTTTCACGAATTATCTTTGAAAGACAGGGTCCTGAAAAAGGGACATTTCTTTTTTTGCTGAGTTTATGACCAATCGGGATCAGACAGGAATCAGCAAGTCAAAAATGTCCAAGCAAAACTTTTACTACATGCCAAAAAGAGATAGGGAACGTGAAGAGAAACATGCTGAAGTAGACAGTGTATTGTACATGTTCTGTAAAGGGACAAAACAGAGAGCAATGGGGGAGAAATTAAGAGATTTCAGAGAGAAAGAAAGGTGTCAATGTGCATGTATTCTCAATCTTTTTCTACTTTGTTTTCCTTGTGCATTGCGATAAAAATTGCAGCATATAGGATAAGAATTCAATCGATAAGGATCAGACAAGATTTTTCTTCATGTACTGTGATAACTCAATCATTTTAATCATCATTTAGTAAATTGTCTTGCACACTGTGACATAGCCACAGACTGTTGTGTGTGTGGTGGCCACGTGCTGCCATTGTCACTGTGACAGGTGCTGACATAAGGGTTTAAACTTCTTATGGCTGAGATCCCGCTAACGGGATCTATATGACATCAGCCAGTGAAAGTTGCATGGCGCCAAATTCAAACAACAGAAATCTCATAATTAAAATTCCCCAAACATACAGGTATTTTATATCATTTTAAAGGTAATCTTGTTGTTAATCCCACCACAGTGTCCTCTTTCAAAAAGGCTTTACAACGAAAGCACCACAAACGATTATGTTAGGTCACCGCCAAGTCACAGAAAAACACAGCCATTTTTCCAGCCAAAGACAGGAGTCACAAAAAGCAAAAATAGAGATAAAATGAATCACTAACCTTCGATGATCTTCATCAGATGACACTCATAGGACTTCATGTTACACAATAGATGTATGTTTTGTTCGGTAAAGTTCAGATTTATATAAAAAAATCTCAGTATACATTGGCGCGTCATGTTCTGTAGTTCCAAAAACATACGGTGATTTTGCAGAGAGCCACATCAATTTCCAGAAATACTCATAATAAACGTTGATCAAAGATACAAGTGTTATACATGGAATCTTAAATCCACTTCTCCTTAATGCAACCGCTGTGTCAGATTTCAAAAAAGCTTTACGGAAAAAGCAAACCATGCAATAATCTGAGTACGGCGCTCAGAGCCCAAACCAGCCAAAAGATATCCGCCATATTGTGCAGTCAACAGAAGTCAGAAATAACATGATAAATATTCACTTACCTTTGAGGATCTTCATCAGAATGGACTCCCAGGAATCCCAGTTCCACAATAAATGTTTGTTTTGTTCGATAATGTCCATCATTTATGTCCAAATAGCTACTTTTGTTAGCGTGTTTTGTAAACAAATCCAAAGTCACAAAGCGTGTTCACTAGTAGCAGATGAAATGTCAAAAAGTTCCGTTACAGTCCGTAGAAACATGTCAAACGATGTATAGAATCAATCTTTAGGATGTTTTTAACATAAATCTTCAATAATGTTCCAACCGGAGAATTCCTTTGTCTGTAGAAAAAGCAATGGAACGCGAGCTACCTCTCACGTGAACGAGCGTCACGAGCCTGTGGCACTCTGCTAGGCCACTGACTCAAAGAGCCCTTATGAGCCCCTCCTTTACAGTAGAAGCCTCAAACAAGTTTCTAAAGACTGTTGACATCTAATGGAAGCCTTAGGAAGTGCAACATGACCAATATCCCACTGTATCTTCAATAGGGAATGAGTTGAAAAACGACCAACCTCAGATTTCACACTTCCTGGTCGGATTTCTTCTCAGGTTTTTGCCTGCCATATGAGTTCTGTTATACTCACAGACATCATTCAAACAGTTTTAGAAACTTCAGAGTGTTTTCTATCCAAATATACTAATACTGTGCATATATTAGCAACTGGGACTGAGTAGCAGGCCGTTTACTCTGGGCACTTTATTCGTCCAATACTGAATACTCAATACTGCCCCCAGCCATAGTAATGATGGACGGTCGTTTCTCTTTGTTTTTTTTAGCTGTTCTTGCCATAATATGGACTTGGTCTTTTACCAAATAGGGCTATCTTCTGTTTACCCCCCTACCTTGTCACAACACAACTGATTGGCTCAAACACATTAAGAAGGAAAGAAGTTCCACAAATTCACTTTTAACAAGGCACACCTGTTAGTTGAAATGCATTCCAGGTGACTACCTCATGAAGCTGGTTGAGAGAATGCCAAGAGTTTGCAAAGCTGTCATCAAGGCAAAGGGTGGCCATTTGAAGAATCTCAAATATAAAATATAGTTTGATTTAACATTTTTTTGGTTACTATATGATTCCATAAGAGTTCTTTCATAGTTTTGATGTCTTCACTATTATTCTACAATGTAGAAACTAGTCAAACTAAAGAAAAACCCTTGAATGAGTAGGTGTTCTAAAATGTTTGACCAGTAGTGTATGTATATCAATGAAGGGAGCAGATTTTTGGCTATGTCTCTGTTCTTCATCCTTTATCTCCTGTGTCCTGCTCATTACTGATGGAAGCCGTTTGCAGGGGCAATGAGACTGAGGGGAGGGATGGGAGAGGGACCACATACGTGTTATGATTTATTCACGTTTGTATACATAGCAATTTGACAGAGCAGTGTAATCTGTAGGTATCTTGTACAGCAGAAATAAATGAATGAGAAACATGCACATCTCTCACTCCTGATTAATTAAGACATGAAGGTCAGTCAATAAAGAACATTTCAATAACTGTTCTTGAAAGTTTCTTCAAGTGCAGTCACAAAAACCATCAAACGCTATGATGAAACTGGCTCTCAAGAGTTCCCTCTGCTGCAGAAGATAAGTTCATTTGAGTTACCAGCCTCAGAAATTGCAGCCCAAATAAATGCTTCAGAGTTCAAGTAACAGACACAGTCTTGCTTGGGCCAAGAAACACAAGCAATGAACATTAGACCGGTGGAAATGTGTCAATTGGTCTGGAGTCCAAATTGAAGATTTTTGGTTCCAACCGCCGTTTCTTTGTGAGACTGATGATCTCTGCATGTATATTTCCCACCGTGAATCATGGAGGAGGTGTTATGGTGTGGAAATGCTTTGCTGGTGACACTGTCAGTGATTTAGTTAGAATTCAAGGCACACTTAACCAGCATGGCTACCACAGCATTCTGTAGCGATACGCCATCACATCTGGTTTGGGCTTGGTGGGACTATCCTTTGTCTTTCAACAAGACAATGACCCAACACACCTCCAGGCTGTGTGAGGGCTATTTGACCAAGAAGGAGAGTGATGGAGTGCTGCATCAGATGACCTGGCCTCCACAATCCCCTTACCTCAACCAAATTGAGATGGTTTGGGATGAGTCGGACCGCAGAGTGAAGGAAAAGCAGCCAACAAGTGCTCAGCATATGTGACCCGATTCAGGAAACTAGGCGTATGTTGCAAGTCACGACTTCATAGGAGAGTTGTTTGAACGTAAACATTTTTTAAAAATCAGAATAAGTTTTTGGGGCATAAATGCCTTCTCGAACATGTGAACTTTCATGTGCCTTAATAACAAACTTGTATGCCATCTGTAAATACGAATACAATTGTTAAATTACGAGCCAAGTTGGTTTAGCCACAGAAAGCGAGAGCAACCTTCCCGCTAGCCATGATTGCCTGAGATAATGAGTGGGCTGGACATGCCGAGAGATGAGTTTGGATTGGTCTACCATATAGCACGCGTCTGTCTATTGGAGCCGGTCAGTATGTTTAGGTAATCGTGTCAAACGCGGATTTAAAAAAAAACATTATCGCATAGTAAAACTGCATAAACCTAATGTCAAGTTAAAGTGTACTGTTAGCTAGCTAACGTTATGTGTATGCTCTCCACTTTCTGGAGGACCGAGTTTTGAAATCAGTGGAATTCGAGTATGATAGCTAAGGAGATGGAGAAAACACCAGTCTGGATTACATCATCAAACTAAGGCAACCATGCATGGCATCAGACAGGAGATGCGTCCAACCACGATGTATACTGGTAAGATTTTCAGATATTACACGTTTCTAATTTTGACAGAGTGTGGTTTCATTTAAAGTGTACTGTTAGTTAGCTGTCTGGGTCGCTAGCTAACTTTATGTGTATGATCTTATTCTTCGTATCTCAGACACACTTGCTTGACTAGTTATAGCCATATAACCTGGCTGGTTAGCTACCTGCAGGGTAGTAACGTAATGAGTTGTGATTATGGTCCATTGTTTAGCTAGCTAGCTACATGTCTTAACAAAAGACTCCACTCTAATTTTGACAAAGTATTTTCATTTCAAGTTAAAGTGTACTGTTAGCTAGCTAGCTAACGTTAGCTGGCTGGCTCGTTAACTAGCGTTATGTCATGCGTTGGGATTCCTTGTTTACCTAGCTAGCTATCTAGCTACATTTCTTAACAAAAGACTCTCATCTTAGTGTGCCAGAGCGCAGAATAACTAATGAATTTTTTAATGCTCAACACCCGTTGAATATGTCCAGTGTCACTAAACATCTGCAACAAAGCGTAATTCAGTTGTTTCCAGCAGCATCGTTACAGTCACCAACGCTCTGGATAACATGAAACAATCCTAACCAGCTCTGCTAGGGTGAGTAAAATGGTCAGAGTGGGGTGTTCTCTCATTGTGTGTCTGGAAATAGCTAGCCAATGTTAGCCAGTTAACTTGGGTGCTTGACTGTAGCTGTGAGGTCAGAGCTTTCGGAACAACCCTACTTATTGCCCAGAGCGTCCAGTGTGCGCTCTGAACATGAAACCACAGATAGAGCGATGGGGCGAGTAATGTTCAGTGAGCTGTTCTTTCTCTCTTAGATGTCTGGAAGTAGCTGGCAAGTTAGTACAGAACGGTTGGATCAACCCTTAAAGAGATGGGTGGGGCTAAGGCTTAAGATGTGAACAATGCTGAATCGGTGTAGACAAAGAAGGGCTCTCCAATAGTTGTACCAAAACATTGAAAGACGGTTTTCTATAAAGTGAGTTTACAAGTTGATCAACTTTCAAAGCAGAATTACTTTCCCATTGTTTCCTCAAATGCAGTGTATGAAATACCATTTTGTAGCTCGGAGTCTCTACTTTTATCCAATGTAAAAAACAGAAATTCAAATGTTGCTACATAAGACAGAATCCATTGGTGAGTCACATATGTGGGAACTCTTTCCAGGTGAAGTGTGGAAAAGCATTCCAGGTGAAGCTGGTTGAGAGAATTCCAAGAGTGTGCAAAGCTATCATCAAGGCAAAGGGTGGCTATTTGAAGAATCTCAAATATAAAACATATTTTGATTTTGATACTTTTTTGGTTACTACATGATTCCATATGTGTTATTTCATAGTTTTGATGTCTTCACTATTATTCTACAATGTAGAAATTGAATGAGTAGATGTTCTAAAACTTTTGACCGGTAGTGTACATAATTCTGGTCTTTTATACGTCCGTCAAATGAAAAGAGCCGGCCACTTCATTCCGCTGCTCCGTGTTTCCACTAGCCAGAGGGTGGGGAAAGGGGAGGGTCAAGTTAGGGATGATGCTGGTGGCAGCCAGGCTGTGTAAATTAGTGGGCGTGTCCCGGGGCTTGATCAGTACAGTATGTAGAGTATTCCTTAATAGGAATCTCCTCCCTCACACACACACTGGAAGCTTTTAATTACTCCTGGTGAAATAACTTTAAAAGGGGTTATAGGCTGGGACATGGAGAGGCATCTTTTGCCTTGCCACTGGTCCTTAATTAGTTTAGTTTGTTTCTTTGTGTGTGTGTAAGAGGAGGCTGGTGGGAGGGGCTATAGGAGGACAGGCTCATTGTAATAGCTGAAATGGAATAAATGGAACGGAGTCAAACATGTGGTTTCCATATATTTGATGCCGTTCCATTTATGCCATTACATCCTCCTGTAGCTCCTCCTACTAGCCTCTTGTTGTGTGTGTTTGTGTGTGTTTCAGGCTGTCAGGCTGTCCAGATCAATTGAGCTTTTGGGGCAGATGCACTGTGTGTTACATATGTAAATGTTGACTACAAAATGGAAGGAAATTGCCCACAGACACCAGAAACAAGTTAATTGGTCTTGACCTATGGGGACAGATTTATTATGAGAGGGGAGGATCCAAGGACAAAGCACTGCCCTAACAATATAGACCATGCCCGCAGTAGCACAGCAGAGGTGCCTTATTGTATTATCTCTGACAGTAGAGTCCCATATGAAAGACTGGGAATGGAGTTTGCCTGGCAGGACACAGAGGATTGGGCAGGTAAGCATTTTTTATCATGAATCTTGTTGTGGAGGCCAGTGGCGGTTCTAGCTTGTATGGCTCCCTGGGCGAACCCCCCCTTCAGCACCCCCTAGAATCAGGGCGCCCACACCGACAAGGTTAATTGACCCACAGTCCCACACATGATATCATTGACGTGACGTGCAAATTAGCGATAGAAAACCGATCGCGCAAATGTCACCAGTCCAAATGTTTTGGTGCGGGCACCCCGTACTGCCCCCCGCAAGATGCCTCCCTGGGCAGCTGCCCATGTCGCCTACACCTAAATCTGGAGACTGGAGGCAGCTCTACAGAGTGGTCACTAGCTAGCACAGCCACAAAGTCATAAAATCTGATTTTAAACCTAACTCTAACCTTAAACCACACTGCTAACGCCAATGCCTCATCATAACCCAAAATTAAGACCAAAAAGTAAATTTTTGTTTTCATGATTTTTTTTATATAGCCAATTTTTACTTTGCAGCTGGCTCATCTAGCGGAAATCGCTCAGTTCTGCCTCCAGGGTAATATTCATGACAATAAACGGCAACCTTTGAGGTTTGGAGGTTATATACGTACCTTCAAGTAAAACGTCTTGGAAAAACTCCTGGAAAACTGTTGGCCCTTGATGGAAGAGACAAAGGTTTCAGTAAACCTCATTCAAAAAATCATCACTTTTCATCAGTACACAGCAAGGTTGGGGTCGATTCCATTAAAATGACAGTCAAATCAGAAATTAAACCAAATTCCAGTTCCAAAATGTCCTAATTGAAAAGCATTGAGAATCATTTGAATTTGAATATCATTGTACTCCTGAATTGACTGGAATTGAAATGGAATTGAGCCCAACCCTGGTTCACACGGTGGTACTGATGTCAATGTTATCTGTGGTATGGATTCCCCCATACTTCCCTCCCCCAGCTCAGCCCATCTGTGCCACCAACCACCTCTACTCAGAGCCCAGCGCAAATTAGGTCTGATTTTAATAACCCAAGGGGAGGGAACTGTTGCATTGTTTTACTATTAGGGATGAAGGGTGTTTGTTGAAAGTTAATTTAATAGATTGCTTTGAAAAGTAAGGGTGTGTGTGTGTGTGAGTGTGTGTGTGTGTGTGTGTGTGTCAACGTGGGGGTTGTAGTGGCATTGCATACCTCTATTAAAGTGAGAGGAGTCGAGTGTTGCTCCAAGACACTCTTGCAGCGACATACTTTGTGATGGACCATTCTTGGAAGAGAACCTATTGAATCCAGCTCAGACAGAATTCCTCTCACTGGGGACAGTTGATGTCCTGTCAGAATACACCCTGATTGTTACAGAAGAAAACCATCGAGGAACACAAAAATGCAGGTAAATGTCTGATACTATAACATCAGAATTTACAACACCATAACATGTTCTCTGAAAGTGTTCCTTTCATATTCATATACTCACTGTATATAGACTTAGTTCTTTTTTTCTACTGTATTATTGACTGTATGTTTTTGTTTATTCCATGTGTAACTCTGTGTTGTTGTATGTGTCGAATTGCTATGCTTTATCTTGGCCAGGTCGCAATTGCAAATGAGAACTTGTTCTCAACTAGCCTACCTGGTTAAATAAAGGTGAATTAAAAAAATGTAATACAAATATTTACAATAAACTCTATATGACCTCTGTTGAGTATAACAAATTAAGCATTTTCTTTATTTACTAAATTATTATATAAAACTTTTTTCTGGATCAAACTTGTAAACTTAATACCTATGAGATGATGCTAAGAATAAAACATTTGTTTTATTTAGAACATTTAAATATTCAAACGATATGTCCTTCATTGATTACTGCTAATAGAGAGATTATGAAGTTCCATATCATGAACAAACTGTTACAAAAATTAACTTCACATCTTGAGACCTTTTCAGAGGTGGTGTCACACAAAGGTCATTTTCAGTCCAGTCTGTTTGACACCAGTAATTCCAGTAGAACCAGGGTGCAGTGAGGAGTCATGTCCACAGGGGGCAGCATGTCCCAGTGTTGGCTGTGGAGAGCCTATCAGAGACCCTGTGGTGCTTCAAGTGTGCACAGACCAGCAGTGGCACACAGGGTGCCTGTCCTGTGAAGCGTGCCACTGTCCCCTGGGAGAGCATGTCAGCTGCTTCCTGAGGGATGGGAGGACATTGTGTGGGTCAGATGATGCCAGCTTTATCAAATTATTTTTTATTCAATCAAGCAAGTCAGTTAAGAACAAATTCTTATTTACAATGACAGCCTACCCTGGCCAAACCCTAACGACACTGAGCCAATTGTGCGCCCCCCTATGGGACTCCCAATCACAGCCAGTTGTGATACAGTCTGGAATTGAACCAGGATCTGTAATGATGCATCTAGCACTGAGATGCAGTGCCTTAGACCGCTGCGCCACTCAGGAGCCCAATGGAGGAGGCGAGGCATTAGAGAATTTGTAGCGATGAAGAGCTAACTTGTAACGTCAACTTTGTGGTTATATGTATAGTGTCTTCAGAAAGTATTCACACCCTTTGACTTTTTCCACATTCCACACAGACTGAATTTTAAAATGTATTAAATTGAGATTTTTTTGTCACTGGCCTACAAACAATAACCATAATGTCAAAGTGGAATTATGTTTTTCTAAATGTTTACAAATTAATAAAAAATGAAAAGTTGGAATGTCTTGAGTCACTAAGTATTCAAGCCCTTTGTTTTGTCAAGCCTAAATAAGTTCAGGAGAAAAAATGTGTTTAAATCATTAAATAAATTGCATGGATTCAGCCTGCATGCAGTAGTGTTTAACATGATTTTTGAATGACTACTTCATCTGTGTACCCCACACATACAATTATCTGTAAGGTCCCTCAGTCGTGCAGTGAATTTCAAACAGATTCAACCACAAAGACCCGGGAGGTTTTCCAATGCCTCGCAATGAAGGATACCTATTGGTAGATGGGTAAAAAAACAGCAGACATTAAACACCCCTTTGAGAATGGGGAAGTTATAAATTACACTTTGAATGGTGTGTCAATACACCCAGTCACTACAAAGATACAAGCGTCCTTCCTAACTCAGTTGCTGGAGAGGAAGGAAACCGCTCAAGGATTTCACCATGAGGCCAATGGTGACTTTAACACAGTTACAGAGTTTGATGGCTGTGATATGAGAAAACTGAGGATGGATCAGCAACATCGTACTGTAATTACTCCACAATACTAACCTAATTGACAGAGTGAAAAGATGGAAGCATGTACAGAATAAAAAATATTCCAAAACATGCATCCTGTTTGCAACAAGGCACTCACTAAAGTAATACTGCAAAGAAATGTGGCAAAGCAATTCACTTTTTGTCCAGAACACAAAGTGTTCTGTTTGGGGCAATATATGCTTGTAATCGTTAAGGACTGGGGAGTTTTTCAGTATACAAAATAAACGGAATGGAGCTAAGCCCAGGTAAAATCCTAGAGGAAAACCTGGTTCAGTCTGCTTTCCATCAGACACTGGGAAATTAATTCACCTTTCAGCAGGACAATAACCGAAAACACAAGGCAAAATCTATACTGGAGTTGCTTACCAAGAAGACAGTGAATGTCTGAGTTACATTCTTGACATAAATCTACCTGAAAATCTATGGCAAGGCCTGAAAATGGTTGTCTAGCAATGATCAACAACCAATTTGAAGAATTTTGAAAAGAATAATGGGAAATTGTTACACAATTCAGGTCTAGAAAGCTCTTAGAGACTTACCCAGAAAAACTCACAGCTGTAATCGTTGCCAAAGGTGCTTCTACAAAGTATTGATTCTGGGGTGTGAATAATTTTGTAACTGAGATATGTCTTTGTCATTATAGGGTATTGTGTGTAGATGGGTGAGAAAAAAATATATATATAAGCCATTTTGAATTCAGGCTTATTCAAGGAATAAGTCAAGGGGTATGAATACATATATGTACACTAGTATGTGGACACCCCTTCAAATTAGTGGATTAGGCTATTTCAGCCACATTTGTTGCTGACAGGTGTATAAAATGGAGGACACAGCCATGCAATCTCCATTGACAAACATTGACAGTAGAATGGCCAGTACTAAAGAGCTCTGTGACTTTCAACGTGGCACCGTCATAGGATGCCACATTTTCAACAAGTCAGTTTGTCAAATTGGCCTGCACAGAGTCCTGACCTCAACCCCATAGAACACCTTTAGGATGAATTGGAACGCAGATTGCGAGCCATGCCTAATTGCTCAACATCAGTGCCTGACCTCACTAATGCTCTTGTGGCTGAATGGAAGCAAGTCCCTGCAGCAATGTTCAAACATCTAGTGGAATGTCTTCCCAGAAGAGTAGAGGCTATAGCCATGTAGTGTATAGGGCTATCTGTGGACACATTGGTTTCCATGCTTTTGAAACGAAAGCTTGTCCGAGGTCGTTGGACACGAGCTTGGTTAGAGATGGTTGCTATCCATTGGTTACCCAAAATTCTGGGGCGTGGCTTAGCGAAGGGTCAATTCTGCATGTTCTATATGGGTACATTTATCAAAAGTTACAGATCAATGAGACAAAACAAAATGTGGTGCCACTATACAATGGCCACATGCAGTGTCAGACCACAGGGTAACCTGCGTAAATGACTACCGACTCGTAGCACTCACGTCTGTAGCCATGAAGTGCTTTGAAAGGCTGGTCATGGCTCACATCAACACCATTATCCCAGAAACCCTAGACCCAGTCCAATTTGCATACCGCCCCAACAGATCTACAGATGATGGAATCTCTATTGCATTCCACACTGCCCTTTCACACCTGGACAAAATGGAACACCTATGTGAGAATGCTATTCATTGACTACAGCTCAGCGTTCAACACCATAGTGCCCACAAAGCTAAGGACCCTGGTACTAAACACCTCCCTCTGCAACTGGATCCTGGACTTCCTGATGGGCCACCCTCAGGTGGTAAGGGTAGGTAACAACACATCCGCCATGCTAATCCTCAACATGGGGGCCCCTCAGGGGTGCATGCTCAGTTCCCTCCTGTACTCCCTGTTCACTCATGACTGCATGGCCATCATTAAGTTTGCCGATGACACAACATTGGTAGGCCTGATCACTGACAACGACGAGACAGCCTATAGGGAGGAGGTCAGAGACCTGACGTGTTGTGCAAGGACAACAACCTCTCCCTCAACATGATCAAGATAAAGAAGATGATTGTGGACTACAAGAAAAGGAGGACAGAGCATGCCCCTATTCTCATCAATGGGGCTGTAGTGGAGCAGGTTGAGAGCTTCAAGTTTCTTGGCTTCCACATCACCAACAAACTAACATGGTCCAAGCACACCAAGACAGTCGTGAAGAGGCCACGACAAAACCCATTCGCCCTCAGGAGACTAAAAAGATTTGGCATGGGTCCTCAGACCCTCAAAAGGTTCTACAGCTGCACCATCGAGAGCATCCTGACGGGTTGCATCACTGCCTGGTATGGCAACTGCTCGGCCTCCAACCGCAAGGTACTACAGAGGGTAGTGCGTACGGCCCAGTACATTTTAGGGCCAAGCTTCCTGCCATCTAGGACCTCTATACCAGGTGGTGTCAGGAGAAGGCCCTAAAAATTGTCAGATTCCAGCCACCCTAGTCATAGACTGTTCTCTCTGCTCCCGCACAGCAAGCGGTACCGGAGCGCCAAGTCTAGGTCCAAGAGGCTTCTAAACAGCTTCTACCCCCAAGCCATAAGACTCCTGAACCGCTAATCAAATGGCTACCCAGACTATTTGCATTGCCCCCCCCCCCCCTCTTTTACGCTGCTGCTATTCTCTGTTATTATCTATGCATAGTCACGTTAATAACTCTACCTACATGTACATATTACCTCAATTACCTTGACTAAGCAGTGCCCCGCACATTGACTCGGTGCCGGTACCCCCTGTATATAGCCTCGCTATTGTTATTTTACTGCGGCTCTATAATTATTTGTTACTTTTATTTGTTACTTCTTTAGGTATTTTCTTAAAACTGCATTGTTGGTTAAGGGCTTCTAAGTAAGCATTTCACTGTAAGGAGACATGTGACAAATACAATTTGATTTGATTTGGTTTCATCCAGACCTCCAGTCATCACATGAACCTTTATCTTCTGGCAGACTATGGTGTGATCTGTCAACTTCATTTCAACACATCCTGTTTGTATAGTCATAGTCTGCGGTTGTGAATGAATCCTACAAAAACAAATAAACTGAACCAAGCCGTCAGATGTCATCTCTATTGGAACATATTTCTCTCCAAAAGCAAAACTTGGATTCTAAACTGATTTATATTTTCCAAAACAAAGTCATGGACAGGATTATACAACAACTCTAGTGTGAAACCTATTATTGTAGCAAGCTTTGATTTATAATCTTGTTCCTTCTTCTGTTTGACTTGCATTCTGGCTTTGGAAAAAAGGCACTTTAGTGGTCCAATCCTGTGACGGGCAGATAATGTGAATGTCGACATCACGCCACAAGGGGGCAATACAGTCTCAACACAGAGAGACAAAGGTGCAAGATCCAAAATACCGTTTACACAACAGCACCCTAAACTCCATCTAGGCTGTATGGGAAGTGTAGACCTACATCTTTGATGGACTCTGTACAATATTTATTGTCTGTGGGCTGTACTTGGATACAGAGATAATTGGCTGCAGAGCACAGTTGTAATTAGGTTCAATATGTACCCGTCTTCTTTGCATGCCCTTTTATACGAGACCTCTCAACGTCATAGCTCCCACTACCATTGCATGCATTCTCCCATAATGTTGTTCCACAATTGTATCACTTACTGGTGGAAATGATGCATCTCTTCTCACACAAAACAAACAAATACATGTTCTCTCATTTTTATCTGTAACTTTTTAAATCCTTCATACTCCTCCTGTATGAAGAATAGAGTGCTATCTCATCTTTCTCTCATCACATGTCCTCCCACCTTCCTCTTTTTCACCTCCTCTTCCCCATTCCCTCTCCCTCCTCTTAGGTCCCCCCATCCCTTGTTCTCCCCACATGCAGCCTCTCTCTCACTCTGACTGTGCTAGTATAAACAGGATGTTAATGCCTCTGTGGGCCGCAGTCAGAAGAGCACAACACTGATGATCAGATAGTAGCATAGAGGACTAGAGAGCTCAGCTCCCGCTGTTCCCCTGCTCTCCCATTCCTAGTGCAGATTAACTGGGATTTAAAGGTTCCATTCTGCTGGCCACTAAAGCAACACAGCCTGAGACAGCACAGGTCACCCAGCCAACCGCACGCTCACGCTTCCTCTGGCCTGGCCATTGTTGCCCTGACGATCGAGCCCCCCGCTCAGATCACTATCGGTCATTCCATGTTTATTACGAACAGTGTCACAGCAGGCCAGGGGCTCACTGGTGCACATAGCCTACATGTAAACAGTCACTCCAATACCAGGACTATCACCACTAACAATCACTTATAAGACGAAGACATCCTTTGTGTGACTAGGAAAGAGACATCAAACATTTGGACAGATTTGACAGATCACCATCACTCTGTTGGTGAAGAGACAAAGGGATTAAACCTTTGAACATCTTACAAAAACTCAGTCATGTCCATTCTTTAGTAACCACACATCATATGGCAGATCAGCTGCTTGTGGTTTGGAGTGGTTTTTGAGTCACTGTGCCACAGCAGAATTCATGTCACCATGAAGTGCAAAAAACTCAAATAATCTGAAACAAACATTTTAAAAAAAGTGAGCCCCACTTCAACAACCCGAGGGGTCATCATAAATGATTAAGGGTGGCGATAAAATGGTTATGGTTCTGGGATCACTATTGAGGACCAGTGGTGATATTACAATAATGGCGCTGCAATGTATAGTAGCCGTTTTATGGGCTCCCGACCAACTCTGCTGTTTTGTGTTTTTTTTGCACATAATGTTTCCACCATCGTTTCCTATGTTCGAAAAAAGCATCTGGATATCAGAACAGCGATCACTAACCTCGATATGGATGAAGATTTAGACTTCAACGAGTCGGAGGCACAGGACATACAGCTCAACCCCGGACCAGGCCCTAATCCCAGGACTCGAAAGAGAAAATGGCCTCTACCCTCTTTTCTGTTGGCGAACGTACAATTACTGGAGAACAAACTGGACAAGCTCTGTTCAAGACTATCCTATCAACGGGGTGTGAAGAACTGTAAATATCCTATATTTTTGGAGTCGTGGCTGAACAAGGACATGGATAATGTACAGTACCAGTCAAAAGTTTGGACACACCTACTTATTCAAGGGTTTTTCTTTATTTTTACTATTTTATTTTTCTAATTATAGTGAAGACATCAAAACTATGAAATAACACATGGAATCACGTAGTAACCCAAAAAGTGATAAAAAAATGAAAATATATGTTATATTTGAGATTCTTTAAAGTAGACACCCTTTGCCTTGATGACAGCTCTACACACTCTTGCCATTCTCTCAACCAGCTTCAACAATCTGAGGAGTCATCATGAATGATTAATGGTGGTGATAAAATGGTTATGGGATAACTATTCAGGACCAGTGATGATATCGTAGAATGGCGCTGGAGTGGATGGCTGAAATTTTACGTGCTCCTAACCAACTGTGTTATTTTATTAGTTTTTTGCGTTGTTTGTCAATCATTGCTTTCTTATTTTATACATAATGTTGCTGCTACCTTCTCTTATAACATCAGAACAGCGATTACTCACCTCGAACTGGAAGACATTTTTTTCTTTAACGAGTCCGGATAGGATAAAGGATATACGGCTTTCTCGGGAACGGGCCCAAATCCCCGTCATTTGCGTAAAGAAAAGACGGAGAAAAAGAGGGCAGAGGTTCGGCTGCATTCTGAGAATTTGTTTGGCAAGTGAGTAAACCCGCACCGCCATCCATTCTATTGGCCAACATGCAATCACTGAAAAATAAAATGGATGATATATGATCAAGATTATTCTACCAAAGGGAAAATAAAAACTGTAATATCTTATGTTTCACCGAGTCGTGGCTGAACGATGACACGGAAAATATAGAGCTGGCAGGATTTTCCTTGCACGGGCAGGACAGAGAAGCTACAACTGGTAAGACGAGGGGCGAGGGTGTGTGTCTATTTGTCAATAACAGCTGGTGCGCGATGTCTAATATTAAACTCTTGAGGTATTGCTCTCCTAATTCTATCCTCCTGATTCCTGCTTACAAGAAAAAACTAAAGCAGGAAGTACTAGTGACTTGGTCAATACAGAAGTGGTCTGATGAAGTGAATGCTAAGCTACAGTTCACCACATCAGTCACCGCCTACATTAATAAGTGCATCGTCGTCCTCACAGTGACTGTACGTACATATCCCAGCCAGAAGCCATGGATTACAGGCAACATTCGCACTGAGCTAGAGCAGCCGCTTTCAAAGAGCAGGACACTAATCTAGACGCTTATAAGTAATCCCTCTACGCCCTCCGACAAACCATCAAATAAGCAAAGCGTCAATACATTACTAAGATCGAATCCTAATACACCATCTCTGACGCTCGTCAGATGTGGCAGGGTTTCCAAACTATCACGGATTACAAAGGGAAACTGAGCCGCAAGCTGCTTAGTGACGCGAGCCTACCAGAGGACCTAAATGCCTTGTTGCTCGCTTCAAGGCAAGCAACACTGAACCATGCATGAGAGCACCAGCTGTTATGGACGACAATGTGATCACACTCTCTGTAGCCGATGTGAGTAAGACCTTTAAACAGGTTAACATTCACAAGGCAGATGGATTACTAGGACTGTACTCAGAGCATGCACTGACTAGCTGCCAAGTGTCTTCACTGACATTTTCAACCTCTCCCTGGCCCAGTCTGTAATAACTACATGTTTCAAGCAGACCACCATAGTCCCCATGCCCAAGAATGCCAAGGTAACCTGTGTAAATCGCCCCGTAGCAGTCACATCTCCAGCCAAGAAATGCTTTGAAAGGCTGGTCATGGCTCACATCAACACCATGGTCCCAAACACACTGGACCCACTCCAATTCGCAAACCGCCCCATCAGTTCCACAGATGACGCAATCTCTATTGCACTCCACACTGGCCTTTCCCACCTGGACAAGAGAAACACCTATGTGAGAATGCTGTTCATTGACTACAGAGTTCAACACCATAGTGCCCTCCAAGCTCATCAATAAGCTAAGGACCCTGGGATTGAAAACCTCCCTCTGCAACTGGATCCTAGATGGTGAGGGTAGGCAACAGTATATTCGCCATGCTGACCCTCAACACGGGGGCCCCTCAGGGTTGAATGATGAGTCCCCTCCTGTACTCCTTGTTCACAAAAGACTGTGTGGGCACACACGACTCCAACACTATCATTATGTTTGCAGACGACATGACGTGGTAGGCCTGATTACTGACGATGATGAGACAACCTATAGGGAGGAGGTCAGAGACCTGGCAGTGTGGTGCCAGGACAACAACCTCTCTCTCAACGTCAGCAAGACAAAGGAGCTGATTGTGGACTACAGGAAACGGAGTGCTTGGCACGCATAGATTCACATCGACGGGACTGTAGTGTAGCGGGTTGAGAGTGTCAAGTTCCTTGGTGTCCACATTACTAAGTATCTATCATGGTCCACACACACCAACAAGGTCGTGAATAGGGTACGACAACGCCAATTCCCCCTCAGGAGGCTGAAATGATTTGGCATGGGCCCTCAGATCATCAAAGTTCTACAGCTGCACCATTGAGAGCATATTGACTGACTGCATCACCGCTTGGTATGGCAACTGCTTTGCATCCGACTGAAAGGCGCAACAGAGGGTAGTGTGTACAGCCCAGTACATCACTGGGGCCGAGCTCCCTGCTATCCAGGACCTCTATACCAAGCGGTGTCAGGGGAAGGCCCTAAAAATGGTCAATGGCTCCAGCCACCCAAGTCATAAACTGTTCTCTCTGCTACCATACAGCAAGAGGTACTGATGCACAGCAAGAGGTACTGATGCACCAAGTCCGGAAGCAACAGGACAATAACGGCTTCTACACCTGAGTTATAAGACTTCTAAATAGTTAGTTAAATAGTTCACTTTTTTGACTCACATACGCTGCTGCTACTGTTTATTATCTGTCACTTTATTCCTTGTTAAATGTGCATATCTACCTCAATTACCTTGTACCCCTGCACATCGACTCTTGTACCCCTGCACATCGACCTTGTACCCCTGCACATCGAGTACTGGTGCCCCTTGTACATAGCCAAGTTATCATTACTCACTGTGTATTTATTATGACTTATGATTATTACTTGTTTTACTTTTCTATTATTTCTCTATTTTCTTTCTATCTGCATTGTTGGGAAGGGTAAGCATTTCACTGTTAGTCTACACCTGTTGTTTACGAAGAAGGTGAATAAATTTAGATTTTAGATTTGATTAGAGTTGTGCTACTTGGCAGTACTTAGTGTACCAATGTCTTATTAGCAGGCTGCTGTTACTAGAAGATCTACTTGTGGAAACATTGGAGGGCATTTCCTGTGAGACGCAATCGGCTCAAATAAAAACACTAGAGTGGAAAGACGTATTCGGCTCTGCCCTGTCATGTCCTGTTTCCTTCTCTCCCTCTCACTGTCCTCCCTGTGAACGAGTTCACTATTTTGTTTTCCATCCACTTCGTTTTTTATACCCACAACACAATCCATAATCCGTAGGCTGAATTGGATTGAAAATAATACATTGAGAACACATTTCACACCTCTGCTATGAAAACAGGCTAGTGAGTTTGATGGGACAAAAGGAAAAACTGAATTATAGATTTTTTTCCTGATCAAGAAAACCCCGGACATATCAGTGAATGTATCCACCTCTACACTGAGAGATTCTTTGTTGGCTCAATGTCTATGCTGTTTCTTCAAACAAGCACACCGACCTGAGTGTGAATTAGGGAGTAAGTCAGTGACGCCCAGACACACAGGGCTTTCACAAACTTAGAGGACTTGTGTATACACATGTGGCATAGACCCTGGACACAATCGCTCCCCTGTTAGGATCTCAACCTAATCTAACATGACCTGCTGTCTGTCCATACAATATTGTCGGGTTGAAAGTATGAGCGGTTCGGAAGTATTAACGGTTTTCTCTAAAAAGGTTAAAAGGTTCTAATTTTGCCAGCGGTTTCCTTTAACAGCACTTAAACATTACTGACGTTATACTGGTACAGATTTAAATGTTCTGGGAATGGGTTTACTTGGCAAGTAAACAAAGTCAGGCCACGCTCATAGCAAAACTACATGACTGTCAGATTTAAGCTATAAACTAATTAACACAACCATGTATTTTCTGTTAAAGCTAGTTTAATCACATTGTCCTTGTCAAATCACTGTTGATACTAGTTCAACAACAGACTCTGTCAACAACAACAACAGACACTGTCAAGCAAAATCCAACAAAACTATTTGATTGAACAAACCATACTTTGCCAAATCATTGTGGTTATCAAATAATGTTGTGATGTCTGAAAATATGTTTGTGATGTTAGACATTGATTCATTTTAGAGAGCACAAACCAAAATAAAGAATTTAAATGTTTGGTGCGAACTATGTTATAAAATCTTTAGGTAGTTGTCGCTCTTCAAGTGCAATGCTTTTCCTTTATTTTTTAAAAGGCAACAAGAATTGAAAGTGAGTGAGTGTGCTGTGGTGGCAGTCTGGTAAAACACTGTACACTTAAAGCAGCTCACTCACTCACATCACATCTTTATCTTTTGGTTCTCATCCATGGAAAACAATTCTTCAGGCCTGATGCTGTATGGAAACTATTACGTTCAATGACCCATTCGAAAACACAGATTTGATAGAAGTATTTCCTGAGGGCCTCCTCGCTAGTGTTCAACCACTGCAGTTGATTAGTTATGAGGTGTGTAGTCAAATACTACTGGAGAGTGTTCAAATGTGACAAGTAGAGATTGGAGAAATATCTCCACTCATCAAAATGATGTACAATGTAGATCTCCCATGCTAGTGCTCACAATCAATATTAATATAATCAAAACATTATTCATCATCATCATTTTGTGTTGTGTTAGTATGAGCACATCCACTGTGCATAGTGTAAGAATGACGTATTGAATGTATTATTCTAGCTGTGAGAGGGGAACCATTCACTTAGCTCTCCTCAACAGTACGGGTGTGGCTGGGTTTGGTGCTGAGGTTGTCTGTAGTGTTATGTAGCAATAGTGAAAGCTGCTCTAGTCCAGTCCATCCCAGCGCCCTAAGGCACTGCATCTCAGCGCTCTAAGGCACTGCATCTCAGCGCTCTAAGGCACTGCATCTCAGCGGTCTAAGGCACTGCATCTCAGCGGTCTAAGACACTGCATCTCAGCGCTCTAAGGCACTGCATCTCAGCGGTCTAAGACACTGCATCTCAGCGCTCTAAGGCACTGCATCTCAGCGCTCTAAGGCACTGCATCTCAGCGGTCTAAGGCACTGCATCTCAGCGGTCTAAGGCACTGCATCTCAGCGGTCTAAGGCACTGCATCTCAGCGCTCTAAGGCACTGCATCTCAGCGCTCTAAGGCACTGCATCTCAGCGGTCTAAGACACTGCATCTCAGCGGTCTAAGACACTGCATCTCAGCGCTCTAAGGCACTGCATCTCAGCGCTCTAAGGCACTGCATCTCAGCGCTCTAAGGCACTGCATCTCAGCGGTCTAAGGCACTGCATCTCAGCGGTCTAAGGCACTGCATCTCAGCGGTCTAAGGCACTGCATCTCAGCGGTCTAAGACACTGCATCTCAGCGCTCTAAGGCACTGCATCTCAGCGCTCTAAGGCACTGCATCTCAGCGCTCTAAGGCACTGCATCTCAGCGGTCTAAGGCACTGCATCTCAGCGGTCTAAGGCACTGCATCTCAGCGGTCTAAGGCACTGCATCTCAGCGCTCTAAGGCACTGCATCTCAGCGGTCTAAGGCACTGCATCTCAGTGCAAGAGGCATCACTATAGTACATGGTTCGAATCCAGGCTGTATCACATCTTGCCATGATTGGGAGTCCCGTAGGGCGGCGCACGATTGGCCCAGCGTCGTCTGGGTTTGGCCGGAGTAGACAGTCATTGTAAATAAGAATTTGTTCTTAACTGACTTGCCTAGTTAAATAAAGGTTAAATTTAAAAATAAAAATAAATCCCTAGGAAAGGATGAGCTCATGAAGATAATGCCAATGTTTACACAGAGGGCATTCCAGCAGGCCGGCCCGGCTCTGACACACCATTGTTCCTTCCACTGTCTGCGGCCAGACTGAGACGTGGTCAGCAGGAAATAGACCTGAATTAACAGGGTGGGATGATTAGACGGAGAAAAGTTAGTAGTGTTCAGTATTAGGCATTCTCCAAGATTGATTAAAATAGAGTTTTCTTTTTTTGATCATTTTTTATGCTGCCAAAATCAATTATACACTTACAACTGCATTATAGTATTAAGTATTTTATAAAAAATAAAGGTCTCAAGTTCAAACAGCTATCTCCATACATAATCACATTCAAACACATTCACCAATAATGTTTCACTAATAGTCAAATGAATAGTGCATATATCCTGAGGCTATTCAATCAGTAGTATTTAGCGTCAAGCAACAAAAGCTATTTGGCATGTAAAACCATCAATTGTACCGTAAGAGGCTACATTACGTTATATCAAATCAAAATCAAATTAAATGTTATTGGTCACATGCACATATTTAGCAGATGTTATTGCCGGTGTAGAAATATACTTATATTTCTTACTCCAACAGTGCAGTAGTATCTAACAATTCACAACAATACACACAAATCTAAAAGTAAAATAATGGAATTTAAAAATATATAAATATTAGGACGAGCAATGTCAGAGTGGCATTGAATATAATACAGTAGAATACCGTATATGTTGTTTTATTTTATTTAACCTTTATTTAACTAGGCAAGTCAGTTAACTTCTTGCCGCACGAATCCCTTTTACAGGATCATTTTCGTAAACAACCGCTGAATTGGCAGCGCGCCAAACTCAAAAATAATACAAAAAATATTTATAATCATGAAATCACAAGTGAAATATACCAAAACACAGCTTAGCTTGCTGTTAATCCACCTATCGTGTCAGATTTTGAAAATATGCTTTACAGCGAAAGCAATCCAAGCGTTTGTGAGTTTATCAATCACTAGACAAAGAACAAAAGAATAGCTAGAACAGCTAGCCTTAAATTAGCTTGGTCACGAAAGTCAGAAAAGCAATAAATGTAATCGCTTACCATTGATAATCTTCGGATGTTTGTACTCACGAGACTCCCAGTTACACAATAAATGTTATTTTTGTTTGATAAAGATTAGTTTTATAACCAAAATCCGCCATTTTGTTTGCGCGTTATGTTCAGAAAACCACATGCTCGTTCCGGCCCTGAAAGGCAGAAAACAAATTCCAAAAAGTATCAAATTCAAAAATAATACTAAAAATATTTATAATCATGAAATCACAAGTGAAATATACCAAAACACAGCTTAGCTTGTTGTTAATCCACCTATGGTATCAGATTTTGAAAATATGCTTTACAGCGAAAGCAATCCAAGCGTTTGTGAGTTTATCAATCACTAGACAAAGAACAAAAGAATAGCTACAACAGCTAGCCTTAAATTAGCTTGGTCACGAAAGTCAGAAAAGCAATAAATGTAATCGCTTACCATTGATAATCTTCAGATGTTTGTACTCACGAGACTCCCAGTTACACAATAAATGTTATTTTTGTTTGATAAAGATTAGTTTTATAACCAAAATCCGCCATTTTGTTTGCGCGTTATGTTCAGAAAACCACATGCTCGTTCCGGCCCTGAAAGGCAGAAAACAAATTCCAAAAAGTATCAAATTCAAAAATAATACTAAAAATATTTATAATCATGAAATCACAAGTGAAATATACCAAAACACAGCTTGGCTTGTTGTTAATCCACCTATGGTATCAGATTTTGAAAATATGCTTTACAGCGAAAGCAATCCAAGCGTTTGTGAGTTTATCAATCACTAGACAAAGAACAAAAGAATAGCTACAACAGCTAGCCTTAAATTAGCTTGGTCACGAAAGTCAGAAAAGCAATAAATGTAATCGCTTACCATTGATAATCTTCAGATGTTTGTACTCACGAGACTCCCAGTTACACAATAACTGTTATTTTTGTTCGATAAAGATTAGTTTTATAACCAAAAATAGCCATTTTGTTTGCGCGTTATGTTAAGAAAACCACAAGCTCGTTCTGGTACTGAAAGGCAGAAGAAAATTCCAAAAAGTATCTGTAATGTTCGTAGAAACATGTCAAAGGTTTTTTATAATCAATCCTCGGGTTGTTTTTAACATACATAATCGATCATATTTCAACCAGACGGTAAACTGTTCAATTCTACAGAGATAGAAAATGTCGAGCCAAATCTCTCCTGCGCAGGAACCAATCAAAGGACACCTGGTCATCCACTGACGCATTTTGATATATCTCACTAATTTTTCAAAATAAAAGCCTGAAACTATGTCTAAAGCCTGGTCACAGCCTGAGGAAGCCATTGGAAAAGAAATCTGGTTGATACGCCTTTAAATGGAAGAGGGGCAAGCAATGGAACAAGGACTTTTTTTTTTTAAAGCACTTCCGGGTTGGAGTTCCTCAGGTTATCGCCTGCAAAATCAGTTATGTTATACTCACAGACAATATTTTGACAGTTTTGGAAACTTTAGAGTGTTTTCTATCCTAATCTGTAAATTATAAATTATATGCATATTCTAATATCTGAGCCTGAGCCTTTACCTTGGGAACGTTTTTTTCCCAAATATAAAATTCTGCCCCCTAGCTTCAAGAGGTTTTAAGAACAAATTCTTATTTACAATGACGGCCTACCAGGGAACAGTGGGTTAACTGCCTTGTTCAGGGGCAGAATGACAGATTTTTACCTTGTCAGCTCGGGGATTCAATGCAGCAACCTTTCGATTACTGGCCCAACGCTCTAACTACTAGGCTACCTGCCGCCCCAATACATATGTACATATGAGATGAGTGAAACAGTATGTAAACATTATTAAAGTGACTAGTGTTCCAGTATTAAAGTGCCCAGTGATTCCATGTCTATATATATAGGACAGCAGCCTCTAAGGTGCAGGGTTGAGTAACCGGGCGGTAGCCGGCTAATGATGGCAATTTAACAGTCTGATAGCCTGGAGATAGAAGCTGCTTTTCAGTCTCTCGGTCCCAGCACTTGTACTGACCTGGCCTTCTGGATGATAGCGGGGTGAACAGGCCGTGGCTCGAGTGGTTGATGTCCTTGATGATCTTTTTGGCCTTCCTTTGATGACATTGGGTGCTGTAGAGGGCAGGCAGTGTGCCCCCAGTGATGCGTTGGGCAGACTGCATCACCCTCTGGAGAGCCCTGCGGTAGCGGGCGGTGCAGTTGCAGTACCAGGTGGTGATACAGCTCGACGGGATGCTCTCAATGGTGCATCCGTAAAAGTTTGTGAGGGTCTTAGGGACCAAGCCCAATCTCTTCCGCCTCCTGAGATTGAAGAGGCGCTGTTGCGCCTTCTTCACCACACTGTCTGTGTGGGTGGACCATTTCAGATTGTCAGTTATGTGTACGTTGAGGAACTTAAACTTTTCACCTTCTCCACTGCGGTCCCGTCGATGTGGATGGGGGCGTGCTCCCTCTGCTGTCTCCTAAAGTCCACGATCAACTCCTTTGTTTTGTTGACGTTGAGGGAGAGGTTATTTTCCTGGCACAACTCTGCCAGGGCCCTCACCTCCTCCCTGTAAGCTGTCTCGTCATTCTTGGTAATCAGGCCTACTACTGTTGTGTCTTCTGCAAACTTGATGACTGAGGTGTGCATGGCCACGCAGTCATGGGAGAACAGGGAGTACAGGAGGGGGCTGAGCACACACCCTTGTGTGGCCCCTGTGTTGAGGATCAGTGTAGTGGAGGTGTTGTTTCCTACCTTCCCCACCTTGGGGAGCGGCCGTCAGGAAGTCGAGGACCCAGTTGCACAGGGTGGGGTTCAGACTCAGACCCAGGGCTTGGAGGGTACTGTAGTCTTGAAGGCTGAGCTGTAGTCAACAGCATTCTTAAATAGGTATTCCTCTTGTCCAGATGGGATAGGGCAGTTTGCAGTGTGATGGCGATTGCATCGTCTGTGGCTCTATTGGGGCGGTATGCAGATTGAAGTGGGTCTAGGGTGTCAGGTAAGGGAGAGGTGAAATGATCCTTAACTAGCCTCTCAAAGCACTTCATGATGACAGAAGTGAGTGCTACAGGGCAATAGTTCTTAAGTTCAGTTATCTTAGCTTTCTTGGATACAGGAACAATGGTGGACCTCTTGTAGCAAGTGGGGACAGCAGACTTTCGATGCAAATACCTGGGAGGCCTAGAACATCATACAAGGGATGTCTCCATAAAAGATCAACTAAACATACAAAATACGAACATACATATTTGTGTGCGTCACATATCCCCTCTTAGAAAAAAGGTACTATCTAGAACTTAAAAGGGTTCTTCAGCTGTTCCAATAGGAGAACACTTTGAATAACCTTTTTTGGTTACAGGTAGAAACCTTTTGGGTTCAATGTAGAACCCTTTCCAAAGACGGTTCTACATGGAACCCAGAATGGTTTTACCTGGAACAAAAATGGGTTCTACCTGGAACCAAAAAGAGTTCCTATGGGGACATATTCGGAACCCTTTTTTCTAAGAGTATATCTTAAAATGTCACGTTCCTGACCTGTTTTCTCTTGTTTTGTATGTGTTTATTGGTCAGGGCGTGAGTTGGGTGGGCAGTCTATGTTTTCTGTTTCTATGTTGGTTTTGGGTTGCCTGGTATGGCTCTTAATTAGAGGCAGGTGTTTTGCGTTTTCCTCTAATTGAGAGTCATATTTAGGTAGGTTGTTCTCACTGTTTGTTGGTGGGTGATTGTCTCCTGTGTCTGTACCATACGGGACTGTTTGGCTGTTCATTCGTTTGATGTAGTCTGTTCCTGTCCGTGAGTTCTACGTGTAGTTATGTAAGTTCATGTTCAGGTTTCGTCTACGTCGTTTTCTTATTTTGTAATTTTCCAAGTGTTTTCGTATTCGTCTTTGTCTTTCAATAAATTACTTTATGTCATCATACCTTGCTGCGTATTGGTCCACCGATCCTTCTCTCCTCTCCTCGTCCGAGGAAGAGGAGGAAGACGACAGCCGTTACATAAAAATTCATTTTTTTTTGTTTTTGTTTTTAATAGTTTAAGGTTACGGTTAGGCATAAGGTTAACAGTGTGGTTAGGTTTAAGATTAGGGATATGTTTAAAATCTGATTTTAAGAAGAGAAATTGTAGAATTAGGCGGGTTTAGCCATTATGGCTTTGTGATTGTGGTAACTAGTGACGACAGAGCAGCCCCGTGCTCACTGCAGATTTTTCTCATCCTGCACCGAGGAGGCTGTCCTCTGTACTCCAAGAGTACTGACATGTGCACAGACTACATGTATAGACACCAACACACATGCGGGTGCAAGGTGCTGGGTACTGTAATTCCAACAATAACTGCAGCCATGCTATCCTACTCTCATAAACACAGGTGGGCCACAACGGGCAAGCACCAGGCACCGGGCCGCAGACACGCACCGCTGGAGGGTCATGTGCCACCCAGATGCCCTGGCGACTCCATCCTATGCCATCAACACCTACATGGGCCCACAGGAGATGGCATGTAAAACCAGTGAAATGAGTCATATAAAACACAGATTGGTTACACAGTAAAATTACAAGCCTTGACATTTACAATAAGGTTTTAAAAATCGATGTAAGCTGCCGTATAATGGCTGTTGTTGTATTTTCAAACCATGTAGGAAACTGGCTCTATGCGGCTCCATATGTGGAAGATAAGACCCACAAAACAAGGATAAACCGCCCTCGCTGTCATATCTACTAGATAAGGGGTTATTTTTTAACAAACCTAATGCAATGGTAAATCTAAGCGCAGGCGGTAGCGCTATAGGTTCAGGTGTGTCAGATCCTACTTTATTCACTCACAATTATCAGCGCACTCCGGAACGGCTCGGTTTTCATGAATCAGCAAGTTGTGGGTGTGTAGAGGCTTGGCCTCTCAGAACGTGCTCCATGGTGAAACGTGGTTGCTTCAAGTTGTGTGCTTCTGGTCTTTTAAGTATTGCATTGGAATCAACTCCAATTCCAATGTTAGTCGTTATAGTTTGTTAAATGGTTTACAGAAACGAAATAACAACATGTAGACCTATCTTTGATAAATACTTTAACTTAAACCCATTTGCAGTCTACATTGTTCAAAGTAATTTCATGGCTTCAATAGCATTCACACTGATATAGGGACTAGGCCAACTGTAAATTGCATTATGGCTGAGCATGGGAAAGGGAAAGGGGGATACCTAGTCAGTTGTATAACTGAATGCCTTCAACTGAAATGTGTCTTCCGCATTTAACCCAACCCCTCTGGACATGGCAAACATTGTCAATAAGCAAGATTAAATTAATTATTGATAAAGCCTAAAAGAGAACAAATAATTCTAATCAAATTCTAAATAAAACGAAACAACAACTTGTTTTAAATAGACTATGTCACACTTACAGGCACCATCCTTTCTCCCACGGACATATACAATTAAAACAACGCAGACTATGGAGGGTTTTACGCACATCCACAGTAGCAGTTCAACGAAATGGGGAAAAGACATTAGTTTGTACGTTTCTAAATACAGAGTATACAGGCACCAAAAGCATATTAGGTTACTATTTTTCCATGTGCATATGGGCAGTGTGCGTCATGGCTGGATAGGCTGCATTTCCATAACCAACTACTTTACCACTAAAACCAGCGTTTGGTTGGTCTTAAATATCCTCATCAACGCAGCCTGAAATGAGCACTTTGGATCATATTTTTTAGGACACACCTCAAATATTTCCACCCGCACATCTGAGCACAAGCGAGCTGATATAAGACAGGTAAATTGCCGAACATGGCATTACGGCTGGAAAATACCAGTGCGCCAGTTTTTACATGACGCTATTGTAAGCGCCGCCTTAACGCAAGGCGAAAATAGAGCCCAAGATGTGGATTCATAGTCATGTCCATGCTCAAGCAACTCTGTCTAATCAAATAATATCAAATATAATATGTTATGAGGGATGGAAATGTTGTGATTGTCATGATAATAGCAGGGTCTGGAAGAATGGCAGCAGAGTCAGTAACTAACATAATTTTGATTGTTGTCTGGGCAATGTTAAATTGTCAATTAAAACATACTTCTCTCTAAAGAATTTCAATCATATGTCAATCATCATAAATCAATTCATAGATAAACAAACTGATAGGCTATGACATGGATTATTAAAACTGACTTTTTCTCACAGCCAATTCCTTTCCTCACAAATCTCTCAAGCCAATTCAATTCAAAACAACAGATCTCTGTGGAGAAAAAAAGTGTACATTTCTTATCTCTGATGGGAACATTAAGGGAAGGGAACATGTGAAACATTTCTGTTAGTGTGTGGTGTAGTTTGGGCCAGATGTCAAAGCAGTGCTGCTTAATGAGATGTGAAGCGTGTTTTTAACTTAGTGTTCTGTATGCTTGCCTGTGGTGCCAGAGAGCTTTGGGGAGCCCTGCCTCACGGCCTGCCTGTCTTGTTCTTGTTGCTGGCTCAGCAGAGATACTGCCTGCTACCTCTGCAGATCTCTATCCCAGCTCTTTATGTGGAGCGTCACTCACTATGGCTTCTAATGTCAGCAGCCAGGGTCCAGGGATCCGCTCCATTCACACACCTATACACACACAGCAAGGTCACGTTCTGTGATACCCCTGCCGGAATCACCAAAACACACACTATGTACACATGCACCGCGCCTATACACACACAAAGATACCCTTCGTAGTACACACCACTCTCTCTCTCTCTCTCTCTCTCTCTCGCTCTCGCTCTCGCTCTCGCTCTCGCTCTCTCTCTCTCTCTCTCTCTCTCTCCAAATACCAACAAACAAGATCAGAGGCTCGTTCAACAAACTCCCCCAAAAGCGTTGCTTGCTTGTCCAACCCAATGAGCATTGCTGAAACAAACCCAAAAAACCAAGCAGTTGCGTTGATGTGCAGTGATGAAGTTGTGTAAGAGTTTGCGATGCATAGCCTGAAACATACCACTGCACAGTAATAAGTCAAGAGTGTAGTTGGGTCTGGTCTGGGTTTAGCTGGTGGGTGAGGTAAGCCCTTTCTTAAGCTCCAGGCTCAGGGTGAGGGGGGCTCTCTGCTCCCTCTCTTGATCTTCTGGCCCAGGGTGAGATATGGAAAAAGGAGACCTGGGGAACATGAGACAGGAACCGTGTGGAGCGACACACACTGGAACACTTGAGCATTCCGCAGCCTCTTTATCACCCTCTGACCTCAGCCTATACAACAGCAGACGACAGACATAGTGCAAACGGCCAAAATACATTTTCCCTCGAGAGACGCAGATGGGATGTATTTTTATGTCCATAATTGGCTCATTAAAGCCACTCTTAAGTTAGAATTATAGTTCTGTGCAACAACTGTATAGCCGATATAGTCAAATGAGCTATGGACAAGTCACACGCAGAAACATATACCCGCAGACATGGACAAGTCACACGCAGGAACATATACCCGCAGACATGGACAAGTCACACGCAGGAACATATACCCGCAGACATGGACAAGTCACACGCAGGAACATATACCCGCAGACATGGACAAGTCACACGCAGGAACATATACCCGCAGACATGGACAAGTCACACGCAGGAACATATACCCGCAGACATGGGAAACAGACACACACAAGTCTGACTTATACAAGCATTCCCAGGCATAAACGTACCAGTGCTGAGAGAATCGGGCAGAATCAAAAGAGAGGCTTGTTTATATGACTGAGGTCCAAGTTATTTTTTATTTATTTGGGAAGGCAAAGGCCAGAACTTTATTTAGTGTTTAAGGCCATGATCACAAGGCAAATAAACTAATGCCACAAAAAATTTACATTAATATCAAATATAACTTTATTTGTCACATGCACCGAATAAAACAGGTGTTGACCTTACCGTGAAATGCTTACTTACAAGCCCATAAACCAACAGTGCAGTTCAAGAAAGTGCTAAGAAAATATTTACCAAATCAACTAAAGTAAAAAATAATACAAAGTAACACAATAAAATAACAATAACTAGGCTATATACAGGGGGTACCGCTACCGAGTCAATGTGGGGGTACAGGTTAGTCGAGGGTCATTTGTACATGTAGTTAGGGGTGAAGTGACTATGCATAGATAATAAACAGTGAGTAGCAGCAGTGTACAAAACAAATGGAGGGGGGGTCAATGTAAATAGTCCGGTTGTCACGCCCTGACCTTAGAGAGCCTTTTTATTCTCTATTTGGTTAGGTCAGGGTGTGACTTGGGTGGGCAAATCTATGTTTCTATTTCTTTGTTGGCCTAGTATGGTTCCCAATCAGAGGCAGCTGTTTATCGTTGTCTCTGATTGGGGATCATACTTAGGAAGCCCTTTTTCCCATCTTAGATTGTGGGATCTTGTCTATGCGAGCACTACATAGCTTCACGTTTCGTTGCACTTTGTTATTTTAGTTTGTGAGTTTCATCGGAATAAAACATGTGGAACTCTATGCACGCTGCACCTTGGTCTACTCATTTCGACGACCGTGACACCGGTGGCCATTTGATTAATTGTTCAGTAGTCTTATGGCTTGGGGGTAGAAGCTGTGAAGGAGCCTTTAGGTTCTAGACTTGGTGCTCCAATACCGCTTTCCGTGTGGAAGCAGAAAGAACAGTCTATGACAGGGGTGTCAAACATACGGCCCGCGGGCCGGAACCGGCCCCCAAGGAGGTTCGATCAGGCCCGCAGGATAATTTGAAAGTGGAAAAAATGCATAAAAGACATGGAATTAATATTTTTAATTCGCTGCAATTCATGGATTATCCGCTAAGGGGCGCACTCTTTCCATCAGAGTAGAAGACAAGCCGCATCACTGAGACAGACTGAAAACAGCAGACGGTATCAATGCGCCATCTGCTGCTTGTTACGACGTTGTTAATACCTTGGTCTCTACCTCTCCGCTACACCCTCATTAGCCAAAATGTCGTTATCCAAACGGAGAAAAGTAGATAAGGAGTGTAGAATTTTCAAAGAAAAATGGACCACGTCCTATTTATTTACAGAGATGCACGGAAAACCTTCGTGCTTGGTGTGTTTGCAACAAGTTTCGGTATTGAAGGAATATAATATTCGACGCCACTACGAGACTCATCACAGCGAAAAATATGACGGCTTGCAAGGACAACTGAGAAGAGATAAGATTAACGAATTGCTGGCGGGTCTGAGGAAACAGCAGTCAACTTTCATCCAGAGCCGAGAAGTCAGTGAAGCAGCGGTAAAAGCCAGCTACCTAATTGCTAGCGAAATAGCATTAGCATCGAAGCCGTATTCCGACGGTGACTTTGTTAAACGATGATATTTTTCAGTACCAATTAAAGTTTTGTGCCTTTGTACAATCAGTGGGATCAGTTGCAATGCATATTTGTGAATGATAAAAGTAAATTGCACATTTGTCTAAGGAAATATGAGGTGTTTCATGAAATGTTTTGTAAAAGGATAGTTCATTAAATTTCAATATTTTCCTAATGTTCTTGTGCTTCTTTACACCAAAACAAAGGAAAGACATGATATTTTGGTTATTTATAGCAGAGTATGGTATAATTTTAATGGTCCGGCCCACTTGACATCTCCCTAGGCCGTATGTGGCCCACGATGCGAAATGAGTTTGACACCCCTGGTCTATGACTTGGGTGACTGAAATCTTTGACAATGTTTTGGGCCTTCCTCTGACACTGCCTAGTATATAGGTCCTGGATGTCAGGAATCTTGGCCCCAGTGAAGTACTGGGCCGTACGCACTACACTCTGTAGCACCTTCAGGTCAGATGCCGAGCAGTTTCCATACCAGGCGGTGATGCAACCAGTCAGGATGCTCTCGATGGTGAAGCTGTAGAACTTTTTGAGGATCTGGGGACCCATGCCAAATCTTTTCAGTCTCCTGAGGGTGAAAATATGTTGTCGTGCCCTCTTTCCGACTGTCTTGGTGTGTTTGGATCATGATAGTTTGTTGGTGATGTGGACACCAAGGAACTTGAAACTCTCGTCCCGCTCCACTACAGCCCCGTCAATGTTAATGGGGGCATGTTCGGCCTGCCTTTTCCTGTAGTCCACGATCAGCTCCTTTGTCTTGTTCACATTGAGGGAGAGGTTGTTGTCCTGGCAGCGCACTGCCAGATCTCTGACCTCCTGACCTCCTCCCTATAGGCTCAGCAGCAACATTACGTACAAAATAAGTACAAAAATAAAAGTTACAAACAACGCAAAAAAACTAACAAAATAGCATAGTTGGTTAGGAGGACGTAAAACGGCAGCCACCCCCTCCGGCACCATTCTAACCAACAACAGATTACATGTCAAATAAGATAAAAATAGCTCAAAGATGGGATAATACTTTTTTTTGATGGACTAGCACAATGTCTACAAGCACTTAAAATGTAAATGTTTTCAAATCTGACATTTTACTAAATTCATTTCTATTAAAACCTCCCCTATCTCTCTACTGGCTCATTAAAGTTGTGCTCCTTGAAAAGGCCGGTTTCCAATGGTTTCTCACTACAGTAAACTCAACATAGTAAACTCTCCTGAGGACAAGTATCTTCTGCTTTTTCCCAAAAAGATGTATCTATATTGCTTCATCTGTTGTCACCATAAGAACATCAACCAATCAATTGTCTCTGCTCAGCTTGATGGTGCTGTTAACCTGCGGTCCGTTTGTTTTGCACAGTATAGAAATCTACATAGCACAGTTGAGTGAACTACCATCCATCTGAGGGCAATTGCATGGCCAGGAAGACCCAAAAATATTTTTAGTATCTCAAATTGTTCTGCCAATTCTCACATAGAAACGTAAATGTTTGATATGCTTTTTACATTTGTATCACAAACCATTGTTTTGAAAATCAGGATGAAAGTGGCCATTTTAGGCCATTTTTAGACCTATACATGCCTCTTGTAAGACCCTATGATCTGGGAACTACTCATGATACAGACAACATCTTGGTGTCATTATGCTCCTTATAGTGTTCTCTCAAATATGGAGTACGTCTAGATTCTGAAGAAAAAAAATGTCACATTCATTTATTCAACATTACAAATATTAATATGAATATCTCAAAATAACCCTTTTAGATATAGCTTCTTATTTTTAGACATATTGCTTGGAACAATATACTCTTCAAACAAGTCACATTTCCAGAGTGGGTGCTCTGCTACTTTTAATGATATGACCCATTTTATACATAGAAATTGATATAATAGGTCATTAACCAATCACATTCAGCAAATCACCAGCAGAGAGAGTTCCTTTGAATCAATTTCCCCATTCACTGTGTTGGTGGTGCTCATAAAATGTATCATCATAACTACAAAAGTAGCAGAGCACCCACTCTGGAAATTGTATGTACTTGTTTAAAACCATATGTCTAAAAATGAACAAAATCCAAAAGAGTACTTTTGAAATATAAATATTTTTAATGTTAAATAAATAAATATGAAGAAAAAGAATTGTCGGTATAGTGTACGGTTCAAAGATCATAGGGCCTTACAGGAGGTCTAAAAAGGGCTTAAAATGGCAACTGTTATCATTATTTTCTCAAAAATGGTTTGTGATACAAATGTAAAAAGCTTATCAAACATCCTTCCTTCCAATTAAGTGTGTATGTGAGAATTGCCAAAGCAATCTGAGCGGTGGTGTAAAGTACTTAAAGTGGCAATATGTAACTTTTAGGGTGATAGAAATGTGAGTTATAGATCTATCATTCTACTTGAAAGCAAGTCTATACAGCGGTATATCTGTTATATGTGCCCTAATTCTATGCTTTCCATTCTTAAGATTTGTTTTTGTGTATTTTACTTTCAGTTTTGTACAGCAGCTTCAAACAGCTGAAACAACAATATTTTTGGTTATGGAAAATATATTTCACAGCGGTTTAGATTGTACACTGATTCTCTACACTATATTAGCGTATTTTGTCACATAAATGGAAATTGGTAAAAGTATTAGAGTTTTAGCAACCAGGAAATGACAAAGCGACTTCTGCATAGTGCAACTTTAAGTAAAAATGCTTTAAAGTACTACTTACTTTACTATTTATATATTTGACAACTTTTACTTTTACTCCACTAGATTCCTAATTTAAACAATGTACTTTTTACTCCATACATTTTCCCTGACACCAAAAAGTACTTGTTACATTTTGAATGCCTAGCAGGACAGGAAAATGGTCCAATTCACACACTTATCAAGAGAGCATCCCTAGTCATCCCTACTGCCGCTGAATCTGGTGAATTCACTAATCATAAATTATTCTGTTTGTAAATTATGTCTGAGTATTGGAGTATGCCCCTGGTTCCATAAATGTAAAAAATATATTTTTTGGGCCTTCTTGGCGTGGAATCACCCCTTGTTATCTTTTTCTCTAATCAGACTTCCTGTTAACTGATTACTTATTTTCAGGAACAGGAGGTGATCACGACAACCCACTTTCTCTAAGCAAATCTGCACTAACATGGCAGTAGTGACACTGTACCCATACAACAAAAAGATCAAGAAGGACACAAACGTGCCTATGGTTAGGATCTAGAGAGGGTAAACTGATCCTACATCTGTGCCACTGCAACTTCAACCCGGAGTCACTTACACATACCTCTCCATGTTGTACCTTTGATGTTGCTATTTTCAACCAACCAAGATAAAGAGCTATCTCAGGAGTGCAGCAGGACTGTTCCTCAGACTGTCTGCCACCTGGACCCTGTAGGGGCCACAGACTCGCAGATAACCGTTAGTTATTCAGGTCCAGATAGACTATCAGCTCTCACAGCTCTAATCAAGACCTCCTATAGAGAGATATCAGACTGACATGTGATGGCGATACAGACATATACAGTTTTTATTCCTTTATATATATACATATTTAATGTCACGGAAAATGTATTTCAAGAAACATGTCAATACATTTGCATCTTTGCATGTAACTCCTTAAAATGTATTCCAGAGATGCATGGGTATGACATCTAGTCTACATGGTGGCCAAAATGGTTCCTAATTTAGCTTCTTCGTATTGATTAATGGAGATAACGTTTTTGGTCACCAAGTCAAAAACATAATTTCAATTGTAGTGGTGAATTAAAAAAACTGTTTGATTTCACTTAGTTTGAATAATTTTGTCATAAAGAGCACATGTTCATGTTCAACATATTCACCTTCATAAAAAACATGTATTTTCTTTACTATAGTAAGTGCGTCTCTTCAGCTTAAATTAATAATGAATAAAAATCTTGGGCACTAGGCTGTTTTTATAATTATTTTATTTGAGTTTTTATCGATTTAGTGTTGAGACTGCCATAAGTGCAAGTGATACCAAAGAGTCCACTAAAGTTTCATTGTTAAGACAGTCACCATTTCATTACAATATTATTTTGCAATTTTTTTTGCCATACAGTGCATTCGAAAAGTATTCAGACCCCTTGACTTTTTCCACAATTTGTTACTGTTACGTCCGTTGTTGAATGAGTGAGACCAAAGCGCAGCGTGGAAAGTGTTCATGATAATTTAATAATGAAACACTGACAAAACAACAAAACAATATAAACGAACGTAAAGTTCTGCAGGGCTCTCAGCTACTGTGCAAAAATAACTTCCCACAAACTAGGGTGGAAAAACAGGCTGCCTAAGTATGATTCCCAATCAGAGACAACGATAGACAGCTGCCTCTGATTGGGAACCATACCCGGCCAACAAAGAAATAGAAAACTAGAATGCCCACCCAAATGACACCCTGACCTAACCAAATAGATAAATAAAAAGGCTCTCTAAGGTCAGGGCGTGACATTTACGTTACAGCCTTATTCTAAAATTGATTAAAAATAATAATAATCTCATCAATCTACACACAATACCCCATAATGATAAAGTAAAAACAGGCTTTTAGAAATGTCAGCACGTTTATCAAAAAAAACCCGGAAACATCACATTTACATAAGTATTCAGACCCTTTACTCAGTACTTTGTCGAAGCAGCTTTGGCAGCGATTACAGCCTCAAGTCTTCTTGAGTATGACGCTACCAGCCTGGCACACCTGTACTTGGGGAGTTTCTTCCATTCTTCTCTGCAGATCCTCTCAAGCTCTGTCAGGTTGGATGGGGAGCGTCGCTGCACAGATATTTTCAGGTCTCTCCAGAGATGTTCGATTGGGTTTAAGTTCGAGCTCTGGCAGGGTCACTCAAGGACATTCAGAGGCTTGTCCCGAAGCCACTCCTGCGTTGTCTTGGCTGCCCCAGTCTGAGGTCCTGAGCACTCTGGAGCAGGTTTTTGTCAAGGATCTCTCTGCACTTTTCTCCGTTCATCTTTCCCTCAATCCTGACTAGTCTTCCAGTTCCTGCCACTGACAATCATCCCAACAGCATGATGCTGCCACTACTATGCTTCACCGTAGGGATGGTACCATGTTTCCTCCAGACGTGGCGCTTGCCATTCAGGCCAAAGAGTTCAAACTTGGTTTCATCAGAGCAGAAGATCTTGTTTCTCATGGTCTGAGTCCTTTAAGTGCCTTTTGGCAAACTCCAAGTGGGTTGTCATGTGCATTTTACTGAGGAGTGGCTTCCGTTGAAACTTCTTCCGTTTAAGAATGATGGAGGCCACTGTGTTCTTAGGGACCTTCAATGCTGCCGAAATGTTTTGGTATCCTTCCCCAGATCTGTGCCTCGAAACAATCCTGTCTCAGAGCTCTACGGACAATTCCTTCGACCATATGGCTTGGGTTTTGCTCTGACATGCACTGTCAACTGTGGGACCTTATATAGACAGGTGTGTGCTTTTCAAAATCATGTCCGATCAATTGAATATACCACAGATGGGCTACAATCAAGTTGTAGAACCATCTCAACAATGATTAATGGAAACAGGATGCACCTGAGCTCAATTTCGAGTCTCATAGCAAAGGGTCTGAATACTTATGTAAATAAGGTATTTCTGTTTTTTATTTTTAATAAATGTGCAAGCATTTCTACAAATCTATTTTTGCTTTGTCATTATTGGGTATTGTGATAAAAAAAATGATTAATTCATTTTAAATAAGGCTTTAATGTAACAGAATGTGGAAAAAGTCAACGGGTCTGAATACTTTCCGAATGCACTGTACATAATAATAAACAAATATATGTCTTACAGTTACATTTAAATGCATGTTGGAATATATATATTTTACAAAACATTTACAAATACATGTGAAAATATATTCAAAAAGATAATCTATTTTGAAATACATTTTCCAATGTATTCAACATATATTGTGATGTACATTTTATATACATTTATATATACATTTGAAATACATTCTGTAATATATGTTGAAATGTATTTGAAATGTATTAAATAAATATAAAAAATACATTATTTAGGAAATTCTTTATATTTCTCATACACCCTAAAAAAAAATCTAAAAATCTATTTTAAATTAATATTCCCGTATGGGGATGATGGTCTAACAGAGATATAAAATAGTAAACACCTCTCTGTTGTGCTAATGCTGTGTTTGTCTGAGGTCTAGGATATCCTGTAAAAGATAGTCTGATGAAATTCAAACTCAGAGGGTAAACATTGAGAATGTGAAGGTTTTAAGGGTTGATTGAGAAGGACATTTCATTCTTGTATAACTGTTTCAGTGGGGGGGGGGGGGGGGTGAGAGAGAGAGACGGGGAGGCAGGGTAGACAGAGGGGGGCAGGGAGGGTTAGGGGTAGAACGGTGAAGTCCCAAGAGCTTTCCACCACAGAACCACCCCCCCAGTTCCCACTAAACATGAAATTCCAAACGAGTTAACTCACCGCCAAACTGTGCATCAGCCAGCCAGCCTTGACTCACAGTGCCCTTCCCATACACACGAACATACACACATGTAACAAACAATAGCATTAGCGTACACACACACAATCACACAAACACACACACACACACAATTGTAAACCTAGACACTGGAAAATGCTAAATGTTCTCTCTTGACCCATAAATGCATTTCTTCTCTCCCCACGGCACCATATGCAACAAGATCTCACGGTTTGAAACAGTTTAACTTCAGTATTCAATGTTTGTCCAGGGGGGATAAATGTCCAATTTCGACAGCATTAATACTGAATAGTTAAGGTAAGGGTTAAGGTTTGGGATAGGGTTAAAACAAAATATATGTAAAGAAGTGCCTAACACTGGGATTGAACACGTGACCCTCGGAGCCAGACCTCGCAGCTTGGAGCCGTCCCCAGGGTTGGCTCCAGTCATAAGCAACATAGTGGTTGCTTAGGGCCCCTGACCACTAGTGCGGTCAACAACAAAAAAAAGGCTAGTAGAAATTGCATTCAATGTTTTATCAAAAGTTTTGTCAAATTTTATCAAATTGCTAAATTTTCTCTCCGCCTCATGACAAAATTTGTTGAATTGCAGGAAAGGGACTTTCAAACTAAAATGTTTCTCTCCGCCATCAAGAGAAGAGCCACTAAAATACTTTTGCCAGTGAGGGGCCCATAAAAGGCTAAAGCCGGCCATCCACAACATGTGGATGGCCCATCCCTGGTTATCCCCATCCACAACATCCTAGCAAGCTGCAAGGCTTCTTGATGGAAACAGCACTCACCGTTGGACCTAGTGGCCAGTTTTGAAGGTATCTCCCAAAGTCCTGGGGACCTAGACGAACGTCAAAAATTGCCTTGGATCTTGAGTGACCAGGCTGCCATATATCCAGGAAATCACGAAGCTTGCATCAACAAGAGCTCTGGAGTGTTTTAATATGTTTATAAATGAGTTGTACTGCAAATCGCTTGTTGATCAGGGCAAAGTCTACAGTGCTAGGTGCCATTCATTAATTTGCAGGGCCTGGGGCTCACATATGAGAGGGCCAGGCCGCTTGTAACTCCTCATACTCACTGACACCCAAGCCCAAAGTGGGACGCAGCCGAATCTCACAGTCCCCTCCATCCTCTCTTACTCAACCATCATTCTCACAGCCTCCACCACTTTCTCGCAGTCTCTGTCCTCTCTCCTCTACACCCCCCTCTCCTACTCTTCAGTTGTCTGCACTCAGTTCTCTCCAACTTCTCCTTCTCAATCCCCATCTATCAGTCTCTATTTCACTCTCCTCCATCTCCTTGTCGGTTTATATCCCCTTATACACTCTTAGAAAAAAGGGTTCCAAAGGGGTTCTTTGGCTGTCCCCATAGGAGAACCCTTTTTTGTTCCAGGTAGAAATATAACCCTCTATGGAAAGGGTTCTACATTGAACTGAAAAGGGTTCTACCTGGAACCGAAAAGGTTCTACCTAGAACCAAAAATGGTTCTTCGAAGGGTTCTCCTATGGGGACAGCCGAATAACCCTTTTAGGTTCTAGATGGCACTTTTTTTCTAAGGGTGCACTCCTCAATCCTTCACTCTTAACATTTGTCTAAGGCTCATTGGACCCTTTGCAGATGCCCTATCATGTTTTTGGATGGCGTTGTTAGCCAAGTCTAGCATCACAGCCTAGATCATGTCATGTAAACAATAACAGCACTATCTGTATCAGGAACTCTTTTGCAATTGCAAATAAAAAATATATATTTGTCAGTGAAGTTCTTCCAGATTTTCTGAGATTTCTTTAATGTTATGCAGAAGAAGAAAACATATAACTTCTCTGTAGAAATAGAGTGAATGAAACATGTCTATATTTGTTGTGCCATTGCTAAGTAATACATTATGAGATAACCTTCTCATTAGATGCCAAGTGATACTGTTTGGATGGACTTTGGTTTTGTGACATCTACTGAGAGTCTTGGTGGATTTTTTGGGGGGGAGCAGGGTTGTTTTGAAAAGGTGAATACTGTATCAAAACATTAAGAACATCTTCCTAATATGGAGTTACTCTCAGAACAGCCTAAATTCGTCCGGGCATGGACTCTACAAGGTGTCGAAAGCGTTCCACAGGGATGCTGGCCCATGACTCCAATGCTTCCCACAGTTGTGTCAAGTCGGCTGGATGTCCTTTGGGTGGTGGACTAGTCTTGATACACAAGGGAAACTGTTGAGCTCGAAAAACCCAGCAGCGTTGCAGTTCTTGACCCACTCAAACTGGTTCCCCTGGCACCGATAAACATACTCTGTTCAAAGGCACTTTAACAATTAACATCAATAAGGGATCATAGCTTTTACCTGGATTCACCTGGTGGTCTATGTCATGGAAATAGCAGGTGTTCCTAATGTTTAGTACACTCAGTGTATGCCTGTTAGCATTTCCCTGCCAGTGTGCCATCTAACAGTTGGAATAATAGATTGGTTCACTTTCCCCTGGGGAAACCATACAGGGAAGGTGGACTATGAACACAATATGGGAGAGAGCCAAGTGTGGAGTAGTGAGTCATCCTGTGTGGCTCAGTTGGTAGACCATGGTGCTTGCAACTTCACGTTGGTGGGTTCTATTCCCCTGGGGGTCCTGTTTGGGGGGGAGTACCACAGATTATGCGCTCACTACTGTAAGTTTCTCTGGAAAAGAGCATCAGCTAAATTATTGAAATGGGGAGGGGGGCTGAGGTAACATAGCACTCAGAATTCCTACCTCAAGTTCCAAAATGTTGAGTTGTAGTTTTTCCGACTGTTTTGGTCATTCTGTTGAAGTCAGCAAATTCATGTCACATTGTGTTTGACTGCAGCCAGGGAGAAGCTTCTCATCCTGTGAGTAACTTAGAGTGTGAGTGACTGTACGATCCTGTCAGAAAGATAGAATGTGTGTGACTGTGTCTCCTCATCCGCTGTAGGCAGGCAGGGCAGTGGGAGAGGGGTGACCTATCCCACACACAGGAAAGCCCAAGGGAAAAGAGTGATCCATCTTTCTGAACATGAAAAACAATGTCTGATCAAAGTGTGGATATGAAGGGTCATAACTTATTTTTTCTTGACTTGTCAATTGGGAGAATTTCTAAGGCAAATAAACATACCATCGTAAGTCTGTTATGTTTTTCAAAACGATCAATGTTATGTTGTTTGTTTTATATTGTCTCGTGTTTGTTTCATCCAAGTGAATAATTTTGTTCTGTATTGTGTTTGTAGTGGATTATTTGTGGTGGTATTGGGCAACATTTGATTTCAGGAATGACTCACAAGGTGCATAAGACCTTTTGCTAAAAGTAGAGACAGACAGAGGCAATCATTTTAATAGCACTACTGTATGTATAGTAGGCTACCATCAACACCTAAAGGGTGACACATTTAATGAGACAGATAAGTGTGTTTTCTAGCCTCAAACTAGTAATTTACCTTGGCATGTATAATGCATTGGTGCTGACAAAGTGCAAAACCAAAAAACTTTGACAAAAGAAACAAAACACACACACACACACCTGAGTAATTGAAAATAAATCATCTCCAGCCCAGCTACAGTAAGAAGGGATACAGTGTATCTTGCGCTATTAAGTCAAACATCAGCATCACACCAACTTTGACATCTGGCAACTTAAATTGGTTGAGAATACCGCCATAAGCAAACAGGAAAATGCTCATCCAGAGGCTGCGCTCCTAGTGCCCGGCGACTTTAATGCAGGGAAACTTTAACACGTTTTACCAAATTTCCACCAGCATGTTAAATGTGCAACCAGAGGGAAAAAAACTCTAGTCCACCTTCACTCCACACACAGAGACACGTACTAAGCTTTCCCTTCCGTCCATTTGGCAAATCTGACCATATTTATATCCTCCTGATTCCTGCTTACAAACTAAAATTAAAGCAGGAAGCACCAGTGACTCGGTCAATAAAAAAGTGGTCAGATGAAGCAGATGCTGAGCTGTAGGACTGTTTTGTTAGCACAGGCTGGAATATGTTCCGCGATTCTTCCGATGGCATTGAGGAGTACACAACATCAGTCACTGGCTTCATCAATAAGTGCATCGATGACGTCATCCCCACAGTGACTGTATGTACATACTAGAGGTCGACCGATTATGATTTTTCAACGTCGATACCGATACCGATTATTGGAGGACCAAAAAAGCCGATGCCGATTAATCGGACGATTTTTTAAATGTATTTGTAATAATGACAATTACAACAATACTGAATGAACACTTATTTTAACTTAATATAATACATCAATAAAATCTATTTAGCCTCAAATAAATCACTTAACATGTTCAATTTGGTTTAAATAATGCAAAAACAAAGTGTTGGAGAAGAAAGTAAAAGTGCAATATGTGCCACGTAAGAAAGCTAACGTTTAAGTTCCTTGCTCAGAACATGAGAACATATGAAAGCTGGTGGTTCCTTTTAACATGAGTCTTTAATATTCCCAGGTAAGAAGTTTTAGGTTGTAGTTATTATAGGAATTGTAGGACTATTTCTCTCTATACCATTTGTATTTCATTAACCTTTGACTATTGGATGTTTTTATAGGCACTTTAGTATTGCCAGTGTAACAGTATAGCTTCTGTCCCTCTCCTCGCTCCTACCTGGGCTCGAACCAGGAACACAACGACTACAGCCACCCTCGAAGCAGCGTTACCCATCGCTCCACAAAAGCCTTGCAGAGCAAGGGGAACAACCACTCCAAGTCTCAGAGCGAGTGACGTTTGAAACGCTATTAGCGTGCACCCCGCTAACTAGCTAGCCATTTCACATCGGTTACACGAGCCTAATCTCGGGAGTTGATAGGCTTGAAGTCATAAACAGCTGCTGGCAAACGCACGAAAGTGCTGTTTGAATGAATGCTTACGAGCCTGCTGGTGCCTACCATCGCTCAGTCAGACTGCTCTATCAAATCATAGACTTAGTTAAAACATGATAACACACAGAAATACGAGCCTTAGGTCATTAATATGGCCGAATCCGGAAACTATCATCTCGAAAACAAGACGTTTATTCTTTTAGTGATATACGGAACCGTTCCGTATTTTATCTAATGGGTGGCATCCATAAATCTAAATATTCCTGTTACGTTGCACAACCTTCAATGTTATGTCATAATTACGTAAAATTCTGGCAAATTAGGCGGCCCAAACTGGTGCATATACACTGACTCTGCGTGCAATGAACGCAGGAGAAGTGACACAATTCCACCTGGTTAATATTGCCTGCTAACCTGGATTTCTTTTAGCTAAATATGCAGGTTTAAAAATATATACTTCTGTGTATTGATTTTAAGAAAGGCATTGATGTTTATGGTTAGGTACACATTGGAGCAACGACACGCACCGCATAGATTATATGCAACGCAGGACACGCTAGATAAACTAGTAATATCATCAACCATGTGTAGTTAACTAGTGATTATGATTGACTGATTGTTTTTTATAAGATACGTTTAATGCTAGCTAGCAATTTACCTTGGCTTACTGCATTCGCATAACAGGCAGTCTCCTCGTGGAGTACAATGAGAGGCAGGTGGTTAGAGTGTTGTACTAGTTAACTGTAAGGTTGCAAGATTGAATCCCCCGAGCTGACAAGGTAAAAATCTGTCGTTCTGCCCCTGAACGAGGCAGTTAACCCACCGTTCCTAGGCCGTAATTGAAAATAAGAATGTGTTCTAAACTGACTTGCCTAGTTAAATAAAGATTAAATACAGGTGTAAAAAAATAAATAAAAATCTGCCAAATCGGTGTCCAAAAATACCGATATCCGATTGTTATGAAAACTTGAAATCGGCCCTATATAATCGGCCATTCCGATTGATCGGTCGACCTCTAGTACATACCCCAACCAGAAGCCATGGATTACAGGCAACATCCGCACTAAGCTAAAGGGTAGAGCTGCCGCTTTCAAGGAGCGGGATTCTAACCCAGAAGCTCATAAGAAATCCCGCTATGCGGGCACGCCACGGCAAACCTATTCCCCCTCAGGAGACTGAAAAGAGTTGGCATGGGTCTTCAGATCCTCAAAAGGTTCTACAGCTGCACCATCGAGAGCATCCTGACTGGTTGCATCACTGCCTGGTACGGCAACTGCTCGGCCTCTGACCGCAAAGCACTACAGAGAGTAGTGCATTCGGCCCAGTACATCACTGGGGCCAAGCTTCCTGCCATCCAGGACCTCTATACCAGGCGGTGTCAGAGGAAGGCCAAAAAGACTCCAGCCACCCTAGTCTGTTCTCTCTGATACTGCATGGCAAGCAGTACCGTAGCTCCAAATCTAGGTCCAAGAGGATTCTAAATAGCTTCAACTCCCAAGCCATAAGACTCCTGAACATCTAATCAAATGGCTACCCAGTCTATTTGCATTGCCCCTCCCCCCCGCCCCCCTCTTTTACACTGCTGCTACTCTCTGTTATCTTTGCATAGTCACTTTAATAACTCTACCTACATGTACATATTACCTCAATTACCTTGACTAACCTGTGCCCCTGCACATTGACTCTGTACTGGTACCCCCTGTATATAGCCTCGCTATTGTTATTTTACTGCTGCTCTTTAATTATTTGTTACTTTAATTTATTTTTCTTATTTTTGTTTTTTTTTATACGTTTTTTTTAAACTTAATTGTTGGTTAGGTTAAGTAAGCATTTCACTGTAAGGTCTCTACACCTGTTGTGTTCGGCGCGTGTGACAAATTAAATTTGATTTGATTTGGTTTCATCCAGACCTCCAGTCATCACATGAAGCTGGGGAATACGGAATGATCCCGCCCTATTCAGTTTGGTACATGGAGACGTGAGAGTTAGACATTTCAGAGAAGGGAGAAGTCGCTGAATAAAGGACCATAAAAAAGTTTGACGGATGTGAGAAGACTGTTTCGGAGTTGTGGGCTATAGCTAATTTATCGGAATGACATTTTAGCGGGAATATCAATAACAGGCATATTCATATAGTTTACTTAAATGTCCGCGATAAAATATGGAATCGATGCCACGACGTAATCCGAGGATTGTTTGGATATTGAAGCAGGGATTTTGAACAAACACATCTGTCACGGGGCCATATGAACGTATCCATACTTACTATCTCAAATGAAAATGTAAACAGTCCTTCAGGTAGGTCTAGGTTTGACTGATGTTCCTAATTTTAATAATGGACCATTTCATACTTTTACAGCGAACCCTTACAAAAAAAGATTGTACCCTTACGAAAAATATTGCATTCAGTATGCAGTATAACTGCAGTTAGAGTACAGAATAACTACAGTATTCTGTAAATACTGCGTCCAAAATAACACTGCTGTAATTTTACTGCGTCCAAAATTTTTCACTGCTGTAATTTTGCAGTACACTGTAGTTTTTCTGCAGTTACTGTGTCCAAAATACAACTGTCAACCGCTGATAGTGTACTTTTACTGCAGTTTCAAAACTGCCCTTACAAAAAAAAACTGCAGTAAAAGTGCAGTAACTGAAATCCACTGTGATATTTTGGATGCAGTAATTGCAGAATAACTGCAATGTACTGCAGTTATACTGCACTCTAACTGCAGTTACACTGCAAAATTACTACAGTAAAAAAGCGGTTATTTTGGACGCAGTATTTACAGCATACTGAGTTATTCTGCACTATAAGTCTTCTGCGCTCTAACGGCATTATTTTCAGCATGCTGCAGTTTTTCTGCACTATAATTGCAGTTATACTACAGCGTACTGGAGTCACACAGCACTCTGACAGCAATCTTTTAGAGTAAGGGAAAAAATAACTATTTCATTCGAGTGATTACTGGCAAACACATTAGTAATGAACCATCTTACTTTATCAGTTCTTATTCTAATAAGATGGGCAGAATGGGAGAAACACATTCTATCCAAACATAGGGGAAAGATTTATCCACTGAATTTACGCTCTTCAATAAAGTATTTTTGAATACAAATGCACATTTTTTGAATGACATCAAGCCTGTTCTTAAATGTAATTCATGATGATTGATTACTATAGCATGCCTATGCAGCCTACTAAAAGTTTTCAAACTAACCTGACATGTGACATGACATTTGCCAGTTAATTCTTACCCTCTGGCATGGAATATCTCATGGGTTAAATCAACATATAAGAGATTCCTTCATTCATAATAAAGTTCCTACTGAATTAGTGAAATACATTTTAATGCAGTCTATCCAACAGGTCCCTATAAAGAGTGTGATACCAACACTGCCAGATAAAGTAGTCCACTGCCAGTAGATCCTCTGTCTACAGTCGGTGGTGTTCTGGCGCCCTCTGTTGTGTGACGAGGGAAGGCCAGGGACAGACAGGATGGAGAACGTGTTTGAGGAGGGGATGAACCCTGTCATCATTGCCCATTACAACCACTCTGGGAAGTGGGGTCGACCTCGGAGCAGTGCGGCCTGTAAGACTGTTGTCCTCCTCCTCATCTGTGTCCTCATCGTGCTGGAGAACATCACAGTGCTGCTGGCGCTGTGGAGGAACAAACGCTTCCACAGTCGCATGTACTTCCTCATCGGTAACCTGGCACTGTCTGACCTGTTGGCTGGGGTGGCCTATATGGTTAACATCTTCACCTCTGGTAGCAGGACCTTCTTCCTGACGCCGGCACAGTGGCTGGCAAGAGAGGGAAGCATGTTCGTGGCCCTCAGCGCATCCACCTTCAGCCTACTGGCCATCGGTATCGAGAGACACATGACCATGGTGCGTCTGCGTCCGTGCGAGGCGGCTGGGCGGGGGAGGTTACTGGGGCTGCTAGGGGCATGCTGGGCCGTGTCGGTGCTGCTCAGTGCCCTGCCTTCCCTGGGCTGGAACTGCCTGGAGCACCTGGCCTCCTGCTCCACCGTTCTGCCCCTCTACGACAAGAGTTACGTGGCCTTCTGCATCAGCGTGTTTAGCGCCCTGCTGGTGGCCATCATCATCCTCTACATCCGCATCTACCGGCTGGTGACATCCAGCGGGCGGAAGGTTAGCAGCAGGCCCTCGGAGCACTCACTGGCCCTGCTGAGGACGGTGGTGATAGTTCTGGGGGTGTTTGTGATGTGCTGGGCCCCGCTGTTCCTGCTGCTGCTTCTGGACGTGGGCTGCAGTCCGGAGCGCTGCCCTGTGCTCTACCATGTGGACTGGTTCATTGCCCTGGCCGTGCTCAACTCAGCACTCAACCCCCTCATCTACACCCTGTCCAGCAGGGAGATGAGAGCAGCTTTCTTCAGGCTGCTGTGCTGCTATCAGCCTCAACTGGAGGCCCCAGCCCCCATGGCAGGCAACCCCCACCTGGGGACTTTCATCCCCACGGCTGAGAACAGCAAGTCCAATGTGGGGGGAGGAGGTAGTGGGATAACGGGGGCTGCCAAGTCTCTGACCCGGGGGAAGATCGCAACGCCCCTGAACTCTAACAACCAGCATTTAGACCCCTCCGCCCCCACGGTGCCACACCTCTCTGGACCGGCCGACCTGCTGTCAGCGGTGCTGGTCAAGGCTGGGGCACTGCCCTCCCTCAGCAAGTTCTGACTGGACAGCTAATTGACTGTAGACTGGTCCCAGATATGTATGCGCTCTAGTAGTCTAGCCAACTCCTCTGACTATCGTTGTCATGCCATGTTTGTCATAGTTGGCTAATGCACATCCAGATCTTGGACCAGGCTAGATTCACACGACATGGATAGCTGGCAATGCTGTGTGTGGGAATTGTACAGGCATGATCAATGGGACAATTTCAGTATGTACTGGTGAAAGTAATGATCGAGGAGACCTTGGGTAGACACTTGGATGAGGTTTCTACTGATTAACTTTCTGTAAATACATTGCTTCACCAATGAGCCTGCAAAGCGAAGATCCGCTAAGGATCTACTCTTACCATAGCTCATCTAAAGCCACTATTTTGCAAAAACATTCAAAGGACTCACATTGAACCTTTGTACCTAATGCATAATTTACATAACTATGGAACACAATGCAAAATGTTACCAAGTCATGTAATAGAGGGCTGTTTAATGTCGGTCCTGGAGGGCCAAAACACTTCTGTTTTGGGGGGACTGATTCAGACCTGGGACACCAGGTGAGTGCAGTTGACTACCAGGTACAAACAAAAAACAGAAGTGTTTTGAATTGAACAGCCCTGTAATAGAGCATAATAGAGCTTTATTAACTATATATCGTGTGGGAACAGTGAATTAATTGTAATAAACTGTTTATATGTGTGTAATAGAGGATGGGTGGTGTGCAAATATAAGTAGGATCACTGTGTATTGCACATGCAGTGTCTATTGTTTTTCTGATTCACCTGCCTTTCTCTTTCTATGTCAGCACAGGATATTTATTTTCAATGAAGACCAAGGCCTTCTTAGTGCTATGAACTGTGTGACAGTCCTTTGTGTGTATGCCTTAACTGTATAGTGAGTAAAATATTGATTTTGTAATGATTTGAAGTTTACAGAGTAAAGAACGTGTCAATATCGATTCTGGTAACTCTTAGCAACTTAGATACAAGACACTCACACACATTATTTAACCAACAATGGACTGTAAGTTACATTTAAATCTTGAGTGGTGTGGTGTCTAAAACCATTACATACCAATTGAATAAAAACGATTCTTGCTTCATAAGCATTGGTAGCTTTTCGTGGTTTTGTATGTTAGGCTTCCATGTACTGCATTCTCAGAGCAGTTACTGTACACAACAACATTGCAGCATGTTTTCTCACAATATTATGCTTTCATTCAATTTGCTGCTGTATGTAGACATGACATATGTTACATTTTAACTTATTTTAGTTAAGGGCCATATCCCAAGCCTTCATTTTCCCAATTTTAACAGGGATCCTAATCCAGAGATAATAAACATACTATCATTAACGACACAGAATAGCGGCATATTTTAATGGTTTATTAACTCTTCAGATGATACCGTTTAATATCCTAATAGAAAATATCCAGGCCATTCATTGAACCCTTTCACACATAATTTGCAAGCTATTCTTTCCAGAAATTAATCTTGCATATCATGAAAGGATGACGCATTTCAACAACTCAACCTGTTTCACACTGCCACCTAGTGGGGAAAGAAAGGAATTAGAGAAGGGAGGCTGCATCAGGTACTGCTGGAATGTCTACCAATGAATGGCATGTCCATCTTTTTGTGAGAAATTACACTGCCCACTCAAAACATTTATAAAGTATAAATGAGGCAGTAATTATTAGTAAATGGTTTATAAGGAACTTTATTAAACATCCCATGAATTATCTTATGAATCATTATTATATACTTTAAAAGTTGTTTATAAATGTGTGAATAACTAGCTTACCAATATTTACAAATGTGGGAATTGTCTTTTTGGGCTCAACTGGTAATGAATGGTGTGGTTGTTGAACAAGTTGAGGAGACTAAATGACTTGGTGTTACTTTAGATTGTAAACTGTCACGCCCTGATCTGTTTCACCTGTCCTTGTGATTGTCTCCACCCCCTCCAGGTGTTGCTTATTTTCCCCAGTGTTTTCATCCCTGTGTTTCCTGTCTCTCTGTGCCAGTGTATTTATCCCTGTGTTTCCTGTCTCTCTGTGTCAGTTCGTCTTGTATGTTTCCAAGTCAACCAGCGTTTTTCCCGTTCTCCTGCTTTTTGCATTCTCCTTTTTCTAGTCCTCCCGGTTTTGACCCTTTCCTGTTTCTGGACTCTGTACCCGCCTGCCTGACCATTCTGCCTGCCTTCACCACGAGCCTGTCTGCCACTCTCTTGCCTACCCCTTTGGATGAATAAACATTGTAAGACTCCAACCATCTGCCTCCTGTGTCTGCATTTGGGTCTCGCCTTGTGCCTTAATACAAAACATATAGATTCAATGGTTGTAAAGATGGGTAGAGGTCTGGCCGTAATAAAGAGATGCTCTGCCTTTTTAACACCACACTCCAAAAAGCAAGTTCTGCAGGCTCTAGTTTAGTCTAATCTTGATTATTGTCCAGTCGTGTGGTCCAGTGCTGCAAGGAAATACCTAGTTAAGCTGCAGCTGGCCCAGAACAGAGCGGCATGTTTTGCTTATAATTGCTATCAGAGGGCTGATATAAATACTATGCATGCCAGTCTCTCTTGGCTAAGAGTTGAGGAGAGACTGACTGCATCGCTTCTTCTTTTTATAAGAAACACTAATATGTTGAAAATCCCAAATTGTTTGCATAGTCAACTTACACACAGCTCTGACACACACACTTATCCCACCAGATATGCCACCGGGGGTCTTTTCACAGTCCCCAAATCCATAACAAATTCAAGAAAGCGTACAGTATTATATAGAGCCCTTATTGCATGGAACTTCCTTCCATCTCATATTGCTCAAATAAACAGCAAACCTGGTTTCAAAAAACATAAAGCAACACCTCGTGACACAACACCTCTCCCTTATTTGATCTAGATAGTTTGTGTGTATGCATTGATATGTAGGCTACGTGTGCCTTTTTAAAAAATGATGTAGTTTTTTATGTAGTTCTGTCCTTCAGCTGTTCTTGTCTCATGATGTTCTGTATTATGTCATTCTGTGTTATGTTTCTTGTTTTGTGTGGACCCCAGGAAGATTAGCTGCTGCTTTTGCAACAGCTAATGGGGATCCTAATAAAATACCAAATACTTCAACTAAACGGCTATACCGAAGCGGACCTGCAGGTGGAGTGGAAAGTGTGCTTCCAGACCGGAACCCTGGGACCTTGATATAAACCTTCAAGAGAAATGACAGTAATTGGAGGCGTATTAATTGCATAACAGCAATTTAGAATTAGTGGCTGCATGGTTTTGAAGATTTGCAGCTTGTCAAACATTTTCTGACATTCCCTTTGACAAAATTATTACCTAGTTGGACCCACACAACTCCAAGACTTGTTAATCTATGCTTTAATTCACAGACAGATACCATAATATAATACTCCTAATTGGTGTGTTTAGTTGATTAGGATCTCCATTAACTACTGCACATGCAGTACTACTGCTCTTCCTGGGGTCCACAAAAATGTACAACTACATGACACAGTAGAGAACAGTTATAGACAAGAACAACATAAGAAATAACATTAAATTCAAAATAAAAAACTAAATAAGAGTTAAATATTGGAAAGACACCGAGAGACAACCAAAATACTATTACAAACTATTCATATATACAGTATCAGTCAAAAGTTTGGACACACCTACTCATTCAAGGGTTTTTCGTAATTTTTACTGTTTTCTACATTGTAGAATAATACTGAAGACATCAAAACTATGAAATAGTTGAAAAATCTGGCTTCCAAAAACGAAAAGAAAGACAGGAGAGAGAAAAGAAAGGGCGACAGCATGTCACCCAATTTTTCCACAAAGGAAGGAGGGTGTAGTCCGTGAGTGTTGGAAATTAACCTGTTAGCTTAGTCCATAGTGAAATAGGCTACGTTTGCTCCCCTAACATTAGTTACTTAATGTCTTCACAGAAGATTCTGAGTGTTTACATTTAGCTCCTCTTTTAGCCAACATTGAATCAGTGCAGGCAAACTTTTAGCAAGCTATTCATACTAAATCAGTTGTCCCTGCCCCTGCCTAGTGCCAGGCCCAACAGATGCAGCTTCAGGCTCAGCAGCCCAGTCTCCCCATCCCCATACCCCTGAACCAGCCCTACTCCCAACTGAAGAAGGAGGTGAGCAGCATTGTGTTGAATGACATGTCAGTTGGCATAATTGCAGGTACTGCAACGCATTGAGGACAGAAATGTGATTATCCAGTCAGGAAAAATCTCACTTGACACAAAGGCAGCCAATATCAGAGCCTTAAAGGAAGAGATGCAGGCTCTTAGAGATGGATGGGTGTAACGGCTGTCCTCCTCCTCATCTGAGGAGGAGTAAGAAATGTCGGACCAATGCGCAGCGTGGTATGTGTCCACAATATATTTTAATGATATAAACGAACACAGAAACAAAACAATAAACTATACGTGAAATACAAACCGAAACAGTTCCGTGTGGGACAAACACTGACACGGAAAATAACCACCCACGAAACCCAGGTGTAAAAAGGCTACCTAAGTATGATTCTCAATCAGAGACAACTAACGACACCTGCCTCTGATTGAGAATCATACCAGGCCAAACGAAAAAACCAACATAGAAAAACGAACATAGATAACCCACCCAACTCATGCCCTGACCATAGTTTGCTTTGTATGTTTCTATGTTTTGTTTGGTCATGGTGTGATCTGAGTGGGCATTCTATGTTGTATGTCTAGTTTGTCTATTTCTATGTGTTTGGCCTGATATGGTTCTCAATCAGAGGCGGGTGTTTTTCGTTGTCTCTGATTGGGAGCCATATTTAGGTAGCCTGTTTTGTCATTGTGGGTTGTGGGTGATTGTCTATGTGTAGTGTTTTGTGTCAGCACGATTATTCGATAGCGTCACGTTCGCTGTTTGTTATTTTTGTATAGTTCGTTCAGTGTTCTCTTTTCTAAATAAATTCGAGATGAACACTTACCATGCTGCATATTGGTCCTCCAATCTCTCCAACTACTCCTCCTCAGAAGAGGAGGAAGACGAGCGTGACAATGGGAGTCTCTCCTCTCTGAGGTAACACTGATTGCTACAAAAATGGATGTTGCACTCCAATTTAGGAAGGAAGGAAAAGTAAGAGATTCCATGATGAGACCTCTCACGAGGAGACGGCTCAGGACAGTGCAGCAACGGTGTTTCAGAACACAGTGTTTTTTACTGCTATGGACAACATCATAAGTGACTTGGACACTAGAATCCACACCACTGCAAAAATTGTATTAGAATCTTCTGCTGTTCTGAAAGTTGGGCAGATTAGTGAGGATAACGTCCCTTCTTTGTGCCAACCACTGATCATGAAGTATTCCAGAGATCTTACACCTGAGTTTCAAAATGAAGTACGACACCTGAACACTGTATATGCTGCCACTTTTCCCCCTAACCTGTCCCCTCTTGGTCTCCTGAATGCAAATTGTAAGATGCAGCTGCAAAGAATTTTTGGAGAAGTGTGCATTGCTTTACGTATATTTTGCATACTGCCTGTGACTGTTGCTGGTGGAGAGAGAGCTTTCAGTAAGCTAAAACTGATAAAAAAACTATTTGAGGTCCTCTATGTCCCAGGAAAGGCTTTGCAGTCTTGCCATGATGTCCATTGAAAGCCAGTTAGCTAGAAAGCTGGACTTCAAAGACTTGATCAGTGACTTTGCTAGCAAGAAGGCTCGGCGCTGGGGTTCTTGGTGAGTAAGGCTAAGCAAGGGCCAGTGATAACTGTTAAATGGCATGTGTCACGTTCGTTAGGATGAATGTCAGACCAAGGCGCAGCGTGCTCTGAGTTCCACATCTTTATTTTAGTGAAACTTACAAAAACAAAAGGAAACAAACAACGAACTGTAACATAAGAGGTGCTAAATGTACTAACTCAAAACAAGATCCCACAAAACACAGTGGGGAAATGGCTGCCTAAATATGATCCCCAATCAGAGACAACGATAAACAGCTGCCTCTGATTGGGAACCATACCAGGCCAACATAGACATACAATAACCTAGATACCCCCCCTAGTCACACCCCGACCTAACCAACATAGAGAAATAAAGGCTCTCTATGGTCAGGGCGTGACAGTACCCCCCCTCCCCCCAAAGGTGCGGACTCCGGCCGCAAAACCTGACTCAATAGGGGAGGGTCCGGGTGGGCATCTAACGTCAGGGGCGGCTCCGGTGCGGGGCGAAGTACCCACTCCGCTCTTGGATATGGAGCCTGGTAGAACGCCGTGCCCGGACTGGGCATCGGCGTAGAGGAGGGCCCCAGCCATGGAGCTGGGTTGTACGCCGCACCCGGACTGGGCACCGGCGCCAAAGAAGACTCCGGCCATGGAGCTGAGTTGACCGCCGTGCCTGGACTGGGCACTGGTGCAGAGGAAGGCTCCTCCCATAGAGCGGGACCGCATGCCGTGCCTGGACTGGGCACTGGCGCAGAGGAAGGCTCCTGCCATGGAGCGGGACTGGATGCCGTGCCTGGACTGGGCATCAACGCAGAGAAGGGCTCCTGCCATGGAGCTGGACTGGACGCCGTGCTCGGACTAGGCATCAGTGCAGAGGAAGGCTCCTGCCATGGAGCAGGACTGGACGCCATGCTCAGACTGGGCATCGGCGCAGAGGAAGGCTCCTGCTATGGAGCGGGACGGGACGCCGCGCTCGGACTGGGCATCGGCGCAGAGGAAGATTTTTGTTGATACTTCAAAGGGTCTTAAAACTCAAAATCAAATGATCATTGGTACGAACTTTTTAAAACAATTCCATATAGCTTAGTAGAAATCCCCCTCTTCCTTTTCTACATATGCATCTTTCTTTTGATGCGAAACCTACCACTGGATTACGTGGCCAAAGAGCTCTATTTTCATGAGATCTGCAAATATGCCTACAACAATATGTCCTACTGTTGAGTAATGACATCTCAGTGATAGGTGGATCCAATTGTTGCTGACAGAATGACATTTGAGAGCAGACACTCACCTAGCCCATAGGCAGTCTCTCTTTCTCCATCTCTCAGTCTGAGGAAAAAGTATCTAGCTTAAAGGTCAATGTTGGTTTACTAGCAAAAACAAATCTACAGTGTTCATAGTTTTCATATGAAACAACGCATCAGGACATTTGCATCATCATTCACATCACTTGCTGATACCAGTCAATAACTGCTAATATGCCCTGCTTCATAATAAACATGTCAAAAACAGTTGGGATCTCCAACTGGGTCGAAGTCATATCACACACCTTAAATTGTGCCATCATGGTAAATAAGCATCACCAGTGTGCTATGATGGTCTTAGACACGGAGGACTTGTATAATTCTCTGTGAATATTGTTTATTAGCATACGAGTCATGTGAACATGGTGGAGGACAAGAGAGTCACACTAGGCATGGCATTCCACTGAGCCCACTGGTGTCTGTGTACTAGAAGACAAAGACTCCATCTGGCCTCCACCAAAGGATGTGCCAGTGTGGAGCATTTAGTCTATTCACAAGACCACAGGTTCCTCTACACAAGCTCAGGGATGGAGTGGGTCAGAGCATTGTGAGGGTGGCTGGTTGGCGTTGGGAGGTGTCACTTTAGCACCCCAGAGTCCTGGATGATCCTCCCAATCTCTCCTTCGTCCATCACAACTGAATATTTCACACCAACACATGTTTAAATATCCTTGTGGGGACCAAAAATGTATTCCCATTCAAAATCCTATTTTCCCTCACCCCTAACCTAAACTGAACCCTAACCCTAAAACTGATCTTAATTCATAACTCCAATTGGTACACTAACCCCTAAACTTAAAAAAGCCTTTTTCCTTGTTGGGACTGGCGAATTGTCCCCACTTGTCCAAATTTTCCTTGTGAGGACTGGTACTCACAAGGATAGTGGTTGGCACGCGTATGCATGCACGCACTCTTGCACGCACGCACGCACGCACCATCGCACGCACACACACACACCTCCTTAGTCCAACACAATGTAATTGCATCTGGAACAACAAGAGCTGGTATCCAGGCAGGCTTTAGTGATAAAATCCCCAGGATCAAGAGGTTTATCTGGGAGCAGCTGGTATCCAGGCAGGCTTTAGTGATAAACCCCCCAGGTTCAAGAGGTTTATCTGGGAGCAGATGGTATCCAGGCAGGCTTTAGTGATAAAATCCCCAGGTTCAAGAGGTTTATCTGGGAGCAGCTGGTATCCAGGCAGGCTTTAGTGATAAACCCCCCAGGATCAGGAGGTTTATCTGGGAGCAGATGGTATCCAGGCAGGCTTTAGTGATAAACTCCCCAGGATCAGGAGGTTTATCTGGGAGCAGATGGTATCCAGGCAGGCTTTAGTGATAAACTCCCCAGGATCAAGAGGTTTATCTAGGAGCAGATGGTATCCAGGCAGGCTTTAGTGAAAAACTCCCCAGGATCAGGAGGTTTATCTGGGAGTAGATGGTATCCAGGCAGGCTTTAGTGATAAAATCCCCAGGTTCAAGAGGTTTATCTGGGAGCAGCTGGTATCCAGGCAGGCTTTAGTGATAAAATCCCCAGGATCAAGAGGTTTATCTAGGAGCAGCTGGTATCCAGGCAGGCTTTAGTGATAAACCCCCCAGGATCAGGAGGTTTATCTGGGAGCAGCTGATATCCAGGCAGGCTTTAGTGATAAACTCCCCAGGATCAGGAGGTTTATCTGGGAGCAGCTGGTATCCAGGCAGGCTTTAGTGATAAACCCCCCAGGATCAGGAGGTTTATCTGGGAGCACCTGGGAGCAGGCTGGCGGAGATTTAAAGGTCATTCCACAGGATATTGGAGGACAGAGAGCAGTGTTGCACATCCCATATACCCACACCCCATCGCCTTTCAATCACCCTCTAAACATTACCCAGGCATAACCCCTCAGCCTGCTATGCTCTGTCGAGCACTGAAATGTTGCTTACACATAAATACTGCATAGGCATAGCTAGAAATATACATGAACAACTTCAGCAAGTATCTCAACCATAGAATCTCAAGTGCCTCCTCCAATCTCTAATGTTAAATTCTAATTTGACAAACACTTAGCTATTTTCCATTATTGTCAGTTAGGTAATGTAATATTCAAAATATAGAGATAAATGATGGACGCTGTCAAAGTTCGTACTTGATGGCCTATGAATGCTGCCCATCCATTTCCGACAGGGGCAGTACTGTAGGTGTAAAGTGGTCTAAGCAGGCCCCTCCTGACGACTCACACTAAATTCTTCCGCTGCTCTGTCGTTCGATACATGCTTTAGTCCGAGACTGCCATCATTAAAGTTGTTTGTCGTGACGAGGGGTATGAGGGGCATTGTACAAAACAAAGTCATCAGCGCTTGGATCATCTCTAATCAATCAGAGTATCAAAGCCAATTTCAAACTGCCGCTTTACCCACAAGTGTTCTGGCTCAACCCATCGCTTTCTAGACCAATCAAACGGCCCCGAATGTGTTCACATTCTGTGAAGGGTCGGGGAGGTACTCAGATCCAGACTCATTGCGGAGAAGAAACTAACGTCCCTCAGCGTGGGCGTAGTGTTTGGGTAGCCAGGCAACCCCTCCACCACCCACCCCCTGCTTCCTCCTCTATGGTCGATCCCCTTCCACCTCCCCTATCTAGCTGCTTTTGTGACCCATCTCTGATTGCAGTGTCTGGGGCCTGACGGCACGCACACACCTGGCCAAACAGAAGGGCACGCTCCCCCAGCTGGCTGCCCAGTCTCATTGCTGCAGCACAACAGCAGAGATTAGTGTCTGTGGGAGCATGTGACAGGGGAGACAGTATCCCTGGCTCATCGTGCTTGTCATCCACTTGTAGCAGTGTGTGTTCACACCTGGGTATTACTCTGCTCTAGGTACAGTATGTGTGTGAGAACGCTATGTGTGGTGGTATCACCCATGACCTTGAGCTTATTGTGTGTGTGTGTGTTGGAAGTGCCACAGAGTAAATCTCAAGGTTTGTGTGTGTGTGTGTGTGTGTGAAGCATTTTGTCTTACTCCACAGGGATCACAGGTGTTGATGTCAACTCGTCTAATAGATTTTCAGCTGCTGCCATATTATTATCGACACACACCACAAACCTCATATTACAAACACACATTCTGATAAAGGCTGGATATTGCCTGTAATGCATGTGTACATATACTGTCCAGTACCCACCCACTCATGTGCAACCATATTCAAACAAAAGCCTTATAGAAATCATCTATCAGTCCCCAATAACATAGCATATTTGATAGAAAGCTTATCTGAACACATGCAAAGAAAAAGGGAGAAAGCTGAAAAGGTGTCATAATCATTGTGTTTGTGGTATACTTACGCTGTTGTTATTAGTCATCTCTATCTCCAGTGAGTCCTGTTTGAACACAGGCATACAGACACTCTCACTCCCTCCCTCGCTCGTGCCTACTCTCTTTGTATCTCTCTCAGGCTGTTAACGGAGAGTGATCTCTCTCATCTCTGCTCTCCGTCACACTTGTAATCAGCCGGTGCCATTTCATTTGGCTCAGTAATGAAAGCAATCCCAGTACCTTTCACTCCAGCACACCCTAAATAATGAGCCCTGCTTTCCTCTCCCTCTCTCCCCCTCACCTGCCTCTCACCCCTGCTGCCTAATGGCTGGGGAAGAGCTTGTGTGTGCTGGAGTAGAGGAAGCATGGACACGCTAGAATGCTTTTGTACTCCACCGTCCTCTCTTTGTTCCACTCTGAGTTCTGCAAATCGATGTCTATTCTTGACATACAGTGCATTTGGAAAGTATTCAGACCTCCTTGACTTTTTCCACATTTTGTTACATTACAGATTTATTCTAAAACGGATTAAATCGTCCCCCCCCCCCCATCAATCTACACACAATACCCCATAATGACAAAGCAAAAACACATTCAAAAATAAAATAATAATATGACATTTACATAAGTATTCAGACCCTTTACTCAGTACTTCGTTGAAGCAATTTTGGTAGCGATTACAGCTTTCTTCTTGGGTATGACACTACACGCTTGGCACACCTGTACTGTTGCTCCAGCAGGTATATTTCACTCTTTGGCCGCCTTTCCTTCCAGTTCTCTGCTGCCAATGACTGGAAAGAATTGCAAAAATCACTGAAGTTGAAGACTTATATCTCCCTCACTAACTTTAAGCGTCAGCTGTCAGAGCAGCTTACCGATCGCTGCAGCTGTACACAGCCAATCTGTAAATAGCCCATCCAACAAACTACGTGGGGAAGTGCATTTTACTAGCATTTAAGAGCAGTTGGAGGCTACGGAAGGAGTGTTGTATGGCGTTGAAGCTCGTTTGGAGATTTGTTAACACAGTGTCCAAAGAAGAGCCAGATGTATACAGAATGGTGTCGTCTGCGTAGAGGTGGATCAAAGAATCACCCGCAGCAAGAGCGACATCATTGATATATACAGAGAAGAGAGTCGGCCTGAGAATTTAACCCTGTGGCACCCCCATAGAGACTGCCAGAGGTCTGGACAACAGGCCCTCCGATTTGACACACTGAACTCTACCTGAGAAGTAGTTAGTGAACCAGGCGAGGCAGTCATTAGAGAAACCAAGGCTGTTGAGTCTGCCGATAAGAATGCGGTGATTGACAGAGTCGAAAGCCTTGGCCAGGTCGATGAAGACGGCTGCACAGTACTGTCTTTTATCGATGGCGGTTATGATATCGTTTAGGACCTTGAGCATGGCTGAGGTGCACCCATGACCAGCTCGGAAACCAGATTGCATAGCGGAGAAGGCACGGTGGGATTCTAAATGGTCGGTGATCTGTTCGTTCACTTGGCGTTCGAAGACTTTAGAAAGGCTGGGCAGGATGGATATTGGTCTGTAAAAGTTTGGGTCTAGAGTGTATACCCCTTTGAAGAGGGGGATGACCGCGGCCGCTTTCCAATTCCAATTCCCAATACTTGACTTGCTCTTAGGCTTGGACTTGAATCTTGACCCGTTTTTCTTGGGACTCGACTTGAGACTCGGACCTTGTGACTTGCTTGTGACTCAAATAATAGTGACTTGGTCCCACCTCTGTCAATAAGGGATAGTTTTCACCTGTATTCACCTGGTCAATCTATGTAATGGAAAGAGCAGGTGTTCCTAATGTTTAGTATACTCAGTGTATATCAGTGGAGACTCCTCAGAGGAGGAAGGGGAGGACCATCCTCAATGAATTTCATAATTTTTCTTTTAGATACAACTATACTAAATATAATCACGTCACCAAATAATTGATTAAAACACACTATTTTATAATGAAGGTCTACAGTAGCCTCAACAGCACTCTGTAGGGTAGCACCATGGTGTAGCCGGAGACCAGCTAGCTTCCGTCCTCCTCTGGGTACATTGATTTCAATAAAAAATCTAGGAGGCTCATGGTTCTTACCCCCTTCCATAGACTTACACAGTAATTATGACAACTTCCAGAGGACATCCTTCAACCTATCAGAGCTCTTGCAGACATGTTGTCCACCCAATCAAAGGATCAGATAATTATTCTAGTACTGAAAGCATAAGCTACAGATAGCTAGCACTGCAGTGCATACAATGCGGTGAGTAGTTGACTCAAAGAGAGAAAGACAATAGTTGAACAGTTTTGAACAAATGTATTTATTCAAAAATGAAGGAGAAGCGAGGTAGAGAGTCATTTTCCCCCACTTTTAGTTTAACTTAACCTAGCAAATGCAGCTAGCTAGTTTTGCCTACTGAAACACCCTGCTCAAACAGAGGGATGCTATGTTAGCTAGCTGGCTATGACTATCCAACACAACAGTGGAACTCTTCCAAGTCATGGTAAGCTTTTGGTTTTACAAATTTATTGCCACCGGGCAATAACGTTACTGCATGATTGTTGCGGGTTTACTAATGCGTTAGTTCTATTAGCTATGTTGACTATGACGTTACTTTAGCTACTATGGTGACAATGATGTAGGCTGTCTGTAGTGGTTTTGATATGGTTTGGCTTGGAAAGATTTTTTCACCTGGTCACATACAGCTGATGTGTTGTGCATTGAAGTCCACAAGCAAAGGGACAAGGTGAGAGGAGAGCGCATAGATGTGAGAAGGAATACAATGTGGCTGCTATGAAAGTGAACTGTTTACCCATGATCAGGGGTGTATTCATTCTGCATATTCTGTTGAAAAACATTTCTCAAACGGAACAAAACGGGAATAAACATACCTGAATTTGTCCATTAAAAACTCTTGTTTGCAACTGTTGGACTAATGATTTACACCCTATATCAGCTAGATGCTTAAATAAGTGTGCAAGGTGGTATTGCATGTGTCACTGTGTCACCTCAATTTTCTCTCGACCTGTGTGCACATACGTAATAAACTTTCATTCATAGGCTAGGTTGTAGCAAACTCATGATGGGAATAGGGAACATTTGAGTATCATGTAGTAGCCTAAACCTATCAATGTTACATTGAACTTGGTGAATGGAATATGAATGACAGTCATCCAATATGCTGTAATAGAAATAAGGCCATGCTCATGAAAAAAATCTAACACTAGAACCACCATTGGCCAACGGCCACTGACGTTTGATTATGTCCTGCTCCTTCCCTGACTTCCTAAATGTTTGTATTTTACACTGTTCATTTGTCAGAATTTTGACATCGCAAATAGAAAAGTATTTAGAGCCTTTTTACCTGTTTTATCCACACCTATTCTTAACCCGCCAAGACAATGTGCTGTAGGACGTTGATACCCAGCCAGGCGCAAATGCATCCCTCTCTCCTCACTGAATGGATGAATGGGCGATAATTGTGCACCTTACTTCACAATTGAATTTAAACTAGGCATAACTGAATATGGAGGTTGATTTAATTTAGAAAGACAAGTGTAATGACGAGCTACTATAAACAAAAACTAGTAAGATAAACTTAAAATTAAAATGTGCTATTCTGTCGTCAATGGGTGAATGGGTGCTAGAAACCAGATAGAAACTGATAATGGTGCATGTGACTTAAGTTAAGATTTGGTTAGCGCCGATGTCAAAACCAAATACTTGCTCAATGGCTTTCCATATCTGGGGAAAGATGAAACCAGGCCAGCAGGTGAGCGACTGGTTTTGAGACTCGTGGAGCCTTACATGGACAAAGGCAGAAATGTGACCATGGACAACTTCTTCACATCAATTTCCCTGGCAGACAAGTTCATTGCAAAGAAGACTAGCATTCTCGGAACAGTGAACAAACAAAGGCAGGAGCTGCACCCCTCTGCGCAAAACAACATACCAGACAAACAGTAGTGTTTATACAAATCTCCGCTGTTGAAAACTAAATGTTAGTCAAAAAGAAATGTGAGATAATGTCTAGATGCTTTTTATAGTGGAGAACAAGTTTGGGCTCCCGAGTGGCGCAGAGGTCTAAGGCACTGCATCTGTGCTAGAGGCGTCACTACAGACCCTGGTTCGATTCCAGGCTGTATCACAACCGGCCGTGATTCGGGAGTCCCATAGGGCGGTGCAGTTGGCCCACCGTCATCCGGGTTAGGGTTTGGCCGGGCTAGGCCATCATTGTAAATAAGAATTTGTTCTTAACTGACTTGCCTAGTTAAATAAAGGTAAAATAAAATAATAATTTCCCTGCCTGGGCTGATGAGACAATGGATTGCGCAGTCAGATGGAACAGAGTAAATAGGCATTTTAACGTGTTAGATTTAGCCGGTTGTAACATGTTGAATAGACACCGTCTGGACTGCGTTTTTATCTAAAACCTGGCCTAACTCTCTATATGGCTCTGGATAACACCAAATACAAATGATACACAAAGCAGACACTGCTTTTTAAGAAACCATTTATTGTTTTTACCACAGGTGAAATGTTTGAACACACAGGTAAATGAGAAAACATGTCCTATCCATAATTATACATCAGAGATGAGAAAGTCATTGAATATCCAGGTAATAAGAATGATCATTAAAACATAACACCCATTATCATTGTGATTTGGCCATTTATGTGGCCATATAAACCTTTGGCCCTCTACTGAAAATGGTGCTGGTCAACTACAGAGCACTGCAACCAGGCAGTGAAGGTGTCCAGACATACAGATCATTATGACAAACACATGGAAACAGTAGTACAATTAGACACAGCCCTACAGCTGCTGCTACAACAGCCATACAGTGATGCGGGTTTGACTTCCAATTTGTCAACATGACAGGATTTACTCAACAGTACAGAAAGTATCAAATCAACAGAGGTGTGTTTGTGTGAGTACAACCAAGTTTTCCTTGAGACTGTCAACTAGTGGAGCAATACTAGCTCAGCGAGAGGCTCATTCTGCAACAGGTAATCCAGAGAGCATCCCAGGTACCGAAGGCGCCGGTATAGTCCAGATATTACATTTTATGTGAATCTGTTCCCAAATCAGAGAGAGTTGGCATCATAGAAACAAGAAGGTCCGTGAAGGTACTGTACTGACAAGCCAGCAGATGCTGAATCCTCAACAAAATAGTCCAGTCCAACTAGAGCACTGGCGGCCTGATTGACTTGAATATTGAAGGGATTTACCCAATCTAAAGTCAGTGTCCAATCACAATGTGACCCAGGATACCAGGAACAGAGTCCCTGCCAATCAGAGGGTCTGTACGAGCACGGGGAAGAGCAGAGACAAGTGTTCGGCTCCTCTGATTGGTAGCTTGTGTGCGGTGTAGAAGTGGATGACCTCTGGGATGGTGTCGAATGGCAGGCTGTTCTGCCCAAGGACGTACTTCCCATCCTTACACTGGCTGAACTTCATGTGCATGAAGCCTTGGCAGCTCCTGAGAGAGAAGACAGCGTGGGCAGAGCACGGAAGAGTCATGGACCACATCATATCACATAATGACACAGTGGAGGGGACAGGGCTGAAATACAGCCTACTTATTTCTGGCATTTTGTGAGGTATTTCTCACCAAGATTTAACACCATATCATAATGTATGACTAGAAAGCAGAGGGGGAACGGGGGAGTGATATAGTATAAATGAGTGATGTAATGGCATGTGAGAGAAAAGACAAAAGAAAGACAAAGGAGATGAAGGGATGAGAGAGTGGGGGGTGATACAGTACTAGCAGTAGAGCAGAGCTGCACCTCCCCTTTAAGAGCAACCAGCCCATCATGATGGATGTCTAATTACAGAAGCAGAGCGAAAGACAAGGGCTCTAATTGAGGAGCTACATTTAGTCATTATTACAGTTAGCAAAATCAACATTAAAGACCAGGGAAATCTGTTGTTCTACACAACAACAACAAACAGAACCAGCATCGCAAAACTGATAGCTCTATTTTGTGTGTGTACTTTAGTGTAAACTATGAAAATAAAGAAAGTCGCACACTCCATGTATAAACTCCCAGCAATTTAATGGGTATTTACCAACGTTTCGGCATCACTGTGCCTTCCTCAGGGTGATGTCATGAATACTTGAACCAGGTTATTTAGTCAAACAGTGCAATTAGTGCAACCAATGACAACAGTGAGGGTGTGTCATAATGATTCAGTTAATTAAAATGAATTAGTGAAACTTAAAAAATAGTATATGGCATATTAAATATATTACGCTATTGTTATCATATAGAAACATAATGGAATATTGTACATCGTATTAGCATCAACAAACATTGTTTCATTCAATTTCACATAATGATTTCATATTTCATATTTGTTACATGTAATATTTTGGTTCAACCTTAATGTACTTTAGTGCACATCAACCATCAGGAATGAAAGGTATGTTTTTTATTAAATAACCACAGGTCACTGACAAGCTGTCAGAGTTAAATCTCTCTTGAAGAGACATGGTTTGTCTGATCTATATTCATATTGGTGTGATGCTGGGCTGTCAGTCTGTTTCGAAGCCGACTTACTCTCTGCACCAGGTATCATCAACTAGATTCAACAATGGGCCAATTTTTGGAGCGGATGGTCGGGTGGCCGGAACGTAATTACAAATAATTTGTAGACTGCAAATTGGCCACAAGAAACTCAAACATATTTATTTGACTAAAACACAATTTCAAACTTTGCTTAGATTTGTATACAATCACGTGTCTCTCTATTACGTGTGCAAAAACAAGGGAACAGATTCCAAACATTGCAGGAGTGGGGGGCACCAGTTGAGGAACCCTGTTCATCTCCCTTCAACTACCTCTGTCTCCCTCACAACCATTCAGAGAAAAGATCAAACCACTTCTTCTCGTAGACCCCTGGTACCTCCTATTGTGAGACGAGGGCCACATACTGTCGCTTTGTCGCTTCACACAATGCCACCCTGTGCGTTTCCACTGTTAACATCTCTGTGTGAGAGTGTGAGTGTGCGTGTCCACTCACTCACGTGCACCTGTGTGTGGCCCACCGAAGGTGATTCATATTCATTACTGATGTGAGAGCGGCTGATGTGAGAGCTGGAGTGTGCTCTCCCTGCCTGATTACCTCTCAGAGAGAGAAGAAGGACTGTGGGGAGGGACAGAGGAAGGGAGGGAGGACAGGGGGACAGCGATGGAGAAAAGGTTATGGATCAAGCTAGTAATTAGAGAGAAGAGATTTGTCCAGATACGCAGTATGCAGCTTGAAAGAGTATTGAGAGGAAAATCAGTGTGTCAATGATCTTCGGTGGGGGTGAAGGAGGAGAAGAGAGAGGAGTAGGGGAAGAGAGACAGACTGAGGCCTACATACAGTGAGATAAAAGATCAGTGGAGGTGGCAGCAAGTATGCTGAACACACACAGCAGAAAAACATTCAGATTCCTACAGTAGTTGATCTGAGGATGATTCAATAAATATTCTAACCTACTGTACTTGTTGCACCATGTGACTCATATCAATCTGTATTTAAATGCATTAGCAATGATTTGATGTTGCCGTTGAAATGTAAACGTCAATGGTGTGATTATGTTGAGCGTCATACCGTAGTGAGAGGGAGTAGTCATTGCGGCTGGTCTGGCTGTTCCTCACCAGGTAGCTACACTCCTTACACAGGGTCAGAAGAGACTCCGCCTCTGAACGTGATAGGGCCCCGTGGTACCACCTGACAAACATACCACAGGAACATTCGTTTTTTTCAATTGCTAACATGCATTGGTCAAAATTGAAGTCACATTGTCAAAACTCTTCCCACAGTCAGCAAAACAGAAGTGTATGTGGACCAAACTGTGAATCATTTTTCATTGCTTTCACACAAAATGCATCGAATGACCACATTCTCCGAAATCAATTAACTCTTTTCTCATTCATACTCCAGTTTCCAAAACTGTTAAAAACACATTCAAAACAGAATGATGGCAAATGTCGTGCATTTCTGCAGTAACCAGATTGAAACATACAGGAAATCTCAGCAGAATATTTTATAATTCCAAACACAGCTGAAAGTCTACCCAAGTGACCGGTTTTTAGTCTCATTACCTAATAGACAAAAGAGGACGGCTTCGGAATGATTTAGTTTGGAAACATGGATCAAGGTAGAAAGGTTGGTGGGGAAAGAAGAGTGGCAGGGAGAGGGAGAATGCGTGGAGGACAAAGGAGAGGAAGACCAAGAGCGGTGGTCTCTGATGAGATAAGGGCCACAATTATTGACCATGTTGTAAACCATGGTCTCTCTTTGAGAGAGGCCTGTTTAAGGGTGTAACCAAATCTGCAGCGTTCAACAGTTGCATCAATTGTACAAATTTTCCGTCAAAACAACAGGTGAGATGTGCATCCTTCAATAATAATTGAACTACATATTACAGTACAATACAGTACGTTCACATTTTGTACTGACATTTTGAAATATATTGATTGTTTTGTGTTTATCAGTAGGATCCAAAAGGTTGCCTCCCACAGGAGGGAGAGGCAGAATATTATCAGATGCACAGGAAATTGCCATTGTTGACATGGCAATTGGCAACAATGCAATAAAACTGCTGGAAATTCGGGACAGAGTGCTGGCAGACAATATCACTTTTGGGAATGTGAATACGCTCAGCACAATGACAGTTGCCAGAGTCCTAGAGAAACATAAAATAAGGATAAAGCAGTTTTACACTGTACCCTTTGAGAGAAACGGTGAACGTGTGAAAGAACTCTGGTATCAATATGTTCAGGTAAGATGTCTGTTCAATAACCAAACAGGGTACATACACAGCTATGCATTATGTAAAGTAGTGTAAAACTGTGGATTTACTGTATTTTAGAGAGTAATGGAGATGGAAGCCAGGCAAACTGCTTATACATTCATCTTTGTGGATGAAGCTGGATTCAACCTGAACACACCGCTGGGGAAGAAATGTGATTGGACAGAGAGCAACCGTGGATGTCCCAGGCCAGAGAGGAGCTAACATCACAATGTGTGCAGCACTGTCCAATTATGGTTTGCTGTTACACAAACCACTCATTGGCCCCTACAATACAGAGGCTAATTTATTTTCTTGATGATCAGTATAATCGACTTTTGCCAGCGGAGGAGAGAGGGGCAATGAACTCCCCTACTTCGTTGTTGTGTGGGATAATGTGGCATTCCACCACTCTGCTGCAGTCACAGACTGGTTTGCTGCAAATCCCAGGATGTCAGTACTATTCCTGCCTCCATACTCCCCCTTCCTAAACCCCATAGAGGAGTTTTTCTCTGCGTGGAGGTGGAAGGTTTATGACCACCATCCACATGACCAGATGTCCTTACTGGATGCCATGAATGTGGGGTGTGGAGACACTTCTCCTGAAGACTGCCAAGGTGTGGAGACACTTCTCCTGAAGACTGCCAGGGTGTGGAGACACTTCTCCTGAAGACTGCCAGGGTGTGGAAACACTTCTCCTGAAGACTGCCAGGGTTGGATTAGACATTGTAGAAGATAATTTCCAAGATGCATCACCAGAGAAGACATAAGATGTGATGTTGATGAGAACTTGTGGCCAAATGCAGGAGAAAGGGAGAACTAGAACCCTCACCGTACTGTACAGTATGAGTGATTATACTATACATGTTGATGAGAACTAGAACCCTCACAGTACTGTACAGTATGAGTGATTATACTATACATGTTGATGAGAACTAGAACCCTCACAGTACTGTACAGTATGAGTGATTATACTATACATGTTGATGAGAACTAGAACCCTCACAGTACTGTACAGTATGAGTGATTATACTATACATGTTGATGAGAACTAGAACCCTCACAGTACTGTACAGTATGAGTGTTTATACTATACATGTTGATGAGAACTAGAACCCTCACAGTACTGTACAGTGTGAGTGTTTATACTATACATGTTGATGAGAACTAGAACCCTCACAGTACTGTACAGTATGAGTGATTATACTATACATGTTCATGAGAACTAGAACCCTCACAGTACTGTACAGTGTGAGTGATTATACTATACATGTTGATGAGAACTAGAACCCTCACAGTACTGTACAGTATGAGTGATTATACTATACATGTTGATGAGAACTAGAACCCTCACAGTACTGTACAGTGTGAGTGATTATACTATACATGTTGATGAGAACTAGAACCCTCACAGTACTGTACAGTATGAGTGATTATACTATACATGTTGATGAGAACTAGAACCCTCACAGTACTGTACAGTATGAGTGTTTATACTATACATGTTGATGAGAACTAGAACCCTCACAGTACTGTACAGTATGAGTGATTATACTATACATGTTGATGAGAACTAGAACCCTCACAGTACTGTACAGTATGAGTGATTATACTATACATGTTGATGAGAACTAGAACCCTCACAGTACTGTACAGTGTGAGATTATACTATACATGTTGATGAGAACTAGAACCCTCACAGTACTGTACAGTATGAGTGATTATACTATACATGTTGATGAGAACTAGAACCCTCACCGTACTGTACAGTATGAGTGATTATACTATACATGTTGATGAGAACTAGAACCCTCACCGTACTGTACAGTATGAGTGATTATACTATACATGTTGATGAGAACTAGAACCCTCACAGTACTGTACAGTATGAGTGATTATACTATACATGTTGATGAGAACTAGAACCCTCACAGTACTGTACAGTATGAGTGATTATACTATACATGTTGATGAGAACTAGAACCCTCACAGTACTGTACAGTATGAGTGATTATACTATACATGTTGATGAGAACTAGAACCCTCACAGTACTGTACAGTATGAGTGATTATACTATACATGTTGATGAGAACTAGAACCCTCACAGTACTGTACAGTATGAGTGATTATACTATACATGTTGATGAGAACTAGAACCCTCACAGTACTGTACAGTATGAGTGATTATACTATACATGTTGATGAGAACTAGAACCCTCACAGTACTGTACAGTATGAGTGATTATACTATACATGTTGATGAGAACTAGAACCCTCACAGTACTGTACAGTATGAGTGATTATACTATACATGTTGATGAGAACTAGAACCCTCACAGTACTGTACAGTATGAGTGATTATACTATACATGTTGATGAGAACTAGAACCCTCACAGTACTGTACAGTATGAGTGATTATACTATACATGTTGATGAGAACTAGAACCCTCACAGTACTGTACAGTATGAGTGATTATACTATACATGTTGATGAGAACTAGAACCCTCACAGTACTGTATGAGTGATTATACTATACATGTTGATGAGAACTAGAACCCTCACAGTACTGTACAGTATGAGTGATTATACTATACATGTTGATGAGAACTAGAACCCTCACAGTACTGTACAGTATGAGTGATTATACTATACATGTTGATGAGAACTAGAACCCTCACAGTACTGTACAGTATGAGTGATTATACTATACATGTTGATGAGAACTAGAACCCTCACAGTACTGTACAGTATGAGTGATTATACTATACATGTTGATGAGAACTAGAACCCTCACAGTACTGTACAGTATGAGTGTTTATACTATACATGTTGATGAGAACTAGAACCCTCACAGTACTGTACAGTGTGAGTGATTATACTATACATGTTGATGAGAACTAGAACCCTCACAGTACTGTACAGTGTGAGTGATTATACTATACATGTTGATGAGAACTAGAACCCTCACAGTACTGTACAGTGTGAGTGATTATACTATACATGTTGATGAGAACTAGAACCCTCACAGTACTGTACAGCATGAGTGATTATACTATACATGTTGATGAGAACTAGAACCCTCACAGTACTGTACAGTGTGAGTGATTATACTATACATGTTGATGAGAACTAGAACCCTCACAGTACTGTACAGTATGAGTGATTATACTATACATGTTGATGAGAACTAGAACCCTCACAGTACTGTACAGTATGAGTGTTTATACTATACATGTTGATGAGAACTAGAACCCTCACAGTACTGTACAGTATGAGTGATTATACTATACATGTTGATGAGAACTAGAACCCTCACAGTACTGTACAGTATGAGTGATTATACTATACATGTTGATGAGAACTAGAACCCTCACAGTACTGTACAGTGTGAGATTATACTATACATGTTGATGAGAACTAGAACCCTCACAGTACTGTACAGTGTGAGATTATACTATACATGTTGATGAGAACTAGAACCCTCACCGTACTGTACAGTATGAGTGATTATACTATACATGTTGATGAGAACTAGAACCCTCACCGTACTGTACAGTATGAGTGATTATACTATACATGTTGATGAGAACTAGAACCCTCACAGTACTGTACAGTATGAGTGATTATACTATACATGTTGATGAGAACTAGAACCCTCACAGTACTGTACAGTATGAGTGATTATACTATACATGTTGATGAGAACTAGAACCCTCACAGTACTGTACAGTATGAGTGATTATACTATACATGTTGATGAGAACTAGAACCCTCACAGTACTGTACAGTATGAGTGATTATACTATACATGTTGATGAGAACTAGAACCCTCACAGTACTGTACAGTATGAGTGATTATACTATACATGTTGATGAGAACTAGAACCCTCACAGTACTGTACAGTATGAGTGATTATACTATACATGTTGATGAGAACTAGAACCCTCACAGTACTGTACAGTATGAGTGATTATACTATACATGTTGATGAGAACTAGAACCCTCACAGTACTGTACAGTATGAGTGATTATACTATACATGTTGATGAGAACTAGAACCCTCACAGTACTGTACAGTATGAGTGATTATACTATACATGTTGATGAGAACTAGAACCCTCACAGTACTGTACAGTATGAGTGATTATACTATACATGTTGATGAGAACTAGAACCCTCACAGTACTGTACAGTATGAGTGATTATACTATACATGTTGATGAGAACTAGAACCCTCACAGTACTGTACAGTATGAGTGATTATACTATACATGTTGATGAGAACTAGAACCCTCACAGTACTGTACAGTATGAGTGATTATACTATACATGTTGATGAGAACTAGAACCCTCACAGTACTGTACAGTATGAGTGATTATACTATACATGTTGATGAGAACTAGAACCCTCACAGTACTGTACAGTATGAGTGATTATACTATACATGTTGATGAGAACTAGAACCCTCACAGTACTGTACAGTATGAGTGATTATACTATACATGTTGATGAGAACTAGAACCCTCACAGTACTGTACAGTATGAGTGATTATACTATACATGTTGATGAGAACTAGAACCCTCACAGTACTGTACAGTATGAGTGATTATACTATACATGTTGATGAGAACTAGAACCCTCACAGTACTGTACAGTATGAGTGATTATACTATACATGTTGATGAGAACTAGAACCCTCACAGTACTGTACAGTATGAGTGATTATACTATACATGTTGATGAGAACTAGAACCCTCACCGTACTGTACAGTATGAGTGATTATACTATACATGTTGATGAGAACTAGAACCCTCACAGTACTGTACAGTATGAGTGATTATACTATACATGTTGATGAGAACTAGAACCCTCACCGTACTGTACAGTATGAGTGATTATACTATACATGTTGATGAGAACTAGAACCCTCACAGTACTGTACAGTATGAGTGATTATACTATACATGTTTTTTTGTTTGTAATTATTATTGCAGCCCTGGAATTTGTTTTTTGTTCCAACTTTTTATTTTTCACAAGTAAATTAATATATGCAAAGATATAGAAAAAAGAAAGTCTATTGAAGCAAATTGCTGCATTTCTGATTCATTCTTGTTACATACACTTTAATACAGTCAATAAAGTGAAAAAGGTGTTATTCTTATTCTATAATGAAATACTGATTTATGTGAAAAATCATTCAAACTTCAAAGAGAAAAGTTCCTCTTTTATGTAATGCTCCCTGTTAGAGTTTTTTAGGTCAGTGTGTTATGAGTGACAATGTTATGCTTTCTATGTGAGAATTGTTGCCAGTGTTCTGGTCAAACAAGCTTATTTTGAGACATGTATGAAGTGTTTATGGAGGTTTGAGTGAGTTTTGGAGGTGAGGTTAACTGTTTGGCCAAGATGCATGTTGGTAATGCAGACTGTGTGAAGAGTTTTGAAAAAGTGTCTTCAGTATTGACCGATGCTTGTTAGCAATTGAGAAAAACTGTAATGGAAAGGATGGAAGGAGACCAGCAGCTCAGTGCATTGTGAAATACTAATAGAAGTGAAGGGCAAATTACGGGATATTATTTTCATGATGCAGGCTACACAGATGTGTTAATAAAATGATGTGCAAATATTTTATTGTCACCATTGCTGGAATGCGTTTGCTGTGTCATCAAATGTGTTTTAACAATCTGTTCCTTCTCACTTTAAACAAGCATTATCTCCTTTTGTCACGGTTTACTAACTAAGGGCAGATGGCGCAGGGGGTCACTGACGCCAGACTCACTCAAACCCAGAGGTGAGTGGGGCTCTCTAGTGGATCCTGTAACAACCCTTAAGAGACCACCAGGACGAGTAATGGACTACCCACTCACACTGTGCTCACTTTATGCCTACGGCATTTTGTACACGTGATTGATTAGTAGACCTGTTCATTCATATACGGAGAAACACACTTTATTCTAATGATATACATGTATAAAACAAAACAACCATATTTTACATTCTACTGTCATGCGTTCAGTTTTACTGTATAGACAGAGCAATAAAACCCAAACCAGAGATAGCAAAGTACACAATAAATTGTCATTACAAAAGAAGAGTACAGTACGTACACTTGTTTCTCCAGGGGCAGGGTGGGGTCTACTCTCTCCCCCATCATGTTGTGGGGGTCAGAGCAGGGCATCCGGAACTTCATACCCCCTCCTGCCAGGGGACTGGACCTGGGAGGACGCAGGCGCTCCGTGGGGGACGAGGACCGGTCCCACTCGGCACCATCAAACTGTACTGTACAGAGACAGAGGGGGAGGATAAATATTAAAAGAGAGGGGGAGGAGCAAGAAAGAATGAGAATGAGTCAGGCCTGGTAAAAATAGAGATACGGTTGCTGGTGCAGAGGGCAAAGGGTTCGGCATGCCATAGGATAGAGGACAGACAGTGTTTCTACTGAAGGGGTCCACAAAGGAGAGGAGAGCTGGTAGCACAGGACTGGGTGCAACTTTATCATCATCCAGTGGCTGGCTGGGACTGGGAGATGCTCCAGGGTGACCTAATGCGACAAGGCATGAGAGGGCCACATAGCACAGGGAGCTTATGGGTAGTGGTGGGGAGCGAGCCCTGAGGGGCTGCAGTGCTGTGTAGAGGGAGAGAGAGAGCGCAATGTGTGGCGACTGGCAAAAGCTCATCATGACCCAAATGCTTTATGAGACCAATCGCTGTGTGTTACCACCAGCATCTACATTAGCCTACGTGTTGCCAAACCTAGTGGTAGGTTGTTAGGTCACTTGACCCAGTGATGTGTGTTAACATCATACAGAAAGCAGGCATGGCAGATGCAGAACACTGGGGGTTCAGGCTGGGGGGGTCATAGGGGGTCAGGGAGGGGGTTGGGGGAGGTCTTGTTGTCCTGGATGAGAGGTTGAGAGGTCACCTTGCTCTCTGAGGGGGGTTGGGAGCTCCTCCTCCAGCTGCTGCCCCACTGGAGGGGGCCAGGGAAGCTCAGCCAGCTCTGACATCTCTACAGGTAGCCAGGCAGAGAGGAAGAGAAAAATATATATGGAGAAGAGTGTGAAAGGACAAAAATATAGAGAATGTGAAAGTCTTGGTGAAAATAAGTGTTTTAAAAAATAAAAAAAGGAGTGAAGAGAACGGAGCATAGTAGATGTGGCATGTCCGGTTGACAATGAGGTGGACTGTGTGTCAGGGAGAGGGCACACAGTGAGGCAGGAGCTGACCAAATTAGCCCAATTACAAACCGTGGCAAGTAACCACGCAACACATTACTGCAGCATCAATCGCAGAAACACACACACAAGCGCACACAGAATCCTCCATGCCTGTGCTACACACCACACACACAGTGAAACAGGATTACAAAACAAATGAAGGGGAAAGGGGGCTGACATCTTAATGATCTGACAAAACCAAAGACCCCCTGGGTGTGTGACATCAAAGGGCAGCTGAACGGGACATTAGGAGATAGACCCCAGTGCTGCTGTACATACATCCCGCTCTCCCTCATCCCTCCCTCCGCTTAATTATTGAGCAGGCAGACACACTCCGCCACTTTCTCTGGCTCTCTGTGAATTATTGATGCATGGTGCAGTACAATGGCCCCATCTGGAGAGCCCCCCCCCCCCCCCAGCCCTGCAGAAGCCATGATTAAAGTGTGACCTCCGCCCGCTGCTGCCCCCACCCACCTCCCCCAACCATACTTCCTCTCCTTGCAGCCTCCCATCCCCACCTCTCTCTCGCTCCAAACAGAGAAAAGGACTGAGGGGAGAGTGTGGAGTAAAGAAACACAGGCTCAGAGCAAACAAAAATGAGGGAGGGTTAGAATGTAAGGAGGAGGGGAATGAACTCGGTGAAGAGAATCACACTTCAGAGTGTGCGGCCATTATTTTTTTATATATCATTTTTTAAGAGGACAGAGTTAAGCTTTGTGTGTCATGGTTAATGGGAAAATTCCAACAGAATTCCTGCCCTGTTTGGGGGGAGTTCCAGACAACATTCAACACAAAGGACATTCAGTGCAGTACAGTATAATACCACCACGTGCTTATGAACCAGTTGCACTAGTATGAGAGCATGTGTGCATTCTGTTCATATGTTGTGATTCCAAAGTTGCTGCGATATGTAACACACAAGTGCCAAGTATAAATGTTTGAATTTCTGGGGAGGCTGTTTGGTCCATCTGTGTTCCAGTGTGACCTGTCTGCAGTGTAACATCAAATCTGAATGAATCATTTGTAACTCCCTCATGACATCACTTTTACCTCCTCCTGAGGATGTCAGCACTCATCACCGTGACAAAGGGCAGGACGTGACCATCTGCTGGCCTGCACACGCATATACATACATACATACATACATACATACATACATACATACATACATACATACATACATACATTACAGAGAGAGAGGTCACTCAAACAGAAGGCACATCTGGGCACCATTTACTACTAATGGGAACCGGTGGCTCTGTCACACAGGCCGGGGAGCCCATTTGCTCAAAGGTCTTTCTTGTGATATAAGACATTGTGACAACATAATGTTCTGAGAGAGGACTAGCAGGCAGATTGAGATTTCAGGACAATAGAATATTCAGGATTAAAGAACAAAAACCTGAACAGACCACTAAGCATACACAAAAGAGGCTGCATTTAGACACACTAATTAGTCTTTTGACCAATCAGATCGTCTCAGAAAAAGATCTGATGTGATTGGTCAAAAAGTATCAGAATTGGGCTGCCTGCGTGAATGCAGCCAGAAAACCTCACACTGAAGCGGGCCCATTGGTGTGGTTGGCAACAGGTGAAAGCAACTCACTAATTAATGGCTTGGCTGAATCACAATCATAGTAATCATTCCACATGCAAACAATTTGAGTGGATTGAACCATGGAAAAGGCATTTTAGTATCTTAACAAAACATATTTTCAATCCATTTTACTCTTTCAGTCTGGAAGAAAATGCCACAACAAGCTAAAAAAGCTGAGTAAATATAAAAAGCCTTTTTATTTAGCATAATCATAAATAAATATCCTGGAATCAAGCGACAGGAGCATTGGATAAATCCTGCTGTATCTCTTCATTAAACACAATTATAAAGACATCAGCTGTGTAACATGCCCAGCTCCCCATGTTCTCTGTGCCCACAAAGGCCTTCTGCTGGGCACAACTGCTCTCTACTAATGACAGACAATTAACACCCTACATGAGTGTGAAACACGCATAGATTCACAAGCCATGAATTCACACTGAGGCATATACAAGATGAATATGCATGGCATTTGGAATTCATGGACAGAACTGCAAAAATATGTGCTGCTTTGTGTGTCATGTTGTATTTCAAGTCAACCTAAGGACGTTCTAGTCCTCCTTTTCCTCTTTCTCCGCTCTCTCCATTTTTCTAGGGATTGTATATTCTGGTGCCTTCCTGCACACCACTCTCTCCCCCACTCATTCTCCCCTCTAAGTGGGGCATTATCTCCCCATTCACTGATTCTCTCCTCCCCTCTTTCCATCTCGCTCTGCCTCCCATCCAGCTCACTTGAGGGAGCGAGCCGGGATCACAGAGGACGTGTCTTTTCATTAACGTCAGTAACGCTTCACATCGAGCGAGGGAGTGAAGGAGGGAAAGAGAGAGCCAGGGATGGATGGGAGAGCATCTTCACGACACATCCTGTAAATTGATGGAGAAGCCAGTCGGGACCTCCAGGGCCTGCTTAGAGTGAGCTAACAGACCAGGGACACACTGGCCACAGTGATGGAAATCTCATTCTTGCAGCTTCACACACAGTCAAGGAAACACACACGTGTCTTTGTAGACTTTCCAGTATAAACCAATCTAATATTCCATATCTGCAAAAGATAGTGTGAAGATGGTGCAAAGGTAGACTCAGCGATATGACGTAGATGCAGAAAGTAAACAACATAGTGGATCAATTTCCGCAACAACTAAGAGCGTTAAAGCATGAGGCTCAACTTCTCTGCTGTTTTGGTGCCTTGGCTACTACGCACTAACAGCGTGAAGTAAACCCGTGCACATGCGCAGATACTGTGTGTGACTGAAGTCTTGCATCTCACTCATCTCAATATCTCCGGTGCTGCTCATGGCAACGTAATTTCGCTGAGTCTAGCTTTAAGGCCTAAACTTGTGGAGGGAGACCACATAGAGATCAGATACGAACAGCACATAAATCAAACACAGTGAACCTAACACCACTCATTTACTCATTAGACAGGGCATTTTGTGTGGAGTAATGAGTCTGTCCATTTCATTAGCTCACTAATTGGTGTTGCATGGCTGCAGGGCTATCTATCCCTCCCTCACTGTTGAATGTTCGATGACTCCCAGAAATTAATGATGGCTGGATGAGGGGGTAGCTAGGTGCTTGTGACAGCTTTGCGGTATACTAATTAAAACTTACTGGACTGTCAGCCGCAGGCTCTCTCACTACTGGTGTAACGCAATTGACTACCAACTCACACCCTAACACTAATCTCAACCGCCTGAGCTGGACTGGACTCCACAGTGAATACTGTAAGTCCCACTGGCAAGAGGATATGCACAACATTTAACTTCCTGATTACCATAATTGTGCAACTATGCAAAAAGCCCTCTTTAAATATTTATTTAATTATGACAGGTGACTGGTGATAATCAGGCCTACTGACAGTAGTGTGTGTGATTTGTGTGTGGGGAGGGGGGCGGAGTGAGTGCTGAGGCACTGTTGGCAGATCCCGTCCCCCTACACCCCCTGCGATATCAGGCTGCCTGTGTGTGTCACCTCAGTAGGGAGAGAGGACAGCAGGGACAGCCCTGTAAATGAGAGGTTGTCAGCAGGTGACTGATTGCACCCTGTCACAATGCCCCCCCCCCCCCCCCCCCCCCCCCCTGCAAGGGTTCCACAAACATCCACTGAGCTCACATCAAATCTGCCATAACCACCTTGGTACCCCCCCTTAGTGCTACCATACCAACCTGACCTAGCAACGCCTGCGATCTGACTGGGAATATGGATTAAATGTGAGAATGGAAACACAGTAGTGCTTCTGTTTTTCACCTCAATCTGTTCACGCAGGCCAGGCGACACGCCCGACTGTAGGTAGAAAAACAGGTGCCAGAAAATCAGGAGTGGAGGTTTTTACCCCCATCTGCTACCTTTTCCTAATTGGTGTTGTAATAGATCCAGTCCAAGAGTGCACATTTGGCAGAGTTCTGGGTTCTAGCCCGTAAAATCTTCTGAAAGGGTCACTCACCCGACCAACGTAATCCTCTCCGTCAACGCTAGAATTACGGTGTTTCTTTGCCTGGGAGCTAATGTGATTTGAACATGTTCTCTCTCTCTCTCTCTCTCTGTGTGTGTCTGTGTGTGTGTCTGTGCATCTGTGTGTGTGGTGGGCTGCTGTAGCAGTTCTGCTGACCACCGGCTTATTAGCACTGGATCAGTCATGCAAACGTGAGCATGAAATTAACTGAGAAGAGAGGGGGAGGAGAAGGAGAGCATGAAAGAGAGGGGAGTGAAAGCGAGCGTGTTGATTTAGTCCTCTGTCACCTTGACCTCCGGACTCTGAGATGCAGCTCATTTAAGTATGCTCTGCCGTATCGTACACTGATCTACTGCCCACCGCCATCTGTCACTCTCATACACACCAGATAGAGACTTCACAACATAAAAACACTTTGTACCTTGTATTGTTAAGATGTAGGTCTCTCTGACACAGATAGACAACTCATTGTGTGCCGGGGATAGTATAGTGGTAGTGGAAAAGGGGGATACCTAGTCAGTTGTACAACTGAAATGTGTCATCTGCATTTAACCCAAACCCTCTGAATCAGAGTGGTGCAGGGGGGGGGGGGCTGCCATAATCGACATCCACGTTTTCGACGCCCGGGGAACAGTAGGTTAACTGCCTTGCTCAGAACGACAGATTTTTACCTTGTCAGCTCAGGGATTCGATCCAGCATCCATTCGGTTACTGGCCCAACGCTCTAACCACTAGGCTACCTGCCACCCCATTGGAGGGCAGCAGTTTGATCCCCCGTTCCGCCACTCACTTTCTTAGCTTTATCCCTCTCATCCGTCTCCCCCTCTACATGTCTAACCTGTATCTGGCAATAAAACTTGAAAATACCCCAAAATATATTTTCTAAAATAAAATAAAAAAGCCTCGTCTTCAATAGGCAAGTAGTCATGAGTGTAATCATTCAACATGTGTGTGCAATGGAGTGAGAGTGGTCATTCATTCAAGCGGGGGCATTGTGGCTGGAGTGAGAGTGGTCATTCATTCAAGGGGGGGCATTGTGGCTGGAGTGAGAGTGGTCATTTAACGTGTGTAGTAGGGTGAGACAAAAAGTGAAATACTGGTAATTGAGTGTAAAAGTGTGGTTGTGAGTGTAATAGAAAAAGTGTGAGATTGGTAGTCATGTTGCTGAGGAGGAGACTGAAGTCAGTCTGTACCTGCGAAGGCTTTAGAGATGTTGTCTTTCTTCCACTCCCAGGGCTGATCGTATTCATCTGCTGGCCGCTCATCATCCTGCGGCAGCCGGCTCTCCCTGCCCTCCTCCAGGAGGTCTCCGTAACCCAGCCCCACTCCCAACGGCCGCCCCCGTTCATCCTCATAGGGGGTGTCGTAGAGCTGCACCTCGCCCCGCGCAAGGCCTGCCCCGGGGCCACGCTGCAACTCTGGTAGAGAGAACACAAACATTTGCCTTATTTAAAATGAAAAGAGCGTGCAACTATTTGTATTTGTATTATTTTTGTGCAGCCCGCTGGAGGCTTAACTAAGCCCTGGGCTAGACCCGCAGCTGTGGTGCAGAATAAACAGCAGTCCCTTCTCTTCACAGTCACAGTAGCAATCGAGTTACTGCATCTCATAACAGCCACTCTCATTAGCATTTTCATCAGATTTCTCAGCATGTAGCATGTTCTATAAAAATCAACCTTCAGAGAGTTACGTGTGACCTTGAGCTACGTAGTCATAGATTATTGAAATAACAAAACATCTGAAGACAGACTTCTGAAACAACAGGCGTATCGATGAGCCTCAGCAATCAGTGGCTGTCTCATTGATGTGGGCTGAGAAGCTCAACACTGGCATATCACATATTGGGTGTGAGGATAGTGGAAGGATCTTTTGTCTCCACCACCAGCCGGGCTATGGAGGTGCAGTTATGTAAGAGGGAAAGAGTGCTGGAGCTAAATGGGAGGGTTGGTTGGTGAAACACAGAACGGGCTAACTTTAACCTTCAGAAGACACACTGCCATTGGGCACCCCTGTTGTCTCCATGGCGACAGAGGAGGCCCTGGGGACAGACCCTGAGGTGGGAGGAGGAGGTGAGGAAAGGAGGGCTGGGTTGGCTTGATGTTAAGTCACTGTGACAGAGGCAGGCTCAGTGTCGTGGCATACTGCTGTACCTGTGCAGGGAGCCTGGAGTGTCAGGGCGCCGAGAGGAGATGGAGGAGATTAGGGGAGGGAGATAAAAACAGGCAGGGTTGGAAATGAGAAATGGATGGGAACATGATGGTGGGGGGATGAGGAATCTATTACGGTATGCAGATGGATGGCAGACCAGTGGGTGATAGAGAATAGAAACTGAGTTCTACTAAACTTTAAAAAATGTGACAGAACCAAATCAAAGATACATTGGGATGACATCTGCCAATATTTGCATAATTTAACCCTTTACACTCGTGGAAATTAGCCTATACGGAGAGGGCTAAATTTAAACATTTCTTTACAGAAGAAGTATGAAAAGGATATACATGGCCATAGTAGCAACTGTTCACCTGAATCCAAAAATATCAATGTTGATTTTGTGCATTTTAGATTTACTGTACTTTTGACACATTTGTTTATTACAAAATGTGAAGATACTCTGGACACTTAACATTTCCCTCATTCAGACAACAAAAAAACGTGCAAAAGTTGCCCAATTAGCATGAGGGATGGAGCAACTTCTTGTTACCTGTTCAGCGATGTGAAGCGCAGTGCCAGAGCTCTGAATTCATGTTACTGTACAGCCACTATGTTCCAATTTAGGCATTCATCAATGTCCAAATCTGCCATTTTCAATCCGTTTAAGGGTACGAGTGTTACGGCTATGGTCAGTAATAATCCGTCTCTGGGATTATAATAGCGATTCTATTTGAGAATCCGAGAGATATTCAGTCTCAGACACCTGGTTCCCTGTTCCACCATGTTTTTTAATGAGCGGGCACAGACACACCACACCGACTCAGTCCTTGGTTGACTGGCTCAGACTCCATTGTGTATCAAACAAACTGAAAGACTAGATGCCCTTTCGTCCTAACCTTGTGACTATGAACTACTTATGACCTGAATGAAGCCAGCAAAGACAACATTCAAACACATACTCACTAACTCTGATGGACTAAAAAGCTACCCAGACTCCCCCGAGGGCAGCAAGGGGAGAAACCACCACTCTGATTGGAGAGACGCTTCACTACACCAGCCTGACAGACAGTGGTCGGGGAATAAGAGATGTTACTACAGAAAAGCCAAATGAGAAACGATAGATCTGAAGGATGGAAGAATAGCGAGAGGGAAAGGGCGCAGTTGGATAGAGACATTCGTAAGGGGTGGTGAAAGGCTGTGTGAGAGCTGAGTGAGTCAGACTGGAAGAACTGTCTGAGATGGGGAAAACTGTTTCGGCTGGAAGGGGATGTAGCCTAGTCAGCAGATCTGTTTGTACTCTAGGCTCTAGCCAATTTTTTTTTATCTAAGGCATGACAACCAAAGTCAGAGGAGTTGGCTAAAGCACAAACAGATCTGGCAATGAGCTAGGGATGTACAATAGGAATGTAATTTACCGAATATATACTTTTTAATTATGTGTGACCTACCTGTCATCAGCCTACCTGTCGTGTGGTCTGTAGTATGTATAACAATGTTCTAAAAATTACGTAAATATATCCAAAACCCTGAGACTCACCTGTGATGACACGTTGGGCCTCGTAAGGCTCCATGTAGCCGTTGTTCTCACAGGGAACGTGTCCCAGATCAGGCTCTGGCCAGGGGTTTGGATGAGCATCAAAAGGATCAGAGTAATCTGTGTCCCCTACTGCTGGGGCTGATGGAACTACCTGGGATACAGATACACACACATAACGACACGGTGCACTACACCATTCATACACATAGCAGTCTCAACTACAGACCACTGACACCAGAATTCAAAAATATTTTCATTGTCCAAAAATAGACTTCCAATTTTTCTACGTTTCCAATTTTTCTATGAGATTAATTAGTTGATATCTGAATTGTTAGTTTGTGTGACAGAGATAGAGAATACAGAGGGGGTTTATTTGAGGAGAGCATTTGTTCCTCCATAGGCTATTTTAGGCCCTTTTTAGACCTATACATGCCTCCTGTAAGACCCTATGATCTGTGTTCCTCCCATTGAAGCTTCTATCTGACATTGACCCCCCCTCCATTTGTTTTGTACACTGCTGCTACTCACTGTTTATTATCTATGCATAGTCACTTCCCCCCTACCTACATGTATGACCTCTAACCTGTACCCCCGCACACCGACTCGGTACTGGTACCCCATGTATATAGCCTCGTTATTGTTATGTTATTGTGTTACTTTAGTTTATTTAGTAAATATTTTCTTAACCCTTCTTGAACTGCACTGTTGGTTAAGGGCTTGTAAGTAAGCATTTCACGGTAAGGTCTACACTTGTTGTAGTCGGAGCATGTGACAAATAAAGTTTGATTTGATTACAACAAAACAATTCAGGCTGTCCTGGTGTGGAATAGCCCATACATGCTGCACACAGGAAGGAATACTAGTCAGCTGGCACACTGACAATTACAAAGGCAGCCATATGGTCACACACAATCAGACAACCAAGTCACTCAACAAACCCCTGTTAGACACACAGACACAAATTATACACGTTCCCTTGTTGATTCAGTAACAGGTTATCGAACGACCAGGAATGAATCTGAAATGTTAATGGGTATAGATGTTCTCACACACCAGAATTCTACACTGAGACATTAATGAGGGCAGCCAGAGCACGCATGCAGAGAGTCTGTATCGACTCTACTTTCCCTCAGACCTTCAATGTACTTTTAGGAGCTGTGCACTTGTGGCTTTTCAAATGATAAATCATTATCTTAGTCATGATGTGTGAGCTGATTTGTTAACTGAATTCATGTGCATTCGCTGCCTTTCTACATAGGCAAACTCTCACTCTCCCTCTCTCTTTCTATCTCTCTATGAAATCCTGAGCATCCCTGACCCTTGCAGCTGTGCCTGTGTGTTCTCCTGCCAACACATACTGTACTCATCCAGGGTGGGACTGTGGGCCTGATGGCAACACAAGTGTGGCAGCATACTGTCCAATAGCCAAGCGCCTGCATGGCTTCCTTCACCATGTGTTCACATGGGGGTCTCTCTCTCAGCTTGCTAAACCAAACGCCATTTATTATTTATGGCTGGACATAAACTCAGGGGACTGTGACGCCCCACTCAATGAGCCATCCAGCCCATCAATAACACTTCCTTCCATTTGCCATCTAGGCCAGCCATGTTTTGGGCCACTTCAAACATGGCGTGATGTATTGAAACATTGAATACTTCTGACTCACATTACCAGTCACTTGCTTCTGGGTTTAATCAATAAGCGGAGAGGTCTTTGTAATGGTAATGAATGTTAATGTAGAACAGGAAAAATTACTTACAGGCTCTTGTTCCTCTAAGGAGACGGCACTCAGTAAGATCTTAGTTCGCCCCAGCTCCTGTGAGTCCACCTTGATGAGGCGGTGTTTGGGAGATACAACCTTCATATCCAGGCTGGCGGACTTCAGAGGAGAACCAAAGGCAGCAAGGGAAGAGTCTGATGACCCAGAGTCGTTTCTGTCCCGGTTCTCAGAGTTCTCGTACGGGTCCTCAAAGTCTAGATTCTTCTGAGCCCGATAGGCTTTCAGAATCTCACTCTCTGTGTAGTCTGGTTTGGGTGGCTGAGGAGGCATCCTCCTGCTCCCAAAACTCAGATAGTCTTTGAGCCACTTTGCCATTTGACCTCTGCTCCCTCAGACACTTGATGGGTTTAAAGGCAGGTTGCTGTTGAGGAAAAATATGATGATTCAGGTTCAACTACTTACATGCCCTTGGGTGAACTGATTCTAGACCTCAGACTAATTAGACAACAGACAGTGGATTGGATTGACATTGTCTGTCCTGAAGATATGTAAAAAACTTTAACATCACTTCTTCCATTTATAATGCAGGCTAACTACTAGGATAGCCTTAAATCCTATGATAATCCTATCTGTGCACACGTGGACACTTATCCACTGGTCCAGGGGCCACTGTGCAATAGCGTAAAAAAACAAAGAAAAAAAAACAAACCCTATTTCTGACGACAGCTGGACTTTATTTACTATAAATGTCAGCTCAGAGAAACAATAAATCTGGACTTTGCCCGAGAAGAGCAATTACATTTAAAGCCCAGGTAATAAAGTCTGATTTAATTCACTGATACTGAATCCACTAGGGACAACTGTCAGTAATATATCATAAAAATAAAACAGTTTTTTCCTGACCTGTGTCGAAACCTGCTTCAAAACAGCAGGCAATCATCGCCAAATGAAATAACTAATGTTACATCACAATTATATTTTACAACAAAATACGACTGTATTAGCCTACTGCATTACCACTATCATGAAATCAATAATACAGGTAACGCCTTAACACACATTGAAGGCAATTATACCTAATCAAAGTTTATTATAGGCTAAAAACATCTAGGTCCAAAACCTTCCACTGTAATCATAGTTCCCTTTCGATCTAGTCCTCTGTGATCTGTGCATTACTTGGCCATCAACAATGATAAAATTAAAACAAACTACAACTTATACACTGCAATCTATAATTTTACTTCCAGGTAAATTCTGCAGCTTTTAAAACAAGCTTTTCACAAAATTCCTGCTTTTCTACTGCCAGTGCATTGCGCTGAGACACAAACCTTCGGTCCTTGGCTTCTTCTACCACTCAGTATTCGAGCGCTTTATTCCACGCTTCTTCATTTTGATCGTAATAAAGGCAAACGTGGAAGGTCTTCCTATTTTGATAGCTTTTGTCCGTTACTGTAAATAGAGAAAGTAAAACAACTACAATCAGCGAGGGTGGAGAAGCACAGTTGAGTTCCGATAGAAGGAAACGACTGATCGCAAATGGGGGAGTAAGAGCAAAGCCTACGAGAGAAACCACGCGATTAAAGGGGAGGGTGTCAACCCACGAGTCCCAACGGATTATCCCTTTAAAAATCAGCCGATTTTTCATTGAAACATTCAGCACAGACCACTAATCCCATATCGTCTGAGTAATTGCTTAAATAGAAAAAAAACATAAAAATACACTTTTCTATGTAGTAGTAGCCCTACAAATTAAAGAAGAAAAAAAAAACTAATTATAACATTATTTTTTTGAAAAATATATATTTTTCACAAAAGTAGTGTACTGGGCCTTTACTAGTATTAGCAGACCGATTATAGACTTCTGTAGCATGGGCAAAAAAATGTTTCAGTGTCTCTTTGTAAGAGTTGTTGCCCTGTCCCTTTCTCTGAGATTGTCATTCTAATGGATGCCAGAAAGAACAAAACCCTGTCATCGAACATTTACATCAAAAGGTGCAACGTTTTGGGTAAAGACACAAAACATCCATATCAAAGGAAATATTTATCTTGATCAAATAACATGGAAAACAGCCACTTTTGTGCAGTATTAATATACCATCCTTACAAACAACTTAATGTAAAAAATATTGTACATAGGCTGGTCATTGAGTACATAGAGACATCAAGTGGTTTGTGATGGTATGATGTGGCTCAGTTGGTAGTGCATGGCACTTGCAATGCTAGGGTTGTGGGTTCAATTCCCACAGGGTACTAGTATGAATATGTATGCTTGGGATAAGAGTGTCTACTTAAAAGGAATTAATAGACCATTTCAGTTTTCACATAGAAAAAAAGTATTTCAAGAAACTGGAAAACATATCTCAAGCAACTATTTTTATTTTCCACAAGAATTATCCGATTAACTGTTTTGTACAGACAATTATCAGACTCAAGTTACAAATGCTGGTAAAAACTCAAGTACATTTAGTTAACATTTTTGACAAAAGTAGTGCCCTGGGCCTTTACTAGTCCTATATTAGGGACCAGTTATATACCCAAACGACTTCCTGCGGCTATGATTATCAGACACTTGACCAGATGAAGGAAATGCTTGTTCTGGTTGAATAACAATTGAAAACTCATCAAAAGAGACTAAAAGCTTTGCATAATTGCAAAGTTTCCTATTTTTTCCTCTCAGATGTTCCTCATTCCAACACTCTTTTGCTGATTAGTATGGCTTAATAACAAGTTAGGCTATGCCACTCAAAATTATGTAAATGAGGTGGGACAATTTGTAAAAGAGGAAGAAGGATTTCCTCTGCACAATAATTAACACCTACACCCACAAACTGTCATCCTCAGCAAAGTCGGACACACACATATTGAGCAAGCAAATGGAGGATTGAGGTGCCTGCCAACCATACTCGCCAAGAAATGCCCACCTATGTAAAAGCATGGTGATGCAACATCTGCAAAGAAAACCACATAATAGGTCTACACACTAAGAGAAAACACAATTTATGTTAAAATGGATTTCACATTTGTCATCTAGTCAGAGTGTGCTTCATACTTCCACAAATGTCCATTTATCCTGAGCACAGGGTTGTTAAGGAGCAAATTGGATTTCAGCAATTAGGTGGGTGATCCAGTACTGTCTGGGCCAGTTAAGACACCATTAATGCCTCTTTACGACAGCCATGATCTCACTCCCTCCACGGGAGAAAGAGAGGATGAGGTCATAGCTGAGCAGCAGCCCTCACCACCATCGCTACAATTCCCCCTCTCCTCCCCTGCAATACTCCCCAAATGACTTCTTCCAGACTGGTATGCCAGGAAGGAGGGACAGTGGGGAACAAAAGAGTGAATTAGTGCAAGAAACAGAAGGAAAGGCAGAACCCCCTGCAGAGAGAGGAGGACAAAAAAAGACCACATTTATTGATACAATGTTGTGTTTGCATGAACAATCTTCCATTTTTTTCCACCAAAGACTGAAATAAAATCCAGTTTAATGAAAATCGATGTGCGTGGACAGACTTCTACACAATCATCAATGAAGACCAGTGACAAAATAGCAAATACTAATGCTTGGCATTTATCGCCCCCTTTTGGTGATTTGAACATTCTGCATAAAGACGTCACTATGTATCCATCATTCTCATAATGACACCTGTTAGATCATTTCTCTGATTAAGTTGTATGATGTGATACGTGTAGGAGAAGCTGACCTGACTGTTTGGCTGGTGTGGTTTTGTCTGTGCTGTTGCTGGGGTTGCGTCTCTCCCTACAGTGCTCTGCTCTCCACCATCCACATAGCCACAGCCATCCTTCTGTGAAGAACCGATTTCAGGTATAATTAAGTTAGCTTTGGAGGGTTACACACTGAACGTCCAGTAGTTTCAATTAGATAGATATATATTTTAGTTCCAATATTTTTGTTCCCTGTAAATTAGTGTAGGTCTATTTATAGTGTTATAATTGCCTGAAATTGGCACAAACTTGGCAGCAAAAATGTGGGGGGCAGGGAAACATGAATACAAGCCAAATCTCGTTTAAACTGCTCCGGACTTTTCTAACTTTATTAGGTTACACTGTGCAATACCTACATGTTTCGAGCAGCCCACCATAGTCCCTGTGCCCAAGAGCGCCAAAGAGGGGTTGGGTTAAATGATGAAGACGCATTTCAGCTGAAGGCATTCAGTTGTACAACTGACTAGGTATCCTCCTTTCCCCCTTTTATCTAACCTTTATTTAACTAGGCAAGTCAGTTAAGAACAAATTCTTATTTACAATGACGGCCTAACAAAAGGTAAAAGGCCTCCTGCGGGGACGGGGGCTGGAATTAAAAATGTAAATAAATAAAATTATAAGACAAAACACACATCAGGACAAGAGAGACAACACAACACTACATAAAGAGAGACCTAAGACAATAACATAGCATGGCAGCAACACATGACAACACAGCATGGTAGCAACACAACATGACAACAACATGGTAGCAACACAACATGACAACAATATGGTAGCAACACAACATGGCAGCAGCACAACATGGTAGCAGCACAAAACAGGGTACAAACATTATTGGGCACAGACAACAGCACAAAGGGAAAGAAGGTAGAGACAACAATACTTCCTGCAAAGCAGTCACAACTGTCAGTAAGTGTCCATGATTGAGTCTTTGAATTAAGCGTGATAGTTTGATAAAACTGTCCAGTTTGAATGTTTGTTGCAGCTCGTTCAAGTCGCCCCGTAGAACTCACATCTGTAGCTATGAAATGCTTTGAAAGGCTAGTCATGGCTGACATCAACACCATCATCCCAGACACCCTGCACCCACTACAATTCGCATACCGCCCCAACAGATCCACAGATGACACAATCTCTATTGCACTCCACTTTTGCACCTGGACAAAACAACTGCTTGGACGCGCACAACTCCAACACCATCATTAAGTTTGCAAGCGACACAACGGTTTTAGGCCTGATCACCGACGATGACAAGACAGCCTATGGGGAGGAGGTCAGAGACCTGGCAGTGTAGTGCCAGAACAACAACCTCTCCGTCAATGTCAACAAGGCAAAGGAGCTGATCGTGGACTATAGGAAACGGATAGCCGAGCACGACCCCATCCACATCGACAGGGCTGTAGTGGAACAGGTTGAGAGCTTCAAGTTCCTCAGTGTCCACATCACTAAGGAATTATCATGGTCCACACACACCCACACAGTTGTGAAGAGGGCACGACAACGTCTCTTCCCCCTCAGGAGGCTGAAAAGATTTGGCATGGGATCTCAGATCCTCAAAAAGTTATATAGCTGCCCCATTGAGAGCATCTTGACTGGTTGCATCACCGCTTGGTATGGCAACTGCTTGGCATGCGACCGCAAGGCGCTACAGAGGGTCGTGCGTACAGCACAGTACATCACTGGGGCAGAACTCCCTGCCATCCAGGACCTCTGTACCAGGACTTGTCAGAGGAATGCCCTAAAGTTATAAACTATTGTCTCTGCTACCGCACGGCACGGCAAGTCCAGAATCAACAGGACCCTGAACTGCTTCTACCCCTAAGCCATAAGACTGCTAAATAGCTACTGGGACTATCTGCGTTGACCTTTTTTTCACTAACTCTTTTAACTCATAACATACGCTGCTGTTACTGTTTATTATATATCCTATTGCCTAGTTACCCAACTTATTGTGGGAAGCTTGTGGAAAGCTACCTGAAACGTTTGACCCTAGTTAAACAATTTAAAGGCAATGCTACCAAATACTAATTGAGTGTATGTAAACTTCTCACCCACTGGGAATGTGATGGAAGAAATAAAAGCTGAAATAAATAATTCTCTACTATTATTCTGACATTTCACATTCTTAAAATAAAGTGGTGATCCTACCTGACCTAAGACAAGGAATATTTACTAGGATTAAATGTCAGGAATTGTGAAACTGAGTTTAAATGTATTTGGCTAAGGTGTATTGTGTGTAAACTTCTGACTTCAACTGTATCTACCGCAATTACCTCGTACCCCTGCACATCGAAATGATACTATTACCCTGTGTATATAGCCATAAATAAAGACTACAAAGCTAATTTGCGTTGCTCATTGTGTATTTATTCCTCCTGTTATTATATTTCTATGTTTCTATTATTTATCTTAATTTCTCTCTGCATTGTTGGGAAGTACCCATATGTCAGCATTTCACTGTTAGTCTACAACTGTTGTTTACAAACCATTCTTTTCCATCTCCTGCCCTGAGTTAACCACAAAGTCAACACTGGCCTATAGTAAAATTTCATGAAAAAATTTGCTGTGGTCTTATTTTAAGGTTAGGGTTAGACACAAGGTTGACAGAGTGGTTAAGGTTAGAGTTAGGTTTAAAATAATGTTTTCAGAAGAAAAATTGTAGAAATGCCCGTGGTTTATGACTTTGGTAATGACGACCTTTGCCCTGAGTGCACTACTGTACTTCAGGGCTAATCTTAAATACCACCCCCATTTATCATAATTTGCTACATCTTCTTGCTTTGGTCTTCTTGCCTTGGGCTAGATAGAATGTATCAAATAATGTAGGCTATCCATGTCTCGAAGTCGTCCAAAAATGCAACATTTGACCGAATAGGTTAAGTTTGCAGACACACAACAGTGGTAGGCCTGATCAACGACGAGACAACTTATAGGGAGGAAGTCAGAGACCTGGCCGGGTGGTGACAGAATAAGAAACTATCCCTCAACGTAACCAAGAATAAGGAGATTATTGTGGACTACATGAAAAGGGGGACCGAGCACGCCCTCATTCTCATCGACGGGGCTGTAGTGGAGCAGGTTGAGAGCTTCAAGTTCCTTGGTGTCCACATCAACAACAAACTAGAATGATCCAAACACACCAAGACAGTTGTGAAGAGGGCATGACAAAGCCTATTCCCCCTCAGGAAACTAAAAAGATTTGGCATGGGTCCTGAGATCCTCAAAAGGTTCTACAGCTGCAACATGGAGAGCATCCTGACTGGTTGCATCACTGCCTGGTACAGCAACTGCTCGGCCTCTGACCGCAAGGCACTAGAGGGTAGTGTGTACGGCCCAGTACATCACTGGGGCTAAGCTGCCTGCCATCCAGGACCTCTACACCAGGCGGTGTCAGAGGAAGGCCCTAAAAATTGTCAAAGACTCCAGCCACGCCAGTCATAGACTGTTCTCTCTACTACCGCATGGCAAGCGGTACCGGAGTGCCAAGTCTAGGACCAAAAAGGCTTCTCAACAGTTTTTACCCCCAAGCCATAAGACTCCTGAACAGGTAATCAAGTGGCTACCCGGACTATTTGCATTGTGTGCCCCCCCCCAAACCCTCTTTTTACGCTGCTGCTACTCTCTGTTTATTATATACGCATAGTCACTTTAACCATACATTCATGTACATACTACCTCAATCGGCCGACCAACCAGTGCTCCCCGCACATTGGCTAACCGGGCTATCTGCATTGTATCCCACCCTCCACCCACCAACCCCTCTTTTACGCTACTGCTACTCTCTGTTCATCATATATGCATAGTCACTTCAACCATTTCTACATGTACATACTACCTCAATCAGCCTGACTAACCGGTGTCTGTATGTAGCCTCGCTACTTTTATAGCCTCGCTACTTTTTACGGTTTTATTTCTTTACCTACCTATTGTTCACCTAATACCTTTTTTTGCACTATTGGTTAGAGCCTATAAGTAAGCATTTCACTGTAAGGTCTACACTTGTTGTATTCAGTGCACGTGACAAATACACTTTGATTTGAAGCTAGGTTTCCCTCCATTTGGAGACAGATTTTCTTGCGAATATGATAAAATGCGCATGAAGAAAATATGTGCATTTTCACACACAGACTTGTTGCTGATGAAAAGCAGTGCGTGATGACTTAGTTCACCCCAAATTAAAATGTAAATGTTCATGTGCCAAATAAAAATGCTAAATTCAATCTGTTTCCATTACATTTTCGCCCAATAATATTGTTACAAACACTGTTGCCTTAAATAGCAAATGTGCCTACTCTGGTCTTGGAACAAGTGCTCTAGCCAACAGCTGGTAAATACAGTGCTGATAGGCTAGTCTACATGATGAGATTATTATGCATAAAACGACAATATTTTTATTTGTCAAATGGCAGTCAAGCATCGATCATCATGTCACCTGTAACGGCTGTCGTCTTCCTCGTCTGAGGAGGATAAGTTAGAAGGATCGGAGGGTAATTGTTCATCTTACTTTAATAAAGGTGAACACTCAAAATACAAAAAAATAAAAGTGACAACCGAAACAGTTCTATCTGGTGCAGACACACAAAGACTGAAAACAACCACCCACAAAACCCAACAAAAAACAGGCTACCTAAATATGGTTCCCAATCAGGGACAACGATTGACAGCTGCCTCTGATTGAGAACCATATCAGGCCAAACACAGAAATAGCAAAACATAGAAATACAAACATAGACTGCCCACCCCAACTCACGCCCTGACCATACTAAATAAAGACAAAACAAAGGAAATAAAGGTCAGAACGTGACATCACCAGAATAATACCCTCAATATTTATTGGAAAAGAGCATCAAACTCATCACCATGCACTTTCAACCCCCGTTGAAGTTAATCAGAATTAATTTAATCTGTAGCCTAATAAACTGCATGGTTTCCTGAGTTGTAGTGGGAGGACCACACACCACATATTATTGCGTAACTCCAAGTTTACTTCTAAACTCAGCAAAAAAAGAAACGTCCTCTCACTGTCAACTGCGTTTCTTTTCAGCAAACTTAACATCTGAAAATATTTGTAAGAACATAACAACTAAGACATAAACTGAACAAGTTACACAGACATGTGACTAACAGAAATGGAATAATGTGTCCCTGAACAAAGGGGGGTCAAAATCAAAAGTAACAGTCAGTATCTGGTGTGGCCACAGGCTGCATTAAGTACTGCAGTGCATCTCCTCCTCATGGACTGCACCAGATTTGCCAGTTCTTGCTGTGAGATTTTACCCCACTCTTCCACCAAGGCACCTGCAAGTTCCCGGACATTTTGGGGGGGAATGACCCTAGCCCTCACCCTCCGATCCAACAGGTCCCAGACGTGCTCAATGGGATTGAGATCCGGGCTCTTCGCTGGCCATGGCAGAACACTGACATTCTTGTCTTGCAGGAAATCACGCACAGAACGAGCAGTATGGCTGGTGGCATCCTCATGCTGGAGTGTCATGTCAGGATGAGCCTGCAGGAAGGGTACCACATGAGGGAGGAGGATGTCTTCCCTGTAACGCACAGCATTGAGATTGCCTGCAATGACGACAAGCTCCGTCCGATGATGCTGTGACACAACGCCCCAGACCATGATGGACCCTCCACCTCCAAATCAATCCCACTCCAGAGTACAGGCCTCGGTGTAACGCTCATTCATTCGACGATAAACACGAATCCGACCATCATCACTGGTGAGACAAAACCGTGACTCATCAGTGAAGAGCACTTTTTGCCAGTCCTGTCTGGTCCAACAACGGTGGGTTTGTGCCCATAGGCGACGTTGTTGCCGGTGATGTCTGGTGAGGACCTGTCTTACAACAGGCCTATAAGCCCTCAGTCCAGCCTCTCTCAGCCTATTGCGGACAGTCTGAGCACTGATGGAGGGATTGTGCGTTCCTGGTGTACCTCAGGTAGTTGTTGTTGCCATCCTGTATCTGTCTCGCTGTTCTGATGTTCGGATGTATTGATCCTGTGCAGGTGTTACACGTGGTCTGCCACTGTGTGGATGATCAGCTGTCCTGTCTCCCTGTAGCACTGTCGTAGGCGTCTCACAGTACAGACATTGCAATTTATTTCCTGGTGTCGTGTCTTTGCTATGCCGGATTCAGTGATATGACATACTATTCTATAAAATCGTTTCTCCGTAATTAATATTACCTGATTGAGATAATCATGTAAATGTAATTAACTAGAGAGGCGGGGCACCACAAAATAATATTTATAGAGCTGTTATCTTCTGAATAAACTCTTAAAGACCTAGTAATATTTTACATCAATAGCAGTCAATATTAATCGTCACCTTATTTCAGTCTCATCTGAAAGTTGTAAATTCTTGGTTATCTTCACGAACCCTGGCTAACAAGTTGAATCAGCAATACAAAATTGGGTTTAAGTATTTATTTACTAAATACCTAACTAATCACACAGAATTACATATACACAGAATGAATCATACCTTGATTACAAATTACGTCATAAAGGAAAACGTCCCTAGCGGGCGGAACAGATATGACACCTGGTTACACAAAAGAAAAGGGGGCTGGGTTTGAGTGAAAGAGCGGGAAGACTTTGAGGAACCAAGGGAGAAGCCATGCTATCGTAAATACAGTATCCTATGCATTCTAAATTACCACCCATTTGGAAAAGGAAAATGCAATAAATATTTACTCTGAGCTGCGCTTCGGTAGGTTGGTGGTAGATGGTTCCCCAACCGTGTCCTTTGTCCTTTGAAGAATGTCTCTGCTGGTAAATTGAATACGTTGTAGTAACGTCGTTGTGTGGTAGACGGGATACTATGTCTGTCCTATCCTAATTTACGTTTGCAGCTGCTGTTGCTAACCCAACGGCTAGGACGTATCACTTTGGTAGTGAATAAGAGTTCAATGATCATACCATTCGCAACCAAAGCTCACGCTAATGTTGGCTTCGTTCTGTAGTTATTATCTGAACCATTCTGACATCGGGCCGTCGTCCTCACATCCTCGTAACCGGAGGTAAAATTTTCGTCAATGGCTTATGTAGTGGAGGGAGAAAAGAGGTGTGTTTCACAATTTACAACCTATGTCTCTTCACGTGGGCGGGCCACTGAGTCGGGTCTAATTCACTCATGAAAACCCAATTCTCACATTTTAGAAGCTAAAATCACATTTCATCCCATCACGAATAATTTCATATTCAAACATTTCAATTCAACAACAATTCCATGTGAATCCGATAACTCTGATGTGTAGACTTTCCACTGTAGAGTTTATGTCATTCTATCATTGATGAGAATGTGCCAGATGACAACCGAACTGACATAATATACATTAAGTACCACCGCATATGTTCAATTGGTCGGATTACCAGAATAAAGTTCATTTCCCCCTAACTTCTGATGTTCCCAGAATCTCTATGTTAACCAAGGGGTTTTCTAATGTCACATCAGTAGACTAGAGAGAGGAAAAAAGGGGGGAAGAGGTATTTATGACTGTCATAAACCTACTCCCTCCCAGGCCAACGTCATGACACTGGCCACATCTGCAGTCCTCGTGAATCCTTGCAGCATGCCTAACAGGCTGAGTACACCACTCATGTTGCGTGCGCGAGCGTTGCAAAATAAATTTTTAAATCTATGTTATTCAATTATTGCACCAACACTGCTTGCACGCGCCAATGAGCGTCTGCATGGCCAAGGGCTAAAATAGAAGTCAGTTCTATTTCTGACGCAGATCGCGCTGCAAGTCCTGCCTCTCCCATCTCCTCATTGGTTTATTGAAGCAGGTACCCACGTGCCATCTCCTCATTGGTTATTCCCACGTGGGTGACTGAAAGACGAATGAGGTCAGTGGCGGTAATGCACCTAATTTATGAAAGTTGCAATCGCAATATAAAGTCAATAGAAGGAAAAGGCCTGGAAGGAAGAGATGACTAGAAACGATTCGGTTGACCGTTTTATGTGTGGATTAATTGGCAGAGTAGAGGACCTTGTGCATTGCAGGTAAAATAACAACTCAATGTTTATATCCCAGGACAAATTAGCTAGCAACAGCAAGCTAACTAGCTAAAGTGCCATACATGTTTAATGCTTTTCGACCTGTCCCCAAATTAATATAACTGGTTCAGAGTTTGTTTTGATATTTTAACCTGCATGTTTTAATCGCTTTTGGTGTGGGGGGACAAAATAAATTTATGCACGATGGCGCACGCGCACAGCTGGTTTGGGTTCCGTGTAAGGCACGTTCATGCAGGGCACGTTCAGGGCACGTTCATACACACCAAAAGAAAGATGCCCAGAGTCAGTAGAAAGGCCTCTTTAGTGTCCTAAGTTTTCATAACTGTAACCTTAATTGCCTACCGTCTGTAAGCTGTTAGTGTCTTAACGACCCTTCCACAGGTGCATGTTCATTAATTGTTTATGGTACGTTGAACAAGCATGGGAAACAGTGTTTAAAACCTTTACAATGAAGATCTGTGAAGTTATTTGGATTTTTACGAATTATCTTTGAAAGACAAGGTCCTGAAAAAGGGTTTCTTTTTTTGCTGAGTTTGTATGAAAAGTTATTATATCAATATTTGAGCATAAAGGCGTTTACACCGCCATTTCTCTCATAACTAATTTTACCAACACAAATGGATCCTACCATGTCAAACGAACAAATGTTTCCCTTTTTTAAATGTATTTTTTTTAGATTATAATTATTTGTCGTATAAAAAATAAGAAATTCTCTCGGCATTTATAAAATTGTACCGGCACTTCCTCTTTCCATCACAGCTGTCTGTAACGGTGTTCCTCCTTCTTTTCAACCGAAGAGGAGGAGCAGGGATTGAACCAAGATGCAGCAGATTGTGAATACATAATATTTATTTAGGACAACGACGAAACACGGGAAAAACACTTGGAATAATACAAAATAACAAAACGAAAACGTAGACAGACCTGAAATATACGAACTTACATATAACACGAAGAACGCACGAACAGGGAAAAATAGACTACACAAAAAGAACGATGTACAAACAAACCGAACAGTCCCATATGGTGCGACAAACAATGACACAGGAGACAACCACCCACAACAAACAGTGTGAAAACACCTACCTTAATATGACTCTCAATCAGAGGAAATGAAAAACACCTGCCTCTAATTGAGAGCCATATTAGGTACCCATTAACCAACATAGAAACAGAAAACATAGACTGCCCACCCAAACTCACGTCCTGACCAACTAACACATACAAAAACTAACAGAAAACAGGTCAGGAACGTGACACTGTCGTGATTTTGTTTTAATAAAGTATAACTTTACTAGCATAAAAACTCTGGACGGAAACGTGGTTAAAGTTACAATTTGGGATATGCCGCAAGACAAGCTGCAATGCAGTAAAACATGGTTTATCGCAATAAACCAGCATTGAACTAGATTATTTATAATGAGAAATTAGCCTACTCTAATTTGAGATGAAATAGGAATATTTGTCCTTAGTTGATAAATGAGTTATTCCAATGTTTACATAAAAAATACCTACGACACAAAATCTGTCATCTACCTCTGCCATCAAACTCTGATCAAACCTCTTGCGCATAGGTGATTGGAGGATCTAGAAGAAAGGGCACGTGCCTTTGAAAGTCCCAACATGATCAGTGGTGTACGTTGCATCAGCAGGCGACTCATGGGACCGAAGCAACCCATTCCAAGTACCAGCACTCTACATCAGGTATTTATTTATATACCAAGATAATTTAGAGGTATGTAGCCTAATGTGTGTAGGCCTACTACATGCACATCACCTGTTTATTACCACTTTAATAATAATCAGTGTGAACTACATGTAGTTCACATGTAGAACTAAATTCAAATATAAGATTTGAACTAAATTGAACTAAATTCAAATATAAGAAGTGTTTCCAGTAGTCAATAACTTTTTTTGTCAAGTAGCAGTGTAGCTAACTAGGATACTGGAACTATGCACTACTTTTCATGCAAAAATAAAATCTGGATGAAGTAGGCAATCATTTCCTTTCTTTTTTTTGGCGTCAGACATGCCTATTTTTGTATTTAATATGCTAAATTACACATTCTGTTAACATATGACCTCAAAGTGTCTTGCAATTTGTAGTCTATGACATTACAGATTTAAAAAGGATAATTTTTCCCCAAAGTAGTTTGGATGCAGTGAACTACTTTTTCAAAGTAACTTTAGCTAACTAAAATATACATTTTTATTAAGGGTAGCTTTAGTGTAAGCGTAAATTATTTTTGTGTGAAATAATTTGTAGCTTGGTAAACTACACTGCTCAAAAAAATAAAGGGAACACTTAAACAACACAATGTAACTCCAAGTCAATCACACTTCTGTGAAATCAAACTGTCCACTTAGGAAGCAACACTGATTGACAATAAATTTCACATGCTGTTGTGCAAATGGAATAGACAAAAGGTGGAAATTATAGGCAATTGGCAAGACACCCCCCAAAACAGGAGTGATTCTGCAGGTGGTGACCACAGACCCCTTCTCAGTTCCTATGCTTCCTGGCTGATGTTTTGGTCACTTTTGAATGCTGGCGGTGCTCTCACTCTAGTGGTAGCATGAGACGGAGTCTACAACCCACACAAGTGGCTCAGGTAGTGCAGTTCATCCAGGATGGCACATCAATGCGAACTGTGGCAAAAAGGTTTGCTGTGTCTGTCAGCGTAGTGTCCAGAGCATGCAGGCGCTACCAGGAGACAGGCCAGTACATCAGGAGACGTGGAGGAGGCCGTAGGAGGGCAACAACCCAGCAGCAGGACCGCTACCTCCGCCTTTGTGCAAGGAGATGCACTGCCAGAGCCCTGCAAAATGACCTCCAGCAGGCCACAAATGTGCATGTGTCAGCATATGGTCTCACAAGGGGTCTGAGGATCTCATCTCGGTACCTAATGGCAGTCAGGCTACCTCTGGCGAGCACATGGAGGGCTGTGCGTCCCCACAAAGAAATGCCACCCCACACCATGACTGACCCATCGCCAAACCGGTCATGCTGGAGGATGTTGCAGGCAGCAGAACGTTCTCCACGGCGTCTCCATACTCTGTCACGTCTGTCACATGTGCTCATGTGCTCAGTGTGAACCTGCTTTCATCTGTGAAGAGCACAGGGCGCCAGTGGCGAATTTGCCAATCTTGGTGTTCTCTGGCAAATGCGAAACGTCCTGCACAGTGTTGGGCTGTGAGCACAACCCCCACCCGTGGACGTCGGGCCCTCATACCACCCTCATGGAGTCTGTTTCTGACCGTTTGAGCAGACACATGCACATTTGTGGCCTGCTGGAGGTCATTTTGCAGGGCGCCGGCAGTGCACCTCCTTGCACTAAGGCGGATGTAGCGGTCCTGCTGCTGGGTTGTTGCCCTCCTACGGCCTCCTCCACGTCTCCTGATGTACTGGCCTGTCTCCTGGTAGCGCCTGCATGCTCTGGACACTATGCTGACAGACACAGCAAACCTTTTTGCCACAGTTCGCATTGATGTGCCATCGTGGATGAACTGCACTACCTGAGCCACTTGTGTGGGTTGTAGACTCCGTCTCATGCTACCACTAGAGTGAGAGCACCGCCAGCATTCAAAAGTGACCAAAACATCAGCCAGGAAGCATAGGAACTGAGAAGTGGTCTGTGGTCACCACCTGCAGAATCACTCCTGTTTTGGGGGGTGTCTTGCTAATTGCCTATAATTTTCACCTTTTGTCTATTCCATTTGCACAACAGCATGTGAAATTTATTGTCAATCAGTGTTGCTTCCTAAGTGGACAGTTTGATTTCACAGAAGTGTGATTGACTTGGAGTTACATTGTGTTGTTTAAGTGTTCCCTTTATTTTTTTGAGCAGTGTATATTTTTAGAGTAGCTTCCCCAACACTGATAAAAACTGTAAATGTATTGGTTATGTTTCCCAAAAGGCAAAATGCTTCATAAATGAAACTGAGAATTGCCCTGTCTCGATGATGGCATTCTACAAAAATAATCAATGAGGGGCTATGCATTATATATGGAAAATAATGAACAAAATGGAAGGTGTGTTCCACAATGCACTAGCAGATATACCGTGCTGATATACTGTGCATTATATGGAAATAATGCATGCTGTAAAATGCCCTTTAAGCCAATCAGAAACTAGTATTTAACAATGCCATGGTATAAATTGTGTCTATCACACAAGACTCCATCAAACCGGGTTATTGTTGTATTGTAGGTAATGCAAAGGGACACCTGTTTGAATGCATGTTAAAAGCTAGCAACCCACGTGTTGAAATGCTATGGTGAGTGAAATAATTGGTGTATTTCTTTTCAGAGTTTCACTTTTCTGGATGCAAAGTGCAGTAAGCCAAAATGAAGAACCTCAAGGCAAAATTGACGAAGAATGAGGTAAAAGTTGGAGAATCTCTCTTACAAAACCATCCAACCATGCACTGATATCTACAATACACTGAGTCAGATTACATTTAGAGTTTGGAGGTGTATTCATGTGCAGTAAAACTTCTTATCCAAACTTTCTTTGAACCTGGTATTGACTGCTATGGGTGGTGCTAGGCTCTTCTCAGGTGGCTAATTGTGTGTAGGTCCCAGTGCTGACAGACAGTGTGTGTGTGTGTGTGGGGGGGGGGGGGGGGGGGGGCAGTATCACTGAGCAGCAGGGGAGCAGGCCAATATGCTGTAACCAGAGCTCTCAGGTAGACTTTAATTATTCCGCCCATACACACTCACACACAAACACACACACAAGAATCCTTAATTTCCTGCTGTCGTCACCATCTCATTATGCAGGTGGTTTTAAAAACACACACACATGTGAGAGTGAAAATAAAGTAATCAATCCCAAGACAAGAATTCTGTACAAATGTTGTGTATATACTAATGTCTTGAATGTCTACGCAACTGAAGCTGGTTGCGATAGCTGTGTGTGGCTATGCTATAGATTATAGTACAGTTATCTCTACTGTAAGCTCTGAGTAGAAATGTAACTCCTGTGTGCCTTGACCTGTTTTAGTGAGAGATCCCCATAGCCAGAGTGATATGACTGCTTTGCAGAGGGTCTGTGGAAAGGGTTCTACATGGAACCCATATTAGTTCTACCTGGATCCAAGCTATGGGAACAGCCAAATAACCTCTTTTGATTTTAGATAGCAACTTTTTTTCTAAGAGTGTAGCTTATCATCCATCTTAATTTTTCTCACAATGTTGGTCACACACACACACACAACACACATAATCACACTATAGGGAATAGGACCAGCCTACTTTACTGGTTATTAATGTTGGTATACCTTGTCCTATTTTCTACTAACTTAACCATTTGATACAACGATGTACACTGTACAAAACATTAAGACCCCCTCACTCTCAGAACAGCCTCAATTTATTGGGGCATAGACTCTTCAAGGTGTTGAAAGCATTCCACAGGGATAATGGCCCATCTTGACTACAATGCTTCCCACAGTTGTGTCAAGTTGACTGGATGTCCTTTGGGTCATGGACCATTCTTGCTACACAAAAACCCAGCAGCGTTGTAGTTGTTGACACAAACCGGTGCGCCTGGCACCTACTACTTCAAAGACACTTAAACCTTTTGTCTTGCCCATTCACCCCCTAAATGGGACATATTCACAATCCATGTCTCAATTGTCACAAGGCTTAAAAATCAGTCTTTAGCCTGTCTCCTCCCCTTCATCTACATTGATTGTGTTGCTGCCATGCTGTGTTATTGTCTTCGGTCTCTATGTAGTGTTTTGGTGTCTCTCTTGTCCTGATGTTTGTTTTGTCCTACATTTTTACAGTTGAAGTCGGAAGTTTACGTACACTTGGATTGGAGTCATAAAAACTTGTTTTTCAACCACTCCACAAATGTCTTGTTGACAAACTATAGTTTTGGCAAGTTGATTAGGACATCTACTTTGTGCATGACACAAGTACTTTTTCCAACAATTGTTTACAGACAGATTATTTCACTTATAATTCACTGTATCACAATTCCAGTGGGTCAAAAGTTTACATACACTAAGTTGACTGCCTTTAAACAGCTTGGAAATTTCCAGAAAATTATGTCATGGCCTTAGAAGCTTCTGATTAGAGGTCAACCGATTAATCGGAATGGCCGATTAATTTGGGCCGATTTCAAGTTTTCATAACAATCGGAAATCTGTATTTTTGGACAGCGATTTCGTGGATATTTTTTTTTTTTTACACCTTTATTTAATCTTTATTTAACTAGGCAAGTCAGTTAAGAACACATTCTTATTTTCAATGTCTATTTTCAACAGATTTTTACCTTGTCAGCTCTAGAGATTCAATCTTGCAACCTTACAGTTAACTAGTCCAACGCTCTAACCACCTGCCTCTCATTGCACTCCACGAGGAGACTGCCTGTTACGCGAATGCAGTAAGCCAAGGTAAATTGATAACTAGCATTAAACTTATTTTATAAAAAACAATCAATCAATCAATCATAATCACTAGTTAACTACACATGGTTGATGATATTACTAGTTTATCTAGCATGTCCTGCGTTGCATATAATCTATGCGGTGCGTATCGTTGCTCCAATGTGTACCTAAACATAAACATCAATGCCTTTCTTAAAATCAATACACAGAAGTACATATTTTTAAACCTGCATATTTAGCTATAAGAAATCCAGGTTAGCAGGCAATATTAACCAGGTGAAATTGTGTCACTTCTCCTGCGTTCATTACACGCAGAGTCAGTGTATATGCACCAGTTTGGGCCGCCTAATTTGCCAGAGTTTTACGTAATTATGACATAACATTGAAGGTTGTGCAACGTAACAGGAATATTTAGACTTATTAATGCCTCCCGTTGGATAAAATACGGAACGGTTCCGTATTTCACTGAAAGAATAAACGTCTTGTTTTCGAGATGATAGTTTCCTGATTCGGCCATATTAATGACCTAAGGCTCGTATTTCTGTGTGTTATCATGTTATAACTAAGTCTATGATTTAATAGAGAAGTCTGACTGAGCGATGGTAGGCACCACCAGGCTCGTAAGCATTCATTCAAACAGCACTTTCGTGCGTTTGCCAGCAGCTGTTTATGACTTCAAGCCTATCAACTCTCTCGTGTAACCGATGTGAAATAGCTAGCTAGTTAGCGGGGTGTGCGCTAATAGCGTTTCAAACGTCACTCGCTCTGAGACTTGGAGTGGTTGTTCCCCTTACTCTGCAAGGGTCGCGGCTTTTGTGGAGCGATGGGTAACGCTGCTTCGAGGGTGGCTGTAGTCATTGTGTTCCTGGTTCGAGCCCAGGTAGGAGCGAGGAGAGGGACAGAAACTATACTGTTACACTGGCAATACTAAAGTGCCTATAAGAACATCCAATAGTCAAAGGTTAATGAAATACAAATGGTATAGAGAGAAATAGTCCTATAATTCCTATAATAACTACATTCCTAAAACTTCTTACCTGGCAATATTGAAGACTCATGTTAAAAGGAACCACCAGCTTTCATATTGTAATGAAAAACAGGGAGCAGGTCTCGAACCCTTGACCTTCTAGCCCGAAGTCCGGCGTGCTATGGACTGTGCCGCAAAAGCATGCTCGTGTGACAGAGTCGATTTCCGCGCTTATAAACCCAGGGTCGTTACACTACTCCCTCCTTTCAAAGAGTGCGTCCTCGCGCTAGCTTCCGACTCTACGTCTTACAGGAACGCGCTCACCGGCCAAGCACACGCACTGTCGTGGATGCAAGGTCCGATCACTACTGACACCAATGTAATGAAACACAGGGAGCAGGTCTCGAACCCTCGACCTTCTAGCCTGAGGTCCGGCGCGCTATCGACTGTGCTGCAAAAGCATGCTCGTGCGGCAGAGTCGATTTCCGCGCTTATAAACCCAGGGTCGTTACAATATGTTCTCATGTTCTGAGCAAGGAACTTAAACGTTAGCTTTCTTAAATGGCACATATTGCACTTTTACTTTCTTCTCCAACACTTTTATTTGCATTATTTAAACCAAATTGAACATGTTTCATTATTTATTTGAGGCTAAATTGATTTTATTTGTGTATTATATAAAGTTAAAATAAGTGTTCATTCAGTATTGTTGTAATTGTCATTATTACAAAAAAAAAATTAAAATCGTCCGATTAATCGGTATCGGCTATTTCGGTCCTCCAATAATCGGTATCGGAGTTGAAAAATCATAATCGGTCGACCTCTACTTCTGATAGGCTAATTGACATAATTTGAGTCAAAATATAGATTTTAACACAAAAATAAAAACATACAACTGACTATGTTGCAGATTTATCATTGAAAAATGTTGCGTAACAAATTCAGTACTTCGATAAATACAGGCATTTGACAAAGCATCATCTCAAACAATTAAAAACACAATTGACCATTCATCACATGACAAGCATACAATATTTTTTTTATAAAGAAATACCTGTGGATGTATTTCAAGGCCTACCTTCAAACTCAGTGCCTCTTTGCTTAACATCATGGTAAAATGAAAAGAAATCAGCCAAGACCTCAGAAAAAAATTGTAGACCTCCACAAGTCTGGTTCATCCTTGGGAGCAATTTCCAAATGCCTGAAGGTACCACGTTCATACAGTAGTACGCAAGTATAAACTGTCTCCTAGAGATGAACGTACTTTGGTGCGAAAAGTGCAAATCAATCCCAGAACAACAGCAAAGGACCTTGTGAAGATGCTGGAGGAAACCGGTACAAAGTATCTATACCCACAGTAAAACGAGTCCTATATCGACATAACCTGAAAGGCTGCTCAGCAAGGAAGAAGCCACTACTCCAAAACTGCCATAAAAAAGCCAGACTACGGTTTGCAACTGCACATGGGGACAAAGATCGTACTTTTTGGAGAAATGTCCTCTGGTCTGATGAAACAAAAATAGAACTGTTTGAGCATAATGACCATCGTTATGTTTGGAGGAAAAAGGGGGAGGCATGCAAACCGAAGAACACCATCCCAACCGTGAAGCACGGGGGTGGCAGCATCATGTTGTGGGGGTGCTTTGCTGCAGGAGGGACTGGTGCACTTCACAAAATAGATGGCATCATGAGGATGGAAAATTATGTGGATATATTGAAGCAACATCTCAAGACATCAGTCACGAAGTTAAAGCTTGGTCGCAAATGGGTCTTCCAAATGAACAATGACCCCAAGCATACTTCCAAAGTTGTGGCAAAATGGCTTAAGGACAAAGTCACGGTATTGGAGTGGCCATCACAAGGCCCTGACCTCAATCCTATAGAACATTTGTGGGCAGAACTGAAAAAGCTTGTGCGGGCAAGGAGGTCTAAAAACCTGACTCTGTTAGCTTTGTCAGGAGGAATGGGCCAAAATTCACCCAACTTATTGTGGAAAGCTTGTGGAAGGCTTCCCAAAACGTTTGACCCAAGTTAAACAATTTTAAGGCAATGCTTCCAAATACTAATTGAGTGTATGTAAACTTCTGACCCACTGGGAATGTGATGAAAGAAATAAAAGGTGAAATAAATAATCCTCTCTTCTATTATTCTGACATTCTTAAAATAGAATGGTGATCCTAACTGACCTAAGACAGGGAATTTGTACTAGTATTAAATGTCAGGAGTTGTGAAAAACGGAGTTTAAATGTATTTGGCTAAGGTGTATGTAAACTTCCAACTTCAACTGTATATTTAATCCCAGCCCCTGTCCTCGCAGGGTGCATTTTTTCTCTTGGTAGGCCGTCGTTTTGTACACTCAGTGTATAATGCAAACAAATGGATATAGCAAGAAACGTTATGGCCTTATCTCAGTTTAATAAAAGAATACATTATATTTTTACACTTATTGTGAAAATCAATTATAATTATGTAAATGGCTGCATCCAGGTCAGACGAGAGATGATTCAGGATGTTATTATTCTATCAGCGTGTCCTTCCTGCCCTACCCTGGCACTACCAGCCCTGTACCAGCCAGCTCTGTTCTCCTCTTTCTGCTGAGCCTTCGTCTTCTCCTGGCAGACATACAGTAGGTCCAGAGAGAGAGGGACTGCCTAGCCCAAATAGGACCGCACAGAGAGGGAGAGAGCTGACTGAAACAAATGGACAGACTGTGAGAGGAGTGGGAAGAGAAGACAGTACTTGGCTGGGGTGTGAAATAAGAAGGGAACAGAAAGAGGGAGATGGTGTGTGAGAGAGAGACAGTGCGTGCCAGATTGAGACTGTAGACAGAGTATGTAGGTCCCTGAGAGCATTAACAGCAGGGCAGGAAGAGGGGAGGGTGTTTTGGCTGAGAGAGCAAAGCACTGCATATGGAGAGCTATATTGTTGTGAGACTCAGAGGGCTAGAGCAGTGGTCTTCTGTTTGTACAGGGATGTATAGACTTCATGTTTATGTAGCATCATCATCACGACTCTCCTGTCATACATTTCTTCTGTTCTGCTTTGTGCAAGTGGGTTATTGGTTGTCTGTGTAGTTATACTGTGTATTTATGCTTTGTCATTTAGTGCAAAGTTGGTGTGCAACTCTGACGGTGTGTTTGAGGCCTGTGAGTAGTTGAGTAGTGTATGTTTGTGTGTCAGTATTTTGGTCAGACAGTGGACAGCTCTTTGGCTCTATGGCTCGTCAGCTCTGAGCCTGATGAAGCGTTATTTCTGTCCTTGTTTCAGCTTACTGGTGGTAGGTATCCCTCTCCGTTTGACCTGAGCTGTCTTTTCATTGTTCTTTCTCTCAAAGGGTTACTTTTTCTGGAAAAAACAGTTGAAAGTGATTTTGTGCACTGTGTGGAATGTTACCATAAAAGCAAGCAGATGGTACTGTATGTCCGTCTTCATTTCACTTCGATGAGATACGCAGTATTAGATTTAGTAGTGTCTCATCTAGACCTACTGTATGGTTAGTCATCACTCAGACCTTTGTACAGTGTGTAATCAGATAGGGGGTCAGGGTCTACTCTGTATAGTACAGCATGTACAGTCATTTGGTTAGCTCTGATCAGCCCCAGGTTGTGACCGGGTTATGACCCGTCTGTCCCCTCAGAGCCAGGACTGGAGTAAGAGTGATGGCTGTAGGGCAGAACGAACCTGACAAAGTAGCTGCTCTGATCGTGAAGAAGGGACTCTGCCCCACCTAACTGGATGCAGAGGGGAAGTCAGCGTACCAAAAGTACCAAACACTTAGGGCCAGTTTCCCTGACACAGGTTAAGCCTAGTCTTGGACTAAGAAGTACTTTCAATGGAGAATCGTTATTGAACTTGCTTGTTAGTCTAGGACTAGGTTTAAATGTGTCCACGAAACATCCCTTTATGTTCAAACTGTCAGTGAGAGAGGGTAAAGAGTTTAAATATTTTCTACTTTCTTTGTTGTCATTATTAGTGTTGATGATCTTCTTGTTGGTTATATTCATAACCAGTGTTATTCTCTTCCTGGTAGGTTCCACCTCTGTGCGTCTCAGGGTCATCTGGACTGTCTGGAGGTCATCCTGGCTCACGGGCCAGACATTAATGTGACAGATGGCTCAGGTGAGACGACAGTCTCATTCAGTGAACATGTTAACATGTTTAGTGTCACTGATCGCCAAGGTAATGCTTTGTGGCTATAATTGGTCAAAACAACATATTCAAAGTTCATTATCTCAATTATAACATGCTCTTTGTTTTTAAACAACTTTGTTTCTATTGAACATGCCATACTAATAAAGGCATTCTAATTAATTATATGAAGAGTGCCTTGGTCTTCCTTTCTTTTTGATGACCAATTTACACCTTTTACCAAAGAGCACCTTCTATCTACCAAAATGTACTATAGTGTACCTTAGTAGCGCTTCCCTTCCTCCTTTTTCTATAACATGCTCTCTTGCAATTTGTTTTTGTTAACTCATTCATTCCCTCTCTCGCTTGGTGATGGCCTTATCAACTTCAAGGCTTCAGTGCCATTCACCTAGTAGCCAAGAACGGCCAGCCTGAGTGCCTGAAGAGACTATTACAGGTACAGCAGACAGACATAGTTAACATTACTATAATACATAGAAAATAAGGTATGCAGTTATCATACATTTTTGGTGAATACGTCTCATACTCCCACAGGAGAGATTGCCTGTAGATTCCACAGACAGCTTTGGTCAGACAGTGTTGCATCACGCAGGTATGCAATGCCCTAGCTATAATGCAATTGATTACAGCACCATCTGTGTAACACTGTAAACAACCCAACTTTTAAATACCTTCCATTTGTCTACCTATGGTGTCTGCCCATCTTCCTGCAGCTGTGAGCGGCTGCTTGTCCTGCACTGAGACTCTGTGGGACTGTAAGGCCAGTCTGGATGCCCAGGATGGGGTAAGTGGCGTAGGCTTTAGACTGCCTCTGTACAGCAACAATCACCAAGCCAGGTCCTGGAGAACTACAGGGTGTGCAGGGTTTTGTTACAGCCAAGCACTATAATGTGATTCAATCAACCATGTTAAGCCATTGTGGTCTCGTCTATCTCAGGATGGAGTGAGCCCGCTGACCCTAGGAGCCCAGATGAGCAGAGTGGAGCTGTGTGCTTTCCTGTTGGACAGAGGGGCCAACCCCAACATATAGGACAACCATGGCAGGTAATTCAACATTAGATTGACTTATGCAAGACAAACTGTGAACACAACTGAAAGGTCAAGTTCACTTTGTTTTTGTAAAGACATGTTAGGTGTGCAGACAATGTTTTTGCGATTTCACTTGGTTTTGAGAAACTTACCCCAAAAGCAATATACTTCCTCATGCTCTTTCTGCTGTTGCAGGGGCAGAGAAACATGAACAAAGGCTCCATAAACCCAATACATTACTGTGGTCGAAAACGCACAGGTTTTCTCATTCCCATTGTGGTGATACGGGAAACGAGAAAGAACGTGCACGGAAATGTATCGCTCAAGTCCAACAAAATGGAATATAAAGTTGCGGATAAAGTTTGGAATGACAAAATGTCATATGTACAACATCTGAAGACCTGCGTCACTATACTGAGAGCGTTGCCATTTCTAAAAGGATGTGTCTGGGTGTTTTTGGAGCCTTTGTTCAGGTTTGATGTCTGCCCCTGAATCTGTAGAACGAGCATGGGGAAGTCTATCACTGGTGGGGTAAGTTTCTCGAAACCAAGTAAAATTGCAAAAAAGGGTCTGGACACATTCCATTTGCATCAAACATAGAGATTTGGTGAAAAAAAGTATGTCCTGGTTTTTGTGTTGTAGGTCAGCCCTGATGCTGGCCTGTAAGAGTGACAGTGCAGAGACAGTGGAGGTGTTGCTAAGGGGGGGGAGGGGGGGGGGGCTAACCCACAGCTGGCCGACGCCTTCGGACACGACGCAGCCCACTACGGCGAAACCGCCGGCAACCAGCGCATTGCACAGCTTCTGCAGAACTGTCTTCCAGGTAACCCATGGTAACCTCTTGATGTCTCACCTGCTGACTGAAGCAGGGTTTGGCTCAATTCCCTTTAAATTCGAATATTTGTTGAGTTGGAACTTCAATCCATTTCTTGACTGAACTGACTTGAAATTAAGTTGAGCACAACCTTGCTCTGCTACCCTTTAGGTCCAATCTGGGGCTCCATTCTGGGCCCTGGTAGAATGGTGGATATAATTATAATTGATAGAACAGACCACATTCCCTGCTGGTTATACCAGGGGCCAATTTCAAATGTTCAATTAATTAGCATTGGCAACTACTACAACACTTTGTATGCTATTTAATGTACTGTACCAGAACCCATGGAGCATAATCCTTTCTATCAGTTGTAATTCTATGGCCTGGTCTATGGCCCTTCTCTGGTCCCCCAGGAAATGGCTGTAATGTGAGGAAGTGGATGAAGTAAAGGGGACAGCTGGGGGTAATTGTAAAAGCCTGAAACAGAGGCTTGCTGCACTTTTATCTTCAAACAAAGGCTTGGTGATTTACGAGAAACAGATGTGTGCTTTGTTTGAAATGGAGATGAATGGAAGCAGATATATGAGGTATATGTGATATATGAGGACTCTTGTGTCTTACAGCTTACAGTAGGGCTGTTTGGTGTTATACTGAGTGCTACGATATATAGGAGGATTTTTATGGGCCGGTATGCTTCTTAGCTATAACTACAGTGTGTATGTGCGTGTGCGTGCATGCGGGTGTATTGAATCTCAATGGACCAGAGGTTAAACGGATTTGCCGTTTGTCTCTCCCCATGTATACATAGCCACTGAGGGCAATGGCGAGGAGGTAACTGACCACTCAGCTTTTCATTTTCACTCACTACACATTCAGTACATGTGAAAACCTAACGCAACTATTTCTAGATTGTACATAATAGAATTTACAACATAAGAAGGAACACCAACTTCTTATCCCATTTTCAATCTACAACAATATCTTTTGAACAACAACAGCTGAAGTAACATCACACATTAAAAGCTAATTTCACAACATTTTGGGCTACAGTACTGCCTGGCTTTGCTTTTGTCCTTGCTGCTATTTCTCACCTGTTCCCCTGTTCCTTCTGCTTGTCTGTGTCTCCAGAGGCAGCCCCCACCTCCCCCTCCTCTGCCAGGGGGACCACCCCCCGCAAGAGGAAAGCCCCTCCTCCACCTCGCTCCCCTCCCCAGGTACGAGGCCAACTCCAGAGATGGATGGCACAGTTTTTACAAAATACTTTCTATATGATTCTTACTAACTCTAACTTATGCTAGGCTGTGATGATCATAATCATACTAACTTTAATAACAATGTTCAGGGACTCTCCATCCCTGCCTTCTCCTGCACCCCAGAGCTCTCCTCCCCCTGCCTCTCCCTCAGCTCAGTCTCCAGAGACACGGCGCTCTAATCAGGCCAACCTCGTGAGTTACTTCCCCTGCCACGGCATACTGTAGGCATAGCACCTAAGCATACAGGAGATAAAATAGGCTTATATTTATGGTATACAACTCAACACAACTCAATTCAAAGGATTAATCTTTAGATATCAATTTTGAATAGCAGTATTCATGACTAAAGTAACAGACAATACATAGTGAATCACTATCTACTGTATTAAATTTGAGACTGCTAATGAGTATGGTGCTGCTGTTTGACTGTGATACTACTGATATGCATTTCCTTGTGTGTGTCTGTGATAGAGAATGAGGAGGTTTTTGAGGAGATCCGAAGGCTGCGTCTGGAAAGGGGGCGTCTGCTCCAGAAGATTAAAGGTCTGGAGCAGCAGCAGAACAGCGCACCCACTGCCGTGGAGGAGGTACTGCATGCACGGTTCATTTCCCAGCTTTGGATCAAGCTCAAACCCCCATTCCTTGGAAACTTCTCATATATCTGAAAGGATGTTAGAAATCTGGTAATAGCTGTGCACTCACTGTCTGCCTGTGCTAGCTGACCCAGCTGAGAGAGTGTCTGGAACAGGCGGAGGCAGAGCGGGACAGGCTACAGACTGAGCTGGAGGAGCTGAAGGCAGGTGATCGGAGCCAGTGACTCAGATGATGACATACTGGACTTCCCAGGTGTGTGTGGGGGGAGAGAGGGAATACTGCTGGCAAATTGTTACAGATGCCGTATCTTAATTTTTGTCCCAGTTTTTTACAGCAGAAAAATTATCCTGCAGCAACAGGAAATGTGAATTATTATGTGGATTATAATTAATGGACATTGTTTGTAGGGTTTAATACATTTTTTGTTTGAGCAAATCATGTCTGAAATAAAGAGGAAATTACCAACTTTGGAAGCCTTTTTAAACCCCAAATACACTACAAGCTTGCATTTCCTGCAACAACAGGATGATCAAATTAAGATACGGCATTTGTATATTTGTTAAATGGACCAAATGTTGTATGGATGTATGGACTAGGTTGTAGAACCCTAATGAGTCATACATCATAACTAGATGATGATTTTCACTCAAATTCTACTGCCATGGTATTGGCTGATGTTTTGCAATGTGTTTGACAAAATATGACATTGATTTACCCCGTATATCTTGAAGGTGCTGAGAAGCTGCTCTCCAGGCGGTCCAGAGAGTCTTCCTCTGCTCTGGACGAGGAGGAGGCAGACTCCCCGAACTCCACCTCTCCTGGTCCTGCAGACCCAGACACTGTGGCTGAGCTATGCAGACAGGTGGATGAGCTGACCTCACAGAACCAGGAGCTGGTCCTCAAAGTGCAGGTAAGAACACACACACACACACATACACGCCATCAGCTGATTCATTGATAAAAATGGGGTTATCAAAAGGTCATCCAGACCAGAGAAGTCCCAGTCAGCAGATGATGATGATGTTGATGGACTGGTTCAAGGATGGCTGAACAGCGTCAGATTGGACCGTTTGTCATATTACCACTTTATAGGTCTATGATGAAGCAGTACCCAGGTATAAATAGAATAATAGCATCACACAGAGACTTAGTGCAGGCTTTCTTCACTAACTGGGTCATGGTCTGTACAAGTAGACAGAATTAGGACAAAGGGTTACAGCCCATGTGTAGTGAATTTCTGTAGTAACTTTCTGAACATTTGAGACGTGTAGTCCACTTGTCATTCCAATCTCCTTTGCATTAGCGTAGCCTCTTCTGTAGCCTGTCAACTATGTGTCTGTCTATCCCTGTTCTCTCCTCTCTGCACAGACCATACAAACGCTTCACACCGCGTGGCTGCGGCCACCCTAACCTGGTGGTCCCAGCACGCACGACCCACGAGGAGTTCCAGGTCTCCGGTAGCCTCTGGAACTGCCGATCTGTGGCCAACAAGGCAGAGTTCATCTCAGCCTATGCTTCCCTCCAGTCCCTCGACTTCTTGGCACTGACGGAAACATGGATCACCACAGATAACACTGCTACTCCTACTGCTCTCTCTTCGTCTGCCCACGTGTTCTCGCACACCCCGAGAGCTTCTGGTCAGCGGGGTGGTGGCACCGGGATCCTCATCTCTCCCAAGTGGTCATTCTCTCTTTCTCCCCTTACCCAACTGTCTATCGCCTCCTTTGAATTCCATGCTGTCACAGTTACCAGCCCTTTCAAGCTTAACATCCTTATCATTTATCGCCCTCCAGGTTCCCTCGGAGAGTTCATCAATGAGCTTGATGCCTTGATAAGCTCCTTTCCTGAGGACGGCTCACCTCTCACAGTTCTGGGTGACTTTAACCTCCCCACGTCTACCTTTGACTCATTCCTCTCTGCCTCCTTCTTTCCACTCCTCTCCTCTTTTGACCTCACCCTCTCACCTTCCCCCCCTACTCACAAGGCAGGCAATACGCTTGACCTCATCTTTACTAGATGCTGTTCTTCCACTAACCTCATTTCAACTCCCCTCCAAGCCTCCGACCACTACCTTGTATCCTTTTCCCTCTCGCTCTCATCCAACACTTCCCACACTGCCCCTACTCGGATGGTATCGCGCCGTCCCAACCTTCGCTCTCTCTCCCCCGCTACTCTCTCCTCTTCCATCCTATCATCTCTTCCCTCTGCTCAAACCTTCTCCAACCTATCTCCTGATTCTGCCTCCTCAACCCTCCTCTCCTCCCTTTCTGCATCCTTTGACTCTCTATGTCCCCTATCCTCCAGGCCGGCTCGGTCCTCCCCTCCCGCTCCGTGGCTCGACGACTCATTGCGAGCTCACAGAACAGGGCTCCGGGCAGCCGAGCGGAAATGGAGGAAAACTCGCCTCCCTGCGGACCTGGCATCCTTTCACTCCCTCCTCTCTACATTTTCCTCTTCTGTCTCTGCTGCTAAAGCCACTTTCTACCACTCTAAATTCCAAGCATCTGCCTCTAACCCTAGGAAGCTCTTTGCCACCTTCTCCTCCCTCCTGAATCCTCCTCCCCCTCCCCCCCCCTCCTCCCTCTCTGCAGATGACTTCGTCAACCATTTTGAAAAGAAGGTCGACGACATCCGATCCTCGTTTGCTAAGTCAAACGACACCGCTGGTTCTGCGCACACTGCCCTACCCTGTGCTCTGACCTCTTTCTCCCCTCTCTCTCCAGATGAAATCTCGCGTCTTGTGACGGCCGGCCGCCCAACAACCTGCCCGCTTGACCCTATCCCCTCCTCTCTTCTCCAGACCATTTCCGGAGACCTTCTCCCTTACCTCACCTCGCTCATCAACTCATCCTTGACCGCTGGCTACGTCCCTTCCGTCTTCAAGAGAGCGAGAGTTGCACCCCTTCTGAAAAAACCTACACTCGATCCCTCCGATGTCAACAACTACAGACCAGTATCCCTTCTTTCTTTTCTCTCCAAAACTCTTGAACGTGCCGTCCTTGGCCAGCTCTCCTGCTATCTCTCTCAGAATGACCTTCTTGATCCAAATCAGTCAGGTTTCAAGACTAGTCATTCAACTGAGACTGCTCTTCTCTGTATCACGGAGGCGCTCCGCACTGCTAAAGCTAACTCTCTCTCCTCTGCTCTCATCCTTCTAGACCTATCGGCTGCCTTCGATACTGTGAACCATCAGATCCTCCTCTCCACCCTCTCCGAGTTGGGCATCTCCGGCGCGGCCCACGCTTGGATTGCGTCCTACCTGACAGGTCGCTCCTACCAGGTGGCGTGGCGAGAATCTGTCTCCTCACCACGTGCTCTCACCACTGGTGTCCCCCAGGGCTCGGTTCTAGGCCCTCTCCTATTCTCGCTATACACCAAGTCACTTGGCTCTGTCATAACCTCACATGGTCTCTCCTATCATTGCTATGCAGACGACACACAATTAATCTTCTCCTTTCCCCCTTCTGATGACCAGGTGGCGAATCGCATCTCTGCATGTCTGGCAGACATATCAGTGTGGATGACGGATCACCACCTCAAGCTGAACCTCGGCAAGACGGAGCTGCTCTTCCTCCCGGGGAAGAACTGCCCGTTCCATGATCTCGCCATCACGGTTGACAACTCCATTGTGTCCTCCTCCCAGAGCGCTAAGAACCTTGGGGTGATCCTGGACAACACCCTGTCGTTCTCAACTAACATCAAGGCGGTGGCCCGTTCCTGTAGGTTCATGCTCTACAACATCCGCAGAGTACGACCCTGCCTCACACAGGAAGTGGCGCAGGTCCTAATCCAGGCACTTGTCATCTCCCATCTGGATTACTGCAACTCGCTGTTGGCTGTGGGCTCCCTGCCTGTGCCATTAAACCCCTACAACTCATCCAGAACGCCGCAGCCCGTCTGGTGTTCAACCTTCCCAAGTTCTCTCACGTCACCCCGCTCCTCCGCTCTCTCCACTGGCTTCCAGTTGAAGCTCGCATCCGCTACAAGACCATGGTGCTTGCCTACGGAGCTGTGAGGGGAACGGCACCTCAGTACCTTCAGGCTCTGATCAGGCCCTACACCCAAACAAGGGCACTGCGTTCATCCACCTCTGGCCTGCTCGCCTCCCTACCACTGAGGAAGTACAGTTCCCGCTCAGCCCAGTCAAAACTGTTCGCTGCTCTGGCACCCCAATGGTGGAACAAACTCCCTCACGACGCCAGGACAGCGGAGTCAATCACTACCTTCCGGAGACACCTGAAACCCCACCTCTTTAAGGAATACCTAGGATAGGATAAAGCAATCCTTCTGACCCCCCCCCCCCCCCTTAAAAGATTTAGATGCACTATTGTAAAGTGGCTGTTCCACTGGATGTCATAAGGTGAACGCACCAATTTGTAAGTCGCTCTGGATAAGAGCGTCTGCTGAATGACTTAAATGTAATGTAAATGTGAATAGTATAGTGAACAAAAATATGAAGGCAACATGCATCAATTTCAACGATTTTACTTAGTTACAGTTCATATAAGGAAATCGGTCAATTCTAATAAATTCATTAGGCCCTAGTCTATGGATTTCACGACTGGGCAGGGGCGCAGCCATTGGCCCACCCACTTGGGAGCCAGGCCCACCCATTGGCGAGCCAGGCCCAGCCAATCAGAATGAGTTTTTCCCTACAAAAGAGCTTGATTACGGATAGAAATACTCCTCAGTTTCATCAGCTGTCCGTGTGGCTGGTCTCAGACGATCCCACAGGTGAAGAAGCAGGATGTGGAGGTCCTGGGCTGGTGTGGTTAAGTGTAGGGCCCATTGGACGTACTGCCAAACTGGAGGCGGTTTATAGTAGAGCAACAGCTCTGGTGGACATTCCTACAGTCAGCATGCCAAATGCACGCTCCCTCAAAACTTAAGACATCTGTGGCATTGTGCTGTGTGACAAAACTGCACATTTTAGAGTTGTCTTTTATTGTCCCCAACACAAGGTGCACCTGTGAAATGATCATGCTGTTTAATCCGCTTCTTGATATGCCACACCTGTCAGGTGGATGGATTATCTTGGTAAAGGAGAAATGCTCACTGACAGGGATGTAAACAAATTTGTGCAGACAATTTGAGAGAAATAAGCTTTTTTTGTGTGTATGGAACATCTTTTATTTTAGCTCATGAAACATGGGACCAACATTTGACATGTTGCGTTTATATTTGTATTCTGTGTATTTAAACCCTGGATTGCTGATGCTATGTATTGGGCATTGAGAGGCTTTGAAGCCACTGGTCGCCCATATTGACACTCCCCAGTACGTAACAGTCCTCCATAGGCATGAATGGAATCCTACAGTATTTCAATTAAATGTTTAAAGGTCAAAATTACGTTTTGTTGTAGTGGGGACAGTAACATTAGTTATCTCTAAAAATTATACTTTCAGGGAAATGTTTTAATGTATTTTTTTATTTGTATTAATGTGTCTGTAATAGAATAAATGTGGCAAAAACAAATGTAGACATTAATAAATGCATTTCTATAGCTTCCTAACAATTTTTTACAATGGTAAGGGTGTGCCAAGATGGAGGCACAGTGGCTTCAACACCACGCCTCCTATCAACCATCTAGTGTACTGTATATATAAATCATTGGTTATAACCAGGCTACCATTGGAGGGTTTGTCTGGGACTGTGTGTGAGGTGCAGCAGGGATGGTGGTACAGCACAGAGGCTAACTATGAAGCTGTCATGAAGGAAGAGGAGAGGAAGCAGTTCTCTGAATGTGGACTTAAAATTGTGACATCAAAATAGGATGCTTGACTTATGAGATACACATCACAACTGTTAGCGAAGAAAGAAAACCCTTACTGATTATTTCTGTACTGTGATTTTGTGTGGTTTGCAGATGCTGGAGATGTTTGAGAAGGATGACCCTGACATGCAGACAACCGGCCCAGACTTTGTCTCCAGGGCTCTGTGTGACTCCCTCAGGAGGGAGTTTGAAGCTCTACAGGAGCGCTACTCCCAGGCCCAGGCTTCATCTGAGGCCTCCAGCATGGCGGGAGAGGGGTAAGGATTATCACCCACAACACCAGCCCCACTGTATACCCTCTGGATAAGAGTATCTGCTAAATTACTAAAATGTCACATTTACATCCCTCACTAAGGTTAGAGTTCAATTTTTAGAGGTGCCCTGGGGTGGACTACAGTAATATATTAACATGGACACCCCCAGAAGGCTTCAACATATTAACACTCGTCCAGTCCTAACACTCGTCCAGTCTTTAAGCCCACTATTTAAGAGGCAATATGTAATTTGAACCCTGCCAGCCACAATATTGTAATTGAAGATTCTAACACAATATGCCAACCATAGGTAAGCCTCTCACTTCACTTCAGTTCTGATGTTTATTTCTTTTCACCTCCAGGTGTGAGGAGACGATGGAGGGAGGAGGAGAGGGAGAGACAGGGGCAGAGGAGGAGAAGGAGGGGAAGGGGAAGGAGGGGACGGAAGATGAGAGCAGTAAGGAGCTGAGGGAGAGGCTGTGTGGCAAGGAGGAGCAGCTGGCCCACTCCCAGTCTGAGCTGGAGGAGCTGAGAGAACAGGTGCACCTGAGGGTATATTCTGGGGAACAGGCAGGGGGAATGGGGGGTGAGAGAGAGACCCCAAGGGGCAGCAGCGAGGTGGTGAGCCTGGAGACGCAGCAGCTGAGAGAGAAGGTGAGGGAGCGGGCCTGGGGGAGGGAGAGGGGTAGAGCGCAGAGGACAATGACACAGTCAAACAGCTGAGAAAGAAAGTTTAGGAACTACAGGCAGCCCTGGAAAAGAAAGGAACAGAAAAAGAGTTTGAAAAGGAGGACGGAGGAGGGGAGAGTGAGAGGGTGAGGAGCTTCAGGGAGAGGGTGAGCGAACTGGAGGCCACCCTGGCGGAGAGCAAAGTGTCGGGGAGAGCTGGGAGAGGGAGAGAGTGGTAGAGCCAGACGGAGAGGTGTTGCGTAGGCTCCATGTCTGTGTGGTGGAGCTGGAGGGGGAGCTGAGGGACTGTGTTCCCTGTTCGGAGATGGTCGAGGTGCAGGTTACCCTGCGTCTGCAGTGTGAGCAGCTGACCAGGGAGAGGTCCGAGGCCAGCCTGAGACTGAACAAGGCCCTACTGGAGCTGGAGAGACTACGGCCCCCAGCCCCACACACTGTCAGGGAGATGAGGAAGAGAGGTCGGAAGGGTCAGAGTCCTCCATCACATCAGGTGTGTTTTTTCCTGGTGTCAACCTGGTGTCCTGTTACTAATCAGGTTTCCATCCAACCATTTCATGCAGATGAATTACCTGATGCATGAAAAAAGTAATGACCGGGCTGTTGGAAACAGGAAATGCCGGAACAATTTCATAATTGTCTGCAGACAATTTGTTTGTTCGACATTGTGGGTTCTTTTTATGTCTGTAAAATTGATTATGCAAAAAACATCGGCAGAAAAGCCTTTATGCATAAATATTGATATAATAACCATCATATCGAAATAAACTTGGAGTCATGCAATGATATGTTGTGTGACTCGGTTTATTGCAGTTTATTAGGCTACAGATGAAATAAGTTATGATGAACTTCACAGGCTGGTGAAAGTTCAGGGTGATGAGCTTGATGCTCATTTCCAATAAATATCCAATATCCATATCCTTATTCTGGTGACATGATGATTGATGCTGGGCTGCCGTTTGACCCCAAAAATGATCTTGCTTTTATCCATAATAATCTCATCATGTAGACTAGCCTACCAGCACTGTATCTGCGAGCTGTTGGCTAGAGCACTTGTTCCAAGACCAGAGTGGGAACATTTGCCATTTAAGGTTTTTGTGAAAAAAAACCTTGGTAGAGTTGAAAATGCAATGGAAACCCATTTAACTTTAACCGCAAAAGTTATTTTAATGTGCACTTCTTTATCATGCACAGCCTTTTATCTGCAACAAGTCAGTGTGATGAAAACACATCTCTGGTGGGAAATATTTGCATTAAATCTGTCGCCAATTGGATGGAAACCTGGCTACTCCACTATTATAATGTTCTCTGTCACTTATCAAAAAATGTTGCTCTCTTTGGGGCATAAGGACAAATTATTTTACTGTAGTTAATTACGGTGGTAAGCTGTAAATAACTAGTTTATAACCATTAATTTGCTTTCACTTCCAACTGGGCACACATTGGTTAAATCAACGTTGTTTCCACATTATCCACAAATTACATTCAAATAATGTGGAATAGATGTTGAATTAACATCTGAGCCCAGTGGGTTCTGTCCAATCAGAGCTCTTTCTTAGCTTTGCGTGGTGATACTTCTCACCAATAAGAGCACTCTCTACGTCTGTGATATTTCTTCTCTAATATCAGAGCGCTCTCTGAGACGGGTGAGGGAGGAACTGGAGGTGGCTAGGCAGGAAGCAGCTCAGGCGCCGGACTGTCTGTATGCTGAGCGCGAGGGTCGGTCTCAGGACACCCTCCACCTGAGACATGCAGTACCCCTGTCCCAACACACAGAGACGCTGACAGCTCTGTCGGAGCAGCTGGCCCAGACAGCCCAGGAACTGCAGGCGGAGAGGGCTTTGCGATGCCACGCCCAGACAGAGACGGCCAGGCTGGAGGCCCAACTACAGGCCACACAACAGGACCTTATACCCTGGGAGGAGCATGACAAAGTTAAGGTTAGCTTCAAATGGTATTCTAGCAAATAGCAAGAATGAGCTGTTTGACTCAAATCATACTACATTGAGGTCCTAAGTGAATGGACATTAGGCTTTTATTTAATAATCTAGATAAAAATCATGGGGTTGTGCAATCAATATAATTTGGCACTAATAACAACCCCTCCGTCATCATGTATGGCCCACAATCAATTACTGTAGCCTACAGTAAAAGTACTAGGAAAGCACCCTCATGTTGTGTTTGTTGTCCCTGCTGTGTATCAGGCAGAGCTGCAGCGCTCCCTGCAGGCTAGTGAGAACAGTGCAGCGGAGACCAAGGAGGCTTTGCGTGTGAAGGAGACAGAGCTGAGAGACCTGAGGTCCCAGAAGGCTGTGGAACAGGGCCTGGTGTCCAAGGAGGACCACGAGTCCCAGCGCCTCTCACTGCAGGCCGAGATCAACGCATTCACCGCCCAATTCAACAACCTCACACGCAAACACGAGAAGACTTGCACCGAGGTGTGTGTTGTATTTGTTCCTGTTCACCAAAATACAGAGAATTTTAACAAAGTTAGAGACTGAAACCTTAACTCAAGAGTTAACCACAAGCCACATGCTACTGACTACACATTGGACTTATGTGTACCAGGGCTTCCTTTCTCCTAGCATTAGTTATGTGTGTGTTCTATACAGTATCTCCTTGCCGCCTTTCCTTTCATGGCCATCGACGTGCTCTCCCTCCTCCCCTTGTCTTTACCTCTCCTCACTCCCCCCTCTCTCCCCTCTCCCCTGACTCCCTCCCAACAGGTGTTCCAGGTGCAGCGTGAGGCTCTGTTTAATAAGAGTGAGTGTCAGGTGGCCGAGGCTCAGCTGGCCACAGCGCAGCAGCAGCTGGCTAACCTGCAGGCCCAGTTCAGCCACGTCCAGGAGCTCCACAAAGACATCCAGGACTCCCAGGCCCTGGTCAAGGAGAATGACCGCAAGGTAAGACTGAGACACAAATGATAGAAGTAAAATTTAGCGACACTGTCCTTTATTCAAAATCGACCCCTAGCCCCTCCCCCTTCGCCTGGCTTCCCAGCCACTTCACTCTGGTCAAACACCACACCAACTAACATTTATTCTACACGAGGAATCTGGATTTGATCTCCTCCCCGATGACTTTTCGAATGCGAACACATTCAAACCGTTCTGATTGGTCCCAAAAACCGATGGGTTGGGCCAGAGCCTGAACACACGTGGGAAAGCGGCATTTCGGAAATAGAAATTGGCTTTGATACTCTGATTGGTTACAGACGATCCAATCGCTGATGACTTGTTTTGTACAACGCCCCTCACTTTGCGTCAGCAGAAACAGCTTCTACAGTGGCGGTCTCAGACTGAGTGTACAGTGCATTCAGAAAGCATTCAGAAAGTATTCAGACCCCTTGACTTTTTCCACATTTTGTTACGTTAGTCTTATTCTAAAATGTATAAAATAATTTTTTCCCCTCATCAATCTACACACAATACCCCATAATGACAAAGCAAAAACAGGTTTTTAGACATTTTTGCACATTTATAAAACATAAAAACTGAAACATGACATTTACATAAGTAGTCAGACCCTTTACTCAGTACTTTGTTAAAGCACCTTTGGCAGTGATTCGAGTCTTCTTGGGTATGACGCTACAAGGTTGGCACACCTGTATTTGGGGAGTTTCTTCAATTATTCTCTGCAGATCCTTTCCAGCTCTGTTAGGTTGGATGGGGAGCATCGCTGCACAGCTATTTTCAGGTCTTTAGAGATGTTTGATCGGGTTCAAGTCCGGGCTCTGGCTGGGCCACTGAAGGACATTCAGAGACTTGTCCCGAAGCCACTCCTGTGTTGTCTTGGCAACCCCAATCTGAGGTCCTGAGCACTCTGGAGCAGATTTTCATCAAGGATCTCTCTGTACTTTGCTCTGTTCATCTTTTCCTCGATCCTGACTAGTCTCCCAGTCCCTGGTACTGAAAAACATCCACATAGCATGATGCTGCCACCACCATGCTTCACCGCAGGGATGGTGCTATATTTCTTCCAGACGTGATGCTTGTCATTCAGGCCAAAGAGTTAAATCTTGGTTTCATCAGACCAGAGAATCTTGTTTCTTATGGTCAGAGTCTTTAGGTGCCTTTTGGCAAACTCCAAGCGGGCTGTCATGTGCCTTTTACTGAGGAGTGGCTTCAGTCTGGCCACTACCATAAAGGCCTGATTGGGGGAGTGCTGCAGAGATGGCTGTCCTTCTGGAAGTTTCTCCTATCTCGTCAGAGGAACTCTGGAGCTCTGTTAGAGTGACCATCGGGTTCTTGGTCACATCCCTGACCAAGGCTCTTCTCCCCCGATGGCTGTTTGGCCGGGCGGCCAGCTCTAGGAAGAGTCTTGTTGGTTCCAAACTTCTTCCATTTAAGAACGATGGAGGCCACTGTGTTCTTGGGGACCTTCAATGCTGCTGAAATGTTTTGATACTCTTCCCCAGATCTGTGCCTCAACAAAATTCTGTCTCTGAGCTCTATGGACAATTCCTTCAACCTCATGGCTTGGCTTTTGCTCTGACATGCACTGTCAAATGTGGGACCTTATGTAGAGAGGTGTGTGGCTTTCAAAATCACGTCCAAACAATTTAATTTACCACAGGTGGACTCCAAGTTGTAGAAACATCTCAAGGATGATCAATGGAAACAGGATGCTCCTGAGCTCAATTTCAAGTCTCATAGCAAAGGGTCTGAATACTTATGTAAATAAGGTATTTCTGTTTTATATATATATATATATGCAAACATTTCTAAAAACCTTTTTTCGCTTTGTCATTATGGGGTACTGTAGATTGATGAGGGAAAAAATATTGAATCCATTTTAGAATAAGGCTGTAACGTAACAAAATGTGGAAAAAGTCAAAGGGTCTAAATACTTTCCAAATGCACTGCATGTAGAGATAGAGCAGCGAAATTACATTCAGTATGAGTCGTCAGGCAACCTACCCCCTGGCACTTCTTCCAGATCTTAAGGGTTAGGTTCCTTGCCCTCTGGGAAGCTGGGTGCCATATTGCTATACACTCTTTTATATCTATACATAGTGACAAAGGGTGAGGGCATGAGTGTGATTTGGAACTGAGAAAATGACCTTGGGAAATGAAGGGATCTATGATCTCCCTTCATCCCTTGTTGTGTGTAGATAATTGAGCTGTCTAAGGAAGTGTTCTGTCTGAAAGAGGCTGTGGGGGCTCTGAGTCCTCCTCTGGGCTTTTCCTCCTCCGCCCACTCCCAGTCTGAGAGAGTCCACCCTGGGAACTTTGGACAACAGGTGTCACTGCAGAACAGAGTGGCTGTACTCTCTAAGGAAATCCAAGTGAGGGCACCAATGAGCCAAAATATATACCATTATTCACGTTCATGGTTAAAAGACTGCTTGAGCATACTGTATTGTATATGTTATTACAGGATTGGGAACGAACGCACAGACAAGTTATAGCTGTGTACCGATCCCATCTACTGGCTGCTGAACAGGTAAGTACAACTCTATGCACCTTTGTTGAAGACATATCAGTATAGGGTCAGTGTTGTGTAGCTGAGGGGATGTGAATGAGACTTGTGTTGTATCTTCCTCAGGGCTGGATGGACGAGGAGGTACAGGGTCTGTTACTTCTTATCCTCAGTATGTCACACAAGGACCAGGGACACTGACCCCCCTGGTTGGTTGGTAGACAGACAGACAGACAGACAGACAGACAGACAGACAGACAGACAGACAGACAGACAGACAGACAGACAGACAGACAGACAGACAGAGAGAGAGAGAGAGAGAGAGAGAATACTCACCGTACACTGGCAGACACAACAGGCCATGGGATCCAGCACTGTACTGTACCATCTACTAACTACAGAATATGTACACACTTACTGAAAGCAGCTGGTCTGTTTTGGAGACAGCTGCATACAATACAATACAGTACAGTACATGTAGCCTTGGATAGACATCAAGGCTAACCCATTTATGACTATTTATGGACAAGTATGGTTTTCTGGTATCAGAAAGAGAAATGTCTGTATAGAGATGTACTTGTATTGAATAACAAGAATGTATCTCTTGTCTCTTGAGCCTACTGATTGTATGACTGATTGTATTTTGTATGATATTCTTACAGTAAAGGTATAGAAAGAAACCAAACTCCTGCCTCTACCTCATTGTTTAGTTGTTGAACATTTGTTGGATGAATAAAAACTCAAAGGTGACGCTTTCCATATATTCCCTTGGTCTATTTTAGGCTAGGTCAGGGATATCAGGGGTCGGGCAATTCCATGGTAACGGAATTGCACAGAGACGCCGATTTTTCACTTAAAATGTATTCCAAAGAAAAACCATTGATTTAAAAGTTTAACAAACCATACCACTAATTTTAACAATTTACACTGACAATTTATAAAACATTTACTGGAAGAACAGTGCAGACGCAAAGTTTGGTAAGACAATTTTTGTAAAATCTCCCATTTTGTGTCCACGTTTTCACAAAACTGTTTTATATCTGCTCTGAATTAACATTCAAGATGTCTGCAGAAGAATTGGTGTCAGCTATGACATGACACATTGAAGTTGAAAAAATATATTTTGGTTATTTAACTACACTAAGTGAAGTGGATTTACACCCGGTAACATTGTGGTAACGGAATTTCATCATTGGCCCCTGATCTGTACTTGTCACGATAGTTCTTGTGTGTTTTGCTTGTTTAGTGTTGGTCAGGACGTGAGCTGGGTGGGCATTCTATGTTGTGTGTCTAGTTTGTCTGTTTCTGTGTTCAGCCTAATATGGTTCTCAATCAGAGGCAGCTGTCAATCGTTGTCCCTGATTGAGAATCATATATAGGTGGCTTGTTTTGTGTTGGGGATTGTGGGTGGTTGTCTTCTGTCTTTGTGTTCTGCACCAGATAGGACTGTCTCGGTTTTCACATTTGTTATTTTGTATAGTGTTCACGTTATTGTCTCTTCTTTATTAAATCATGTTGAACACTAGCCGCGCTGCATTTGGTCCTCTCCTTCACCCCAGGAAGAAAGCCGTTACAGTACTACCGGTATACAGAAATCCATAATTATGGATATGAATGTCATTTTCTTCATGGTGATGTATGCTAAATAGATATACAAATATAATGTGCGTTTTATGACTTTTTCTTGTAGATGATTTCTAAGACCCGTTTTCCATCTGTTTGACCAGAAATCAAAGCCTTTGCTTATTCCTAATTTTAAGGGTGGGAAATGGTGGAAAATGTATATAGCCTTAATTAAAAAATATATATATATACTTTTAGCTTTCATTTGACATACTTCTAGGAACTTCATGTTGTTGCTCATGGGTCCTTTAAATGGAAAAGACCAGTCTTCATTGGGCCATGTGCTCAAATAATGCCTGACAGCTGGACTTTTCATGGAGCCGCTCCATACTGTATGTACATCTCACTTTAAAACGTCATCCAACATTAGCCTACATTTCTAATCAATCCAGACAGAGGAAGAGTTTTAAGTCAGTTTAGAACTAATTCTTATTTTCAATGACTACCGGGGAACAGTGGGTTAACTGCCTTGTTCAGGGGCAGAACGACAGATTTTTACCTTGTCAGCTCAGGGATTCTGTCTTGCAACCTTTCGGGTTTTTAGTCCAAAGCTTTAACCACTAGGCTACCTGCCGCCCCAAATGATGTGGATTGGATTTAACACAAACCCCACACTTGAATAACCTTAATTTTGACAAATTTTATTGAAAAAAATGTATTTAGTTCAAAGAAGAGTAGATACAAGAAAGGCCTGATAAAGCAAAGGGGTCATTTGGAAAAGTTGCATACTGTAAAGTACACTAACGTCCCAGAAAGCCATGTCCTCTGTCTCCCTGTGCCTGGACTGAGACAAAGACACAGCAGATACCAGGAGATCCCCTATCTATTGATAAAACATGTTGCCATTAACAACACAGGATGGTGATCAAATCAGTAAGGGCCTATGCTCATGAAGATGATTGATTGGATGACTGGTACAATAGAATAGGAAGCACACAAGAGGACAGCCAATCAGAACACACTATGGGATGTTCTACAGTATTTACACCCCCCCTATCCCATACATCAGCAGCTTATAGAAAGTTTCACAATAAAAAGGGATGATTTGACTTTCAGTCCACTCCATTCATTGATTAAAGTGTGATTTGGCATGGCAAGAAAATGTGCCATTTGCTCTCAGGGCATACATACATGCAGCACACACTACTGCCTTCTGCTGTGGTATATATATAGCATGTATGATACTGCACAAGTGATTTGGGAGGAAAGATATGAAACACCAAGTATTAAGGCACTGAACTATTTTATGGGTCTTGATTATCTTTACACTGAGTCATTTGTAGTAATACAGTTTGCCTTCTGAGAGCACAGGCTCTGACCAGTGTGATAACTTCACACAGTAGACATGGTAACACACAACTTGGGTAGGTATTCACTGGCGAGCTATGACTGTCCCATACAAACACTTTGACAAGCATGTGGTTCTTATTCAACACATTGATATTCGGAGTTCTACCCATGTATTTTGACCAACTGTATATTCCCAATGTTGTGTTATGCAGACTTCCTGTGGATATGGATGGGACAGAGAGACAGACACATTTTCAGGGTTGGTGTCTGGTTAGTACTGTATCTCTGAAGCATATTTCAATTCATGCAATCAGATATTTAACACCTTCAGAATTAGGTCCTGAGATTACATATGAATAAATCATGAAGGTGCAGGTGCTACTGCTGCAGATGAACAGTTTATAAAAGTCCATTAAAGCATCCCAATGTCTGAGGAGTAAAGAACTGCATTCTGATAAAACAATTTAGTGATATTTTGCTGCCAGGAGTTTCTCACATATCATATACAATGTTCACATTTGTCCGTTGAAAGACACAGGGAACCCAAATCATTCTGGGACTGTGTATGACATCAGCAGTATGAGGTGCAACATCATCATGCACTCACAAATGATGCTTTCCTATGGAACAACTACTGAATGTGACTGTGACCTCACATTCCATCCTTGTGATTGGCTGGGCTGTTCTGATGCGTCGGTTAGCTTAATGACTGTATACTGAGAGTTCAGGTGGAGATGGTGGAAAGTTTGTCGGCACTGTAGGAGGCAGCCAGGTACTGCAGCCATGCCCTTGGGTCCTGGACAGAGGGAGTTGCCTGTGTCCTCCTACCCCTGCGAAAGCTCTGATTCTGGGGGATATGCCAAAGTGAAGATCTTCCTCCCTGGGGGTTATATGGACACACCTCTGACTCCTAGTAAAACAGGCAAGGATTTCAAAGGATATCAATCAAACACGTACTAAAGAACTAGACCAGCAGAACACAAACATCTAGAACATAAACTTTATTAAAACACTATAATGTATCAATAAACTGCCCACACTGAAGGTTATCACAAAACAGTCGTTCAAATAGAACTAGGCAGTGCTGAGCACAATCACTTTGGGCTGTCATTTCTGTCTCTTACCATTCCAGAACGCTGTCCCCTCTTTCCTCCGGACCACCTGTTTGAGGTGCAGCTCGCTCTCGGCTGCCACGATGGGCAGCTCGTTCTTCAGGTGGTAGCTGATCAGGTGACTGATACTCTCAAACAGCATGTCTTTGGTTCGTACCTGGCAGTGACGAGGAGGAGTGGGCTAACAGATGTAAGTAGGTCACAAAGAGTTTAAATGGCTACTTCTTGATGCATGTTAACAGGGATGCTACCCCCACCATTGTTTTGCATTCAACAATGCTCATGCTAGGCTGTAGCTAAGTAAAAATTATACAAGTATCAGCTTTCTGGAGCAATTTCTAAGAGGGGTGCTACCACTATTATTCTTTAGCATGTTTTGTACTAGCACAACAATGCTAATGCTTGACTGTAGCTAAATAAACAAATTCAAATTTCAGGTGACTGACATCATTTCAGTAAACTATTTAAAGTGCCTTCAGAAAGTATTCAGACCCCTTGACCTTTCCCACATTTTGTTACGTTACAGCCTTATTCTAAAATTGATTAAATAATCCTCATCAATCTACACACATTACCCCATAATGACAAAATGAAAACAGGTTGGTAGAAATTTTTGCAAATATATTAAAAATAAAAAACATAAATATCTTATTTACATAATTAGCCTTGAGTCTTCTGTATACTCTTCAGCCCCATAGACCATAATTTCCCCATCCAATATTGTTTATCATTCAGCGATTATCACTCACCATTCCCTCTGGGTCAACCAGTAGCAGGTGTTTGGGCAGACCGCAGTGCATGCCCGTCAGGACATACTGGCCTGGGTTGGTGGCACTGTCTCGTACAAGGAAGTCCCCGTCTCGGACCAGCAGTTTCTCAGCGTCCCGGCGGCTCATACGGCCATGGTACCAGGTCTCCCGCCGAAGCTGCTCCTCTGTGGGGGCGACAGGGGCACGACGCCGGGGCGGACTGGGCCACTGGTCCTCCAACACGCACACCCCACCGTTACCACCGGCCTCGTGCATCTTCAGAGCATCCTCAAAGGGTTCTGCAGAGAACCAGGAAGAGTGAAAACACATGCATGGCACACACGGAACCTGTAACATGAATGACATCATCCATACATGCCAACCCAATTGCCCAGATACTCCCCACATCTTGAATAATAACGGTATCTCTATTGTGTCAGTGGCTGTGTTCAGCAGATGGGTAGCTGTTAATGAGACTCACTCATGTCAAATATGTCTTTCTTGGGGCTGTCTGGCCCCCTGGCCCCCCTATGGCCCTCTGCTCCCTGCTCCAGGCCCTCCAGACTCTGGGTGTTCACATACAGGTGCTCTTCATAGTCCCTACTTCCCGGGGGATGGCCGTCTGCCCGCAGGTACCCATCTGATGTCAGACCTGTCAATCACAACTCCGTTTACTAACACACTACATTACCAAAAGTATGTGGACACCCCTTCAGATTAGTGGATTTGGCTATTTCAGCCACAACCGTTGCTGACAGGTGTATAAATCGAGCACACAGCCATGCAATCTTCATAGGCCATTCTACTGCCAATGTTTGTCTTACTGAAGAGCACAGTGACTTTCAATGTGGCACCGTCATAGGATGCCACCTTTCCAACATGTCAGTTCGTCAAATTTCTGCCCTGCTAGAGCTGCCCCGGTCAACTGTAAGTGCTGTTATTGTGAAGTGGAAACATCTAGATGCAACAATGGCTCAGTCTCGAAGTGGTAGGCCACACAAGCTCACAGAACGGGACCGCCGAGTGCTGAAGCGCATAGCGCGTAAACATCGTCTGTCCTTGGTTGCAACATTCACTACCGAGTTCCAAACTGCCTCTGGAAGCAACGTCAGGAGTTCTTGTGCTGGGGTTTCCATGGCCGGGCAGGTGCACGGAAGCCTAAGATCAAGCGTCAACAGGAGAGGTGTAAAGCTCGCCGCCATTGGACTATGGAGCAGTGGAAACACGTTTTTTGGAGTGACGAATCACTCTTCACTATCTGGCATTCCGACGGACGAATCTGGTTTTAGGGGATGCCAGGAGAAGGCTACCAACCCCAATGCATATTGAAAACTGTAAAGTTTGGTGGAGGAGAAATAAGGGTCTGGGGCTGTTTTTCATGGTTCGAGCTAGGCCCCTTAGTTCCAGTGAAGGGAAATCTTAATGCCACAGCATACAATGACATTCTAGATGATTCTGGGCTTCCAGCTTTGTGGCAACAGTTTGAGGACGGCCCTTTCCTGTTTCAGCATGACAATGCCCCCGTGCACAAAACGAGGTCCAAAACGAAATTTTTGGTCGAGATCAGTGTGGAAGAACTTGACTCACCTTCACAGAGCCCATGACCTCAACCCCATCGAACATCATTGGGATGAATTGGAACGTCGACTGCGAGACAGGCCTAATCGCCCAACATCAGTGACCGACCTCACTAATGCGCTTGTGGCTGAATGGAAGCAAGTCCCTGCAGCAATGTTCCAACATCTAGTGGAAACCTTCCCAGAAGAGTGGAGGCTGTTATAGCAGCAAAGGGGAGACCAACTCCATATTAATGCCCATGATTTTGGAATGAGATGTTTGACGAGCACATACTTTTGGCCATGTAGTGTATATACTTTGATGAAATGATATGGGAACGAAAATGTATTATTTACCCAACCATTATAATGCCTATGACTTGCAGTATTGTGTCCTGCAGTACCATATCAGGCCACATGGTGTCTCACCTGAGCTGCCGTTGTTCTCAGTGTCCCAGTGAAGCTCGTAGCACAGCTGACCTGAGGGGTAGGACGCCGTGTCTCTCCTGGCCGGAGAACCCATCTAAAAACAGATTCCACAAAATCTCATTTGCATTACTTATAGTAGACATGTGCTTCTTTATGGCTCTTCAGACCACCTGTTAATAAATAGTTCCTCTCTTGCCTATGTAATACACTTCTACAGACACCATATGTTTGAATCCTCAGTATAGACTGTAGGGTATAAGGAAGACTTTCCTCTCACCAATTAGGCAACCCAGAGGCCTGGTTTCTATCTCCTGTGATGTCTATCTCTTGTAACTATGTAGCAGGCACATCTACAGTTATTGAGTTCACTGCTACTGTAAGCCCACAGCTCTCTCTTATAGACATTATGGGGGAAAGGCAGGCAAGGTCATCAGTCGTGTGTCCACAGATACTAGATCAACGGGTTTATGTAGGTGATCCTGGAGGCTGGGGAATCACCTGCGCTGCCTTGCTCTGTGGTTGGCTGTGGACGTGGCCCAGCAAGGCCGTACAAGGCCTCAGCCTCGAGTCTACCACTCCTCCAACAGGAGGCTCCTTCCCTGGGATGCTGTTGTAGTAGTCATGCTCCGAGGAGTCCTCGTCATCACCCCATGCCGAGTCCTCTGTCCTGATGTTCCTGAGGTGAAACGGTTAGAATAGCGGTAATTGAATTTCCAAATGTGACAAGGAAAAGGAATCAGACATCCTCCACAGCCGATAACATAAAACAGTAGGTTTGAATGGTTATATTGTTGGTAGCAGGAGATACATTTGAATCAAGAGCAGAACAGGTACAGTAGAGTTCTTCCGTCTACCCGGTGACACAGCGAAACACATTACACTTTAAATAACAGTTTTGATTTAATTGGGATCAAAACAGGATGATGGGCTGAAATCTGAGCACAGCATATCACATTTCTAACACCTGAGAAAAAAGGACGAGTTTCATATCAAGTTGAGTGTGTGTCAGTGTAAAATGCAAGTCAACGCTTTAAATAGGACACCGTGCTTGCACTGTACCAATGTGTGCTAACCACATAGGATGAATACATTGTGTGTATTTAAGTATGTTTTGTTGTTGTAGTGGGGACAGTAACATTAGTCATCTCAAAAAATGTGACTTTAAAGGTGCACTATGCAGAAAGTCGCGACGCCATTTCCTGGTTGTTAAAACTCGAATAGTTCGCCTAACTTCAGTTCATGTGACAAAACAAGGAAGTATGGTGAAAAGAATCATTGTACCATCTAAACCGCTGTGAAATATCTTTTTCATAACCAAAAATATTGTATTTTCAGCTGTTTGAAGCTGGTGTACAAAACCAAAGTAAAAAACGCAAAAACAAAACATAAGAATGGGAAGCATAGAAATAGTGAACATAGAACAGATCTACCACTTCTTAGACTTGCTTTCAATGAGAATGACAGATCTCTAACTTACTATGTGAATTTGGTCAGGTCGCCCAAAAATACATATTGTTTTATATGTTTTTCTATACTTAAAAAAAATGTTTAGCTCACATAATCTAATTTAAAAGTATGCACGAAGGTGTCTGTAATAGAATAAATGTGGCAGAAACTAATGTAGACATTAATAAATGCATTTCTTTAGCTTCCTAACTATTTTCTACAATGGTGGAGGCACGGTGGCTTCAACACAGCATCTCCTATCAGTCATCTATTGCAGGGTTTCTCAAACTTGGTCCTGGGTAACGTTTTGTTTTTCTAGCACTACACAGCTGATTAAAATAACCAACTCATCATCAGGCTTGATCTAGTGTATATATACATCATTGGTCTCACCTCTCCATGGTGGGGATGGCTTTGGGAGGGCTGTGGAGGTACTGTTTGAACTGCAGTTCAAAGGCCTGGCCGATGGTACTGATGACATTCTGGGCTAGACCGTCACAACACTCCAGGATATGGCATGCTGAAGAGAACACAGAGGATGTGAGTGCTGCAACGCCCCTGTGAGCATAACAACTTATATTTTAAAGAATAGTTAGAAACATCAATATCTTTAACTTAAACTGTTAGTGAACCATATTGTCTTTAAACCCTCATGCGCTTATTGCCAGGAAGAAACTGCATGGACGTATAATAGGCATTATTTCTGTTTATGAAATAGAACGGTGAACTGAAGATACCTCTCTGATTGACTGGATCTTTGGCCACATAAGCAACATAATCGGGCGTGTCCTGCAACATAGGGAAAAACCTCAATAAATTCTGATGAATTAGGATATAATTGAATAAGATGGTCACAGGATTGGAAAACGGTCAAAAGCAGCCAAGTCAGACATGCTGTCTACCAAGCGGTCCATTTCAACAAACAGACAGAGGAAAACAGGGAAAGCCTAAAGTGCACTATGCTACAAACTCTCACCGTGTCTCCCCCAGAGGCAAAGGAGATAGACTGCATGGGATGGTGTGCTATCACCTGTGAAAGAGAGAGAGAAAGAAAGGAAGGTGCAGACTTTATATCAGTCCTTCACCACATCAATATCGCATCTTCTACTAATCAGCTATCCTAAAACAGGAAGCTAAAAAGATAGCAATTTATTGTGTTGCACTACCCTGCTGTGAGCTAGCCATAGCCAAGTTTGTGATATGAAGTGTGATTGCCCCCCACCCACACCCCACTTTGTCATTCCCTAGCTTTGCCATTCCCTAGCTTTCCCTACGGTCCGGCGACTCCGGACCGTAGATCGTCGCCGGGGACTCCGGACCGTAGCTGCCGACCGTCGCTGGAGGCTCTGGACTGCCGACCGTCGCTGGAGGCTCAGGACTACCGACCGTCGCTGGAGACTCCGGACTGCAGACGGTGGTCTGGAGACACAGTGCGTATCACCGCAAAACATGGTGCCTGCCCGGTCACAGGCTCCCGACGGTGAGTACGGGGAGTTGGCTCTGGTTTAAACCCTGGCTCCGCCAACCACCCCGTGTTCCCGCCCCCCCCAAAAATGGGGGCTGCCTCTCGGGCTTCCGTCGTGGTCGCGAACCCAGTGTCATCGTTGTTCCTCCCTCGCTGCCTCCGTCTGCCACATGGAAGGCGATCCTTTCCGGCCTGGATCTCCTCCCACGTCCAGGATCCCTTACCGTCCAAGATATCCTCCCGTGTCCAGGATGTCTGCTCCTCCTGGCCACGCTGCTTGGTCCGTTTGTGGTGGGATCTTCTGTTCCATTCGTTTAGAGATGGAAGGATCGGACCAAGGTGCAGCGTGGTAGGCCTCCATTATTTTAATTTATTAAATGAACACCGAAAAAAGAACAAATACAAAGCGAAACGTAACGTCAGCACATTACCAAAAACAAGATCCCACAAACTACAGGTGGAAAAAAGGCTGCCTAAGTATAATCCCCAATCAGAGACAACGATAGACAGCTGCCTCTGATTGGGAACCATACCCGGCCAACAAAGAAATAGAAAACATAGATTGCCCACCCTAGTCACACCCTGACCTAACCAAATAGAGAATTAAAAGGATCTCTAAGGTCAGGGCGTGACAGGAAATGCATATACAAAGTCAACCGCATCATAAAATTATGCATTTACTTGTGGAAAGGCCCATACCATGCAACGTGAAATAGATGCATAACACACGCTGTCAAGTCACAACAAGGCTAACTTCAAATGCCGAGATCAATGTGAAAGTAACAGATGCATAAAACAGCTGGCCACGAGGCTTACTAGGCCGAGGTCAAATGCAGACATCAAATTCAAATCAATTGGTGCACTGCCTAAATGTCTGACCGGCAAAGCAAACTGTCTGGCACTGTCTCTGCTCTTTGCCTTCTTAAAGATGAACTGAAATATTTTAGTAAGTTAAGATGATTTTGTTAACTAAATGTGATAAAGAAGCATGATGCTACCTTAAAAACTGCTAAAACTCATATTTATGTTAAAACGTATGGAATTGCCTCATCTGACTACTACGTGCTGCCATCTTGATAACGTGTCAACAATGACATCCCTTGAATGGTTCGTCTGACAGGCAGCACAGATTACAATGCATGTTAGTAGCCTCAATGAGAATGCTTTCATTTTGACAACAATAAAAACACAGTATATGAAAATAAGACGGATTTGGACGAAAAGACCGCAAAGCAGTTGGTGAGAAAAGGCCTAAACTTCAACTAACACAGTATGATCCGATGCTAAAGTCAGAACTACTAGTAATGTTTAACACAGCTAGACCTTACTCGCCGAATGAACACAAAAACATGTGCAAGTGGGTTTTTGACTGGACTATTCCGGCTTATTCGATGCTAGCTACCAACTTTGTTCTTGTGGACATCATGCATTTAGCTAGCTTACACAATGTCGGGTAAAAGTAGATCCACTGCCCATGTGAAAATCCCTGTAATGTAGCCTACAGCTGAATGTGCTCAAAAATGTATGCAAGTGGATTTTTAACCGGTTTATAAAAGCTTGTTAACATGATTGTGTGTATTTTGTTGTTTTTCCATCTCAAATTGGTAGTTTTAACTTTAAGTTTATTCATTCTTTATCAGATTCTTGTTTAAAAAAATCCATGAGTAAAGTAGGCACACGGATGCTCTACCATTCCCATGACGTTGTTTGAATATGGCTGCCGGCACATCTCTCTAAGCTTGTGCTAAACGCTCAAAAAACGTATAATATTATGTTCTAAAAGCACATTCAACAAGAAAACCTAACATCGACATGTAAAACAATGATGTAGGTTGATTTGAGCGTTTCAGTTCCACTTTAAAGTGAGAGAAAGGCATGCAGGCTAGACTGGTAGCTTCTCTCCCAGCGATGCTCTGCATGGTCAGAAAGCCAGCCAACTAATACATTTGAATCGGGATTGGAATAATTTTGGTCTACTTTTTTGTAGCCTGCTTTTATATTTTTGGTCTTAAGCTAGGATACTGCCATACTCCACTGATGGTCCTGGGTGTGATATCCTGTGCTATGTTCTGTGGTTAGTTGAAGAGAGGGGATCCCTAACCTGTCGTGTCGTGGGGATGAGCAGGTTGAGGCCCTCTATAGAGATGTTGACAGCGATGCCCATACCAGCGAAGCGCAGGTTACTCTTCCCCATGATGGTCTGCAGGGCCTTGTTAATGTTCTTCAGGACAGGAGCACAGAGCCTGTGTTAGCATCACACACACACACACACACACTTAACTACAGTGTTGCATCAACATATTTTTTCACCCACCTTCTTCCTCCAGGCCCCCTTACTCCCAGGCACAGCTTCACACAGTCTGTTGATGGCCTCCCTGGGTGGGTGGAGAGGGAAAGAGGAGAGGCAAAGGGGTCACAATGACAACACACTAAGACAGGACAGTTACAGCCATACTGAATCCCATATCTCCCCCTTAACCATACCCTTGAAGAGTTCTAGTTCTGAGCATCATGGTAATATTTCCATCTTGCCCTTTGATAGGCTAGAAGAGCATCTTGCTATGTTGGATACACCTAGCCAATCCACTCAGATCTACTAAAGAGGATATGGGCTAGGGGTCAATTTGGAATTCAGCATCAAGCAGCTACATGGGGAAAAGGTTGAAAAGTCTAACTGTACTCCATCATCAACCTATAGACAGTCTATGGGTGAAGTGGTTACGTAAGCTATAGAGAAAGCAGGTCAGTAGCCCCTCCCTCAGCCTCAGGTTAGAGGTCAGGGGTCACCAATCCATCTCACTTCAAAGGTCATGGTGAGGTCCCTCAGATCAAAGCAGGACAGAAGATGTCTAATCTCAGTTTACACAAGGCTAACAGGAGGAACACTTAATATCAATATCCTATTCAGCTGAGTTCACATAAGCACATTCTCTCCAGTAAATTATGTTTGGGTAAGGAACAAAAACATCTCAGCATGATTGATGTCTTGGTCTGAGAATTTATGGGCTCATTAGGCTCTATTCGATTAGCCTTACTTTTCCTCTCCATTTATCCTCCTGGTTCAGAAGCAATGGGAGAGCCACATTTTGTGGTGTACTACTGCAGTGTATTCTATGCCATTAGGCTGCTCTAACTGTTAGCATGGGCAGCCTTGGGGACTAATGAGTGAGGATGTCTGATGATGTTGTCCCCTTGTGTGGTGGCAGAGATAGCCGGAACACAGCATCTGTCAGGGGACAGAGGGGACAGGTGGTGGCACCAGCTAGAGTCAAGGATCAGCGTTCATCTCCAGTAAAGGACTTTTAAGAGAGTTTTGGAAAACAGCATTTGCATGTGACTCAACTTGAGGCCTGGGAGAATAGCAGTGCATGGATCCTGGGCGTGAGTGTTTTGGTGTGTTAGTCTGCAGTCTCTGTCCTGGCCAAGTACAGTCCCATTGGAGCATATTGGTTCAAAACCATGACACTGCATGACCTGTCAAAGAGGACCTCCAGACTCATGCTGGACCAACAAATAATCAGTGGTTTAATCTCCAGGCAGTCTTTGAAGTTGTTTCATGGGGAATGACAGGCTTTTTGTTAAGCTGCCAATAACAAACAGGAAAAAAACTAATAGAAGCAGAACAGGAAAAACAGGAAAAACAATAACGGTATAGTGTAAACAAATGTCATTCTGAAAGCAATGACAACTGAGCTCGTTACTAAATTATTCAAACGGAGCACTGGTAAGTTCCTTATATCATAGATCTTACCATAACACTGTCATAAATACATCCATCTTCAATCTCTGCTCTTTAAACCATATAAACATTATATTTCTCCCACTTCCTTCTTCCTTGTTGTTTTACTCTGTCTCCCACAGACAGGCAGGGTAGAGTCCATGTGGACCACTGCAGCTCAGCTCTCCACAGTCATTAGCGAGCATCATCAATAATAGATCTCTCCATCACTCCATCTCTGCCTCTCCCCCAGCACTTAAGCCCTGTGTGTGTGTGGGCTCAGATTACTGACAATCGATCATGGAGGAGAGAAATATAGGGAGGGACTACACTGCTCCAACTCAGGCAAGGAGCCCCGCGCACACAGACACACAAACACACATGTGAGTGCCAACAGTCACACACACACCAAAAGCTCACATGTGCCATTTACATGCATAAATGGCTCAGTCAAAATGTCACACAGTATTCTGGGCCTTCTGCAGGAACTGTTTCCCTCTAGTGATATCATTACATGGGAAAGCAGGACTGGCATGCCTGTGAATCTCTACCTGATTTGGTATCACTGTGACTTGTGTTTACCTTCTCCCTCTGCTCAGATCGGGTTCTACTGACTCATCACAAGCAGGACATACTCAACTCTCGCTTACCTCGTCACCTGGGTCCGAGTGTTGAAGTCCAGCGATCGCATCGACTTCAACACCTCAATGCAGCCCATGTACTGCAAAAACAGAAAAACAACATACTTTATTACATGACAGATTTCCAACCCAGATTTATTCTTCTCTAGATTCCTTTTCTCAATCCAATTAGAGGGTCGTTAATACATACAGTACTTTACAAGACAGGAACTGTCATGACCACCCTTTTCACTGATACATGGCACTACGGCAATGGGTTACACACAGTGTGGCATGTATTTCAGAAATGGTTAACACATTACTGTACAGTATGAAAAATATCTATACCATAGTACTAATACCCCATATAGTAACATAGTCAATATGACTGAGGCCCAGTCATTTGCAGGCAGTGTTAGGGACGGGGTAATGGTCAGGTTAAGGTGGTAATAATGGGTATTCGATTAGGGAGCTGCAGCCTCAGAGGCCCCAAAGGAGAGAGAGAGTGTGTGTGTGTGTGTGTGTGTGTGTGTGTGTGTGTGTGTGTGTGTGTGTGTGTGTGTGTGTGTGTGTGTGTGTGTGTGTGTGTGTGTGTGTTTGTGAGAGTGTGGGTCACGGGGGACCAGGGAAAGTGCTTTGGGAGAGGTTACTCCATCACCAGGGTTCCACTGGAGTCTGTTATTAGTCATACTGAAACTCCCATCTACTACCAAAAAGACTATTATACACCATACGTATGCTACATATACTAGGACAATAAATGGGCTGTATTACTGAACCATATCAGCATCAGAGTAATATAAACATCATAGCTCGAAGCCAATTTAAATGATGTTTAAATAGGCCACATCTCCTTTAAAATCCTCTTCTGTCTATGCATCATGCCCGGAGGCCCAACGGTACACAGCTCACAGAAAAGGACACATTTTGTCAGTTGTATTTCATTTGTTTTGATTAGCAATTGAAATCCATGGGTGTTTAGGTGTGACAGAGCCAGGGGCAGAGTGGGTGTGGCGAATCTTGATTTTTCTAATTAAAAACATGCCACTTATGACATGTCCTCTAGGTCTATGTGGGACAACCACACCCACGCAAAACCAAACACCAATATAGACAACAGATCACCAATATAGACAACAAATCAGCCGAGTGAACACACACACACACACACACACACACACACACACACACACACAATTCTCACTGATTGACTGATACACCTACGCAGACACATTTGCATTACTGTGCTACTTTTAAAGAGCACACCAAGTTGACTGTGCTTCCACTATACAGTATCAACCTGCTGTATGTACACTGAGTGTACAAAACATTAGCAACACCTGCTCTTTCAAAGACATAGACTGACCAGGTGATTCCAGATGAAAGCTATGATCCCTTATTGATGTCACTTGTTAAATCCACTTCAACCAGTGTAGATGAAGGGGAGAAGACAGGTTAAAGAAGGATATTTAAGCCTTGAGACATGGATTGTGTATGTGTGCCATTCAGAGGGTGATAGGGCAAGACAAAATATTTAAGTGCCTTTGAACGGGGTATGGTAGTAGGTGCCAGGCGCACTGGTTTGTGTCAAGAACTGCAACACTGCTGGGTTTTTCATGCTCAACAGTTTATTGTGTGTCTCAAAAATGGTCCACCACCCAAAGGACATCCAGCCAACTTGACACAACTGTGGGAAGCACTGGAGTCAACATGGGCCAGCATCCCTGTGGAACTCTTTCAACACCTTGTAGAGCCCATGATGAATTGAGGCAACCCAATATTAGGAAGAATGTTCTTAATGTGTTGTACATTCAGTGTATGGGATAGGTATACTGTAGTCCCCTTCACTTTCACAGGTGTACAAGCTTAGCCAACCTATGCATCCTCATTTGACTCAAGCTCAATCAATGTCTTGTTACTGTATGTGTAGTTTGTCTGGATCTGTTGTTGTGGCTGGCTGCTGCCAGAGACAGGGAAAGAAATAATCAGGCTAACTCCCCTGCCTGAGAGCTAAACAAGCCCCCTAACCAGATTAGGAGACAGGGGAAGTCTTCCATCAGTCAGACAGTCTCCTCCTCTCCCTCCTTTTCCCTCTCCTTCTCTCTAGCTTCTTCTCAATGCCTTCATTGTCACTCTCTCGGACGATACACTGTGCTTTCGAGCGCTTTGCTCTACTTCTGCCCCCCCCGACATAATCTCTAATACTCCCTTCCAGAAACCTGTGATGCAGCGTTTCCAAGAAACATTCCAGAGAAATTCTGAAAATGTGTCCTTCTTAGCCAGCTCTCTTCCTCTGAAAGACATGCCATCTTCACTGTTGCTTTGCCTTGAAGGAAGTGACTGTCAACAAAGGGTATCTATCATATTACAGAGGCAAATTTGGTCCCTCTATCCAAGAACATCCTGTTCAAGTCTCCAGCCAAAGTCGATCTAATATCTATGTCGTTGATGCTCGGCTCTCTAGATAGATGCAGGGGGATACTGGCTAGGGGCTCATGTTTCTAGGTGGAAAAGTTATACTGCACTGTCGCTACCTTACAGTCCAACCAAGGTGCAAGTCTTTTTTCTTTTCGCTGAATAACTCTCTTAGTATTTCTCATGTTGCAGTTTTCCAGGTCAGGGTGGGTGGATGGCAGCTGTGTGGGTTTGGTTTCAGAAGGCCTGCAGTGCAGTGGAATGGCTGTGGAAGACGCAGATGCAGGGCCACCACACCACAGCTTCTGCCTCAGCTTGCCGGGGTGGTCGACTGGCTGCAGGGACAGGGAGGAAGTACCTGGGAGGAAATGTGCACAATGGTGTCTTTCTGCCTGTCTGTCTGTCTGTGTCTCCCTCCAGCAGAGAAGAGAGAAGACAATGTGGCATTCATCTCACTGCTGGCTTGCCTCTGACGCTAAACAGAGTTGATCCTGGTCAGTCCCTGGATGGGAGACCAGATGCTGCTGGAAGTGGTGTTGGAGGGCCGTAGGAGGCACTCTTTCCTCTGGTCTAAATAAATATCCCAATGCCCCAGGGCAGTGATTGGGGCCATTGCCCTGTGTAGGGTGCCGTCTTTCAGATGGGACATTAAACGGGTGTCCTGACTCTCTATGGTCACTAATGATGACATGGCACTTATTGTAGGGGTGATTGTATATATACATATATATATACTGCCATCTTATCTGCCTGGCTGGCTGCAGGTGCCATTTAACTATTATTATAATGGTAGGCTACAGCAAACTGCTAATGAAAACTGGTGCAGGGCGTAACAGTAATGAAATATTTCCTATAATGCTCTTAGGTATTTTGTCTCCTTGTAGCATGCTTAGCTGCGGACTATGTTAGGCATGTGAGGAAAGCAGGATTAGAGCTGAGGGAAACCCCTGGCTGAGTGTTCTCTCTCTACTGTATGCTACTACAGATGGACTAGAATACCCTGCTAGGTCACGCTAGTTCTACCCCAGTACATGTGATGCAAATGACTGTGATTAAATGTAATTGAATATAGGAATGAATGGTGCCTGTGTTTAATGTAATTACAAAGCGTGCTTGGGCCTAGACTGGGCTAATAAAGAGCCATGTCGTTTTATTGAGGCTGGGGGGAGTAAAGGAGGGGGAGATCATTGACATTGACGTCAAACACTCTGCCTCGGATGTAACCCTTTGTGAGCCAAAGTCACCAGCTTAGACCAGGAAATTATATCTAAATCTTTGTATATTTGCTTTTTTGCTTCTGTGTTGGGAGATCAGGAAAAGCTTTTTATCAACAATACTATCATTTGTTATTTCAGGTGTATTTTAACCCAATGTGCGATAACACATTCCATAATATCCACTACCATCAGGATTTGTAACAAGGAAATAACCGTTGTCACTGATTACGACGATGTAATGTATGTCTGTCTGTCTGAAGTAACATGACATCCAATCCTTCACTTAGGCGCAAACAATCAGGCTAATCACAAAACATGCCCCTCCTACACACACACTTCATTGAAACTAGAGATAAACCTCCTTAAATGATTGTGCTTTGTTATGCACATTCTATTAATATAGATTGACTCAATCCACGTATCACTCATTCACCACATGCAATATTTGTTGTTCAGTTTACGATTCCATTCTCTTTATTTCACTCAACTGACATCCACCCACCCGAAAGCCTGAAGGCTGACGCAGTCTCCCCAGCCGACTACATCACACCACATAAAGCAGAGAGAGCCATCTAACTCCTCAGCCTCGACACATTGGCTGCATAACACACTGCCCGGCATCCTAATGCCATTGTATCCAAGAGACACAATTAGGGTGGTTTATCATCGTAACATTCTGATATTATTTCCAAGGAATGAGACATCCCAACGTCATCTGCAAACAGGATATCTTTCTGACAGTGTTGTCTTATTAAAGCTTTACTCCAAAAGGGATTTAAATTATTCACTATTCTACAGGTTTGTTTGTAAACAAGATAACAGGAATTCTGGGTGGAAAGCATCAACAAGCTGTCAAATTATCCCTGACAGATACAGTATTTAACAGCACGGAAGACGACCCTTAAAAAAATGCAATGCAGAAGTGCTTTAATATACACCGAATGAAAACAATATGTGGGTAATGCAGAGAGCTGTAGAGGGACTGCATGCATGGTGACTCACCCTGACAATGTAGGAGGCCCCAGGGCCTGTGATATTCTTGTCTGGGTGCAGCCATCCCTGGGAGGGCTTGTGGATGAAGCTGCCCTTCTGGTTGAAGTCCTCCCCTCCCAGCCACATGCCCTCCACCCTGGTCCTGCGGTTCATCCCTGTCCTGAAGCCATTGTGGCCCCCAGGGCTCCCTGTGCCCTCTGCAGCCCCTGCTCCGTGGCCCCCTGGACTGGCTGAGCGCATTGCAGATCTCTGCCGGCTGATGGCCTGTAGGGAACAGGGGGTGACACACACAGGGTCACAGGAATTCAAAACAGCAGCCAGACTTGCCACGGGACCACTGGGGGCCGAAGGGCCACTGGGGCCGTGCGAGCCCTGCGATGAGGGGGCCGCAGTCTTGCCGGAGTCCTTGCATGAGCTTGAGCTGGAGCTGGAGCTGGAGTTGGAGGGGCTCCTGCTCAGCAGAGTGTTGGAGAACTTCCACTGAGGCATCCTGGGGATGAGCATGCAGAAAGTGGTGGTGGCGTCCTGCTCCCCGTCCAGACAGGGGGAGTCGGCTAGGGCCGGGGCTGCGGAGGAGGACCCGGGGATGGACTCCAGAGGAGGCAGGGGGGGCAGCAGCAGGCTGGGGGTGGAGGAGAGGACCACAGGGGTGGCCACAACTTTGCCGCTCATGGCTAAGCTCTGCATCAGGTCGTCGGAGGAGGAGGTCACAGAGGCGTTGCGAAAGCGGCCATACTTTGGCTTAAGTAGCATGCCCGGAGGAGCAGCCTGAAGCAGAGGCTGAGAGGGGCTGACAGAGGATGAGGGGAAGGGGAAAGGGGGAGGGGGAGAGGTGCAATGGAAGAGAGGGGGGGAAAAAAATGCAAAATCTTCTGGAAAGAGCTGTATCCCCTGTCAATGTTGAGTGAGTACTGTCCAGTGCTCTCCCACTCACACACGGTCTCTCTCTCTCTCCTGCCTCTCTGCATCTGAGCTTCTCCCTTGCTTTGGCTCGCTTGCACGCACCCCCTCTCTCTCTCTCTCTCTCTCTCTCTGGGTGATGTCATTGTGTTATTGTTCGTTTATTAGCCCTGCCCAGCTGCTCTCAGACAGCATTAGCTAACACATATCTGCCTGAGCCTCCCTCCTAACACACACACACACACACGCATGCGCACACACAATCAGTATCTACATGCAGCGTATAGACACCAACATTATAATGTCCCCACATGTGGGAATGACAGAAAGATAGAGATTTTCCCATCATAAGACATACCTTAGGCAATGGCTGCAAAAGCAAAACATACATGAATGCAATTTTTAACAAAGACCATCAATTCATGATTTAGTGAAAAGAGTCAATAATCTCTTAGCCACATAATAATACTTTAACCACATTAACATCAAATTTATGGGACTGAATTGTGCTGCCAGTAAAATAATACAAAACATCTGTGACTTTGACAAAATGCAATGAATTATCAGTGGTTGTAAAGAAAAACGCCCACTATACCTGAAGTCTTATCTCAAATCAAAATGTAATTTTATTTGCCACATGCTTTGTGAACAACAAGTGTAGACTACCAGTGAAATAGTTACTTGCAAATCCTTTTCCAAAAATCCAGAGTTAAAGACATTTTTTTTTAAATTAAACAGAAATAGTAACAGAGGGAATAAATGCATAGTGAACGAATAAAAATCACAAGTAAAAATGACATGTCTATATAGAGGGAGTACCAATATCGAGTTGATGTGCAGGGGTACCAAAGTAATTGAGGTAGCTATGTGCATATAGGTAGGGGTAAAGTGACAAGGCAACAGGATAGATAAGACTGAGCTGTAGCAGCAGCATATGTGGAGCAGTTGCAGCAGCGTATGTGGTGAGTGTGAAAGTGTGTGTGTGTGTGTGCGTGTGTGTGTGTGTGTGTGTGTGTGTGTGTGTGTGTGTGTGTGTGTGTGTGTGTGTGTGTGTGTGTGTGTGTGTGTGTGTGTGTGTGTGTGTGTGTGTGTGTGTGTGTGTGTGGTCAGTAAGCATGTGTGCACATGTTATGTGTGTGTGGGCGTATGCAGTGTGTGTGTGTGTATCAGTATAAGTATATGTGAGTGTGTGGGTAGAGTCCAGTGTGCATAAAGAGTAAGTTATCTCTCTGCTCTCTACACTTCTGGTTCCATGGTGGGATGATGATGACTGAGAGCATCATAAACTCTTTGACAATCTTTTCTTGCCTAGAAACTGTCACAGTAAACAAATGACACAAAGTACTCTTTTCCATTGTGTGGTTGGTGTATTTGGGGCGGCAGGTAGCCTCGTGGTTAGAGCGTTGGGCCAGTAACCGAAAGGTTGCAAGATTGAATCCCCGAGCTGACAAGGTAAAAATCTGTCCCTAAACAAGGCAGTTAACCCACTGTTCCTAGGCTGTCATTGTAAATAAGGATTTGTTCTTAACTGACTTGCCTAGTTAGATAAAGGTATAAAAAATATGTTCTGTGTGTAGGTGTTTACCCCCTTATGGTAAGGTTGTTCTATAACAACTAAAGGCTACAATAATTCAGCAAGTGGTTACTTAACTGCAACTAAAGGTCAACAATAGCTGAGAAGATGTGAAAACATCTGAGTAGAAATGAAGGTACAGAAATTCACTTCTTCTAACTAGCTAAAATTGTAAACAATTCATTCAGATTTATTATATGAGTGGTGATGGGTAAATTTTGCCACAGACTCATCCAAATGGTGAAGTACAACATCCAATTTGCAAATGCACACATATTGATTCCATGTCCTAAAAACAGGCAAAATCTAACAATGCTAGCATTGCAGCAATACTCAGAATTACTCCCAGCACATGTGACCTCTCTCTCCCCATGTCCCCCCCTTCCCCACCCCTCTCCCAAGAGCTATCCGCCATCTTCTAAAGGAGCCTGCAGGAGGAGACCAGACCTTTTAGCTCCCCACTCTAGTCCCCTCATATTCTCTCAATTTCAGGTTACCATGGGAGGGGGAGAGTCGTCTACAAAAACCCTGACAAAGTGGGTTAAGCCGGGATTTGTTCTGCTCATCTTTTTGGGAAAAATCTTTGGTCACAGCAGAAGAACATGTTTCGTCACACAGCAGATAATCAAACCCAATGTCATATTATCAGACACACAGGAAGTGGACTTAGGATATAATAATTTAAATCTGAAACCATTCTACTCCGGAACACACAGCACTACTCAGCTCTAAACTGTCCAAAATAATGGATGAGAGACACAAAGTATCAGGTATGAAGGTAAGACCCAGATGCAGACCACGTCAAATAAACAATAGTTTAATATCCCAAACAGGGGCAGGCAAAAGACATGACAAGGCAGGCAGGGGTCAGAAACCAGAGGTGGGCAACAGTACCGGGCGGCAGGCAGGCAGGCTCAGAGTAAGTCAGAGGTCGGTAGTCCAGATGGTGGGAAAGGTACAGGTCGGCAGGCAGGCTCAGGGTCAGGCAGAGTGGTCAGGCATGCGGGCGGGCTTGGAGTCAGGACAGGCAAGGGTCAAAACCAGGAGGGCAAGAAAAGAGAAACTGGAAAAAGCAGGAGCTGAGACACAAAACAGTGGTTGGCTTGAACAAACAAGATGAACTGGAAACAGACAAACAGAGAACACAGGTCTAAATACACAGGGGATAATGGGGAAGATGGGCGACACCTGGAGGGGGGTGGAGACAATCACAAAGACAGGTGACACAGATCAAGGTGTGACATAAAGAAGCAAATAATCTTGTTTAACTGATAAAGATAAGTACAAAGTTATTTCAATAATGAAGAATGTAAAAACTGAAGAATTAACACATTAGAGTCTACTAAGCTGTGTGGAACATTTAAGGCACTAAACTGTCTCCATATATACTGTACTTCCCCCCCAAAAATTAACTGGTACCGGGGACCTTCAGACAAGTCTGTGGGCATCCTAGAGCAAAACAACTGACATGTATGTGTTTGTGAGAGTCTCACCTTTCCACAGATGGGTAATATTAGTGTGTAGTCCAAACTTTTCGGACACCTCAGACAGAAGTTGGCAGATCGGCTGTACCGATTTCAGAGTTCCAAGACGCTTGTGGGGGACATGGAGCAAAACAGAGAACACCATCGTGTTCTCTTTCAATAGAGGGGTCATAATAGTTGTGGGCCAAACTGTTCGAACGCTACAGACAATTCTGTGAGAAGACCAATTTTCGGGATGTCTCATGGTCTGACAAATATCGCTCTAGCTCTGACACCTTTCACCGCAGATGCGGAAGTGCGACATCGGCAGATGCTGTATATTGAGACACATCCAAAAAATAACTCTAGCTTAAACTGACAGATTTTTATGGGGATTGTTTTATTATGTTAATTATTGTATATGGGTGCATGGACATCAACTCTAGGGGGTTTAGCAGGCTTTTTCAATTATAATTGTAATGGCCAACAGACTCACAACACACTGTTTATTTATTTTTATTTTTTATTTATCCGTTATTTTACCAGGTAAGTTGACTGAGAACACAGGGGAGAGGAGGGGGATGAATGAGCCAATTGTAAACTGGGGATTATTAGGTGACTATGATGGTTGAGGGCCAGATTGGGAATTTAGCCAGGACACCGGGGTTAACACCCCTACTCTTACGACAAGTGCCATGGGATCTTTAATGACCTCAGAGAGTCAGGATACCCGTTTAACGTCCCAGTGTTGCACACTGTGCACAGCCCTAGTGAGACCTAATGAATTCATACAGTTATTCCAGAGTGACCATTATTCCACATTCTACAGCACATAAACAACAGCTAATGTTTAAAAAGAATTTAGAAAATTCACCTTTATTTAACCAGGTAGTTAAGTTCTCAATTACAACTGCGACCTGGCCAAGATAAAGCAAAGCAGTGCGACAAAAACAACAACACGGAGTTACACATAAACAAACGTACAGTCAATAACACAACAGAAAAAATATATGTACAGTGTGTGCAAATGTAGAAGAGTAGGGAGGTAAGGCAATAAATAGAGGCATAGAGGTGAAATAATTACAATTGCGCATTAACACTGGAGAGATAGATGTGCAGATGATGATGTGCAAGTAGAGATACTGGGGTGCAAAAGACCAAGAAGATAAATAACAATATGGAGATGAGGTAGTTGGGTGGGCTATTTACAGATTGGCTATGTACAGGTACAGTGATCAGTAAGCTGCTCTGACAGCTGATGCTTAGAGAGGGAGATATCTCCAGCTTCAGTGATATTTGCAATTCGTTCCAGTCATTGGTAGCAGAGAACTGGAAGGAAAGGCGGCTGAAGTAAGTGTTGGCTTTGGGGATGACCAGTAAAATATACCTGCTGGAGCGCGTGCTACGGGTGGGTGTTGCTATGGTGACCAGTGAGCTGAGATAAGGCGGAGCTTTACCTAGCAAAGACTTATAGATGACCTGGAGCCAGTGGGTTTGGCGACGAATATGTAGCGAGGGCCAGCCAACGAGAGCATACAGGTCGCAGTGGTGGGTAGTATATTGGGCTTTGGTGACAAAATCGATGGCACTGTGATAGACTGCATCCAGTTTGTTGAGTAGAGTGGTTGGAGGCTATTTTGTAAATGACATCGCCGAAGTCAAGGACCGATAGGAGAGTCAGTTTTACGAGGGTATGTTTGGCAGCATGAGTGAAGGAGGCTTTGTTGCGAAAGAGGAAGCTGATTATAGATTTAATTTTGGATTGGAGATGCTTAATGTGAGTCTGGAAGGAGAGTTTATAGTCTAACCAGACACCTAGGCATTTGTAGTTGTCCACATATTCTAAGTCAGAACCTTCCAGAGGAGTGATGCTAGGCAGGCGGGCAGGTGCGGGCAGAAATCGGTTGAAGAGCATGCATTTAGTTTTACTAGCATTTAAAAGCATTTGGAGGCCACGGAAGGAGTGCTGTATGGCATTGAAGCTTGTTTGGAGGTTTGTTAACACAGTGTCCAAAGAAGGGCCAGAAGTATACAGAATGGTGTTGTCTGCATAGAGGTGGATCAGAGAATCACCCGCAGCAAGAGCAACATCATTGATATATACAGAGAAAAGAGTCGGCCCGAGAATTGAACCCTGTGGCACTCCCATAGAGACTTCCAGAGGTCCGGACAACATGCCCTCCGATTTGACACACTGAACTCTATCTGAGAAGTAATTGGTGAACGAGGCGAGGCAGTCATTTGAGAAACCAAGGCTGTTGAGTCTGCCGATAAGAATACGGTGATTGACAGAGTCGAAAGCCTTGGCCAGGTCGATGAAGACGGCTGCACAGTACTGTCTTTTATCAATGGTGGTTATGATATCGTTTAGGACCTTGAGCGTGGCTGAGGTGCACCCATGACCAGTTCGGAAGCCACCGTATCTCCATAGTGGAGAAGATACGGTGGGATTTGAAATGGTCGGTATTCTGTTTATTAACTTTGAAGAGGGGGATGACCGTGGCAGCTTTCCAATCTTTGGGGTCTCAGACGATACGAAAGAGAGTTTGAACAGGCTAGTAATAGGTGTTGCAACAATTTCGGCGGATAGTTTCAGAAAGAGAGGGTCCAGATTGTCTAGCCCAGCTGATTTGTAGGGATCCAGATTTTGCAGCTCTTTCAGAACATCAGCTGTCTGGATTTGGGTGAAGGAGAAGCAGGGGGGGCTTGGGTAAGTTGCTGCAGGGGGTGCAGAGCTGTTGGCCGGGGTAAGGGTAGCCAGGTGGAAAGCATGGCCAGCCGTAGAAAAATGCTTATTGAAATGATCGATTATAGTAGATTTGGTAGATTATAATAGATATAGTAGATTCGGTGGTGACAGTGTTTCCTAGCCTCAGTGCAGTGGGCAGCTGGGAGGAGGTGCTCTTATTCTCCATGGACTTTACAGTGTCCCAAAACTTTTGGGAATTAGTGCTAGAGGATGCAAAATTCTGTTTGAAAAAGCTAGCCTTAGCTTTCCTAACTGACTGTGTATATTGGTTCCTGACTTCCCTGAAAAGTTGCATATCGTGGGGGCTATTCGATGCTAATGCAGAACGCCACAGGATGTTTTTGTGCTGGTCAAGGGCAGTCAAGTCTGGGGTGAACCAAGGGCTATATCTGTTCTTTGTTCTACATTTTCTGAATGGGGCATGCTTATTTAAGATGGTGAGCGAGACAGCTAACGGTTTAAGGTTAGGCTTTGTATCCAACCGTGATAGGAGAGCATGCCCTTACGAAGAAAACTCATGAATTTTACATGTGATCACGTGAAGTGCTCCAAAAACACGTTTTCATATGATTACATGTGATCTTATGTGAAGTTAATGTGGTAACGTGATAACCTTCAACTACACATGTGAAAATGGGGTCACATGTGAAGTGTTACAAAAACACTTGTTTTCGCATGTGAATTTTTACATGAACTCATTTCCACATGTTTTTTCTGTAAGGGTGTTAACATGAATGACCAAATAATTAACTGAATCACCCATTATCTAAGTAGAGGGCAATCAACCAACTAAAGCATGCCACCCACTCATTAAGGCAGAGCATAACTCCATGGCTAGCTCCTCATACTGTAATACACTAAGGTCATTTGAGCTCAAATTTAATAAAGACACGAAATTAACCTGGCGACCTCCAACAACCCAGACTTTGAAATGAAATACACAAATGTTGTTTTTCCCCACACTATATTACCTCAGTCAGCAGTAGTTCATCAGAGGACATTGTTTTGTCACTGCTGATGACATGGAGGCATAGTTCAAAATAGTTCAAATCTGACACTAATTGAAAAGGCAACACAGGGAACATTTGATTACAACGCAAAAGGTCACATACAAGTGTCAAGAAATAGCTTGGTTCATTTGCAAGCAGGACTAAGTCAACTTTTTGCAGCAGTGGAAGTTGAAAAGTTTCAGTGTATCATAAAATTGCTTGTGGTGACAAAAATTACAAATGCATGAGATTTGAAGTGTGCGTGTGCTGACATTTTTAAAAGAGCAAACAAATACAATACACTGTACATGCTGTAAACATAAGTCCTTCTGAGGGAAGCAATAGACTCACCTATATCACAGACACTTGGAGAGCGGAGTGAAGGTGCCCTGACTTGAAACAGTAACCCAGCAAACTAAAACAATAAGGAAGTTCAGAGTACGCAAGAGAGCGTACCAGCGTTGTGAGAATAAGACCCTTCTGCTCCAGAAATGGCAACAAGCTACAGTTACCACACGTCTTATACACATACACCACCTCCTAAACAACCAATCACATCACTTGCTTGTTTGTGGCATAGGAGAATTGAGAAGTTACTGATAAACCAGATGTCAACAATATGTAGGATGTGACTGATATAGAGAGAGTAGCCTCAGACCATGTTGTACAGTATCAGAGGTAATGCATACTATCTAGGCCTACTGCTACTTTGAGTTGGAGGAGAGTGAAAACAGGTGCCACAATATATAGCCAGAATAATTTAAATCTATCAAAAAAGTTTGCAACATTTCAGACCATACAGGCTTATTTATAGAAATGTAGGCTATTGCATATTGACCAGAAACCAGTCTTCTGTGAGAATACAAAAAGTGTGTGTAGACATTTTAATACACACCAGACACAGTGAAAAACATTTTCTGATCAAATTGAATACATCTGTAATACTTAGTGTGTTTGGCAATGCAACTAATTTGTTTGCACTACAATACAAGGAGCTAATGTTCTCCTGGTTTTCAGTGTGCTGTGCCACTGCAATCAGCAGGAGAATAAGTCAAGCTGTGCATGCACTACATCTCATTAGCAACCATTACAGAGCCCAGAGATGTGATTACAACTAGCAAAAACACACTCTCTGGGAATGCTGTTTCCATGTAACTAATTTCACAAGGAAAACTATCATACATGGGGCCCGTGGGAACAACTGGAAGTCAGAAAATCAATAAACGTAAACAATTTAGAGAGGTTTAAAACAGTTGTTACATTACAGTTCTAAATAAGACAATGTGCATGTATACTGTCTAAAGTACATTTTATTGCATAAGTGATGGAGTAGAGAAGTAAGATTAAAGTAGAATATGTGTTTATCAGGTCTCTCTCTCTAACTCTCAAATGTCACAGGAACAATGTGGTAGACCAAAAACCATTGACATTTAACAGTGTTATTTAGCAACTCAAAACAAACACACTGTTGACTGTATTGAAGAGTGTGATTGGTGATATCAGTGGAAAAACTAGGATTCCTTACATAGTCAATGTGGAAAACCCTTACAGTGCTCCTGGACATTTTCTCTTAGCCTGGTCTAACCCACAAACTCTGGGACACATTTTCACTCTGCAGAGAGGAGAGGTGCTGGGGGATGGGCTTTCCATTGTTTACAGACACCCAACTTTCACACATCTGCTTCTGGCAAACTTTGTTGCTTGAGGGAACTCTCTCCTGACCTGTGTCTTGTGACCTTGTCAGGCAATCTGTGGCCTGACAGCGGCAGGCAAACCCCAGCACAATCTCTGAACTCTTCAATTGCATTTTGGAGCCCAGGTTGAGCACTAGCTGTGTAAATCCCTGGCTCCATATGACGGCTGGGCGATATATTGAACTAATTCAATTAATTAATCGCTATTTGCATTTTAGGTTTGGTCCAACAGAATTGGTCATATGGACACCGAAACACACTAAACACAACATTTTACTGTAATAGAGGAGAAGTTAACCTTTCGACCCATACCCTGTTTCTGATCCAACTTCTCAAATTTTGAGCAGAGTAGACACTACTAAAACAGATGTACCAATGAACATTGATTCTGGAAAATGAATGCTCAGTTTATTGAGTGCGCATTACGGTACCACGTATCGCTAGCAGTATTTTTGTCCCAAAAATATTGTTATACTAGCTGTTTAGTCTGTGTTTTATAAATGTGCAATAAGCATAAAACCGTTATATAAGGAATTGGCAAGTCGTTCTCATTCTGGTAGGCCACTTGATTTCAACATGTGAACAAAGTGGACAGGCTAGCACGCTGTTCAAACAGTTGGAGATGGACAGAAGGGAACAAAGTGGAAAGGCTGTCCTGCTGTTCAAACAGTTGGAGACGGACAGAAGGGAACAAAGTGGACAGGCTAGCATGCTGTTCAAACAGTTGGAGACGGACAGAAGGGAACAAAGTGGAAAGGCTAGCATGCTGTTCAAACAGTTGGAGATGGACAGAAGGGAACAAAGTGGAAAGGCTAGCATGCTGTTCAAACAGTTGGAGATGGACAGAAGGGAACAAAGTGGACAGGCTAGCATGCTGTTCAAACAGTTGGAGACGGACAGAAGGGAACAAAGTGGAAAGGCTAGCATGCTGTTCAAACAGTTGGAGATGGACAGAAGGGAACAAAGTGGACAGGCTAGCATGCTGTTCAAACAGTTGGAGATGGACAGAAGGGAACAAAGTGGACAGGCTAGCATGCTGTTCAAACAGTTGGAGACGGACAGAAGGGAACAAAGTGGAAAGGCTAGCATGCTGTTCAAACAGTTGGAGATGGACAGCAGGGAACAAAGTGGAAAGGCTAGCATGCTGTTCAAACAGTTGGAGATGGACAGAAGGGAACAAAGTGGACAGGCTAGCATGCTGTTCAAACAGTTGGAGATGGACAGAAGGGAACAAAGTGGACAGGCTAGCATGCTGTTCAAACAGTTGGAGATGGACAGAAGGGAACAAAGTGGACAGGCTAGCATGCTGTTCAAACAGTTGGAGATGGACAGAAGGGAACAAAGTGGACAGGCTAGCATGCTGTTCAAACAGTTGGAGATGGACAGAAGGGAACAAAGTGGACAGGCTAGCATGCTGTTCAAACAGTTGGAGATGGACAGAAGGGAACAAAGTGGACAGGCTAGCATGCTGTTCAAACAGTTGGAGATGGACAGAAGGGAACAAAGTGGACAGGCTAGCATGCTGTTCAAACAGTTGGAGATGGACAGAAGGTTGTGTTCATAACAACTGTTCTGCCCTGTTAGCTGAATTCAGAGCATGTGATTATACCTAAATCTAAGTTGGCTGAATTTTGAAATATATATATTAGCTGGCTACTCACTAGCACGTGGGCTTGTGCTTGAGAGATTGTTTATGAGACCTGTGTTGATTTTCTATAATGCCTGCTACAGTATTAGTGAATGTGCATTATGCATGGTTCTGGTTAAATTTGTAACAAAAAGGGATTTTTTTTAGACTGACCTGAAAGCCAGATCAGTGATTATTGCAACAACAAAAAAGCAGGTACAACTATTTTGATAAAATAATTAAATTATTAGTGGGTCTTATGGTTGTGGAAGGCTTAAATTCCGCCTAGGTATAATTTACCAAGCTCTGAATTCATTAGATTATTGCTGACTGTTTTAAATGCAATGTATTTGACCTTTAATTGTACAACAAAGCTTATTGAGATTTTTTTATTTTAAATGTAGATATACAGTGCATTCGGAAAGTATTCAGACCCTTTGACTTTTTCCACATTTTGTTACGGTACAGCCTTATTTTATTCTTCAATCTACACACAATACACCATAATGACAATGCGAAAACAGGTTTTTAGAAGTTTTAGCAAATTGATTACAAATTAAAAACAAATACCTTATTTACATAAGTATTCAGACCAGTGGCGGTCGGTGCTGTTTACTATTAGAAGGACGTTTTTTTTTATGAGTATGGCCTTATTTCAATTAAAGCACATTGGATGACTGTCGTTCATATTCCATTCACCCAGCTCAATGTAACATCGATAGGTTTAGGCTACTACATGATACTTGAATTTGCCCAGGTCGAAAGGTAAATTGGAGTAATCAACGTGACAGACAGTGACACATTCAATACTGCCTTGCACACTCTTGCCTGCATCTAGCTGATCTGGGGTGTAATCATTAGTCAAAAGAGTTGCAAGACTGAACGTTTCTATTGTACTAAACAGGGTAGGTCCATCCCCGTTTCATTTTGTTATATTTCAGTCTTCTGTGATGTATATAAAGTGTAATATTGGGAGGAAACTTAAAATGCATGCACCCCTAAGGGGCCCCTGTGTTGAGGATCAACGTGGCAGATGTGTTGTTACCTACCCTTACCACCTGGGGGCGGCCCGTCAGGAAGTCCAGGACTTTAAAGTACTAATACAGTAGTTTTTGGGGGTATCTGCACTTTACTATTTAGATTTTTGACAACTTTTACTTCACTACAGTTCAAAACAGTTATTTTTACTCCCATACATTTTCCCTGACACCCAAAAGTACTTGTTACATTTTGAATGCTCAGGCAGGACAGAAATATGGCCCAATTCATGCACATATCAATATAATGCGTTGTCATCCCTACTGCCTCTGATCTGGTGGACTCAGTAAACACAAATACTGCATTTGTAAATTATGCCTGAGTGTTGGAGCGTGCCTGTCTGTTTTTAAATAAAATAGAAACAAGAAAATTGTGCCGTCAGATTTGATAAATATAAGGAATTTGATTTATATACTTGTTACTTTGACTCAAGTATGACAATTGAGTACTTTTTCCACCACTGTACATAAGTACATTTTAAAGTAGATACTTTTACTCAAGTAATATTTTACTGGGTGACTTACATTTTTACTTGAGCCATTTGTAAAAACGCTGAAGATGCCCTCATCCGCTAGTGACTTAAGCTGACTCTACCTTGTTCTGACCCACTACAAGCGGTCCGGCAGGAACAGATGTGTCCATTTCCAGGGTTTTATTCTCTAGTTCACCACCAGACATTAGCATGCACACACACACACACACACACACACACACACACACACACACACACACACACACACACACACACACACACACACACACACACACACACACACACACACACACGTGTAGAAGTGATCTTTATGGTTATTGCAGATGCACGCACAAACACTTCTAGAAAAAACACTGAAAAGTAGTTCTCTAGCCAAACTTTGCGTCTTCATCGGCTAAAGACGATAACCACTCTGGGCTAGAGTGGGAGGAGCCAGAGTCCAAATGTCCATTCGGGCACACAGATTGGCTGAAACCAGGAGGCTGTGATAGACAACTAAGAAGGGGAGAAAGAAATCACCCAAACGGGACTTTGGGGAAAGTCACGTGCATAGACATGGCCTTTTTTTGCAGCCATCCTTGGATTTCTTATAGAAACCTACACATCGGAAAAGGCCTGAATGGGTGACTTTGTCCTTAAGCACTTAGTCCTATCTAGCAGGACAGGCAGGGTAGAGGGGCAGATGGAACACCTACTGCGGAGGAATATGGCACGATGGCCACAACTGTCTTTGGCAGCTCATTGGCCGCTGCTGAGGTTGGTGACTCTTTCACCACTGCTGAAATTGTGGAGCAGGTGGGGACCCCCGGGTGAGGCTCGTCAGGGATCTGGCTGGGCCCCAGAGACGAGGTCAGGTGGTTCCCCAGGTGCGAGGACCGGAGGGTCTAACATTGCAGGCGGAAGGGCGGCCCTCCATAACTGGAGACAGCAGGCACCCCGGGTCAGAAAACTGAGAGTCCCCCAGGTCAGGAGGCTGAGGGTCTAGCAGGGCAGGAAACTTAGGGCCTGACTGGGCAGGGGTCTTTGAACTTATTCACTGGACTAGTTATCAAGGCACAAGGCGAGACCCAGATGCAGACACAGGAGGCAGATGGTTGGAGTCTTGCAATGTTAAATAATCCAAAGGGGTAGGCAAGAGAATGGTCGTGGACAGGCAAAATGTCAAACCAGATCAGAGTCCAGGAGGTACAGAGTGGCAGACAGGCTCGTGGTCAAGGCAGGCAGAATGGTCAGGCAGCCGGGTAAAGACTCCAGAAACAGGCAAGGGTCAAAACCGTGAGGAATAGAAAAAGGAGAAAAGCAAAAGGAGTACGGGAAAAACATGCTGGTTGACTTGACTAAACATACAAGACGAATTAGCACAGAGAGACAGGAAACACAGGGATAAATACACTGGGGAAAATAAGCAACACTTGGAGGGGGTGAAGACAATCACAGGAACAGGTGAAACAGATCAGGGCGTGACACTAGTATTACTGGAGAAAGTTGATTGTGAATCTAGAATCCAAGATGGCGTAGCAGTCAGACGTCTTTGTCCCGTGCCCCGTGTATATATCCTTTATATCTTTTTTCTTTGCATATCTTTTAAATATTTTTCCTAAACCTCAACTTCAATATACTCTCCTGCAACCCGCCGCACCCAATGTGGTATGGATCTGCTATTTTCTAAAGTATTTTTCTTTACTTTCAAACCGGTATCCCCAACAGAAGCTAGCCAGCTAACTAGCAACTAGCTAATAGTCAGCTAACCACTGTTAAAGGTCATCAGCTAACCTCTAGCCCAGTTTGCACAACGCGATTCAAACCAGAGCATACCGGACTTATTTTCTCTCCATATCCCTGGATTCCTACCGCAAGCTCTGAACCTTTTCACCTGGATCATCACAGCTAGCTAGCTAGCTGCAATCCGAGTTGCTACTCCTGGCTAACGTCTCTGTCCCGAAGCAAGCACCAATTAGCCTGGAGCTAGCCCATGCTAGGCCCATCTCCCGGCTAGCTGAAGAGGTCCATCAGCCACTACTTGGGCTACAATACCTATTTTGCCAATTGGCCTAGACCCCTTTCACTACACGAAGCCCTGCTAATCCATCACGACTGGACTACCAACGAAATCTGCCCGAGGGTTCTCTTTGCAACAGGCCCCTCTGTCGCGACGTCCCCTGAATACCCATCTGCTAGCCTGCTAGCCGCGGCCCGCTAGCTGTCTAGAGCATATCGGACTGTTAGCTGAATAGGTCCAACGGCCAATTTCTTGGGCCACTATACCTATTTTGCCAATTGTACTGGGCACCTTTACTACACGGAACCCTAATAATCCATCACGGCTGGTCTGCCGACGGAACTGCACGAGGAGGCAACAACAGACTTTTTCCGTCGCGACGTACCTCTAAGGCCCTTCTGCTAGCTTGCCAGCTCCAGCCCGCTAGCTGCCTGAATAGCTGTGTCTCCAGCCAGCTTAACGACTCACTGGACCCATATGATCATTCGGCTACTCATGCCTCTCCTTAATGTCAATATGCCTTGTCCATTGCTGTTCTGGTTTGTGATTATTGTCTTATTTCACTGTAGAGCATCTAGCCCTGCTCAATATGCCTTAGCTAACCCTTCAGTTCCACCTCCCACACATGCGGTGACATCACCTGGTTTAAATGATGTTTCTAGAGACAATATCTCTCTCATCATCACTCAATGCCTAGGTTTACCTCCACTGTATTCACATCCTACCATACCTTTGTCTGTACATTATGCCTTGAATCTATTCTATCGCGCCCAGAAACCTGCTCCTTTAACTTTCTGTTCCCGAACGTACTAAACGACCAGTTCTTATAGCCTTTAGCCGTACCCTTATCCTACACCTCCTCTGTTCCTCTGGTGATGTAGAGGTTAATCCAGGCTCAGCAGTGCCTAGCTCCACTCCCATTCCCCAGGCGCTCTCATTTGTTGACTTCTGTAACCGTAAAAGCCTTGGTTTCATGCATGTTAACATTAGAAGCCTCCTCCCCAAGTTTGTTTTATTCACTGCCTTAGCACACTCTGCCAACCCGGATGTCCTAGCTGTGTCTGAATCCTGGCTTAGGAAGACCCCCAAAAACCCTGAAATTTCCATACCTAACTATAACATTATCCGACAAGATGGAACTGCCAAAGGGGGCCGAGTGGCAATCTACGGCAGAGATAGCCTGCAGAGTTCTGTCATACTATCCAGGTCTGTGCCCAAACAATTCGAGCTTCTACTTCTAAAAATTCACCTTTCCAGAAACAAGTCTCTCACCATTGCCGCTTGCTATAGACCTCCCTCTGCCCCCAGCTGTGCCCTGGACACCATATGGGAATTGATTGTCCCCCATCTATCTTCAGAGCTTGTGCTGCTAGGTGACCTAAACTGAGACATGCTTAACACCCTGGCCATCCTACAATCTAAGCTTGATGCCCTCAATCTCACACAAATTATCAATTAACCTACCAGGTACAAGCCCAAATCCGTAAACACGGGCACCCTCATCGATATAATCCTAACCAACTTGCCCTCCAAATACACCTCTGCTGTCATCAACCAAGATCTCAGCGATCACTGCCTCATTGCCTGCATCCGAAATGGGTCTGCGGTCAAACGACCACCCTTCATCACTGTCAAACACTCCCTAAATCACTTCAGCGAGCAGGCCTTTCTAATCGACCTGGCCCGGGTATCCTGGAAGGATATTAACCTCATCCCGTCAGTAGAGGTTGCTTGGTTATTCTTTAAAAGTTCCTTCATCACCATCTTAAATAAGTATGCCCCACTCAAAAAAAATTGAACCAGGAACAGATACAGCCCTTGGTTTACTCCAGACCTGACTGCCCTTGACCAGCACAAAAACATCCTGTGGCATACTGCATGAGCATCAAATAGCCCCTGTGATATGCAACTTTTCAGGGACGTTAGGAACCAATATACACAAGCAGTTAGGAAAGCTAAGGCTAACTTTTTCAAACAGAAATTTGCATCCTGTAGCACAAACTCAAAAAAGTTCTGGGACACTGTAAAGTCCATGGAGAATAAGAACACGTCCTCCCAAATGCCCACTGCACTGAGGCTAGGAAACACTGTCACCACCGATAAATCCACGAAAATTGAGAATTTCAATAAGCATTTTTCTATGGCCGGCCATGCTTTCCACCTGGCTACCCCTACACCGGTCAACTGCCCTGCAACCCCCACAGCAACTCGCCCAAGCCTACCCCATTTCTCCTTCACCCAAATCCAGATTGCTGATGTTCTGAAAGAGTTGAAAAATCTGGACCCCTACAAATCAGCCGGGCTAGACAATCTCGACCCTCTCTTTCTAAAATTATCTGCAGAAATTGTTGCAACCCCTATTACTAGCCTGTTCAACCTCTCTTTCGTATCGTCTGAGATCCCCAAAGATTGGAAAGCTGCCGCGGTCATCCCCCTCTTCAAAGGGGGTTGACACTCTAGACCCAAACTGCTACAGACCTATATCTATCCTATCCTGCCTTTCTAAGGTCTGCGAAAGCAAGGTAACAAACAGATCACCAACCATTTCAAATCCCACTGTATCTTCTCCGCTATGCAATCTGGCTTCCGAGCTGGTCATGGGTGCACCTCAGCCACGCTCAAGGTCCTAAACGATATCATAACTGCCATCGATAAGAGACAATACTGTGCAGCCGTCTCATTCGACCTGACCAAGGCTTTCGACTCTGTCAATCACCACATTCTTATCGGCAGACTCAACAACCTTAGTTTCTCAAATGATTGCCTCGCCTGGTTCACCAACTACTTCTCTGATAGAGTTCAGTGTGTCAAATCGGAGGGCCTGTTGTCCAGACCTCTGGCAGTCTCTATGGAGGTGCCACAGGATTCAATTCTCGGGCCGACTCTTTTCTCTGAATACATCAATGAAGTCGCTCTTGCACCTGGTGATTCTCTGATCAACCTCTACGCAGACGACACCATTCTGTATCCTTCTGGCCCTTCTTAGGACACTGTGCTAACTAACCTCCAGATGAGCTTCAATGCCATACAACTCTCCTTCCGTGGCCTCCAAATGCTCTTAAATGCAAGTAAAACTAAATGCATGCTCTTCAACCGATCGCAGCCCGCACCCGCCCGCCCGTCCAGCATCACTACTCTGGGTGGTTCTGACCTAGAATATGTGGACAACTACAAATACCTAGGTGTCTGGTTAGACTGTAAACTCTCCTTCCAGACCCACATTAAGCATCACCAATCCAAAATTAAATCTAGAATCGGCTTCCTGTTTCGCAACAAAGCATCCTTCACTCATGCTTACAAACATAACCTCGTAAAACTGACTATCCTACCGATCCTCGACTTCGGCGATGTAATTTACAAAATAGCCTCCAACACTCTACTCAACAAATTGGATGCATTCTATCACAGTGCCATCCGTTTTTGTCACCAAAGCCCCATATACTACCCACCACTGCGACCTGTACACTCTCGTTCGCTGGCCCTCGTTCGCTGGCCCTCGCCAAACCCACTGGCTCCAGGTCAACTACAAGTCTTTGCTCGGTAAAGCCCCACCTTATCTCAGTTAACTGGTCACCATAGCAGCACCCACCCACAGCACACGCTCCAGCAGGTATATTTCACTGATCACCCACAAAGCCAATTCCTACTTTGGCCGCCTTTCCTTCCAGTTCTCTGCTACCAATGACTGGAACGAACTGCAAAATTCACTGAAGCTGGAGACTCTCATCTCCCTCACTAACTTCAAGCACCAGCTGTCAGAGCAGCTCAAAGATCATTGCACCTGTACATAGCCCATCTGTAAATAGCCCATCCAACTACCTCATTCCTATACTGTATTTATTTAATTATTTTGCTCTTTTGCACCCCAGTATCTCTACTTGCACATTCATCTTCTGCACATCTATCACTCCAGTATTTAATTGCTATATCGTAATTACCTCGCCACTATGGCCTATTTTATTGCCTTACCACTCTTATCTTACCTCATTTGCACACAATGTATATAGACTTTTTCTACTATATTATTTGTTGTATGTTAGTTTATTCCATGTGTAACTCTGTGTTGTTGTATGTGTCAAACTGCTTTGCTTTATCTTGGCCAGATGGCAGTTGTAAATGAGAACTTGTTCTCAACTAGCCTACCTGGTTAAATAAAGGTGAAATATATATATTTTTTTAATTGTGTAATTATTAACCCAGAATGTCTGTTATTCCAGAGGACGATTCGGGATTGGATAAATTTTATATATATATATATATATATATATATATATATATATATATATATATATATATATATATATATATATTTTGATAGCTATGATGGAATCCTGGAGTTTTTTTCAACAAGTCCAGGCGATAACAGGGATACACTGATAACTCGAGCTTGGTTCCCAAGTTTCTAAACTATACCAAACCATCTTTGGTATAGTGTCCAGGGCTGGCCATCCAATTAGGCAAGATTCTACAGCTGCACCATCGAGAGCGTCCTGACCGGTTGCATCACTTCCTGGTATGGCAACTGCTCGGCATCTGACCGTAAGGCGCTACAGAGGGTAGTGCGAACGGCCCACTACATCACTGGGGCCAAGCTTCCTGCCATCCAGGACCTATATAATAGGCGGTGTCAGAGGAAATCCCATAAAATTGTCAGAGACTCCAGTTACCCAAGTTATGGACGGTTTTCTCTGCTACCGCACTGCAAGCGGTACCGGAGCACCAAGTCTAGGACCAAAAGGCTCCTCAAAAGCTTCTACCCCCAAGCCATTAGACTGCTGAACAATTCATAAAAATCGCCACCGGACAATTTACATTTATCCCCCCTTGTACACTGCTGCTACACGCTGTTTGTTTGTTGCCTATGCATAGTCACTTCGTACACTTACATGTACAGATTACCTCAATTAGCCTGTACCCCTGCACACTGACTCGGTACCGGTGCCCCCTGTATATAGCCTTGTTATTGTTATTGTGTTACTTTTTATTATTACGTTTTATTTTAGCCTACTTGGTTAATATTTTCTTCTTCTTGAACTGCACTGTTGGTTAAGGGCTTGTAAGTGTCACGGCTTTCCTCCTCTTCATCCTCCAAAACGCAGCGTTGGAATATGACATAATATTTAATAAACAAAACAGAAAACACGAAGAACACTTGAAGAGATACAAAATAACAAAACGACGTAGACAGACCTGGACATGCGAACTTACATACAACGAAGAACTCACGAACAGGAAAATGACTACACAAAAGAACGTACAAACAAACCAAAACAGTCCCGTATGGTGCGACAAACACAGACACAGGAGACAATTACCCACAAACAGCTAAAGCCTATGGCTGCCTTAAATATGGCTCCCAATCAGAGACAACAATAACCAGCTGTCTCTGATTGAGAACCAATTCAGGCAACCATAGACTTTCCTAGACACCTACACTGAACACTAACCCATCTACTCTACTTAACCCCCTAAACCATACAACACCCTAGACAATACAAAAACACACAAAGACAACCCACCCCAACTCACGCCCTGACCAACTAAATAAATAAAAGAAAAAGGAACAATAGGTCAGGAACGTGACAGTAAGTAAGCATTTCACAGTAAAGTCTACACTTGTTGTATTCGGTGCATGTGTCAAATAAAGTTTGATTTGATTTGATTAGGTGGCCTATGGCGGCACTTGAATTTGGGTCGGCGTTTTGACAATTGGCTGCCACCCTCCAGCGCCAATGATCGGCTACTACACGGCACGCGGCACCCCAGCCACCAGCTCATAGGTTGCTGCAGTTCCCACCCCTACCCCATTCCCACTTCTCCCGAAGTTCACTCCCACTATCCTTGGTAGCTATGGTGATGTGTGTGTTTATATGGGATTATCCAATTGTGAAACATTAATAAAAATGAATCTGCCATTTAAATTATTGGAAAAAAAAATATTATGTTTGTGTGTGACAAAGACGATTAGTAATTAAGGCAGTAGCCTAACCTAGCCTGTTAACGTTAGCTAGCTACTACTGGTGGATATCATGTTAGCTATAAGTAATCTATAGAGATTTGAAACAATTTGCTACCATGTTTAAGAGACAAAAACTCAGGAAGCGAATATTTAAAAAAATATGAGAAAAGAGACATAATCTCTAAACCAAAGAAATTCGCTGGTCAAATGTATCCACGTGGAGCAATGTCCATCAGCCGGTGTGGAGAATGGCAAGCCTACAAGGACAGGCCATTCATTCGCCAGAACAACAAGCCCCCGTTCGCTGATTCTAGCAGCGAAGAGTGCAAACCAGAGGAGTCCGAGCCATGCACTTCCACCGATGATGACAGCTCTCTGGCTGGACAAGAACAGGTGGTCGCACCAGGCCTAGCCACACCTCCAAACAATGCTAGGGAATATCCTACTATCTTGGACCCAGACTCAGATTCATCGCTCCCTGTCCCAGGTGACAGTGATGGTGCTGCTGCTAAATCCGACTCCCAGACAAAAAACATAAAAGATCCCGGTGAGTGGCCAAGATATATGAATGGATCTTTACAGGATATGTTAGTGCAGGCTGGGCCACATCAGGATAATGAGGGGAATTTCCCAAGCAATGAGGGGCAAATGTCACGCCCTGGCCATAGAGAGGCTTTTATTCTCTATTTTGGTTAGGCCAGGGTGTGACTAGGGTGGGCATTGTAGTTTCTTTATTTCTATGTTTTCTATTTCTTTGTGTTTGGCCGGGTGTGGTTCTCAATCAGTGGCAGCTGTCTATCGTTGTCTCTGATTGAGAACCATACTTAGTTATCCCTTTTTTCCACCTGTCTTTGTGGGAAGTTAACTTTGTTTGATGGCACATTGCCTTAAGCTTCACGGTTTGTTTTGGTATTGTTTATTGTTTTGTTGGCAACATCTACTATTAAAAGTATGTACGCTCACCACGCTGCACCTTGGTCCTCTTCTTTAAACGGCCGTGACAGCAACAAAAGTTTTTAGGTTTCCCACTACAATAGGAGGATGGCAGGGGGGCACAGATTTTTGTCTCTCCTAGGGCGGCAGAACGTCCAGGGCCAGCCCTGATTGTGTCGCCATAATATTTGAATTGTGGAAGTGTGATCATAATCATTAGGATATTTTAGCGATCCGCAGTAGAGGTCTATGCCCACCAACCTTCAGATGTGAGCTAAACAGTGCACTATGGATGAGAAAGTTAACTTATAATTTCCAAAAGTTTAGGCCAGTTGTATGCAGCTTTGCCATCTATTAACAGCAGGGGTTACATTAATTAGGCACATTTTTTTTTACTGATGCATTTGGCAATATTCAATTCATACACACACAACATATAAATAAAAGCAATCACTGTGAAAGTTGATAGGTTACATGTAGGCCTTTCCTATATAGGCTATGCGCAGCCCTTCGTTCAATTTATCGAATCAGTTATTGTTTTCTTGCTCAAACACCTGTCAAACTCAGACATTGCTCTCAAAACACAGGGATGTCCTTTCGCACGGGACTAGCTTTATCAGAGGAGTTGAGAAGCTCCTGACTGCAGTGTGCAGTTCGGGCCCGGGCTCAATGTGAGCTGAGTCAAACGGCGCACCGGGCTCAATGTGGGTGGAGTCAAACGCATTTAACCTGAACCCTTCCGGTCTCCTTCAAGGTCACCCAAGTTAAGGTAAACGTCGAAGGTATCAACGAAAGCGAATCTTAATCGAACCTAACCTATATGGGTAAAAATATAAACCATGGAAGTAAGTGAGACTGTCATCATGCATAATGTACTTTGTAATATTCATGTTATACCAGTGCAATGGTATATTTTTATATGACCAACTACCGCACCGATGTTAGCATAGCGTTATTTTCATATGACCAACTACCGCACCGATGTTAGCATAGCATTAATTAGCAGCCTTTTGCATGTGGGCTAGCTAATTGCTCACAATGAGGGAATCTTATTTGGACAAATTTGCCTACTTGAGCAGTAAGCCTAGGTTTACATTGATTTTCTGTGTTTCTTCAATGTATTGTGTTTGGTTGGCTCTAAATGCGTATCGTTAATGTCATTCCCTTAGTTACACATAGCGAGTCTACATGGCTTACACATAGTATATACAATAATGAAATCACCTGGTCCCAACATGGCAAGTCAAGAAAAGTCATTGTAACTTGTCCACACTGCAAACTTAAGTTAAATAAGAAAAACTTCAAAAGATATTTACAAAGAAAGCCAACACATTGCTTTGAAACAGTGTCCAATGAAAGATTTTTGGCATGTGAGTGCAATGATGTGAGAAATGGTGTGTTTGCATTTGAAAAATACATTTTCTGGTCCAGCAACACTCATACATGTTGTGAAAAATACTTGGGCTAATTCAGCTCCAACTGTGTTCAAAACTGTTATGCATGCTGGAGTATAAAAAGCTGTTAAATTGTACTTTTTCTTTACTTTCACATACACTGTGTTCACAGAAACATTGCTCGGATCTTGTTCCCTGGACCTTGGAGGACTTTTGGTGTGTATGATGTTCAGGTTGGATATTCCTTTAAATAATTCTGTACCATTTGATTGTCATTCCTGTATTGAAAATTGTACCTTGTTCTCACCACAGGGCCTACCAAAGCAAAGTTTCTCAAACAACTGTGGGGTGTTCGTTTTGATGGTAATATGCTGGCTATTCAGTGTATATTAGTCCTATTTTCTGTTACAACATATGAAAAGTTATTGTTACTGTCACGCCCTGAACTGAGTATTCTTTGTTTTCTTTAAATATTTTGGTTAGGTCAGTGTAACGGCTTTCCTCCTCCTCTTCATCCGAAGAGGAGGAGCAGGGATTTGACCAAAACGCAGCGTTGTGATATGACATGATGATTTATTGAACAAGACGAAGACGAAACGAAATACACTTGATAAATTAACAAAATAACAAAACGACGTAGACAGACCTGAATGACGAACTCACATGAAACACGAAGAACGCATGAACAGGGAAACAGACTACATAAAAGAACGAACATCGAAACAAACCGAAAACAGTCCCGTGTGGCGCAACGACATACACAGACACAGGAGACAACCACCCACAACAAACAGTGTGAAAACACCTACCTTAATATGACTCTCAATCAGAGGAAATGAAAACCACCTGCCTCTAATTGAGAGCCATATCAGGTCACCCTTTAAACCAACATAGAAACAGAAAACATAGACTGCCCACCCAAACTCACGTCCTGACCAACTAACACATACAAAAACTAACAGAAAACAGGTCAGGAACGTGACATAACCCCCCCCCCCCCTTAAGGTGCGAACTCCGGGCGCACCAGCACAAAGTTTAGGGGAGGGTCTGGGTAGGCATCTGACCACGGTGGTGGCTCTGGGCGAGGTCCCCACCCCACCATAGTCAATCCCAGCTTACGTTTCCCCCTACGACTGACCACCCTCCTATTCCACCCACTTAATTTTTTGGGTAACATCGAGACAAGGGGCAGCACCGGGACAAGGGACAGCACCGGGATAGAGAGAGAGCTCGAAACAAAGAGGTAGGTCAGGATAGAGAGGTAGCTCAGGATAGAGAGGTAGCTCAGGATAGAGGGGCAACTCCGGACTGAAGGGCAGCTCCGGACAGAGAGACAGCTCTGGACTGAGGGGCAGTTCTGGATAAATAGCCGCTCTGGGCTGAGGGACAACTCATGACTGGCTGACGGCTCTGGACGCTCATGGCTGGCTGGCGGCTCTGGACGCTCATGGCTGGCTGGCGGCTCTGGACGCTCATGGCTGGCTGGCGGCTCTGGCAGATCCTGTCTGGTTGGCGGCTCTGCTAGATCCTGTCTGGTTGGCGGCTCTGCTAGATCCTGTCTGGTTGGCGGCTCTGCTAGATCCTGTCTGGTTGGCGGCTCTGGCAGATCCTGTCTGGTTGGCGGCTCTGGCAGATCCTGTCTGGTTGGCGGCTCTGGCAGATCCTGTCTGGTTGGCGGCTCTGGCAGATCCTGTCTGGTTGGCGGCTCTGGCAGATCCTGTCTGGTTGGCGGCTCTGGCAGATCCTGTCTGGTTGGCGGCTCTGGCAGATCCTGTCTGGTTGGCGGCTCTGGCAGATCCTGTCTGGTTGGCGGCTCTGGCAGATCCTGACTGACGAATGGCTCTAGCGGCTCCTGACTGACTAACGGCTCTGACGGCTCGGGACAGACGGGCGGCTCAGACGGCACTGGGCAGACGGATGGCTCAGACGGCACTGGGCAGACGGATGGCTCAGACGGCACTGGGCAGACGGATGGCTCAGACGGCACTGGGCAGACGGATGGCTCAGACGGCACTGGGCAGACGGATGGCTCAGACGGCACTGGGCAGACGGATGGCTCAGACGGCACTGGGCAGACGGATGGCTCAGACGGCACTGGGCAGACGGATGGCTCAGACGGCACTGGGCAGACGGATGGCTCAGACGGCACTGGGGAGACGGATGGCTCAGACGGCACTGGGGAGACGGATGGCTCAGATGGCGCTGGTGAGACGGATGGCTCTGGCCGGATGAGACGCACTGTAGGCCTGGTGCGTGGTACCGGAACTGGAGGTACCGGGCTAAGGACACGCACCTTCAGGCTAGTGCGGGGAACAACAACAGGGCACACTGGACTCTCAATGCGCACTATAGGCCTGGTGCGTGGTACCGGAACTGGAGGTACCGGGCTGAGGGCACGCACATCAGGGCGAGTGCGGGGAGAAGGAACAGTGCGTACAGGGCTCTGGAGACGCACAGGTGGCTTAGTGCGTGGTGCCGGAACTGGAGGCACTGGGCTGGAGACACGCACCATAGGGAGAGTGCGTGGAGGAGGAACAGGACTCTGGAAACGCACTGGAAGCCTGGTGCGTGGTTTAGGCACTGGTGGTACTGGGCTGGGGCGGGGAGGTGGCGCCGGAAATACCGGACCGTGCAGGCGTATTGGCTCCCTTGAGCACTGAGCCTGCCGAACCTTACCTGGCTGAATGCTCCCCGTCACCCGACCAGTGCGGGGAGGTGGAATAACCCGCACCGGGCTATGTAGGCGAACCGGGGACACCATGCGTAAGGCTGGTGCCATGTAAGCCGGCCCAAGGAGACGTACTGGTGGCCAGATATGTAGAGCCGGCTTCATGGCACTTGGCTCAATGCTCAATCTAGCCCTACCAGTGCGGGGAGGTGGAATTACCCGCACCGGGCTATGCACACGTACAGGAGACACCGTGCGCTCTACTGCGTAACACGGTGTCTGCCCGTACTCTCGCTCTCCACGGTAAGTACAGGGAGTAGGTGCAGGTTTCCTACCTGACTTCGCCACTCTCCCTTTAAGCCCCCCCCCCCCCAAGAAATTTTTGGGGTTTTCTCACAGGCTTCCTACCGCGTCGTCGTACTGCCTCCATACGCCGGTATCCCTCCTCGCACTGCGCCAGAGAATCCCAGGCGGGCTCCGGCACTCGCCCTGGGTTGATCGCCCACCTGTCGATCTCCTCCCACGTAGTGTAGCCCAGATCCTTTTCCTGCTTCCGAGCTAGCTCCTCATATCGCCGCCTCTCTGCTTTCGCTGCCTCCAGCTCTGCTTTGGGGCGGCGATATTCTCCTGGTTGAGCCCAGGGTCCCTTTCCGTCCAATATTTCCTCCCATGTCCACGAGTCCTGGTTACTTTGTTGAGCTCCCCCAAGCTGCTTGGTCGTATATTGGTGGGTGGTTCTGTAACGGCTTTCCTCCTCCTCTTCATCCGAAGAGGAGGAGCAGAGATTTGACCAAAACGCAGCGTTGTGATATGACATGATGATTTATTGAACAAGACGAAGACGAAACAAAATACACTTGATAAATTAACAAAATAACAAAACGACGTAGACAGACCTGAACGACGAACTCACATGAAACACGAAGAACGCATGAACAGGGAAACAGACTACATAAAAGAACAAACATCGAAACAAACCGAAAACAGTCCCGTGTGGCGCAACAACATACACAGACACAGGAGACAACCACCCACAACAAACAGTGTGAAAACACCTACCTTAATATGACTCTCAATCAGAGGAAATGAAAACCACCTGCCTCTAATTGAGAGCCATATCAGGTCACCCTTTAAACCAACATAGAAACAGAAAACATAGACTGCCCACCCAAACTCACATCCTGACCAACTAACACATACAATACAAAAACTAACAGAAAACAGGTCAGGAACGTGACAGTCAGGGTGTGACGAGGGTGGTTTGTGTGTTTTTGTCTCGTCTAGGGTGTTTGTACTGTCTAGTTTTTTTTTGTAGATTTATGTGGTTGTGTTCATTCTAGGTGTTTATGTAAGTCTATGGTTGCCTAGATTGGTTCTCAATTAGAGGCAGGTGTTTATCGTTGTCTCTGATTGGGAACCATATTTAGGCAGCCATGTTCTTTGGGTATTTTGCGTGTGATTGTTTCCTGTGTCAGTGTTTGTGCCACACGGGACTGTTTCGGTTTGGTCATGTTTATTGTATTTGTGTTCATGTTCAGTTTTCCCTATTAAAACATGGACACCTACCACGCTGCGTATTGGTCCGATCCTTGCTACACCTCTTCAGAGGAAGAAGACTTACTTCTGTGCTTGCAGCATGCAAAGCACACTATTATTATTGCTCATACTTTTTCTTGTTTATTATTCTTGACACTTTTTGGGACCTATTTCCTACAGTTTTTACACTACATACACAATTCATACATCAAACTCCTGCAGAACTGGATGCTGATGTGACATGCTGTGACTTCTTGGGAGGGATGTCTTCTACATCCTGAAATATATTTCTGGGGGGGAGTGGTATTATTATTTACTATTATCATTATTGTTATCATAACTATCAAACTTAACAATCTATTCTTTCTTAACTTACAGTACGCCCTGTACATTGCAATGGAAGCACCGTGTGATTTCACTAAGGTATGTATAAATTATTAAATTCTCATCACTAGTGGATATAATGTTCTTTGGGATACCCATCCGATTGTGTGATTTTCTTTTTCAAAGGAAAACATGCAGCAAATTAGGCGATGGTGGTGCCTAGTTCTCTTGCAGGACTTTCCCATGCCGTAAGTATTGAACATTTATAAAAACTTTCATTTGCATCCTTAAAATCACTTGTTTCACTGTAGCCAGACTGATCTGAATATATATTTTCATATTGAATGTATGTAATGTATGTCATTCACTCACTAAGGTCTGAAGAAGAGAGGTTGAAAGATCAAAAAAGGTGTGGCGAAAACAAAACACACTACAGGTAGGAGGTGTCATATGATGAGTGGTATAGTCTTAAAACAATGTTTAAAGACTTAAACCCACCCCTCTCATATGATGAGTGGCATAGTTGATTGATGCATGGCAAGATATAAGTTGTGACGACTTGTTGAGTAGTTATAGATATCACTGAAAACCACTTTAGTAATAGTGGCTTTTGTTTGCATGGTGGTATTGTGAAAGTGGGGTGTAATTTGACTTGATCACCCAATGAGGCACTACTCTTAATATTTATTCTTCCTTTTTCTTCAAGGAAGCAGATGTTCTTCTAAGGGACACCCTAGAGGCAGCAAGGTGGTGCGAACTCCAAACATTTAAAGGCACTGTTTCCCTCCCTAGTGTAATTGGGATGGTCGGGGAAGACCGCATTACAATCCTTAAAGAACTACGGTTGTATGATGGCCTGGATGAAGAGGAAAATATTCTCCTCAAGGAACCATTCATGTTACAGAGAAATTATGAGATGTTCTATGTGGAGGCAGTTGACAACAAAATAACTGTCTGCCTCTTGAGGAGCAGGAGAGAAGCCATTTTTGAGGAGTGGTCAAACCTTGGTTTTGTCTGCTGTGTTAATTGTTTCAATTGTTAATTGTGTTGTTTAGTAAAGATGACGTAAAGTCACACAAGTCTCTGATCTCTTTACTGGAGCTGGTATAACAATGTACAAAGCACATTCAGCTTGTCAATATGTCTATATGGTATAGTCCGTCTCCATTCTCATGAGAAAAGTAAATAGCATTATAAATCAGGATAGGTAGTAACTGTATATATATGCTCAATGAAATAATATAATTACAAAGTTATAATATTTATTAACACGATTTTAACAGTACATGACATACATCTGTTGTTCACTGCAACAATATCAGAAGCTTGTCTCAAATATAGCATGAAGCAAAAAGTGTTATAACACATGGTACCCCTTTATATCATATTTATTACGATCTTCAAAAATGAAATACGTTTGTTTTGAACGTGTGCCTTGCGCAAACGTGTGTTTGTATTCAGTGTGTGACTGTCAAACTTGATGTCCAAAAAGTGGGCGGGGTCTAACGTGGGCGGGGCCAAACCCACATTGACCCCGGCCCGAATTGCACAAGTTGCACAAATAACAGTAGGTTATTCTAGCTGGCATTGTTGCTCTCCTGCCATGCAAAAAAATACTTCCATGGCAGATTCGGACGTGACTAAAATTACAGATGTGGACTTTTGTGCTCGTACACATAATTACATTGCACGACGAATCCCTTAGATTAGGGCTATATACTATTTTTATTACATTCAGGCATTTGAGAACGAATAACGAATATTCATGATTGTAGGACGAAAGAAGCACGACAAATGGTCATTGACATTAACTCGACGAGCAAACCAATGGAAAAATCTAAAGTCTAATATTGTAGAAATAACTCACCATGTGTACAGCTGTCAAAGTCAGAAGGTGGGGGCGGGGCGCCACGCATTTAGTTTGTTTTGCCCACGCGCGGCCTCACCAATCCCGGCTAAGAGAGGGACGGTTTGAGTTTCAAATTTGCCGACAAACTGCAGATGACAATTTGCTTTGTGTTTATAAAAATCTAGCCAGCTTTCGCTTATCAAAACGTACAGCTATCTGAGAATAGTAAAACTTATCCAGAATATTGTGTTATATACTTCTGTTCGATTAAACATGTCGAAGAAACAAATTTACTACTCTGACAAGTACACAGATGAAGCATTTGAGTACAGGTAAGTTAGGTTGAAGTTGTAACGTTAGCTACTACTGTACTGTAATACTGTTAACATGCTTGCTTACTAGCTAACGTTGGTTAACTTGCTTTGCTAGGGAAAGCAAGTTCACCCAACTCCCCTGGTTGGTTAACTAGCCAACGTTAGTTTTAGCCATAATACTGTATTTGGCAAAATAATATTGATACTGTTATTATATTTATTGGCTGGCAACTGAAGGCTGCATGATTCATTTGTTTAGTGGGCTAGCGAACTGTATCATGTGACTTGGTTAACGACCGCTAACGTAAGTTAATACTATCAGCTGGTGTTGCCACAACATGTTCAAAGTTATATGGCCTACTGGTGTTAGCTAGCTAACGTTACATCTACGAGTAAAGTACTTTCTAGTTAGTGACGTTGACTAGATAGCTACGTTAATTGGGTGAATTCAATGTCCCTTTCCTACACAGGCATGTTATGCTCCCGAAACAGTTATCAAAGCTGGTGCCCACCTCTCACTTGATGACAGAAGATGAATGGAGGGGTCTGGGGGTGCAGCAGAGCCAGGGCTGGATCCACTACATGATCCACAAGCCAGGTGAGGTATTGCCTGAAAGTTAGCAATCCAGTCTCACTTAACATATAACGTTAGTTACCAAGGACTGACGTTTCATACAAGAAACATATTTTCTAAAGCTTTTACTTATGTCTCAAGTCTTCTCATGACTGGTTTTGAGAAGATACGTCAGGAATTCCTGCTTTTCTGACATCCTCTTTCATACATAATTTAAATGTACTAGCTAGCTTTCTATTCTAGGCCATATATTGTATTTCCTATTACATGACTTTGCCCCACACCAATGACCTCTTTTCCCCAATCTTCAATGTTGTCCTGATCATATCCCTACAGATGTAAGGCCATTGTTATGCCATCTGCATGTTTTAAAATAATAGCGATCTCTACTAGCTTGAAGTCAGTACTGAATTAGCTACTTTTTGTTTTACTTCTAGAGCCGCATATATTGCTTTTCCGAAGACCTCTTCCAAAGGATTGAGTGGAAATCATCTTCCACGTCCCTGAAAGCCACCTTAGTTGAATTGTATGGTCTTTGTTTGCTAAACAAGATGTACATCTCTCCATGTGTTTTGGTGTATAGAATAGACCCTTTAAGTTTTTTTTTTAACTCCCTCCCCAAAATGTTGGAGGTATGATAGAGGCAGACTGAGTGTTGGAAGGCTCGGCCCCCACTACCAGATGATAAGCAGTTTTGCTTTTATTGGTACATGACAACAATATGGATATGGAATTTCTCATTCATTAGACTTTACAGAGCTTGAATAACACTTGCTACACTTTTATTGATGTTTACTTACTTGTCAATATGTTGTATTAATGAACCGTGGTCAAATTGAGTTTTCTTTCTTGAATGTGGAATATTTTATTCAAAATAAATAATTTTGCATGTTCTGAAAATGTTTTTATTTTGTCTGCTTTCCTCTATGTATGTATATATATATATATATTTGTATCAGACAGTATACATTTGGACTGAATAGTCACATTTCTGTTAATTCTAAACAACACTTTTGTTGCTGGACAGAACGTAAATAAAATATATTTCTTTACTTTCTGTGTGGAAGTTTGTATATGTTCTGTATCTAAATGTCTTTCATTTCATATTTAATATTAAGCCAGCACAGCAGTAGAAATGGTTCTCTATTGTCATCTCAAGTTCTTTGTTTTGCAGATGAATCCAACCTAGTCCCATATGACAGAGGAACATAGTTGTGAGAAGTGCTTTTCAGTCAGCTACATTGACCACCAGTGGGGTGACAAACTCAGAGTGTCTGATGCCCAGAGAGAAGGCAGGAGCCCGGGGCTTGTGGACAGTCACATTCTCAGGATTATGAGTTCCAGGGCCAGGCTTCAGAGTGGCATCGTTGGGAAAGCAATGGCGACCTAGCATGGAGAAAGCTGGTTGCCTGGGCAGGTAGACACTTGGATCTGTACTGTTGTATCTACCAGGGCCTGGGGTCTTGGACAGGTCTTCTGAGGGACCCCCTAATTTGCAGTGCCTTGACATGGTGTAGCTGGCACTGGCTGGCTTGGTGGGAACCTGGGGGCCCATGAGAGCAGGGAGACAGTACTTGTTGGGGGCAGGCACTGAGTCGATGGTACGGTAGCGAGTGCGGGAGCCCATAGTGTAGGATGGGGGTCTGCGCTGGGTGTTGCATGGAGGAGCATTCTCAGGGCTGTATGCCCCAGGTCCAGGAGTCTGGAAAAGCCCTGCTAATGAGAAAGCTGTATTTAGCTTTGGCTTTATGTGAACAAGCAAGATTCATTGTCAATTTAGAGTGTATGCATATTTGTGGAGTGTTCATGAAATTCAGTTGCAACAGCTGACAGCAGAAGGCAAGGCTTGAGCTGTCACATCCAGCTGTATCTTGTTGCCATACTGCTGAAAGTGGCTTACAAACTGCCACACGCAACAAGGTCCTTATGTAATTAACATGTCTTAAGAAAATCAAAATTTTCACATCTAGTAATGAGCTTTCGGTATTTGACAAATAAAAACACAGTTATATTTTAATATGACTTTATAGGAACATTAAAACATGATCAGCTCTGAATTGAAAGTGTATTTACCTGAAGTTGGTGGGTACTTACTTGATGATCCTCTCACTCTGCCCAACATGGAGTATGCGGGGTTGCCATCCCTGCCGAAACGGGTGATTTTTGCATCAATGTAATACTGAGGCCCAGGACTGGAGTCAACACCGTACACTGCACAACCAAACAAGAGAAACTATCAAATAAATAACTGACATACAATACTGGTTAGAGCGTTGGGCCAGTAACTGATGGATCGAATCCCAGAGCTGACGAGGTCAAAATCTGAGCAAGGCAGTTAACCCACTGTTCCCCGGGCGCCAAAGACGTGGATGTCGATTATGGCAGCCCCCCGCACCTCTCTGATTCAGATCGGTTGGGTTAAATACGGAAGACACATTTCAGTTGAATGCATTCATTTGTACAACTGACTAGGTATCCCCCTTTCCCTACTGAAGTAAGTTTGCCAGTATCCTAAGGACAGTGTCACATTTGGCTGATAAGTTGTATACTGTACTGTAGTAACAGGGTTTACAACTAGTGACAGGTATTTGTGGTGTTGTTTCCCCCCAGTGGCTTTACAGTTACATTACAACATTCAATATTCCCTTTCATGACCAACTAATAATAGTTGAGGTACTTTTTCATTGACTATTAGAGTAGTGTGTCATGTTCAAATCTTGGGTGCTCTTTAGTGACTGCTGTAGCACTCACAGTTGTTGCTCATTCTGCCGTGGAAGGAGTAAGCAGGGTTGGTTGGCTTGGTGAAGTCATGGCCGATGAAACCAATAGTTGGTGGCAGAGCGTAACGCCCCGGTCCAGGCCCTGTGGGGTAGATATTTTACACAATAGGTTGAGGACCTGTGGGGTAGATATTTGACACAATAGGCTGAGGACCTGTGTGTGCGCATGAAATGATTTGGTCTACTTCACACATATTACATTATATACATTATGGTGTAGTGATGAATAAGCTGAAAAGGTTCATAAAGACGTGCCTGAGGATATAAACGACATATTTACAGTGGGGCAAAAAAGTATTTAGTCAGCCACCAATTGTGCAAGTTCTCCCACTTAAAAAGATGAGAGAGGCCTGTAATTTTCATCATAGGTACACTTCAACTATGACAGACAAAAATAGAAAAAAAAATCCAGAAAATCACATTGTAGGATTTTTAATGAATTTATTTGCAAATTATGGTGGAAAATAAGTATTTGGTCACCTACAAACAAGCAAGATTTCTGGCTCTCACAGACCTGTAACTTCTTTAAGAGGCTCCTCTGTCCTCCACTCGTTACCTGTATTAATGGCACCTGTTTGAACTTGTTATCAGTATAAAAGACACCTGTCCACAACCTCAAACAGTCACACTCCAAACCACTATGGCCAAGACCAAAGAGCTGTCAATGGACACCAGAAACAAAATTGTAGACCTGCACCAGGCTGGGAAGACTGAATCTGCAATAGGTAAGCAGCTTGGTTTGAAGAAATCACCTGTGGGAGCAATTATTAGGAAATGGAAGACATACAAGACCACTGATAATCTCCCTCGATCTGGGGCTCCACGCAAGATCTCACCCCGTGGGGTCAAAATGATCACAAGAACGGTGAGCAAAAATCCCAGAACCACACGGGGGGACCTAGTGAATGACCTGCAGAGAGCTGGGACCAAAGTAACAAAGCCTACCATCAGTAACACACTACGCCGCCAGGGACTCAAATCCTGCAGTGCCAGACGTGTCCCCCTGCTTAAGCCAGTACATGTCCAGGCCCGTCTGAAGTTTGCTAGAGAGCATTTGGATGATCCAGAAGAAGATTGGGAGAATGTCATATGGTCAGATGAAACCAAAATATAACTTTTTGGTAAAAACTCAACTCGTCGTGTTTGGAGGACAAAGAATGATGAGTTGCATCCAAAGAACACCATACCTACTGTGAAGCATGGCGGTGGAAACATCATGCTTTGGGGCTGTTTTTCTGCAAAGGGACCAGGACGACTGATCCGTGTAAAGGAAAGAATGAATGGGGCCATGTATCGTGAGATTTTGAGTGAAAACCTCCTTCCATCAGCAAGGGCATTGAAGATGAAACGTGGCTGGGTTTTTCAGCATGACAATGTTCCCAAACACACCGCCCGGGCAACGAAGGAGTGGCTTCGTAAGAAGCATTTCAAGGTCCTGGAGTGGCCTAGCCAGTCTCCAGATCTCAACCCCATAGAAAATCTTTGGAGGGAGTTGAAAGTCCATGTTGCCCAGCAACAGCCCCAAAACATCACTGCTCTAGAGGAGATCTGCATGGAGGAATGGGCCAAAATACCAGCAACAGTGTGTGAAAACCTTGTGAAGACTTACAGAAAACGTTTGACCTCTGTCATTGCCAACAAAGGGTATATAACAAAGTATTGAGATACACTTTTGTTATTGACCAAATACTTATTTTCCACCATAATTTGCAAATAAATTCATTAAAAATCCTACAATGTGATTTTCTGGATTTCTTTTCTTCTCATTTTGTCTGTCATAGTTGAAGTGTACCTATGATGAAAATTACAGGCCTCTCTCATCTTTTTAAGTGCGAGAACTTGCACAATTGGTGGCTGACTAAATACTTTTTTTGCCCCACTGTACATCTGGCTGGTGCAAATTAGACATGCTAGGTCATCCAAACAGCTGACTTTCACAGCCAGAGACAGTGTGGCAGAGAGTACACTAAGATACAACCTGGGAAATGACTTTTTTGGAAAGTTACATTTTTTGTTGTTGCGCCAGCTCTCTTACACTAGCTCTATGCACACTCTACCAACACATTACACTGACACTCCACCAACAGACACTACACTGACACTCTAACACACACACTTTCACGTTATTTTATTGTGGTACTATTGCCTTATTTAGCCTTTTTTTTAAAACGTTTTAACTGCATTGTTGGGAAATGGCTCGTTAGTAAGCATTTCATGGTAAAGTCTACACCAGATGTATTCGGTGCATGTCATTTGTCATTTTGATTTGATTTGACATTACATCAGCATTCACATTTTCAGATGCCTGTGCACACTGCACAAGCAAAGTTACTACTGCGAGTTCTGGCAAGTCCAAGCTCTGAGAAATAATCAACTCCTCCAGTCAGTGTTCCCTCTCTGACAGGATAATGCATTCAATTATTAGCTAGACATGTTACGTTTACATGTTACATTTACTCAATTCAGAATAGATGAGTGATCTATCTGTATTGAATAAGTACCGCAGAGGTTGTTCCATTCAGGAAGCTCACCTTTCTCTCTGCCAGCAATGATGGGGCGCTTTTTCACCTCCTCCCCCATGGTCAAATAAATGTATAGTCCTACAAGTCGTCCTACAAAAACATCCTCCAAATCATTACACAAACTGCTCAATTCAATCAATAATAAGAGGGAATTTGACAATACAGTATGTACAAAAACACAGGTAGGAAGCATACTACTGTAAATGTGGACACAAACAGGCTCCAGCAATGAATCATAGCCAGCAGGTTCCTCTCTCCTCCGTGTGGTAGGGGTGATCTTCTGTGTCAGATGGATGCAAGCTCTCCACTCAGCTGCATGACCCTCCTTTATCCATCCATCATCTCCCAAGTCCTGAGTGAAATTCAGTTTCGACTTCGCCTATTCAGTCATGCATACCTTAACAGCCTGCGCAGTTACACACTTCCAAAATAAGAACCACTACCATCAAAGACCCATAAATGCCATAAACATTTAGCCTCTTGGTTAGAAAATGTTTGATCTCACACCAACTGTGTCCAACTAGTCCATCATCTCAGCCAGTTAAATAGCAGCTCAGCCAGAGAAGCTCAATCCGCTGGTGCTTAGAAACCATGTCATTACTTGGATTCACTCTAATGTAACAATATCTCCACAGAGCAATCCATGAAACCAAGATCCCCTCTCCCTCCTTTCTCTTTTCACTCTCTGTTCATCGCAGCGTGGAGGCAGAATATCACACTTCAACCATGCATGCTGTTGCCAGGGAGACATTCCAGGATATTCAGTCTCAGCAACCAGGTCTCCCGCATCGCTCGGTCAGCGAAGCGAGTGTTCTCTCTCTGTCCCTACAGTACCTTCCACAATCATACAACAGATCTTCCACTCATACTGTACAGATCCCATTCACACTGTATATCAGAACTAACAGTGTCCCTTACAGAGACCAGCAAAGCCATGGAGTGAACAAATATTCTCTTTCTTGACATAGTGCAGTATATGATAATACACTGAAAGCGAGAAAGACTGTGCATATCATAAGACATGTAAGACACGTTATCTGACAGTTTTCCACCACCACTCCTGTAGTTTGATCATAGGACTCATTGCCCTCTCAATAACCTCTACATTTAAACGACATATCCATGGGCCGTTTGGAACGTAGTTATTTTAAAACAGCAGCAGAAGAACACACTGAAAGTTGCCAGAAGCTATACAGTAACTGACAATGTTGACAAGTGCCTTAACCATGGTCTGCCGAAAACAAACATTAAACATTTACAGGCTCTAACTCTCTCCTGGCTGCTGTTAAGGTAACCTGAGTGAGTTGTTAACAGGGACAAACACACATGTTAGCCCCGCTGCACACAGCCATGCCAGGGGTCACAGTCACAGAGGGCATTCTGAAGGGCCACAGTGTTTGACAATAACACAGCTCATTGCTTACAGGATGACAGGAAATTCTCCTCAGGCTAAACTACAGTTGCAAAGGAAATGGACCAACACAACTCCTTAATCACCAGGTCTGCTCCTCGTTTCCTATGTAACATATAGGCTATACATATAGGGAATAGAGTTACTGCTACCCGGGGAGAGATAGTAGCATGAAAAGTTAACTGCAAACAGAGACATGGATTGTATACAAAGTTTATTATTTTTCAAAAGCAATTGTATTGGAAATGGATATGGGGTTACACTGGTTTAAATATGGTAAATGTACAGTAATTCCAAACCTTTATTCTTGTTTTAGGCTATCAAGAGTCAAAATTTAACAAAACAAAATAGCTTATGCACTGTACAATCAAATCCCTGTGTGTTAAACAGTAAGGTGACAGCTATACCTAAATATGACTTATTATGTGGAGATATTGCTAGCTTGGTAAAATATCTAGAATAATTGACCTTATCTTATCCTCCAGTTTAAGGCTGCAGAAATGCAGTCTCGATCTTTAGCAGGTTAAACACCAAATAAGTATATAAAGATATCAACTGTACACCTCAGTGTTTGAGCTAAGGCTTCCTCCGAATAAGAATAATAGGTGCATCACATCTTGTTATTTTTGATGAATTAAATTAAGACATTGGTGTAGGTGACAGGACAAGAAGTCAATAGGGGGCGGCATTGGAACAAATAAAACAAAAGCACTAGCTACAAATAAATACCACAGATAGAAAAAACAACAAAACATTTGTTTTAACTCAGGTGTAATTACAAACATAAATACTTGATTATTCAATCTAGAGATGACAGAAAAACAATAAGGCACTACAGTGAATATCAAAGACGCTATGGTGTCCACTGGTGAATAGGAGAGAGAAAAACAAAGAGGGCTAGAGGGGGACTAGCTTAGTAACACACACACACACACACACACACACACACACACACACACACACACACACACACACACACACACACACACACACACACACACACACACACACACACACACACACACACACACACACACACACACACACACACACACGCTTTGCTTCCTTTCAGGCTGCAGTCCCCACTCTTCCTTCTCTCTCCACTCACTAACATATTCACAAACAATGTACAATTTGGAGATCTGGCTGGTGATGCCGTCAGAGGCAGTTTCTGTGGAGGAGTGGAGAACAGGACACTGAATAAGATCTCTGATAAGGTTCTTCATTGCAATCGGATAGATAGGTACAGATATGCTATCTTTGATGTAGAGGTATCTGAATACACTTTGTTATTAGAGTGGATATAAACTGACACAGGTTTGAGGTTACAAAGCCACAGTTGAGTTAATTTCAAGCCCTATCCACATTACCACAGTGTTAATGGTTCAAACCACAGGAGGTTGGTGGCAACTTAATTGGGGAGGATGGGCTCGTGGTAACGATTGGGGCGGAATCAATGGAATAGTATCAAATACAACAAACAGGTGATTGATGCCATTCCATTAGCACCGTTCTGAACATTATTATTAGCCACTCTTCCCTCAGCAGCCTCCTGTGGTTCAAACTCAGTGTTGTTGTTCATAGAGACAGAGAGGTCAGAGGGCCGTACCATCGCTCAGGGGGGTCCTTTGTGTCCAGTGTGGGTAACTGGATATCTGATGGACTCTCCTGCTCTCCCCCCTGCTCCCCTGCCTCCAGCTCCAAATGGTCCTCTCCCTCTGCAGGGAAGGGCTCTGGGTCATACTCATAGGAGTAGTAGGACACCTCAGCCATGGAACCCTGCTCTTCCTCACCTACAGCACAAGAAAGAGGGACAGAGAGAGAGAGAGAGTGACAGAGAGAGATGGAGAGTGAGTGACAGAGAAAGATGGAGAGTGAGTGGGAGGGACAGAGAGACACGCGAGAGAGGAAGAGGGCAGGTGGGATGGTGAGAAATATCCTTAGAAATAAGATGAGACAATTGTTCAGAATTATTTTTATGAGAACATTGGCTGAAAAGTCAAGGGACATAACAATATGTTTCCACTGAGAGTATCTACCAAAATAGTTAATTGTACAAGGTGACCAGTAGGGGTCACTATGTCCTAATGTTCAGCCTCGTGTAAAGCACTGCATGCACACTGCTCCTTTTGGAAATCATACATTGCAGATTAATACACACAATACACTCCATTTATTTTCATCAAAACAAGTGTGTTTTGTTGAATTAATCATGCCCTCAGCTCTGATGCCATTTCACCACTAAGGGACATGTCCACAGAGAAACTGATTCCAAAGCCTCAATGTTTTTACTAAAGCTGTTGAGAATGCTGTCAGATTCTTGGCACACAAAATCACATCCATCACAATCTACCTAACCTAATGCTCAGTGGAGCTCAGCTCAACAACATTTATTAGCTCAGAATTACACAGCTGTTCATTGAGTGTAATAATCTGGTATGATACATGTTTTCTGTATGTGTGTACCGCAGTCCAGTTTTAATGGCATTCCTGTGGTGAGGTCTTTTCCACTGTGAAGCATCAGTGTTTGTACTGAGGAGACCTTTGACCTTTGTGGAACTCCATTACAGCTACTGTGAGCTGCAGGCAGGGAACAAGCCAGCGCAGGCATAGGCCACATCAAATACACACACGCACGGAAGTACACACGCATCGACGTGAGCCTACCCTACCACAGCCACGACTCCTGCTACAAACCAACATAAAGAGTGATACATCTTACCGGGAGTTCTGTAATAGCAAGTTATTTAATCATGACATCTAAGTGAACCCTGTGGTGGAGCAACAAATATCCCCTTCAAGAAAAACTATCCCCCCTAAGGAAAGTCTATCCTCCTGTTTATCAGAATGTGACAGTAGCCTGTCGACGTGATCTGCTGAGGCGTCAGTGCTCTACTTCCTCCTCTCCTCTACGCTACTGCAGACGGCTGGGGCAAGTCCCAACATCCCCCAGCACACTGCAGTGTCACGCCCCGGCCTTAGTATTCTTTGTTTTCTTAATTATTTTAGTTAGGTCAGGGTGTGACAAGGGGAATGTATGTGTTTTTTGTAGTGTCTAGGGTGGTTGTAAGGTTTAGGGGGTTTATTAGAGTAGTTGGGTTTATGTTTAGTATAGAAGTCTAGCTGTGTCTATGGTTGAGTGTAGGTATCTAGGAAAGTCTATGGTTGCCTGAATTGGGTCTCAATTAGAGACAGCTGGTTATTGTTGTCTCTGATTGGGAGCCATATTTAAGGCAACCATAGGCTTTAGCTGTTTGTGGGGAATTGTCTATGTCAGAGTGTTTAGTGTCAGCACTTCTGTTTGTATAGCTTCACGGTCGTCTGTTTTGTTGTTTTTGTAGTTTGTATAGTGTTTGTTTGGTTTTCGTCTTTTTTCTCAAATAAAGAGGATGTACTTTCCACGCGCTCCGCCTTGGTCCTCCCTCAGTCCCTTTGACGATTGTGACATGCAGGCAGACAGACTGATCAGACATGGAGACAGGGAGGGCAGTGACTCTTTCATCTACACCTCCAACTCTTCTACAACACTGATTTTTTTATTTTAATTTAACCCCTTTTTCTCCCCAATTTTCATGGTGTCCAATTGCTAGTAATTCCTATCTTGTCTCATTGCTACAACTCCCGTACGGGCTCGGGAGAGACGAAGGTCGAAAGCCACGCGTCCTCCGAAACACAACCCAACCAAACCGCACTGCTTCTTAACACAGCACGCCTCCAACCCGGAAGCCAGCCGCACCAATGTGTCGGAGGAAACACTGTGCACCTGGCTCCCTTGATTAGCGTGCACTGCGCCCGGCCCGCCACAGGAGTCGCTGGTGCGCGATGAGACAAGGATATCCCTACCGGCCAAACCCTCACTAACGCGGACGACGCTAGGCCAATTGTGCGCCGCCCCACGGACCTCCCGGTCGCGGCCGGCTGAGACAGAGCCTGGGCGCGAACCCAGAGTCTCTGGTGGCCCTAGACCACTGCGCCACCCGGGAGGCCTACAACACTGATTTTTAAATGTATTTTTTATTTCATCTTTATTTAACCAGGTAGGCCAGTTGAGAACAAGTTCTCATTTACAACTGCGATCAAACTCTTTATACTTATTTGTATATATCCAGACAAGCAAGAAGAAGCCAATGCATGGTGGTGAACCTTACAGTGGGTATAGGTTATAGCAAACTATTGGAGGCAGTCTGTATGTGGATGTTCTCAGAGTGTTGCATGTGTGTAGTCTGAGCTGGAGTAATCTCCAATCCCTCATACAATACAGATCCATGGATGTATGCAGATAGACATATTTACAGTGGGCACTAGAGGTCTGGTCTTCATCTGTCAGACTTGTATACAGTGTCTCAGAGTGGGAACGGAGCAGAGCAGTGCATGAACCTCCTCACATGCCTGCACGTCAACGCCAGCTTCACTCAGAGGTGAACTCTCCAGCCCTTGCCTTTAACTGGCACTCACACACACACACACACATACATACACACTCCTCACATACACACTCCTGCATCCGGGAACAGCTGGCGTCCAATGAGAGATGGGAAGATAGGTGTTAGAGCGGGGGTATAGAGGGGAAAAGAGAGGTGTGTGTTTTACCATGCACTGTATTTACCTGTGTGTATAGGCACAGGAGTTTGCTCAGGTTCCTCGCCTGTGGCGTTCTCTCTGTCCTCCGTGGTGGATTCCACTGTGTGAACAGACACAACACAATCACAACAAGCCAATGTTACACAGACCACGTACTGTACGGTTAGGGTAAAAGCATGATATATTTTCCAGTATTTCCAATGTGGGTGCTTATTTCCTAACCAGACATACACAAACAATGAGAGGAAGGTCTAAATATGGATCCGGTCCTTTGATAATCTACTGTAAACTTGGCGCAGGCAGCCTAGTTTTCCCACACAGGTTTTATTATGTGCTTTTTCCCAATCCATTCCACAACAAGAAGGCTCCTTTATTGATGGTTTGTGCATCAGAAGGGAATGTGACAGGGTTTTCAAAGGCCTGGACAAAAGCACTCTGTCATTTGGGGTTCCCTGTAATATAGTAGCGCTGGGCAGACTTCATCCAGCAGTCAGCCTGCACCTGAACAGCTGTTACCACAGTCACACACACACACCTCACTCTTTCTTCTCATACTTGTTTGTGTGCGTGCGCATGTGTGTGCATGTGTGAGAGAGTATGTGCACATGAATGTTGGGCTACCATGCACCCTCTTCCCAGCACGTCCTCTCTTCAATTCCTCAAAGGGTGTTTCTCATAATCAAAACATTTTGGATAATTTGTTTGGGTGGATGTAATGTTTGACTATGAAGTATTACGTGTTTTTAGCTCTTCAATGTGTGGTAGCTGACCGATAAATCAGAGGCACATGTGACCCTGGCTGGCAGAGACACTGGGAGGGTTCAGAGCCTGGCATGCTAGTGTTAGGAGCAGCCAGTGGGTGTGGTGGCACAGCTGTAGCAGCTTTCATTTCAATCTTTCAGAGGATGAATTGACATCAAACTCATTAATTTATTAATTGGCCATTACTGTCATTGAGGTTTTTTCAACTCATTAACTGAATTTCAAATGGGGTGGAGCCCATCCCTAGTAGAGTAGTCTTACTCTGAGGACAATGGGACATGGGCACTTGTTCTATGCGGGTCCCGTTGCGGCAGGCGAAGACCTCCATCTGACACTGGTTCTGGTAGAGATGTCCGTCTGAGCCACACACCAGCTCTCCGTCGTAGCCACAGTCCCTGTAGCAGGTGCAACGCTCAAACTGCTCCTCCTCCAAACAGCCAAACACCTTGTTACATTGGTTCCCCTGGACAAAGCCTGGGTCAAAGGAAAAACACCGGACAGGAGAAATTATATATTTTTCAACTTTGGGGTCTTAAACTTTTGCTTTTTTCTAACAATGTGTATCGACATTGTGTGACTTTAGTAGTGGAATTCAAACATTATAATATTACTTCATAGTAAAATACACAGGACAAAAAAATATATTCCAAACATGGGTCAGGCAAATAAAGAGATGACATCTTTCATGGAGGGAAAGTGTTAGGCGAGTATGTGTGTGTTGATGAGTGCTGTTCCCCAGGGTCTGGGCATGGCCTTGGTTCCAGCTGCACGGGGGTCCCAACCCCTCAGCTTCTCTCTCTCTCAGCCAAGCCGGCAAAACACAGCATCAACACAAACAGGGTCATCCACCCGTCACCACGGTGACAGGGGCAAACTTTGCCATTTGTTGTAGCAACATCGGTCCCGGCTAATGAGTGTGTGTATGTGTCTCTGAAACGGAAACACTCGGCTCGGTACGATGACAACCAGAGCCAGTGGGCATTCCTGTGTGGGCCTGCTTTTCTGTTTCTTCTCTTCCCAACATCGTCCCGGGGCCAATAACAGTTTAGGCACGACACACACGCTCTTAGAAAGTCAAGGGACAGGAAATGGAGGTTTACAGAGGAGCCCCATCAGACACAAGTCACACCTTCACTCGCTCTCTCTCTCACTGTTTCATTAGCTGGGCTAAATGGGGACTAACACAAATAGAATGTGGTAGTTCTGTTAATGGACATACAGTAGAGTGTTGTAACTCTTACCTATCCACTGATTGGTTGAGCTCTCCACCTCGTTGCACGTGGTGCCGTCACACAGCTTGCGGGCCAGGGGACTGCTCTCGCTCACATTGTAAAAGCGGGTGGCCTCAAATGCTGTAGAGAGAGACAGAAACACACAGCTTTGTAGGAGTAGTGGACACGTCTCTCCACAAAACAACTCTGTACTTGCATTTTAAACCACAGACCAGAGAATTCCAATTTCCTCTGAGAGAAGGCTGTCAGTTAATCATCGTGAAGACGGAGAAGGGTTTTCCTGCTCGCAAAGTGAGGTGCTGTTAAAAATATTCATCACGTCAGAGGCACACCTGGTTCATAGTAGTCGTACACCTTGACCGGAACAGGCGCTGTCTTGCCCATTATGTACTCCCTGACAGCCTGGAAGGCCACACATGTCATACACTGACTGGATATCTGCGTTGTGGGACAAGCACAGAGACAGGGCAAACATGTCAAACAGTTAGAACTGATCACAGTACAGTACACCACAGATTACAATGGTGATATACCGGTATGGCTAACTCACCTCATCAAAGTAGAATAGGACCTTCCTTCCATCCACTTCGTACCTCTTCAGACCAACCCTCTTGTCCAGCAGCAGCTTTATGATAGGAAAATGGGAATGAACTACTCAATCAAACATTAAGGTAAAATACCTCTTTCAACAAACACCCTTATACTAGTATATATTTATAGTACAGAACCAGGGACAAGACCCAGAGTCCGACTCAATGCTAAGCTTTTCTGTTATCTCACTGATGGCCAGTGAGAATTCTGGTGACTTTTCAGTCCAGTTGTAGGTAGGTCAAGCCTGTTTACAAGCCAAAGGGAGAGAGCCAGCTTCCAATAACAGTACCAGTGTCGACTGTCCATGAGGGAGTTGCTGTTTACTGCCTACTAAGGGGATAGGTGTTGTGGGAAGTATGGTGGTGGGGGGGGGGGGGGGTAATTCCTCCCACAGGGCTCTCTAAAAGGTGGCAGTCCTACGGACAGATTAAGTTTATGAGGTGCTCAGCCTGAGCTGGCGCCACTGGGACACACACACACACACACACGCACGCACGCACGCACGCACACACACACACACACACACACACACACACAGCGGGAGAGAGAGCTTGATAGTGTGTGTGTATAAGTAGGCTGTGTGTTGGCTGTGTTGTTTTCTCCCTTGACAATAACTATAATTATAGTAACAACTTGAAATGTATTCCATTCACTTTCTCTGAGCACTTAAAGTAACATAAAGTAGCTAGCATAGTGTGAAAGGCATTTTGCTCCATTCAGCTCATGTTATGGATAAAACGAGCAATAGAGGCCAAAGTATGTGGTGTAAGGATTCCAAGTACCATCTATGAAAACAACAAGACATGACTGCATAAGCAAGGCTCCGTCTCGTGATGTGAGGAATGCTGCTGGTCAGGGCAGCCAGGCAGTCGTACAGCAGGGAGGCCAGCAGGGCTGGCTCTGTAAACGGAGCTTGTAAGCCACTTCAATATACAGGTCAGCACCGACTCCCTCAAGTCTCAGGGAGATAGTGTGTGTGTGTGATTGGGTGTAAATCTGTTCCCCCAGGTAGGTAGGTCTTTACGAAGGTGGATAGTTTGATTTTGGGGCCCATAACTCTGCAGTAATGAGGGAGACAAGTGTTTTGAAGGGGGCCTGGGGCGGTGACTTCAACTAACCTCTCACCACCCTCTCTAAGATGTCTGCCATGCGTCCCTGGGTCCCTCTTCCCTGGCTCTCAGAGTGGGGTAGTTGGAATCAACAATGGCAACCCCCAGTGGCCCAGCCCTTCCCTGATGGCTGGGTAATAGCCCCAGAGAGGGTCTGTGAGGGTTTGTGCTGGCTCCTTGTGGAGCCCCATAGAAACAGTAACACCACTGGGCCAGAGCTGGCCCTCATCCCGACACTGCAGTAAAAATACCCTCTCAATAGTGATTACCCCACTGCTATATAAACACACACACACACACACACACACACACACACACACACACACACACACACACACACACACACACACACACACGCACGATTCCCAGCAACATTCAGCATGACCCCTGTGTTTACAAGAGAAGCAGAGCAGAGTACTCAGTACAGTGGCGCAAATGTTTTGTCTATATCTGCCAAGAGTAGCAGCACAATGGCAGAGCCACTCAATGTCTTCCTCCGTTAATAAACACACGTCCACAAACACCTCTCTGAGACAGAGGAAGAAGCATGAGCAGCATAGGAGACTGAGCAAAACAGAAGAGGACTGATCAATTCCACACCACACGTCTGAAATAGCCTTCAGCTGTGAGCCGTGTCTGTCTTTGTCTTTTTTTGGGGGGGACGGGGTGTTTTGTTGTATTGTCATATACACAATGTGTTGTTTTACAGGGTCAGCCATAGTAATACGGCAAATTTTTGTTAAGTACCTTGCTCAAGGGCACATCTACAGACTGTCGGAATTCGCACCAGTGACCTTTCGGTTACTGGCCCAACGCTCTAACCGCTAGGCTACATGCCGTCTGTCTGTATGACATTGTAATGTGAGTGTATGTTTATGTCCTACCCTCTCCAAACTTTCCACATCGGCACGGAAACCTGACAGCAGAGGGACCTCCAAGACAGCCATGTTGGAAGAACCTGTGTGGAGCCACCTGAAGAGAGAAAAATGCTAAGCGAGTTAGATGCTAAGCTAAATGCGAGTAGAACTAGGCCAACCACCAGGCTAAACGCTACCAGAAATTGACCAACTACCAGGCTAGATGCTAGCAGATCTAGGCCAACTACCAGGCTAAATGCTAGCAGAACTAGGCCATACACCAGGCTAAATGCTAGTTAGGTTAAAAGGCTGCTGCAGTCTCTGCAGTACCTGGCGCAGGCTTCCAGGGTGATACGGTAGTCTAGGTCGTCTTGGTGGGCTGCGGGGTCTTCATCGTCGGTGGCAGCCCGGCGTTTGCGGCTCAGCTCCGAGCGGTTGTCGGAACGGGATCGCGAGCGAGGGCTGGGGTGGCGGAGGGAAGGCGGGGCTGGCGGGTGGCGCTCCTGCCTGGGCTCCTTCAGGTCCACCTTAAGCTGGAAGGCTGGCTTGGCCACAGGGTCAGGCACGTTGTAGGATACATCAATCTGAGGCGAGAACACAAGCAGAGCTTAGAGAGACAGAATTTATTCCTGATTCCGGAGGTAATAGAAAGTGCAGAGAACCTATGTTGCAGAGCAAACCCATTGAGTGTGGAAGCTAGTACACACACACACAAGCACGCGCTCCTGCACATACGTATGCATGTACACACACACACACACACACACTCTCTTTAATCATGCCTATCTTGTCATCTCATTACAGCCCAGGTGCTCCAAGCCTCAGGCAGTGGCAGACTAGAGAGAGGGAGAGAGGGATGTGCTGAGGGAGGGAGAGGTGTGGATGGAGGGATAGAGGTGTGAAAGCTGGAAAAGTGGTGTATGTGTAGAGGGAGGGAGGTTTGGAATGTGTGGAGTGAGAAGGGGGACAGATAGGCTGATCCCTCTAATCCTCCCATTTCTCCCTCTCACCCCTCCCAGAGAACCTGAGCCCTAGTACCATGCTTTAGGACTACCTGGCCTAACGACTTCTGGCTGTCGCTGTCCCCAGTCCACCTGGTCGTGCTGCTGATCCACTTTCTGCTGTTTTGCCTGTGGCTATGGAACCCTGACCTGTTCACCGGACCTGCTACCTTATCCCGGACCTGCTGTTTCGACTCTCTCTCTCTCTCTCTCTCTCTCTCTCTCTCTCTCTCTCTCTCTCTCTTTCACCTATTGTCTCGACCTCAATGTTTGGCTATGAAAAAGCCAACTGACATTTACTCCCGAGGTGCTGCCCTGTTGCGCCCTCTATCACCACTGTGATTATTATTTGACCCTGCTGGTCATCTATGAACATTTGAACATCTTGAAGAACGATCTAGCCTTAATGGCCATGTACTCTTATAATCTCCACCGGCACAGCCAGAAAAGGACTGGCCAATCCTCAGAGCATGGTTCATCTCTAGGTTCCTCTCATGGATTGTGTATGTGTGCAATTCAGAGAGTGAATGGACAAGACAAAAGATTGAAGTGCCTTTGAACGGGGTAAGGTAGTACACTACATGACCAAAAGTATCTGGACACCTGCTCATCGAAAATCTCATTCTAAAATCATGGGCATTAATATGGAGTTGGTCCCCCCTTTGCTGCTATAACAGCCTCCACTCTTTCTGGAAAGGCTTTCCACTAAATGTTGGAACATTGCTGCAGGGACATGCTTCCATTCAGCCATCAGAGCATTAGTGAGGTCAGGCACTGATGTTGGGCGATTAGGCCTGGCTCGCTTTCGGCTTTCCAATTCATCCCAAAGGTGTTCAATGGGGTTGAGGTCAGGGCTCTGCGCAGGCTAGTCAAGTTCCTCCACACCGATCTTGACAAACCATTTATGTATTGTCCTCGCTTTGTGCACGGGGGCATTGGAGCAGGTTGAGAGCTTCAAGTTCCTTGGTGTCCACATCACCAACAAACTAGAATGGTCCAAATATACCAAGACAGTCATGATAAGGGCACGACAAAGCCTATTCCCCCCCAGGAAACTAAATGGGTCCTCAGATCCTCAAAAGGTTCTACAGCTGCAACATCGGGGGAGCATCCTGACTGGTTGCATCACTGCCTGGTACGGCAACTGCTCGGCCTCTGACCGCAAGGCCAGTACATCACTGGGGCTAAGCTGCCTGCCATCCAGGACCTCTACACCAGGCGGTGTCAGAAGGAAGGCCCTAAAAATTGTCAAAGACCCCAGCCACCCCAGTCATAGATTGATCTCTCTACTACCGCATGGCAAGCGGTACCGGAGCGCCAAGTCTAGGACCAAAAGGCTTCTCAACAGCTTTTACCCCCAAGCCATAAGACTCCTGAACAGGTATTCAAATGGCTACCTGGACTTTTTGCATTGTGTCCCCCACCCCCCCAACCCCTCTTTTACGCTGCTGCTACTCTCTGTTTATCATATATGCATAGTCACTTTAACTATACATTCATGTACATACTACCTCAATTAGCCTGACTAACCAGTGCCTGTATATAGCCTCGCTACTGTTATAGCCTCGCTACTGTATATAGCCTTGCTACTGTTATTTTTCGCTGTCTTTTTACAGTTGTTTTTTATTTCTTTACTTATCTATTGTTCACCTAATACCTATTTTTTGCTTAAAAATTGCACTGTTGGTTAGGGCCTGTAAGTAAGCATTTCACTACACCTGTTGTATTCGGCGCACGTGACAAATACACTTTGATTTGATTGTCATGCTGAAACAGAAAGGGTCTTCCCCAAACTTTTGCCACAAAGTTGGATGCCCAGAATCATCTAGAATGTCATTGTATGCTGTAGCGTTAAGATTTCCCTTCACTGGAACTAAGGGGCTTAGACCGGACCATAAAAAACAGACCCAAACCATTATTCCTTCTCCACCAAACTTTACCGTTGGCACTATGCAAAGGGCAGGTAAAGTTCTCCTGGCATCCGCCAAACCCAGATTCATCCGTCGGACTGACAGATGGTGAAGCGTGATTAACTCCAGAGAATGCGTTTCCACTGCTCCAGAGTCCAATGGCGGCGTGCTTTATACCACTCCAGCTGACGCCTGGCATTGCGCATGGCGATCTAAGGCTTGTGTGCGGTTGCTCGGCCATGGAAACCCATTTCATGAAGCTCCCGACAAACAGTTATTGTGCTGACTTTGCTTCCAGAGGCAGTTTGGAACTCGGTAGTGAGGGTTGCAACCAGGGACAGACAATTTTTCCGTGCTACGTGCTTTAGCACTCTGTGGTCCCGTTCTGTGAGCTTGTGTGGCCTATCACTTCGCGGCTGAGCCGTTGATGCTCCTAGATGTTTCCACTTCACAATAACAGCACTTACAGTACAGTTGACCGGGGCAGCTCTAGCAGGGCAGAAATTTGATGAACTGACTTGTTGGAAAGGTGGCACCGTCATAGGATACTGGGGCTATACCCATCAAATCAAATTAAATGTATTTATATAGCCCTTCTTACATCAGCTGATATCTCAAAGTGCTGTACAGAAACCCAACCTAAAACCCCAAACAGCAAGCAATGCAGGTGTAGAAGCACGGTGGCTAGGAAAAACTCCCTTGAAAGGCCAAAACCTAGGAAGAAACCTAGAGAGGGACCAGGCTATGAGGGGTGGCCAGTCTTCTTCTGGCTGTGCCGGGTGGAGATTATAACAGAACATGGCCAAGATGTTCAAACGTTCATAAATGACCAGCATGGTCAAATAATAATAATCACAGTAGTTGTCGAGGGTGCAGCAAGTCAGCACCTCAGGAGTAAATGTCAGTTGGCTTTTCATAGCCGATCATTAAGAGTATCTCTACCGCTCCTGCTGTCTCTAGAGAGTAGAAAACAGCAGGTCTGGGACAGGTAGCACGTCCGGTGAACAGGTCAGGGTTCCATAGCCGCAGGCAGAACAGTTGAAACTGGAGCAGCAGCACGGCCAGGTGGACTGGGGACAGCAAGGAGTCATCATGCCAGGAAGTCCTGAGGCATGGTCTTAGGGCTCAGGTCCTCCGAGAGAGAGAAAGAAAGAGAGAATTAGAGAGAGCATACTTAAATTCACACAGGACACCGGATAAGACAGGAGAAGTACTCCAGATATAACAAACTACCCCAGTGTATATATGTAAAAAATAAAATGTTAAATAATTTGGTGGGCACTTGTACCTGTCCTATTTTACACATGTACAAGTGTGTATTAATACGCATGTGTGATTTGGAAATGTTTTTTTTTTTGCATATCCCAACTCTCCCTGAGACACCCTTGGGGAGTGGGGTCACGACCACGGTCTGCCACTATCAATGGCAACCCTGTAGGAATTAGGGTTAAGTTCCTTGCTCAAGGGCACATTAACAGAATTTCACCTTGTCGACTCAGGGATTCGAACTAGCGACCTTTCAGTTACTGGCCTAACGCTCTAATCGCTAGGCTACCTGCTGCATGTATTACACTGCAGAATTATGCTTATAAGATTTCTGTCTTTTTTCAAAGGATCCAATAACTGTTAGTGTTATCTGAAGGATCACAGAACCCATTTGAGACCAGTATAATGATCACCTGTCATGTGACGAGGGTTAAGGTTGACAGGCTCTTCTAAACATGCAGCAAAGGCAAAGTGAGGAGAGGAGGAACGCTGTGTTCTATCTAGAGCAGGAAGCTGAACAGAGAAACTCCCCCAGTAGTTGTTTATGCACCCTGGCCTCAAATAGCTTTCTGTTTTAGTGACAAGGTACAGGAAAAACAGCATCCTATCCAGTGTAATTGGGGAACGAACAGTCCCTGCTGAACAATTCCCTACGTTTTACAAGATCATTCCGATTTACAGTCAGGAATTTGGGCATTAGAGCAATGAGTCATGGGAATGCACTGGCTTTTCCCCTCTGGAGGATTCTCAGTGTGAGTGAAAGATACAATTATAGAAGGGGGAGATCAGAAGTAACGTACCTGCATGAGACAGCAGCCCTCGCCTTTAGCACTGACAAACAGCCCTGTGGGAATACTGGGAATCTGCAGAGAGAGGAGGGGAGGGAGAGAGAAAGAGGAAGAAAGAGAGAATAGGGTTGAGAGAGAAAAGGGGTGGGTGGGAAGTGAGAGAGAGGGGGTTAGAGAGACAAACCTTCAAACAGGCAAAGAGTCAAAACAGGACTAAAATCGAATCCTACTACACCGGCTCTGACGCTCGTCGGATGTGTCAGGGCTTGCAAACTATTACGGACAACAAAGGTAAACCCAGCCGCGAGCTGCCCAGTGACGCAAGCTTACCAGATGGGCTAAATGCCTTTTATGCTCATTTCGAGGCAAGCAACACCGACGCATGCATGATAGCACCAGCTGTTCTGGACTGTGTGATCACACTCTCCCTAGCTGATGTGAGCAAGACCTTTAAGCAGGTCAACATTCACAAAGCTGCGAGGCCAAGTGTATTCACTGACATTTTCAACCTCTCCCTGACCGAGTCTGTAATACCTAGCGTGAGTGCTTAGTCCCCTCCTGTATTCCCTGTTCACCCACGACTGCATGGCCAAGCACGACTCCAACACCATCATTAAGTTTGCTGACGACACAACGGTGGTGGGCCTGATCACCGACAACGATGAGACAGCCTATATGGAGGAGGTCAGAGACCTGACCGTGTGGTGACAGGACAACAACCTCTCCCTCAATGTGAGCAAGACAAAGGAGATGATCGTGGACTACAGGAAAAGTAGGTCCGAACACACCCCCATTCACATTGACGGGGCTGTAGTGGAGCAGGTCGAGAGTTTCAAGTACCTTGGTGTCCACATCACCAACAAACTATCATGGTCCAAACACACCAAGACAGTCGTGAAGAGGGCACGACAATGCCTTTTCCCCCTCAGGAGACTGAAAAGACTTGGCATGGGTCCCCAGATCCTCAAAAAGTTCTACAGCTGCACCATTGAGAGCATCCTGACCGGTTGCATCACCGCCTGGTATGGCAACTGCCCGGTCTCCAACCGTAAGGCGCTACAGAGGGTAGTGCGTATGGTCCAGTACATCACTGGGACCAAACATCCTGCTTTCCAGAACCTATATACTAGGTGGTTTTAGAGGAAAGCCCAAAACAGTGTCAAAGACTCCAGTCACCCAAGTCATAAACTGTTCTCTCTGCTACCGCACTGCAAGCGGTACCGGAGCCCCAAGTCTAGGTCCAAAAGACTACTTAACAGTTTCTACATGCAAGCCATAAGACCGCTGAACAAGGACAGAAAAAATTCCATGAGCATGGCCTTACTTCTATTACAGCATAACTGTAATAACTGTGGATAACTGTCATTCATATTCCATTCACCCAGTTCAATGTAACATTGATAGGTTGAGGCTATTACATGATACCAAAAATGTCCCTATACCCATCATGAGGTTGCTACAACCTAGCCTATGAATGAAAGTTTACAATGTAGGTGCACACAAGTTGAGAGAAAAAATGTAGGTGACAGACAGTGACACATGGACAGACAGTGACACATTCAATATCTAGGGTGAAATCATTAGTCAACAGTTGCAAACGAGAGTTTCTATTGGACAAATTCAGGTATTTTTATCCCTGTTTCATTTGCTTCCATTTAAGAAACGTTTTCAACAGAATCAGCGGAATGAATACCCCCCTGATCATGCGTAAACACAGTTCACTTTCATTGCAGCCATGTTGGTTGCATCAGCTGTATGTGACCAGGCAACCAGGCGAAAAAAACATTTCCAAGCCAAACCATGTCATAACCGCTACACACAGCCCACATCGTTGTCCTCATATTAGCTAAAGTAACGTCCTAGCCAACATAGCTAATAGCACTAATGTGTTAGAAACTGCTTCAATCATGCAGTAACGTTACAGTGTACAGTCAGTAAGCAGTTTAGCAGTTACACCGGCAGGCCCCGGTGGCAATAAATTAATAAAACCAAAAGCTTACCTTGACATGGAAGGGTTCCAGTGTTGTGTTGGATAGTCATAGCCAACTAGCTAACATAGCATCCCTCTGTTTGAGCAGGGTGTTTCAGTAGGCTAAACTAACTAACGTTAGCAGCATTTGCAAGTAAGTGAAACTGAAAGTGAAAAGACAAGACGAAATCTCTCTCTCTCCTGCTTCTTCTTTTTCAAAGAAATTAATTTGTTGAAAACTGTTCAACTATTGTCTTTCTCTCTCTTTGAGTCAACTACTCACCACATTTTATGCACCGCAGTGCTAGCCAGCTGTAGCTTATGCTTTCAGAACTAGATTAATTCTCTGATCATTTGATTGGGTGAACAACATGTCAGTTCATGCTGCAAGAGCTCTGATAGGTTGCAGGACGTCCTCCGGAAGTTGTCATAATTACTATGTAAGTCTATGGATGGGGGTGAGAACCAAGAGCCTCCTAGGTTTTGTATTGAAGTCAATGTACCAAGAGAAGGACGGAAGCTAGCTGTCCTCTGGCTACACCATGGTGCTACCCTACAGAGTGCTATTGAGGCTACTGTAGCCCTTCATTGCAAAATAGTGTGTTTTAATCAATTATTTGGTGACGTGAAGATATTTAGTATAATTTTATCTAAAAATGATACTTTTTGAAAGTTTTACAATTTTTTAAATGAAATTCACTGAGGATGGTCCTTCCCTTCTTCCTCTGAGGAGCCTCCACTGATATAGTCTCATTATTGTTATTTTATTGTGTTACTTTTTTATACACTGCTCAAAAAAATAAAGGGAACACTTAAACAACACAATGTAACTCCAAGTCAATCACACTTCTGTGAAATCAAACTGTCCACTTAGGAAGCAACACTGATTGACAATAAATTGCACATGCTGTTGTGCAAATGGAATAGACAAAAGGTGGAAATTATAGGCAATTAGCAAGACACCCCCAATAAAGGAGTGATTCTGCAGATGGTGACCACAGACCACTTCTCAGGTCCTATGCTTCCTGGCTGATGTTTTGGTCACTTTGAATGCTGGCAGTGCTCTCACTCTAGTGGTAACAGGAGACGGAGTCTACAACCCACACAAGTGGCTCAGGTAGTGCAGCTCATCCAGGATGTCACGTCAATGCGAGCTGTGGCAAGAAGGTTTGCTGTGTCTGTCAGCGTAGTGTCCAGAGCATGGAGGCGCTACCAGGAGACAGGCCAGTACATCAGGAGACGTGGAGGAGGCCGTAGGAGGGCAACAACCCAGCAGCAGGACCGCTACATCCGCCTTTGTGCAAGGAGTAGCACTGCCAGAGCCCTGCAAAATGACCTCCAGCAGGCCACAAATGTGCATGTGTCTGCTCAAACGGTCAGAAACAGACTCCATGAGGGTGGTATGAGGGCCCGATGTCCACAGGTGGGGGTTGTGCTTACAGCCCAACACCGTGCAGGACGTTTGGCATTTGCCAGAGAACACCAATATTGGCAAATTCGCCACTGGCGCCCTGTGGTCTTCACAGATGAAAGCAGGTTCACACTGAGCACATGAGCACATGTGACAGACGTGACAGAGTCTGGAGACGCCGTGGAGAACGTTCTGCTGCCTGCAACATCCTCCAACATGACCGGTTTGGCGGTGGGTCAGTCATGGTGTGGGGTGGCATTTCTTTGTGGGGCCGCACAGCCCTCCATGTGCTCGCCAGAGGTAGCCTGACTGCCATTAGGTACCGAGATGAGATCCTCAGACCCCTTGTGAGACCATATGCTGACACATGCACATTTGTGGTCTGCTGGAGGTCCACGTCTCCTGATGTACTGGCCTGTCTCCTGGTAGCGCCTCCATGCTCTGGACACTACGCTGACAGACACAGCAAACCTTCTTGCCACAGCTCGCATTGATGTGCCATCCTGGATGAGCTGCACTACCTGAGCCACTTGTGTGGGTTGTAGACTGCACTGTCAGCATTCAAAAGTGACCAAAACATCAGCCAGGAAGCATAGGAACTGAGAAGTGGTCTGTGGTCACCACCTGCAGAATCACTCCTTTATTGGGGGTGTCTTGCTAATTGCCTATAATTTCCACCTTTTGTCTATTCCATTTGCACAACAGCATGTGCAATTTATTGTCAATCAGTGTTGCTTCCTAAGTGGACAGTTTGATTTCACAGAAGTGTGATTGACTTGGAGTTACATTGTGTTGTTTAAGTGTTCCCTTAATTTTTTTGAGCAGTGTATATATATTAGTAAATATTTTCCTAGCTCTATTTTCTTAAAACTGCATTGTTGGTTAAGGGCTTGTAAGTAAGCATTTCACGGTAAGGTCTACCTGTTGTATTCGGCGCATGTGACAAATAAAATGTGATTTTAATTTGAATGCTGTTGATGTAAGCAGCAGCAGTCAAATAGCCTGGCCACTAACCCGCATAGCTAAATTACCCCCAATTAAACTGACACAGCTAATTAGGGCAGATAATTACATACCTGGCAGAGGGAACAAAAGTTCAAGCCCTTACCTGAGCTACTCCCTCACTGTGGGGATGAGAAGGAAAAACACTCACTGGTTCATTCACTGGGAAACACATTCCATTGCTTAGATAAAGTATTCTAGTTATCCTCAACTGCATTGACTTAGTGGATGTTATTTAAGATATCCATCATTGAATGCCCTTAGGCACAGATCTAGGATCAGATTACTTTCCTCCAATCCTAACCTTAACCATTATGAGAGTCTAAGGGCGACGTGACACTACTCCTTACCGAGGCGCTCTGCAGTATCTTTTGGTTGTCGTGGTGCAGTTCAAAGCTCTCCTGGAAGTCCAGGTTGGTAGAGGCCAGAGAGATGGTCAGGTTGACTCCTCCCACATATGACAAGATAGCATACTCAGACAACGCCTGAAGAGCTACACACGTGTCCTAGAAAAGAGGAGAGACACACAGTTATTAGAAGGATGCTTTGGACACAGTCTGACCAGATGAACAGCTACCAGTTGTTTCAAATATACTTTGCTGAGGTAGTTATCTCTTCTAAAAGAGATTTGAAATGTCAGTGAGGCTAAACTGGTAAAATAAAGGAAAAATACAACCCCATTTTGGAGAATGATTTGGATAAAGAGGCGGAGAGGCTTGTGAGGGGTACCTGTGTGGAGGAGAAGCCCCCGAGGGCGTTCCTCTGCTGGGAGAGCCACTTGACCACAGGCAGGGCGGAGGCCACGTCACCCAGTAGGGTGTAGGTCAGCAGGCCGTATGCTGTCATCTCCACCTCCGCTGACACCACTGGGACATGGAGGAGACTATTAGTATGCAAACACTAGACAGCCACCAGACATTCACACTAATAGTAAAAGTCATAGAGGATAGTCTAGCTGTGGCCACAGGAGAAGAGACAGTGTGTGTGTCTACCTGACTGAGAAAGACCGTCACTAAAGCCCATGAAGGTGTCCTCATCGGTCACCCTGCTGCTCGTCAGACTCCAGTGGGTGAAGCCGTCTGATTGAAACAGAGAAGAAAGAACAGTGAGTGATGGAGAGAAAGGAAAGTGTAAGGAACAGTGTGAGAAAGAACAGTGGAGCTGTCATGTTAGTTTAGTGTTTAATATGAATTGGTAGGCAACCAAACTGATATGAGATCAGTTCCTTACAGCTGAGTACCTTGTGTGATGGCCATGTGGTTGAGGCGTCTGAGGGCGAGGGAAGCGTAGGGGCTTCGTAACAGAGCCAGGGCGTAGGAAGACAGGGCTGTGGTGTACGGGTCATCAGCTGTGTATGTGTTACTCTCCAGGAAACCCTTTGCCTTGGCCACAGCAATCTTCTCCTCCTGGGGAAGAGTACACATATTTATATAAATACACACACACGTGCGCTAACACATTGCACACACAGACAAAACCTTTGTACGAGAAATGGATACAACTCTCTCCACAACGCCTTCCCTCCATTCGTATTCATCTTTCGCTTAAGTCAGGCATATTTGATCTTTGCTGAATGTTCAAGATCTGTACTGTTCCAACTAATACTCCTCAACTCAGATGTGCTGCTTATCAAAAGGCAAATAAACATTCTCTGAGCCATTAAAGGTAGGAGCACTTTCATCTTTTCCAGATGTGCCCCGTTTTCCTGAGCGCATTCAGATGAGCCTTCAACAGCCACTCACTCAGATGAGCCTTCAACAGCCACTCACTCAGATGAGCCTTCAACAGCCACTCACTCAGATGAGCCTTCAACAGCCACTCACTCAGATGAGCCTTCAACAGCCACTCACTCAGATGAGCCTTCAACAGCCACTCACTCAGATGAGCCTTCAACAGCCACTCACTCAGATGAGACTTCAACAGCCACTCACTCAGATGAGCCTTCAACAGCCACTCACTCAGATGAGCCTTCAACAGCCACTCACTCAGATGAGCCTTCAACAGCCACTCACTCAGATGAGCCTTCAACAGCCACTCACTCAGATGAGCCTTCAACAGCCACTCACTCAGATGAGCCTTCAACAGCCACTCACTCAGATGAGCCTTCAACAGCCACTCACTCAGATGAGCCTTCAACAGCCACTCACTCAGATGAGCCTTCAACAGCCACTCACTCAGATGAGCCTTCAACAGCCACTCACTCAGATGAGCCTTCAACAGCCACTCACTCAGATGAGCCTTCAACAGCCACTCACTCAGATGAGCCTTCAACAGCCACTCACTCAGATGAGCCTTCAACAGCCACTCACTCAGATGAGCCTTCAACAGCCACTCACTCAGATGAGCCTTCAACAGCCACTCACTCAGATGAGCCTTCAACAGCCACTCACTCAGATGAGCTTTCAACAGCCACTCACTCAGATGAGCCTTCAACAGCCACTCACTCAGATGAGCCTTCAACAGCCACTCACTCAGATGAGACTTCAACAGCCACTCACTCAGATGAGACTTCAACAGCCACTCACTCAGATGAGCCTTCAACAGCCACTCACTCAGATGAGCCTTCAACAGCCACTCACTCAGATGAGACTTCAACAGCCACTCACTCAGATGAGACTTCAACAGCCACTCACTCAGATGAGCCTTCAACAGCCACTCACTCAGATGAGCCTTCAACAGCCACTCACTCAGATGAGACTTCAACAGCCACTCACTCAGATGAGACTTCAACAGCCACTCACTCAGATGAGACTTCAACAGCCACTCACTCAGATGAGCCTTCAACAGCCACTCACTCAGATGAGCCTTCAACAGCCACTCACTCAGATGAGCCTTCAACAGCCACTCACTCAGATGAGCCTTCAACAGCCACTCACTCAGATGAGCCTTCAACAGCCACTCACTCAGATGAGCCTTCAACAGCCACTCACTCAGATGAGCCTTCAACAGCCACTCACTCAGATGAGCCTTCAACAGCCACTCACTCAGATGAGCCTTCAACAGCCACTCACTCAGATGAGCCTTCAACAGCCACTCACTCAGATGAGCCTTCAACAGCCACTCACTCAGATGAGCCTTCAACAGCCACTCACTTTAGTCTGCCTAGTCATCTTTTAATTCACTGAATTTGTAAGGAGGAAGGAGTTTTGCTTTGATGTCAAGTATCCTTTTATAGTTGGTATCAGTTTTAAAAGGCCTGATTCTCCGGAGAGCCCTTCAGGATAGATAGGGAAATATAGGAAGACAGGAAGAGAAAAGGGGGGTTTTGTGAAGGGGGAGGGAGATGGATGGAAGGGAGCCAGAGTGAATAAATACTTTGTGAATACTTTGTGAAGAGCTGTGCATGAATGAATTGAGAGCTGACACAATAACAATCTGGGGTTTAACATTGGTATTGGCAACACGCTCAAAGTAGGACAAAGCATACACATTACATGGACTCACTCCCTGTACACATAAACAGCAACATTATTTTGCAACAATGACTTTGGCAGATAAAGGGCCTACCGCACTTAAAATAAAGGACACTGCTACCTTTCAATACCCAAAGATATCTTTTTACTAGAGCGACCATGACAAAATGTCAGTGTCACTGCCAGTGTGTTCAAAGGTTTTGCTTCAAAGAACATTACAGAGGGTTTAACTGGCCGGTGAGCACGTTGTCTAGGGTTCAGCACCAGGGTAAGAGCATGGCGAGATACGCAATGACAGGAATGTGGCCGAGGTGTACTACCTTCCACAGGCATCATTGTCTCTGCATGTCCTCCTCATAAATATCTTGATGCAGTCAGCCAGGGATTAGATATTAGATTACCGCCACTGGAGCATAACAAATATGAGGGTGCGCCGTGCCAGAACATCCATCTTTTGTGCTGATGGGAATGTACCGGCAAACACACAGTAACGCACACACACACACACCAGAGGAGGCTGCTGGGAGGAGCTATAGAAGGACGGGTTCAACGTAATGGCTGGAATGGAATAGCATCAAACGTATCGAACATATGGAAACCATATGTTTGACTCCGTTCCATTGATTCCATTCCTGCCATTACAATCAGCCCGTCTGCCTATAGCTCCTCCCACTAGCCTTCTCTGACACACACACATACACACACATTCTGTTATTAGGTCTAACCTGGAAAGATTCACTGAAAGTCCAATTTACATCCACATATAAATGTCAGGTTAGGATTCAATGTGCTAAATAAAACTGTTCAGGAGGTGAGGCTGATTGGTAGGAAAGATCATGGTCCCACCCACTGTTCCTCTTACCTCTGTAGTTATTCCTGTCTCCAGGAGGGCTGCAACCACGTACGCTGTCAACGAGATCTTTCCATGAATTCCTCCCTTTAGATGGAGAATAACACTGGTTAATGGTGCCTATGAAAACACACATACCTCGTCCGTGTACATCCCTCCACACTGTCTATGGTTCTGGGTCACTATGGGTCACCACAGGCCAGTCTCCTGTTACACAACACAGATACACCTACGCACGCACCTGCAGGTTTTTGTTGAGGATGCGTCCCATGGCGGGGAAGGAACCCTCCTCTCTCTGGTGGTTGATGAGCCAGGCCTTGGCAGCACGCAGCTCCTCTGGGTCAATGAAGATGAACCCACGAGACTGAGCAAAGGATTTCAACACAAACGCTGTCAGCCTGGAGGGGAGTGAGAAAGAGAGGAGGGAGGGAGGGATTGGGTCTCTTTCAAGCATGTGCTGACATATCGTTCAAAAATACTTATCAAACTTCACATCAGAGTTCACATAAACCATTTGAATGGGGTGGAATTTTGCCCAACCAGTCACACATTTTAAATCTCTAAACAGAAACAAGGTTGAGTGGGATGGCAGCTGTTACATGCTACGTCATGGTGAGAAAATCAAACTACATACAAATCCTGTCAGGCAAAAACAGACTGACAGAGAGAGGGATGGAGGGGTGGTACAGAGCGAGGGAGAGCAGATGAAGATGGAAGAGAGGAAGATGGAGGAGGAGTGGGTGGTACAGAGCAAGGGAGAGCAGATGAAGATGGAAGATGGAGGAGGAGTGGGTGGTACAGAGCAAGGGAGAGCAGATGAAGATGGAAGATGGAGGAGGAGTGGGTGGTACAGAGCAAGGGAGAGCAGATGAAGATGGAAGATGGAGGAGGAGTGGGTGGTACAGAGCAAGGGAGAGCAGATGAAGATGGAAGATGGAGGAGGAGTGGGTGGTACAGAGCAAGGGAGAGCAGATGAAGATGGAAGAGAGGAAAATGGAGGAGGAGTGGGTAAAACGCAAATAGTCGCCACAGGATCCAGCAGCTTTTCAGTGTCAAGAACGAGGACATTCACAAAGCCAAATCAAGTATGTTTCTGCACGCTGGAATATCCCGAAAACATCACAGCGGGAATCAAACCCCAGATCCACAGAGAGGCCAATGGTGAGGGACCCGTCTAGGCTAATAAACACACGGTCATACATAAACAACTGCCCTTAGTGAAACCTGCACACTCTGGCCAATGCTCTTTAATTACAGACCGGCATTCCATTACAGCATCCTCCCCAGAGCAGCCAAATGATGAGACAAGCTGCTTAAAAAATGGGGAAATAAATAAATAAACCATGTTTTTTCCCCCCAAACATACATTTGGGCCGTAACTCAAGGAAAAAGCCAAGAGAGAGTAAGAAAAAAATCTCTCCCATAAACCACGGTATTAAATCTTCTCTTGCTGTGCCCTGGAAGTTATGTCTCCCCAGAGGCAGCAAGAATTTTTATAATGTTAAGTAATATTGTGTCACCAGCTTTAACTGCCAGGCCCCAGAGAGAGTTGCTGGGTAGAGTAAAGATGATTTAGTGGGTGAGTAAAGGCCAGAGACCGGGCTGCTTCCTCCACTCTGGCTGGCTAAAGTCCCTCCCTCCCTCCCTGCGGGCTTCCACTCCCTTACTGGACTTTGAGGAAGTTGTTGACATGTTGTTATGGATAGCACACAGAGGTCATTCAGAACATCACATTGGAGCTGGATCCTGGAACGTCAATAGAAGTTGGAACCAAGGTTTTTTATAATTACCTAAAGGAACGACCAAGACTTCCTGACAAGTAAGTCCCATGTTAACAACGCCACACCATAATAAATTCCCTGGCTACTGGTTATTTTGATGCAGGTTTTATAATGGATTTATTGTTTGAGAAGTACTTGCAAAAAGTTGGTAATTTGGAGTCCAAATAGACAGAGGCTTTCTAAAGAAGTCCAAACAGAAGATTTTAAATCTTCAAAGTAAAGATAGATACAAATGTATAGTTCCGGTTGCTCAAAGTCTTAAAGGAAGCAGATGGCCCTGGTTCTCTTCCAGTTGTTGCTGCAGTCAGTTTTAGTTTGAATGAATGATAGAGTGCTCTGTTTGTGGTAAAACGATATGGACACACACATACACACCAGGGCTTTAATAGCAGTGTATGTGAGAGGGAAGAGAAGGGGTTACCATGTCCAAGCACATAGCGATAACAACCATTCTCCATTTCAACATGTAAACATGAATCAATCAAGCATCCATTTATCTAAGATCTGACTTGATACAAACACCATATTCCTTCTATATTCACCCTCGTTCCTCACCATGCCTGTTTGGCATTGGAGTAGAAATCGATTGTTTAATACAACACAGTATTAGTTAGTTATATTAGTTCTCTCAATCTCTGCTATCTGTTCCACTTCATGCCAGCCTCAACATGTCCCGTGTGTATCTAACCAGGCACCACTAACAGGCCCAGAGTATGGAGCTTCCATCAGGCTACATATTTACCCCAGACCAGGATATTAAGTAGGCTACAGGGATTGAAGGGTTGAAGGGGCAGTGGTGGTGGTGGCAGGGGTTCTGCAGATTACACCAGCATGTGGCTCTCATTGGATCCAGACAGAGGCTGGTATGCGAGCGATGCCGGAAGAGGGGCTACCAGGTCCGGTCCAAGGCCCACCACAGCACCCCCACCCCCAACCCTGCAAAGACATCTTGACATATCCCAACACCCCTCCACTAAACACACAGAGACACAAGCACTCACAAACAGAATCACACACACACACACACACACACACACACACACACACACACACACACACACACACACACACACACACACACACACACACACACACACACACACACACACACACACACACACACACACACACACACACACACACACACACACACACACACACACAGCATCTGAATCTGCATGAGAGGCAGGCAGGGGGTAGTGATGAAAACCAGCCCATCCTCATCCTTAGCTCTGTGTCCCAGTATTCAACCCACAGGGACATACACAGAGCCCAGAGCAGAGCAGAGTAGGGCTAAAAGCCTTGGCATCACCCAGACCAGGCATTAGCGGACGGAGCCTGTTTCATTATGTACAATCTTTTCATTAGGCCCTGCAATTTCCGCTCAGATACATTTTTACAAGCTGGAATACATTAACACTGCATTAAAAGCACTGTCAACCTACCCATAAATGACCTGTGCTAATGATTAACTCTGGAGCCCAAACAAAAGGTGGGTTGTTCTGACATATAAACACCAAGCTGATGGATTAAAACAGTGTATGTTGCTACAGGTTTACATAAAGTTTAACATCTGGGTCCTGCCATGTGGCCCGTGGCTCCAAAACCAATGCTTACACTATTATGGCCGTTACACTTCATTTCGTCTTAATATCCTCTTCCTGCATACAGAGGTTTGAAGGGTTTTTATGTAAAAGTTTAATGTTATCACTAATTACACCGGAGCAGTAATTAAATTGCTTTATTTTGTATACTTTTCTAAATTGGTGTAGTTCTTTCCTTGAGCTGTTCTTGTGTATTAATGTTCTGTATTATGTCATGTTTCATGTTTTGTGTGGACCTCAGGAAGAGTAGCTGCTGCTTTTGCAACAGTTAATAGGGATCCTAATAAAATACCAAACACATGCCCCAGTTCCAGTTTGTAGGGCATGTCGAAAGGCACAACACATTTTCCATTAAAGGGCAATTCCACCACTTTTCAACCTCATTTTCATTACCTCCAGCACAATAACAGTGTATACATATGTGGGGAAAAAAGTTATATACGATGACATTACATTTACATTTGAGTCATTTAGCAGATGCTCTTATCCAGAGCAACTTACAGGAGCAATTAGGGTTAAGTGCCTTCCTCAAGGGCAGCAGTGCTTCATTTGTAAATTGTGAGTGCCGGAATAAGAGACGGGGCTGACCTGGGGAGCTCTGAGGTACCGGAAAATCACCTTTATAATGAACTATTGTATGCACATCATCGCATTTACGTAGTGGTCTAGACTAGAGCAGTAGAGTAGAGACTTCTTTTGTAGCCTAGGGTCCAGGAAAATTTGTGCCTTTTAGAAACGCATTTCATGCAATTCTACATCATTTTACATGACTGGAGACTTTAGCAGAATCTTTTTTAACACCGCACAAATGATTGAAATGTCAGGCTACTTTGACACTGACAAACTGAGAATCTGATATCAATAAAAACGACCTTGTCTTGAATCCATCAGTAGCCTAGGCCTAGATGTGTGGAAGAGACACATATTGTACAATATGAGGAGGAAATTAAAGTCCTAAAAAGCTTCCAGTTTCACTGACACACAATGATGCACAGCTCACTCACCGGCGATGGCCAATGCTCTCGTGCCAAAAGCCTATCTCTCTCGTTTTAGTTTTAGTTTGTAAAAACAATGCCGTTCGCTTAATAGGCCTATTTGGAAGACAGATAAGTATTTTTGTTTAAGCAGGAGCCTGTGAGAGATAGGGTACAGACACGCTTGTCTCTCGCACCACAGCACCTGCCACGAGTTGGTCTCTAGGCTACAATGTTGTGCAAATCATAAACCCGGGCAGGCCCAATCAGAAATCAATTCTTAAAATATCAGGTGCGGGCTGAAAATCTAAATTTTCACAATAGGCAAAGTTTTTTAGGGGGCAGGAGAATTACAGAGGAGGCAACTCAAATTAACTCTGACCACTTTTATTCCAATTTTTACATTGCAAACAGCGAAAATCACGTTTCATGCCACGAGAGCTACCGGATCCTGGCAAATAGGTTCTGGAACTAAACAGTCCAAAACTGAGAGGTGCCGGATGCTGTTCTGGCACGATCTGACTCAAATTAAGCACTGGTACAGACAGACTTTTCACCTAGTTGACTGGGGGATTCAAACCAGAGAGCTTTTGGTTACTTGCCCAATGCTCCTAATCACTAGGCTACCTGCCACCATCAAAAGTTGAAACATTTCACAAATAGTCCTTTTCAAACACTATGAGATTCGCAGTGATGTGGGGAGAAAGAAAATACTTTCCCACTGGCTAGAAACGCATTGCAGGTTTAAAAAATATACTTTTACTCCTACTCTGTGATTTTTTTAACCACAGATCATTGAAACGCTCCGTTTTCACATATGTAGACAATGGTATGATGCTGGAGATAATGAATATCATGTTGAGAAGTGGCGGAATTGCCCTTTAAGTGGCCTGGAGCCTAGCAAGCTCCTCTGTCTCCAGGAGTAGTGTAAGTGTGAGGACGGAGGGAGTGTAATGTAGTCTACATACAGAGGTGGTGCCTTGCCCATGGGGCCAAAACAACCAGGGGCCATTCTGTACCGTGTGCATTAACCCGCTTTAACAGCAAATAACTCACTGGAGCCCCATGGCTGCCTGGGGGAACCAATTACGAGTTTGTGTATGATTCTCCTGGGTATATTTAACCTACTGTTTCACAGTCTGAGCTCTATTAAATATCATAATACCCACATCAACTAATAAATCACCCTGAAGATATGCAAGGGGCCCGAATATGCAAGCGGAACATTGGAGCCTCTCATACGCTCCGTATTCACTATTCCAAATATTATGACATGGTTGTGGCCTCTTGCCTGCCCCCAGGGATGTGTAAACATTAAATAAACACTCAGCGAGCCTAAGTCGACCGAATTAAACACAGGGTTATGAGGGTATGAATGTTGACCATATGTATTCAAAGTTACTGATAAGAGCTTCATTGTTTCTGCCAATAACACGCAGGCCAGGGTAAGTTGAGATGCAATATGCAGTTTTAATCTATGTACCATACAGAGTTAACTGACGTGGGATGTAAACTTAAGGGAACAGCAGATGACTTACTGAGGGATGTAATTCTAAGCGAAGAGTAGAGGACTTACCACATGCTCCCAGAGAAGTCCCTCTCTCCAAAGGCACTATAAGATCCATCCTGGCGCTTATAGGTCAGTTGTCTCTGGTACCCTGGGAAGGTACAGGGGAGAGGGGATAAGTGGGTGGAAGCTATCTAGACCAGGTGAATATCAGAGAACGTCTACACTGTGGATTTAGATCTAAGTGGATAGTAAGGGATTGATTTTGTATAGTGATCTTCAATAGGGGCCACTTGAGATCTGATACATAACTCGCAGGAAAATCTCAAGACAGGTCTCAAAGCCCTTGAACCATTGGTGGTTTACCTTGCAGCAGGTAGTCTGTGGCCTCGGCCTCCACCTCAGGGCTGAGCTGACTTGTCTTCTGCAGGTACTTGAGGACAAAGACATTGGGGGCGAAGTGAATCATGTTCTGCTCCCCACAGCCAAAGGGCAGCCGTAGCAGCTTGTCCAGGTTGTTGAGGGTGGGGCCCATCACGTCCCCTGAAACCAGAAAGCACAGCGCAGAAACAGATCAGCAACACTGCCTCACATAAACATCGTTTTATTGAGTTACAATCTCTTTTTAAAAAGAGAATTGGTCTTAAAATAAATGAGCTGCAGGATCAACAGGATTACAATAGACTATGAACATATCATCAAATGTAATTTAGAGAGAAATTGGCGATGCTTACTATAATTAACCACATGGACAAGGTAGTGTATGTCAAAGTGAACAGGATGTTTTCAGAGTGCATGGGTGAAGAGTAGCAGCAGACATTCAGATAATGAAAATGACTGAGCTATGAAAAGAAAGTGGAAGAGAAATGGATGAGAAATAAATGGTGTCCCTCCTCACCTATCATGGATGCAGTGGCAGTCTCAGAGCCAGGCACCACGTTGTGAGGGACGCCCAGGGTGAAGGCCTCGTTGTGGTTCTCATCAGAGTCCTCCTTCCTCCAGATCTTAAACTCACCCACCGAGCCCCAGCCCGTGGAGAAACCAATGTGACGCACCTGCCCAGGGAGTGGGCTGGACCACTGCAGGATCACCGACTCATTGGATGGCTGCAAGCCATGTCCGACCTATCAATGATTGATATGAGAGATTAGAGGTTTTTGACTAGAGTAAATGGGTGAAGTTGTCCCTAACCACTGATACAGGGTCAGATGTCTTTCATTGACCTAGCGGTTACGATTAGGATCGGGAGTAGAGTATGTGATTTGAGATCTGTGACTCGAGTGCTGGTTAGAGAAATAGACCCAGCACTTTGTTATTCTCATTTATAGTAGTTCAAACAATGTGCAGGGCTTAACATTTTACATACATACATACATTTCAACAAACATGAATGACATTACACTTGCTCAGACTCACGTTCCCACCGTATCCACACCCAATGTTGTTTCCAATGCTTGTAAGACTGCCCCATATGGCTTCACATTGTGTTATGTTGTTTCTGTCTGTAGACAGATTTTGTTCAATATTTCAAAAATAAAGCATTTGATTCTTCCATGTATATGTTAAGTTGTCGATAGTTTTTTTCTATGTATGTTTTTTGTTTATTGTATAAAAAAAAGTAAAATACAATATTACAAAAAAAGAAAATGTGCCTTGGGTTTTGCAAGGTTCCAATAAAAGCCTGATACAATATAAATGTGGTCCTGAATTTCTCACTGATCTAATGAGAAAATGGTCGAAAAAGGTGTTCGCTCATGCTGTACAGAGGAAGTCCCTGTGACTAGTCCCGGTCAATAGTAAAATACTAGAACCCAATAAGATTCTACTTAAAAATCTGTTTGATTTGATTTTGCATGTACAAATCCGAGGCACACATAAAGTCCATTACCAAGAGTTGGCAAGAGCAGTCTTCATCACATTTTTCCAACATCCACTCCACATGCAAATTAACAGATTGCCCCCTGGGTATTGCTAAGCATTTTTTAATCACATTAAACCAAAGACCATGCAGAGATGAACATGGCTCATCAAACCAAAATGCAATCGGTCACTAGAAAAATACATGAATCTTATTGGGCCATACAGGGTTCTAGAGCAGGCTTTTAATTGCTCCCTTTGATGAATGGTGCGAGGCTAATGCAGGGTTCAGACCTGTGTGCCAGGCAGCGCCATGCGGACGCCACGGATCACTGAGTGTCCTCGCTGACATCAGCCAGTTAAGCGTGACCTCACAGGCATGTCATTAAAAGTGGCGCCAGTCCTCTTGACTACACAGCCCCTGTGCCTGCCCAGTCTAATGCTCCCTGTTTAACTCTCAGTCACTACCCCAACTCATTACTAAACTCTACCTCATGCCCTGACTGACTGGGGTTCTATATTGAAGATGACGTGGTGGATCTGTATAGGATTCATAAGAGGACACAAATCCCAGAACTCATTATATAGAATAGATGCTCCAATACCCAAACGAGAACTAGGTTTGACCATCATCCTACTCTCACCTGCACCCCACCACCATTCCAGCTGACCCAGAAGCTGCGGAACTCATCCCAGGAGAGGATGCCCGGAGTGGGGGCGCTGACCACTGGCTCGCCCATCTTGCCCAGGGAGATCCAGGAGCCAGTGTTCTGTCTGCCCCCCAGTACAATCTCCAGCATCTCAGCACTGTCATGGGGGCTGGGTGAAAGGGCAAAGTGGGCGTCGTTGTGGGTCTTCACTGCCACCTCAAAGTGGGTCATCTTGGCCGGCTTCTTCACATACTGGTATTCATACTTGTTGGGTGTAGAGATGTGGATCCGCTCTGAAAATGGAAACGTCAGATTTACATGAAATTGTGGCCCAATGAGGAAAATAAATCAGACTGTATAGAGGCAGATTGGTATTGGGTAACAGTCAAAATGTATTTGCTCTGAGACCTGTGTAGTACTATAGTACAACATATAAGTCTATACTGACCGTTGGGGCAGAAGAAGACACTGTAGGTGTAATGTCTGGGCAGGCCCTCTGGCTGTAGGAGGGAGAAAGAGAGAAACATGTTAGAGCTGACATCACTCTACTAATGACAGCACAAGGTACAGCGAGCATCTGCTCCCCATCTCAGCTCTCTCCCCAGGCAGTCTCTCTCCCATTTCTCATACCTCCACCAGGACACTCCTCCGGACATAGTCAAGGCCAGTGGGGGTCCTCCGATCCTCAAGGTCATCTGTGTTTTTGCTTGTTTTCGTTGACTGGAGTCCATCTGAGCAGCAGCCCGGTTCACTATATGCAATGGCTCGCGCTATGGCAGGAAAAATAGAAATACACTTCACCTCACCATATATCAGCATTGTTTTTTTCCCTTGTAAGTTCCCACTAAGAAAATGTTTTTTAAAGTACATATAAAACCACCAAACACACCTTACATCTATCAACAACACAATCCCACGTTGCACAACAACACAAAACATGTTTGTCAAAGAACATGTAGTTCCCTTTACAGAGAAGCACATTGGAGTCGTGGCTGTGAGCCAATGTGTTCTCTTTGTGTGTGTCTAGTGAGAGGGAAAGACTAGGGGCCAGGGGACAGAGCCGTGGGGGGCCCATTTATTGCCAGTGACCTGAAAACTCATCAACATGCCACTGAGTGTCAGTGCAAGGCCCTGGTTGCTCCCCTGCTGGTGGCCTGCTTTGTTCCCAGATGTACTTTTGAGGGGACTGTTTGTATCGCTGGATGACCAGATCACATACGCATCAGGTCTTTCAGCAGCATGGAACGTCTTGGACATACAGTACAGACTTTAAAGGCCTCATGGACTTACGGACGACTGGATAGGAGAGCCAAAAGGCAGGTGTTACTCCTTCACATGGAACAACAGTGCAGTGTACCATACCAACCTGCAATATCCTCGAAATCAAATCCAAACTTCAAGAGCTATTAGCAAGACGCCTAAAACATCAGCAAACATTGAGGATTTCAGGAACTTTAATAACTATGAGAGAACTTGGAACTCTTCCCAGGTGGTTCCCCAGTAATTGACTAGATGGAATAACCTGTAATGTTGGCAGCACCCAGCTCAGTGAAGGACAACACTATGGATGTGGGTGTGGCTTCTCCAGGAGCCACACATTTCTTCCTGGTGAGGTGATGCTTTCCGGGGTGGCCTACAAACTTGATGCCTTTGGGAACGGTCACTTTGACATGGACCTGAGGAAGACCGAGAGAGAGAGAGAGAGAGAGAGAGAGAGACACACACACACACACACACACACACACACACACACACATAAACACACATGAAGATCCTGTGTTAACACAACAGAGATGGCTTTTTTTCTGACAGGACATGATTGCCTCATATCTGCATATCCGTTCTTTCATGCAGTGTGACCTCCTCAAAGCTCTTAAAGGATTTTGTGGAATTTTCTAATCACATTGCACATTTTCCATGCAGACTGACTCATTGCTCTCAGGCTCCCTGAAGGATTAAGTTCCAGTCATTGTCCAAATTTCGCAAAGGACTCGGTAATGCAGTCAGATCGTTTCACTGTTCTTTATCCACACGCCACAAGTCGTAAATAACTTTCCAGGAAATATAAGAATCACATGTTCAGGCAGACATCAAAGCGAGGGCTCCATTGGCCTACATAATCACCTAACATGACATTAAAGCGCAGCACGCACAGCCCTTTAACATTCTCATCTGCCAACACCATGATGGAGGATGGACACACTTATGGTCATATTAGGACTGGATTGCTCAGCTCCAAGCGTAAATATTTATATTTGATGTTCATGGTTTAGAATTGCTCCACCTGTCCACCCCTTTCCTCAGCCCCTCACCTCTGCGCAGCTAGACAAGTAGTTGTAAACGGTCAGCGGTACTTTGGTCTGCTCCCCCTGTATCACACTGTAGGGGAGGGTGAAGTCTACGAAGAAGGGCTTGAAGGTACGAAGCTCCACCCTCTTGGAAAGGCCCAGCCCCTTCTCCTCTGACAAGCCAATGGCCTCCGTCACCCAGGTAGTAATGGAGTCTGGAACGTCCAATCGCAACTCAGCTTCCCCGGTGACATCACTGTCAAAACAGATTTTGGGGAAAAACTGAAACACAGACGATAATGCACGATTCCAACAAAGCAATTTTCTCTAAGCATGACCCCATAGCAAACAGTGTTTCTGACCAATGTTTGGAACAAGAACATTATGGCACTAATGGGATTGATCTAATACAGTATGTGTCTTATTAGGGCAACAGCTGTAACTAAGTAATATTCTGCCCATAGCAATACATAGGTTTAAAAACAGGCAGTTAGGTGTTCGGTATAGATGGATGAGATCATTGTTGGCTACTCATACTGACGTTGGTTTTGGCCAGCTTTCACAGAGCATAATAAACGTCCTCGGAAATTACTAATGCCCTTCCTTTTGATGAAAGTCACCCCAAAACTACTTTGATACACTCAATAAGGGAAATCAAAGCGTTGGATTGAATAGGAAATTAGGCAGAACACAACTCTGCCCAAAGGAATCAAGCATATGGAAACATATGGCCAGTTAATTTATATTGGCTGGAAATGAATGGAAGGAGCTGTTGAGAAAGCTGATGCGTGTTCCAAAACAACCCTGCTTAAATGAGCCACATTCACACCCACAGGGAGAAAATTCTGGACAGTCAACGAGTGGTGAAATATCCCCTCTCAAATATGTACTCCTTTACCCCTCCTTCCCCACCCACTCCTCCATCTTCCAAGTTTACAGATCTGGAACGCCACCAAATCCCCACAATCTGATGCAGCTGAGACCATCCCCACCCACTCACTCAAATACAGGCGTGCGCGCACACACAGAGATGATGTAGCTATTCCAGTACCTGACATTGACGCAGTGCCACACCCACGTCTCCGGGAAGAATGTCCGTCTGCGCTTCTCTGCTCTGCAACCAAAACACAACACAACCTGACATCAATAAAGGCCTTTCATTATGGACCTGGATGCAATAACCCGTAATTGGAAAATGGATTGTCTTTAAACCCTTGCTGACATGTGTTAAGGCACACCATGTGTATAATGTTTATCTGTAGGATTAAAGATATAGGTCCCGTTTCTACTTCAGATACTAGTGGGGCACAGTGGCTAGCTCCAGGGGGAGAAACCTGTAGCTACCTGGGCATGGTGCGAGAGTGCATGGCTGCCACCAGCGTGGATGTGTGAGGCTGGAAGGCGGGAACGGCCTCGTCCGTGTACATCCCTCCAATCTGTCTGTGGTTCAGGCTCACCATGTCAGTCATCACCACCAGGCCAGTCTCCTGTTACACAGACACACATTGTAAAAGTGATCTACACTGAAGATCTTATGCCACGTCAGGTGATTGATTGGTGATTGACTGACATGGTGATTGATTGGTGACGGAGTATTGCCCTTACCGTGAAGGCGAAGCGGGCATCTTTAGTGATGTCCCAGTGCCATGGGAACACTGAAGAACGCCTCCGTCGGCTAGACGACAGCCCCGGCCACCAGAAGTGCCCATCGTCTTTGGGGACTCCGAAGGCATCGGACACGTCAAAGTCTGCCAGTTCTTTAAACACCTACAGAAAGAACAGTGGACATGGATGGCTTCCATTCATTTCCTGTCCGAATATAGATGAGTTGTACTATAGATTAGAAACAAGGTAAGATGGAGGGAGACAGACCTTGTCTGGACTGAGCTGGAAGTCTGGCTTGAGGAGATAGAGGCTCTTGTCCACGGTGGCGACACAAACGCAGGAGCCCTTCTCACCAGTGACACGCAGACTGATAGGGTCACCTGGCATCGACTCATTGGTGGACAGAGAGACAGACACCTATAGAAAATAGGTGATACAAAATAAATATACAGATCACGTTTTAATGTCACATGCACAAGTACAGTGAAATGCCTTGTTTGATTGGAGACATCATCCACAGAGACTTTCAACTGAACTGTGAGTGCTCCTGTGAGAACCATAGCTGAAGCTGTGATATATTTATGGTCAGGAGTCAACAGTTAAATGCAGGGCTTGAAGACAGAGAATGACAGCCCTAAACTTTCACACCCCAAACCGGTTTTCACTCACTAGCCCAAATTAGCCCTGGTAATGTGTTCCACTGGTCTCCAAATCTAACCCCTCATCATCCTGCCTGTCATGACCCCACTCATCGCCACACACGCACACACACACACATACACACACACACACACACACACACACACACACACACACACACACACACACACACAGATACACACACACAGTCTCTGTGTAACGGCAGTCGTAATCCTCTTCCTCGGACGAGGAGAGGCGAGAAGGATCGGACCAATACGCAGAGTGGTTAGTTTCCATAGTGATTTAATAATTAACAAAAACAATATGCGATACAAAATAACTACCGTGACAGTCCTGTGTGGCGGAACACTGACACAAGAACAAACACCCACAAACACACACGTGAACCCCGGCTGCCTAAGTATGATTCTCAATCAGGGACAACGATTGACAGCTGCCTCTGATTGAGAATCATACCAGGCCGAACACAAAACCCCAACATAGAAAATCACACATAGACAGCCCACCCCCACTCACGCCCTGACCAACTAAATAAATACAAGAAAAAGGAAAAACAGGTCAGGAACGTGACACTCTGTCTCATCATGTCCATGCAGGTAGCCACACACACACCTCCCCCTACCTCACTGATTGCATACCAGGTTACAGTAAAAACTCCAGGGAAGGACTTAACACACCCCACCTAATGCAGCCAGCAACTGGAGAGCTCATGGGCCAACACAGCTGGTTGTTTACAGGGACTCACTGGCACTGGGGATCCCACTGTAGTATAGCATGGGACTTCAGTCAACTATGGTACTCAAGTCAACTGGAAACCCGCACAAGAACAGTGGGCAACGTCTCTGTCATCCCAAAGTGAACGTGGTCTGGTTGCCTGTGTGTATCTGTTTAGCCAACTCCTTTGTTGCCTGGCATGAGTTGGGGTTAGGGTTAGGCAGACTGGCAACCATGATAGACCGACCTATCATTCTGACAGAGACTGGGTGTACAGGCAGGACTGTGTGTAGAGGGAGGACTGTGTGTACAGGCAGGACTGTGTATACAGGCAGGACTGTGTGTAGAGGGAGGACTGTGTGTAGAGGCAGGACTGTTTGTACAGGCAGGACTGTGTGTACAGGCGGGACTGTGTGTACAAGACGGGACTGTGTGTACAGGGAGGACTAAGTACAGGCAGGACTGTGTGTAGAGGGAGGACTGTGTGTACAGGCAGGACTGTTTGTACAGGCAGTACTGTGTGTAACAGGGAGGACTATGTACAGGCAGGACTGTGTGTACAGGCAGGACTGTGTGTACAGGCAGGACTGTGTGTACAGGCAGGACTGTGTGTAACAGGGAGGACTATGTACAGTGCACAGTGAGGGATGCAAGGACTCAGAGAGAGATGGAGGTATTGTTACGGTACCTGGTTCTCAAAGCTGGGCTGTACAGGGATCTGTAGACTGTCAGTGACGCCCTCTCCATTCTCCCTCACGTAGTAGACCAGGAGGCGGCTGAGGGGCGCCATGGCGTGGGTCACGGGGAAATGCAGCACCAACATACAGCTGTCTGTCTCGTCCTGTGGGGAGGAGGCCACCGGATCTGGAGGGGCGTGGGAAGAGAAAGAGGGGAAGAAGAGGGAGAGAAGAGACCGAGGGGGGATTCAGAGCCATATATCTACAGAGTTTGACAAACTATCCTCTATGTATTCTTAGCAGAATGTATTGGAACATTTGCTACAAACATTGTGTCAATTAGTCAAAATACTCCACTCTTCATTATGGAACAAAATAGACTTCTCATCTGGGACTCTAGTACTGACCAGAGCCACTGGGCTGCTGGGTTGTGTGGACGTTCTTGTCGAAAGTGACCGCTGCCCTCTTGCTTCTTTGGGCTGTAGCGTTGGACTGCTGCTGGCCAGACTGGATGATGTTCCCTCTGGAGGCAATCTCGTAGTGGAGGGTGAAGTTACAGGGACAGGTGGACTTCAGAGTGACCTCAGCTTCCTCACCGATCTAAACACAACATTCAGAATAAACCTTTAATATATGTACATCATAATGATTATAATAGTATAAGTAGTACTCCGTTATTACTCTTAACATACAATCCATATATGATATGTGTCCCATGTTTCAATGGTGGTGTTGGAGCCCTGATTATGTGTAATGCTAGTAAAGTGTAGTAAAGTGTAGTAAAGTAAATAGTAAAGTAATGTTAGTAAAGTGGAGTAAAGTAGATAGTAAAGTAATGACGGTAAAGTGGAGTAAAGTAGATGGTAAAGTAATGATAGTAAAGTGGATAGTAAAGTAATGATAGTAAAGTGGAGTAAAGTAATGATAGTAAAATGGAGTAAAGTGGATAGTAAAGTAATGATAGTAAAGTGGAGTAAAGTGGATAGTAAAGTAATGCTAGTAAAGTAGATAGTAACGTAATGACAGCAGAGTGGATAGTAACGTAATGATAGTAGAGTAGATAGTAACGTAATGATAGTAGAGTGGATTCAAGTGAATAGTACAGTAATGATAGTAGAGTGGAGTAAAGTGGATAGTAAAGTAACGATAGTATAGTGGATTAAAGTGGATAGTAATGTAATGATAGTATAGTGGATTAAAGGGGATAGTAATGTAATGATAGTATAGTGGATTAAAGTGGATAGTAATGTAATGATAGTATAGTGGTTAGAGTGGACAAAGTTTGCATCAAACCTGTGACGTCACTTCCTGTTGAATCTGCAGACGTGTTGCTGTGCGTTTTGTTGCTGTGCGATTTGCTGCGAACCTTACTTTACTTTGCTAGCTGACAACTTTACGTTTTTTGTTTTGTTTCTGTTTTTAATTACCGTTTATATTTTTAATTTTTCCATCGCAACTTTTTTCCCTCATTCAACCTTTTCACTCCGGACGCTTTATCTGGACATGGTTCGTCAACACCTTCAACAGCCGAAGCTAAGAAGTAACATTAACATGATGTCTTCTAATTGCAGTCGCTGTACTCATAATATACAGGAGAACGATCGCCTTACGGCGAAAATAGCCGTGCTGCAAGCCCAGCTTCAGACGCAATCGTTAGGCAAGGGTATTTTCAGTGTAGGAAAGGAAGAAACAGCGTCTGTGCCACCAGTAAGTACAGATAGTAACGTTAGTATAAATCCCCCCGCACAGTCCCCGCAGCCGGACAACTTTCTCATGGCTTCTGGAGGGAAATGCTGTTGGAATGCTCAACCGGTGTCGCTCATTCAGCCGACAGAAACTTTCAACCGGTTTTCCCCATTATGTAGCGAGTCGGAGTCTGAGTCTGAGTCTTCTCTTGTCTCTACTCCTCCCGTTACGGGGTCTGAGACGCCGAAGGCTCCCACCGTTAGCTCTGACAAATTGAAAACCCTAGTCATTGGCGACTCCATTACCCGCAGTATTAGACTTAAAACGAATCACCCAGCGATCATACACTGTTTACCAGGGGGCAGGGCTACCGACGTTAAGGCTAATCTTAAGATGGTGCTGGCTAAAGCTAAATCTGGCGAGTGTAGAGAGTATAGAGATATTGTTATCCACGTCAGCACCAACGATGTTAGGATGAAACAGTCAGAGGTCACCAAGTGCAACATAGCTTCAGCGTGTAAATCAGCTAGAAAGATGTGTCGGCATCGAGTAATTGTCTCTGGCCCCCTCCCAGTTAGGGGGAGTGACGAGCTCTACAGCAGAGTCTCAGCACTCAATCGCTGGTTGAAAACTGTTTTCTGCCCCTCCCAAAAGATAGAATTTGTAGATAATTGGCCCTCTTTCTGGGACTCACCCACAAACAGGACCAAGCCTGACCTGCTAAGGAGTGACGGACTCCATCCTACCTGGAGGGGTGCTCTCATCTTATCTACCAACATAGATAGGGCTCTAACTCCTTTAGCCCCACAATGAAATAGGGTGCAGGCCAGGCAGCAGGCTGTTAGCCAACCTGCCAGCTTAGTGGAGTCTGCCAATAGCACAGTCAGTGTAGTCAGCTCAGCCATACCCATTGAGACTGTGTCTGTGCCTCGACCTAGGTTGGGCAAAACTAAACATGGCGGTGTTCGCCTTAGCAATCTTATTAGGATAAAGACCTCCTCCATTCCTGCCATTATTGAAAGAGATCGTGATACCTCACATCTCAAAATAGGGTTACTTAATGTTAGATCCCTCACTTCAAAGGCAGTCATAGTCAATGAACTAATCACTGATCATAATCTTGATGTGATTGGCCTGACTGAAACATGGCTTAAGCCTGATGAATTTACTGTGTTAAATGAGGCCTCACCTCCTGGTTACACTAGTGACCATATCCCCCGTGCATCCCGCAAAGGCGGAGGTGTTGCTAACATCTACAATAGCAAATTTCAATTTACAAAAAAAAAAATGGCGTTTTCGTCTTTTGAGCTTCTAGTCATGAAATCTATGCAGCCTACTCAATCACTTTTTATAGCTACTGTTTACAGGCCTCCTGGGCCATATACAGCGTTCCTCTCTGAGTTTCCTGAATTCCTATCAGACCTTGTAGTCATAGCAGATCATGTTCTAATTTTTGGTGATTTTAATATTCACATGGAGAAGTCCACAGACCCACTCCAAAAGTCTTTCGGAGCCATCATCGACTCAGTGGGTTTTGTCCAATATGTCTCTGGACCTACTCACTGCCACAGTCATACTCTGGACCTAGTTTTGTCCCATGGAATAAATGTTGTAGATCTTAATGTTTTTCCACATAATCCTGGACTATCGGACCACCATTTTATTACGTTTGCAATCGCAACAAATAATCTGCTCAGACCCCAACCAAGGAGCATCAAAAGTCGTGCTATAAATTCTCAGACAACACAAAAATTCCTTGATGCCCTTCCAGACTCCTTCTGCCTACCCAAGGACGTCAGAGGACAAAAATCAGTTAACCACTTAACTGAGGAACTCAATTTAACCTTGCGCAATACCCTAGATGCAGTTGCACCCCTAAAAACGAAAAACATTTGTCATAAGAAACTAGCTCCCTGGTATACAGAAAATACCCGAGCTTTGAAGCAAGCTTCCAGGAAATTGGAACGGAAATGGCGCCACACAAAACTGGAAGTCTTCCGACTAGCTTGGAAAGACAGTACCGTGCAGTACCGAAGAGCCCTCACTGCTGCTCGATCATCCTACTTTTCCAACTTAATCGAGGAAAATAAGAACAATCCAAAATTTCTTTTTGATACTGTTGCAAAGCTAACTAAAAAGCAGCATTCCCCAAGAGAGGATGGCTTTCACTTCAGCAGTAATAAATTCATGAACTTCTTTGAGGAAAAGATCATGACCATTAGAAAGCAAATTACGGACTCCTCTTTGAATCTGCGTATTCCTCCAGGGCTTAGCTGTCCTGGATCTGCACAGCTCTGCGAGGGCCTGGGATCGGGAGAGACACTTAAGTGTTTTAGTACTATATCTCTTGACACAATGATGAAAATAATCATGGCCTCTAAACCTTCAAGCTGCATACTGGATCCTATTCCTACTAAACTGCTGAAGGAGCTGCTTCCTGTGCTTGGCCCTCCTATGTTGAACATAATAAACAGCTCTCTATCCACCGGATGTGTACCAAACTCACTAAAAGTGGCAGTGATAAAGCCTCTCTTGAAAAAGCCAAACCTTGACCCGGAAAATATAAAAAACTATCGGCCTATATCGAATCTTCCATTCCTCTCAAAAATTTTAGAAAAAGCTGTTGCGCAGCAACTCACTGCCTTTCTGAAGACAAACAATGTATACGAAATGCTTCAGTCTGGTTTTAGACCCCATCATAGCACTGAGACTGCACTTGTGAAGGTGGTAAATGACCTTTTAATGGCGTCAGACCGAGGCTCTGCATCTGTCCTCGTGCTACTAGACCTTAGTGCTGCCTTTGACACCATCGATCACCACATTCTTTTGGAGAGACTGGAAACCCAAATTGGTCTACACGGACAAGTTCTGGCCTGGTTTAGATCTTACCTGTCGGAAAGATATCAGTTTGTCTCTGTGAATGGTCTGTCCTCTGACAAATCAACTGTACATTTCGGTGTTCCTCAAGGTTCCGTTTTAGGACCACTATTGTTTTCACTATATATTTTACCTCTTGGGGATGTTATTCGAAAACATAATGTTAACTTTCACTGCTATGCGGATGACACACAGCTGTACATTTCAATGAAACATGGTGAAGCCCCAAAATTGCCCTCGCTAGAAGCCTGTGTTTCAGACATAAGGAAGTGGATGGCTGAAAACTTTCTACTTTTAAACTCGGACAAAACAGAGATGCTTGTTCTAGGTCCCAAGAAACAAAGAGATCTTCTGTTAAATCTGACAATTCATCTTGATGGTTGTAAAGTCGTCTCAAATAAAACTGTGAAGGACCTCGGCGTTACTCTTGACCCTGATCTCTCTTTTGACGAACATATCAAGACTGTTTCAAGGACAGTATTTTTCCATCTACGTAACATTGCAAAAATCAGAAATTTTCTGTCCAAAAATGATGCAGAAAAATTAATCCATGCATTTGTTACTTCTAGGTTAGACTACTGCAATGCTCTACTTTCCGGCTACCCGGATAAAGCACTAAATAAACTTCAGTTAGTGCTAAATACGGCTGCTAGAATCCTGACTAGAACCAAGAAATTTGATCATATTACTCCAGTGCTAGCTTCCCTACACTGGCTTCCCGTTAAGGCAAGGGCTGATTTCAAGGTTTTACTGTTAACCTTTAAAGCGTTACATGGGCTTGCTCCTACCTATCTTTCCGAGTTGGTCCTGCCGTACATACCTACACGTACGCTACGGTCACAAGACGCAGGCCTCCTAATTGTCCCTAAAATTTCTAAGCAAACAGCTGGAGGCAGGGCTTTCTCCTATAGATCTCCATTTTTATGGAACAGTCTGCCTACCCATGTGAGAGACGCAGACTCAGTCTCAACCTTTAAGTCTTTACTGAAGACTTATCTCTTCAGTAGGTCATATGATTGAGTGTAGTCTGGCCCAGGAGTGTGAAGGTGAACGGAAAGGCTCTGGAGCAACGAACCGCCCTTGCTGTCTCTCCAGGGCCGGTTCCCCTCTCTCCACTGGGATTCTCTGCCTCTAACCCTGTTACTGGGGCTGAGTCACTGGCTTGCTGGTGCTCTTTCATGCCGTCCCTAGGAGGGGTGCGTCACTTGAGTGGGTTGAGTTACTGACGTGAACTTCCTGTCTGGGTTGGCGCCCCCCCTTGGTTGTGCTGTGATGGAGACCTTTGTGGGCTATACTCGGCCTTGTCTCAGGATTGTAAGTTGGTGGTTGAGGATATCCCTCTAGTGGTGTGGGGGCTGTGCTTTGGCAGAGTGGGTGGGGTTATATCCTTCCTGTTTGGCCCTGTCCGGGGGTTTCTTCGGATGGGGCCACAGTGTCTCCTGACCGCTCCTGTCTCAGCCTCCAGTATTTATGCTGCAGTAGTTTATGTGTCGGGGGGCTAGGGTCTGTTGGTTATACCTGGAATACTTCTCCTGTCTTATCCAGTGTCCTGTGTGAATTTAAGTATGCTCTCTCTAATTCTCTCGTTCTCTCTTTCTCTCTGAGAACCTGAGCCCTAGGACCATACGTCAGGACTACCGGGCATGCTGACACCTTGCTGTCCCCAGTCCGCCCGGCCTTGCTGTTATTCCAGTTTCAACTGTTTCTGCCTGCGGTTACGAAACCCCTACCTGTCCCAGACCTGCTGTTTTCAACTCTTAATGATCGGCTATGAAAAGCCAACTGAGATTTATTCCTGATTATTATTTGACCATGCTTGTCATTTATGAACATTTTGAAAATCTTGGCTCTCTCTAATTTTCCCCTTCTCTCTTTCTCTCGGAGGACCTGAGCCCTAGGACCATACGTCGGGACTACCGGCCGTGGTGACTCCTTGCTGCCCCCAGTCCGCCTGGCCTTGCTGCTATTCCAGTTTCAACTCTTCTGCCTGCGGTTATGGAACCCCTACCTGTCCCAGACCTGCTGTTTTCAACTCTTAATGATCGGCTATGAAAAGCCAACTGAGATTTATTCCTGATTATTATTTGACCATGCTTGTCATTTATGAACATTTTGAAAATCTTGGCTCTCTCTAATTTTCTCCTCCTCTCTTTCTTTCTCTCGGAGGACCTGGGCCCTAGGACCATGCGTCGGGACTGCCGCCCGTGGTGACTCCTTGCTGTCCCCAGTCCGCCTGGCCTTGCTGCTATTCCAGTTTCAGCTGTTCTGCCTGCGGTTATGGAACCGCCACCTGTCCCAGACCTGTTGTTTTTCAACTCTTAATGATCAGCTATGAAAAGCCAACTGAAAATTATTCATGATTATTATTTGACCATGCTTGTCACTTATGAACATTTTTGAACATCTTGGCATAGTTCTGTTATAATCTCCACCCGGCACAGCCAGAAGAGGACTGGCCACCCCTCATAGCCTGGTTCCTCTCTAGGTTTCTTCCTAGGTTTTGGCCTTTCTAGGGAGTTTTTCCTAGCCACCGTGCTTCTACACCTGCATTCTAGCTGTTTGGGGTTTTAGGCTGGGTTTCTGTACAGCACTTCGAGATATTATCTGATGTACGAAGGGCTATATAAAATAAAATTGATTGATTGATTGATAGTGGATTAAAGTGGATAGTAATGTAATGATAGTATAGTGGATTAAAGTGGATAGTAAAGTAACGATAGTAGAGTGGAGTAAAGTGGATAGTAAAGTGATGATAGTAGAGTGGATTAAAGTGGATAGTAAAGTAATGATAGTAAAGTGGAGTAAAGTGGATAGTAAAGTAATGATAGTAAAGTGGAGTAAAGTAATGATAGCATATTGGAGTAAAGTGGATAGTAAAGTAATGATTGTAAAGTGGAGTAAAGTGGATAGTAAAGTAATGATAGTAAAGTGGAGTAAAGTAATGATAGTAAAGTGGATAGTAAAGTAATGATAGTAAAGTGGAGTAAAGTAATGATAGTAAAGTGGAGTAAAGTAGATGGTAAAGTAATGATAGTAAAGTGGAGTAAAGTGGATAGTAAAGTAATGATAGTAAAGTGGAGTAAAGTAATGATAGTAAAGTGGAGTAAAGTAGATAGTAAAGTAATGATAGTAAAGTGGAGTAAAGTAGATGGTAAAGTAATGATAGTAAAGTGGAGTAAAGTAGATAGTAAAGTAATGATAGTAAAGTGGAGTAAAGTAATGATAGTAAAGTGGAGTAAAGTAGATAGTAAAGTAATGATAGTAAAGTGGAGTAAAGTAGATGGTAAAGTAATGCTAGTAAAGTGGAGTAAAGTAGATGGTAAAGTAATGATAGTAAAGTGGATAGTAAAGTGGATAGTAAAGTAATGATAGCAAAGTGGAGTAAAGTGAATAGTAAAGTAATGCTAGTAAAGTAGATAGTAACGTAATGACAGCAGAGTGGATAGTAACGTAATGATAGTATAGTGGATAGTAATGTAATGATAGTAGAGTGGATTCAAGTGGATAGTAAAGTAATGATAGTAGAGTGTAGTAAAGTAACGATAGTAAAGTTGAGTAAATTGGATAGTAAAGTAATGATAGTAACGTGGAGTAAAGTGGATGTAAAGTAACGATAGTAAAGTGGAGTAAATTGTATAGTAAAGTAATGATAGTAAAGTGGAGTAAAGTGGATAGTAAAGTAACGATAGTAAAGTGGAGTAAAGTGGATAGTAAAGTAATGCTAGTAAAGTAAAGTGGATAATAAAGTAATGATAGTAAAGTGGAGTAAAGTGGATAGTAAAGTAATGATAGTAGAGTAAAGTGGATAATAAAGTAATGATAGTAAAGTGGAGTAAAGTGGATAGTAAAGTAATGCTAGTAAAGTGGAGTAAAGTGGATGTAAAGTAACGATAGTAAAGTGGAGTAAATTGGATAGTAAAGTAATGATAGTAAAGTGGAGTAAAGTGGATAGTAAAGTAACGATAGTAAAGTGGAGTAAAGTGGATAGTAAAGTAATGCTAGTAAAGTAAAGTGGATAATAAAGTAATGATAGTAAAGTGGAGTAAAGTGGATAGTAAAGTAAAGTGGATAATAAAGTAATGATAGTAAAGTGGAGTAAAGTGGATAGTAAAGTAATGCTAGTAAAGTAAAGTGGATAATAAAGTAATGATAGTAAAGTGGAGTAAAGTGGATAGTAAAGTAATGCTAGTAAAGTAAAGTGGATAATAAAGTAATGATAGTAAAGTGGAGTAAAGTGGATAGTAAAGTAATGATAGTAGAGTGAGGGGAGTGCCTACCTTCAGAGGAGCACTGAGGCTCTGGATCTGGATGTGACACTTGCTGGGGGAGTACCAGCTGCTGATGGACAGGTAGCTGGGGAGGTACTGGTCTCCAGCCGGACGGCCATCTATAGCTGTCACCTTGGTCTGGGGCACAACACCACAGGATTTAACCCAGCAATACACTCCACTCTCTAGACTATGACATCAAGCAAAATCCTGATAGCGCCTAACAGCCTCAGCCCACTAAGCTTATCTGATCAATTGTTCAACTTTGTTGACTAGCACCCGTTTACAAACATTTTAATGGACATTTCACTGCATCTTCATTTCACATTTCTCTGTTCTCGCAAATCATAACCAACTCTCTAGCTAGCTGGCTCGGTTTTATGAAAAGCTCTGACTTGCCTAGTTAAATAAAGGTTAAATACTCCACTTTACTATCAAAATTATGAGAAGCTAACTAAGCCCTAACCGTGTTCATTTACACCTCTCTCTCCCTCAAACTCTCCATCTCCGAGGCCTACTGACCTCCAGCCAGACGTATTGGGCAGCAGTGGGGATGGAGGGGATCTCGAATGTTGCCTGGCCGTCCCTGGACGTCAGCTCGCTGGTGTACACGTTGTCCTTGGGGGTCAGCTCCGCCTTCACACGCACCCGCACCCCATCTGCTGGGCTACCATCAGGATAGGTTACCTCTACCTGATGGACAGAAGGACAGGGTGTACAGACAGTCAGGTCTCTCGCATGGAGACACATAAGTGAACCCAAGTCTTGTACAGTCCAGCTTGCCTTGATAGAGGCCATGTGAAGTCAGTGGTATGAATACCTTTGGCTGTCTCTTACCTTTCCCTTGTATGGCAGACCAGGCTTGAACTGTTTACGAGTGTCCTTTGAGTATTTGATGTCGATACGCTGCTTGTGAACTGGGGTGGAATCATCGAACATGGTCTGCCGCCCTCCGTCCACGCTGGTCACTGACACCCACATGCTCACCGTGCCCCGGAAGTGATCAGCCACATCCAGGGGCATCATGTCTTTGACACACAGGCTGAAGGACACTGAGCCTTTGATCTAATAATAGTGGATGAAACAGACAGACTTAAATATCTTAAATTAATCCTAAAAAGGGGAAACTCAGCAGATTTGAATGTGATTCCATTTTCATGTTTTAGATTCTTCAACACTCCAGCTGGTTTGACTCACCTCCATGGTCTTGACCACAGGATGGCCCACCTCATGTCGGTAGTACCCAACTCCATTCACAGTCATGTTCAGTGTCATCTTCCCGGTCACAGGCTTCCCAAAGGTATACCTAAAGAGAGAAAAGTAATTTGTGTTCAAACAGGAGTAGAGCTGCTACTTTGCCTCTCTAGAACAGTATGTGTTAGGGCATCACATTAGGATGAGGTGAATGCTGTGAGTTAATCACTCACCTGGCCATCACGGTGGCCTGTTCACACGTGTTCAGGTCCCGGATGTACCGTGGAGGGTCTATCACCAGCTCAAACTTGGGCATCACTGTGTGGAGAAGAGGTAGAGGGGTCCACAACATGGCTATACAGTCCCAGTTCAAACCTATAAATGCCACCTCAAACAGAAGGGTCTTTGAACGTACACTACATGACCAGAAGTATGTGGACACCTGCTCGTTGAACATCTCATTCCAAAATCCTGGGCATTAGTATGGAGTTGGTCCATGGTTTGGGCTAGGCCCCTTAGTTCCAGTGAAGGGGAATCTTAACGCTGCAGCATACAATGATATTCTAGACAATTCTGTGCTTCCAACTTTGTGGTAGCAGTTTGGGGAAGGCCGTTTCCTGTTCAGCATGAGCAAGGTCCGTACAGAAATGGTTTGTCGAGATCAGTGTGGAAGAACTTGACTCGCATGCACAGAGCCCTGACCTCAACCCCATCGAACACCTTTGGGAGGAATTGGACCTAAATGCCCACCATCTGTGCCCGACCTCGCTAATGCATCGTGGCTGAATGGAACCAAGTCCCCGCAGCAATGTTCAAACATCTAGTGGAAAGCCTTCCCAGAAGAGTTGAGGCTGTTATAGCAGCAAAGGGGGTCCAACTCCATATTAATGCCCATGATTTTGGAATGAGATTTTCGATGAGCAGGTGTCCACATACTTTAGGTCATGTAGTATACCTTCTATGCTCACTTCGAGGAAAGCAAAACAGAAATATGCTTGAGAGCACCAGCTGTTCCGGACGGCTGTGTGATCATGCTCTCCGTAGCCGATGTAACTAAGACCTTTAAACAGGTTAACATTCACAAGGCCGCAGGGCGGCAGACGGATTACCAAGACGCGTACTCAGAACATGCGCTGACCAGCTGGCAAGTGTCTTCACCGACATTTTCAACCTGCCCCTGACCCAGTCTGTAATACCTACATGTTTCAAGCAGACCACCATAGTCTCTGTGCCCAAGAACGCCAAGGTAACCTGTCTAAATGACTATCGCCCCATAGCACTCACATCTGTAACCATGAAATGCTTTAAAAGGCTGGTCATGGCTTAGATCGACACCATCATCCAAGACACCTTGGACCCACTCTAATTCGCATAACACCCCAACAGACCCACAGATGAAGCAATCTCTATTGCACTCTACTTTCCTACCTCTACAAAAGGAACACCTATGTGAGAATGCTGTTCATTGACTACAGCTCAGTGTTCAACACCATAGCTCCCTCCAAGCTCATCACTAAATTAAAGACCCTGGGATTAAAAACCTTCTGCAACTGGATCCTGGACTTCCTGACGGGCCGGTGGCGAGGGTAGGCAACAACACATACACCACGCTGACCCTTAACACGGGGGCCCCTCAGGGGTGCGTACTTAGTCCCTTCCTGTACTCCCTGTTTCCCCATGACTTTGTTGTCACGCACAACTCCAACACCATCATTAAGTTTGCCAATGACACAACGGTGGTTGGCCTAATCACCGACAACAATGAGACAGCCTACAGGGAGGAGGTCAGACCTGGCAGTGTGGTGCCAGGACAACAACCTCTTCCTCAACGTCAGCAAGACAAAGGAGATGATCGTGGACTACAGGAAACCAAGGGCCGAGCATGCCCCCATTCACATCGACAGGGCTGTAGTGGAGCGGGTTGAGAGCTTCAAGTTTCTCGGTGTCCACATCACTAAGGACCTATCATGTTTCAAACACACCAACACAGCTGTGAAGAGGGCACAACAGTTAATCAAATGGCTACCCGGACAATGTGCATTGACCCCCTATTCTTGCACTGGCTCTATGCACACACATACTACACTGACACTCCAACACACACACACACTACATACGCTCACACACACAAAACACACACACACATGCATATTGACGCCACACACACACACACACTCACATATAGTCACACACGCTGTTGCTGCTGCTACCTAATTGCCTAGTCACTTTTAGCCCGACCTACATTAACATATTACCTCAACTACCTCGTACCTCTGCACATTGACTCAGTACCGGTACTCCTTGTATATACCCTCGCTATTGTTATTTTATTGTGTTACTATTTCCTTTTTTTTCTTGTTCTTTGCGGAATTTTTTAAATTGTATTTCTTTTAAACTCTGCATTGTTGGGAAAGAGCTCGTAATTAAGCATTTCACGGTAAAGTCTAGACCTGTTGTATTTGGCGCATGCGACAAATAAAATGTTGTTTGATTTGATAAATGGTCAATTTCAGGTAGCAAGTAGCAACTCACCATACTTCTGCACTTCAAAGGACTTGTTGTAGGTGTGCCCCTGCATCTCTACAAAGATGAACCACTCTCCAAACATGGGCTGGTCTGAGAGAGGGAAACTCATGTTGACGACCCCTGAGGAGAGAAGCAGGGGTCAAAAAAGATCAACGCCACATGACCTACAGCAGTAACTACACAGTAGATGATGATAATGATAGCATAGGGAGTTTCTCACCACAGCAGAGGGGTTTAAGCCCTTTCCACTGGACCATCCGAGATCCTCTTGGGTCCTGCAACCCAGAGTATGAATACACAGTTGATCGAGAGATTCTACTTTCATCAAAATATGCATTACTCTGTTTCTCCCTACATGAAAGCTGTGAACTTACATAAGTACTCATGAGTAAAGTTATGTAAGGGTTATGCTAATAAATATATTGGGGGTAACCCCTGCGTGATGAAATCCTACAGTAAGCTACTTCTTACATACACTGACCTGGCTCTGACTCGAGGGGAAAGACTAACACTAACGGCTGTCAATCAGTTAATTGCAACCACTCGCACAGACACTTCCCTGACCAAGAGGGCCAAGGGACTGCAGGCTGCAGGTGACAGAATAACACAAACAACTACACAGTTTCTTAGTCACTGAGCTGAGCCTGTTTCCAGAGCTCCCTCGGACATCTTAACACAAAGCAGCATATTTGCCCTGAAAAGATACCGCAGACAGAGCACAAGAGGATGTGAGAGGGACAGAGAGAGAGAGAGGAGTGTGCAGCATTAGCTGGGCAAGATGTAGGGGCCAGGCTGGAGCTCAAAGCCCAGGCCTGTTATCAAAGTGAGCCCTCCCTGCCCTGTAATCTCCTGCCTGGGGTTGGGAGACTAAACCCCCAGTGTCCCATGGCCCTCCCTCTAGGTCCGGGTGGTCCCTCCCTCCACTTACCAAAACGTAGGCCTCAATCTGCAACCAGGAGAAGAAGAAGCATAAAAAAAATTGTCAAGGACAGCACACACATTAGACAAACTGCAAACTGCACAGCCACATGGCAAAATATCTCCACCTCCTCCCCCCTCTCCAACAATCATCCATCTGTGAGTGTGAGCGTTAGCCTTTGCCAGCAGCAGACCTTTATAGCTCCAGCCATCAATAAACACACTGTCTACACAGCGGCAACTATATATTTGGAGACATTTCTAAAAATTCTAGCAGGAATGGCAAGCTTTGTGGCGGTAAATAGGTTACTGTACATTTAGTCTGCATTCAGGCTCAGGCCAGGTTTCCCCCACTTCACTACTCTCTGACAGAATGTTGGAAAAATAGGTGTGGGAAAACTAGCTTGATGCCACCCTTCATTTAAAGCCATAACACATCAAAGGAGAGGAGGCCAGCTGCTTGGAATAAAGGCCCACTGATAAACATTAGGTCAACACACCTGATTCTCCTATTTCATATCCCATTAATTTCCTGTAAGTGGGTGTGATGTCTTGGCTTTGATGTGAGAGACTGGGTGCATTACCTTGTCATTGACCGGCCTCAGATCCGGAGTGACAGAGTACACGTTGATGAGCACTGGATTGAGAGAGGCACAGATTATTACCCATTTCAATGCATTTCTAATGTAGTGCAATAAACAATCCATGTCATGTCATTAGCTTTTCTCCTGGGCTGCTATTAAGACTGGCTTCTTACAACACACAATGGCCTATGAATAAATATATCTACAGTAGAGGTTTATGAGTGGGACAATGGCTGCTACTGGAAGGGCCTGGAAGGCTGAGACCTTTGTGTTTGGGCTTGTAGACTGGCTTATCCGTCTGGATGAAGACGGCTGTGCCCTTGCTGTCCACAGTGACAGTGGTGTAGTTGTGGAAGATATATCCCCCCTCAGTGATGTGGCGATTCCCCCACACCTTCAGATGGGCCTGACCCCTCAGACCACGAGGAACCTGAAACCAGGAAGGGCACATATATCTTCAGGATGCGGTACCTAACACAACACCACACAGACCAGTGGCAAAGCCCTTGCTAAAGTGCCTAGCAACCACAGTGGACAATACGAGACCATATTTGATAAAGACAGGGGTGGGGGTTAGAGGGAGTGGAGGAATCAAGTCGTGAATGTTGGATTGATCCATTCCAGCCTTTGGGGCCTGCAGACCCTTACATGCACGTCAACAGCTGTTGCATATTATATTTGAGGCTATTACCTTATTCCAAATGAATGTGCAAAAAGGCAGATGTTCACATACAAATTATGTTAGTGTTGTTTTGCATGTCATCTGTGGAATATGGACAAACTGACTGGGATCTCACTACTGTGCAGCTGGAGCCACAACCATTTTACACTCTTGAAACAACAATTATGTTTTTATTCACAACACTACACAACAAAGATAAAAAACAATTAACAAACACAATGACACAATGACGTCGCTCTCACCTTTAATTTGATTGTGCCTTTGTCTGAAATGGAAAAAAATGAATAAAATCACACAAAACAAGGCAAAATATTCTGATCAAAATGATTTGAGTTCTTGTGATTGTGTGGTTTGATCAAAGAACATTAACTTGTGTCAACACCGGGCCTTGAGTTCCACAATGTATACTGGTTTCCATCCTTGCAGTTTACAGTAATCAAGAACCTTAGTTAAATACTGCCTGGTTAAACCTTTGATACATCACAATAAACAGTTCTGTTGAATTTCAGGCCAATCAAGGGGTCGTCACTAGTTACCACAGCCACAGAGTCATAATTATGGCTAAACCCCGCCTATTTCTAAAATTTCTATAAATAAAAACTGATTTTAAACCAAACCATAACCACACTGCATACCTTATGCCTAACCCTAAAAAAGAAAAATCATGAATTTTTACGATAAAGCCAATTTTGACTTTATGACTGTCGTAACTAGTGACAATCCAATCAAGGATATCAATCAATTGCCAGAGTAAAGAAAAACCAGTGGAACTGGAGTGATGCACTCTCTGCAGGAGATACAGCTGCAGGCTCTTTCAATGAAGCGCTGAAGTCCCATCTATTTGTACTGCTGTCAAACAAATCCCACATAGATACACAATAGCCTGGTTAGACAAGCCAGGCTTAACAATAAACCCCCTAACAAAAGCGACATCCGTTAAGGGCCCTGTGAGGTCAGAAGTATACACTCCACCTGACAGGTCAATCAGCCTCATGCTGTGTGTTCCCCTGTAAGTGTGTGTGCACTCTCAGTATAAGAAATGGTGGTGTGTGCTCCTATGTTAGCTTGTGTGTGTGGGGGGGGGGGGGGGGAGGAGTCCTCACCTAGCACTGTGCCATGGCTGTACGCCACTGTCTCACCCTTCACAGAGAGCTGGACTTGGACGTGCGTCTCCTCCACAGCGTTGAAGATTGTGACACTCAAGGCCTCCTCCACACCAGCGCGGAACACTGAAGGAGCAGCGATTAGGTAACCCCTAGTGTCCAGGAATGAGAGGGGTGTTGGTCAACAGACAGTGCATCATAGAAACTTTCAGCCGGGGGTTCACAAATTTGGTGTTTGCTGTTTTTTTTTTCATTTTCTGATAGGTAGATCATTCTTATTCCAGTATGCTTCGAGCAAGCAGCAACACCCAATATCAACACACCAGCGGCCCCAGCTTAACCCTCCTCCTGGCCTCCAAATATGGCTGTTTATGATGTTACACAAGGCAGTATCTATACACACACACGCACACACAGAGTCCTCAAGGGATTTGCAAAGTGAGATCAGGTTTAATTGCGAGGATAGCAGGGACACAGTACATGTCAGCCAAAAGAGCTCTGCTCTAGTGTTCTCGTTGGGTGGTCTGGCACCACTTCTGATGTAACCTAGTTGTTTTTTAAACATAATGACCAAGATTAAAAACAGTCAACTCTAACATTTAGTCGAGGGAAGACGGCTGTCAGAAGGGTCGGAGGCCAAAGGTCATCCGCAGAAGCACATAAACATTCTGAAAGTTCAATTACATTTTTACCACTGGTTGGCAAAGGACCACCATAAATGAGAGCGGCGCAAGGGGTTCACTGGCAGTTGCATTTTAAAGAGTTACAGAAGTTCACCGACCTTAGTTTGGAGGCATACTAAGGTTCCATATGGAATTTTAATCACACTATTACATGACTATTACTAGTGCATTATTACATGCTTATTTCACTTTTTTCACAAGTTAAAATGAACAAAAATGTGATAACATTATCAAAAAGTAATCTGTGTCATTCAGGTGTGATAGTTTTTTTCCCAGACCTGGGAGCTCCCATTTTAAACTTTTCTCAAGATCAACCAAATTAGAATGAGCATTGAATCCACCAACCCAATTACATGTATTAGTATCAGATCAGGTGGTTAACATTACAGTGCTTGGGGGGCAGAGGCAATCTAAGTCACACAGAGTCATGAGAAATTCCCTTGGAAAATGGGGCTTTGGGAATAGAAAGATAATAGGAGAAAATTGACTCTCAGCGTTTGATCTGCAGCAAGTTCAACCAGCTTTTTGATAAGCTTGCGTCAGGTGCTGAGGACCATGCTTATTTTAATGATGCATTGAACGTCACAGTGGTTTCTGCATACCTCCAAAGAGCTCAGTCTCAAGTGCTTGAGGACTGACGTTCTTTTGTTAGTAAAGCTGGTATTAGTCCCATAGCGATCTCAATGGTGTGGTGGGCTGGGCTCGACTCTGGAGCATTTGGCAGCACAGCTTGTAACCCTTTGAAATTATTAACACAGCAGACTTCTCCACAGTTAGTCTCTGGAATACTGTTGACAGCAGCCCGACAGATAGCATCCTTAGGGCCTCTTCACACTACATCACTTTGACAGCACAAACTAGGTCCAGGAGAGATAATTGTGTAGTGTAAAGAGACGGATCTAGATTCAAATCTCTATTTAAGAGATGTCTCCCACAGTACAGTGCATTTGGAAAGTATTCAGACCCCTTGACTTTTTCCACATTTTGTTACGTTTAGAGCCTTAATAAATGTTTCCCTCATCAATCTACATACAATACCCCATAATGACAAAACAAAAAAAGGTTTTTAGAAATGTTTGCTAATTTATTACAAATAAAAAACAGAAATACCTTATTTACATAATAATTCAGACCCTTTGCTATGAGACTCAAAATTGAGCTCATGTGCATCCTGTTTCCACTATCCATCCTTGAGATGTTTCTACAACTGGATTGGAGTCCACCTGTGGTAAATTAAATTGATTGGACATGATTTGGAAAGGCGCACACCTGTCTATATAAGGTCCCATAGTTGACAGTGCATGTCAGAGCAAAAACCAAGCCACGAGGTTGAAGGAATTGTCCGTCGAGCTCCGAGACAGGATTGTTTTGATGGCACAGATCTGGGCAAAGGTAGCAAAACATTTCAGCAGCATTGAAGGTCCCCAAGAACACAGTGGCCTCCATCATTCTGAAATGGAAGAAGTTTGGAACCACCAAGACTCTTCCTAGAGCTGGCCGTCCGGCCAAACTAAGCAATAATGGTAGAAGGGCCTTGGTCAGGGAGGTGACCAAGCACCCGATGGTCACTCTGACAGAGCTCCAGAGATCCTCTGTGGAGATGGGAGAACCTTCCATAAGGACAACCATCTCTGCAGCACTCCACCAATCAGGCCTTTATGGTAGAGTGGCCAGACGATAGCCACTCCTCAGAAAAAGGCACATGACAGCCCGCTTGGAGTTGCCAAAAGGCACCCAAAGACTCTCGGACCATGGGAAACAAGATTCTCTGGTCTGATGAAACCAAGATTGAACTCTTTGGCCTGAATACCAAGCGTCATGTCTCGAAGACACCGGGCACCATCCTTACGGTGAAGCATGGTGGTGGCAGCATCATGCTGTGGGGATGTTTTTCAGCAGCAGGGACTGAGAGACTAGTCAGGATCGAGGGAAAGATGAACGGAGCAAAGAACAGAGGGATCCTTGATGAAAGTCTGCTCCAGAGCACTCAGGACCTCAGACTGGGGCGAAGGTTCACCTTCCAACAGGACAACGACCCTAAGCACACAGCCAAGACAACACAGGAGTGGCTTCGGGACAAGTCTCTGAATGTTCTTGAGTGGCCCAGCCAGAGCCCGGACTTGAACCTGATCGAACATCACTGGAGAGACCTGAAAATAGCTGTGCAGCAACGCTCCCCATGCAACCTGACAGAGCTTGAGAGGATCTGCAGACAAGAATGGGAGAAACTCCCTAAATACAGGTGTGAGGCAGTGATGGCGCCAGAGGGGATGCTATTTTGTTAGTTTTTTCGCGTTGTTTGTATCTTTTTTTGTACATATTGTTGCTGCTTCAATCTCTTAAATCCGAAAAGAGCTTCTGGACATCAGAACTGAGATTACTCACCTCAGATTAGACAATGAGTTTTTCTTCAATGAGTCGGATAGGAGGGATATATTACAGACACCCGACCAGGTCCAGATCCCCGTCATTGGCTGGAGAAGAAAACTGAGATTTTGCGGAAAAGGATGCCTTGTGAGGATCAGGCGACGAGTGGCTAATCTGCCTTTGTCTTCCATCCTGCTAGCTAATGTTCAATCGCTGGAAAATAAATGGGACGAACTGAAAGCACGTATATCCTACCAACGGGATATTAAAAACTGTAATTTGTTATGTTTCACCAAGTCGTGGCTGAACGAAGACATTAACAACATACAGCTGGCGGTTTATACACTCTACCGGCAGGATGGAACAGCAGCCTTTGGTAAGACACGGGGCGGGGGCCTATGCATACAGCTGGTGCACTATATCTAAAGAAGTCTCAAGGTTTTGTTCGCCTGAGGTAGAGTATCTCATGATAAACTGTAGACCACACTATCCGCCTAGAGAGTTTTCATCTGTATTTTTCGTAGCTGTTGTAACGGCAGCCTTCCCTCTCTTCACGAGAAGGAAGGCTCTAGCGGCTCCTGACTGACGGACGGCTCTAACGGCTCGGGACAGACGGGCGGTTCTGACGGCCGCCTCTCCGCTTTTGCTGCCTCCAGCTCTGCTTTGGGGCGGCGATATTCCTCTGGCTCTGCCCAGGGTCCTTTTCCGTCCAGCTCGTCCTCCCATGTCCATTTCTCCTGGTCCCGCTGCTGCTGCTGCTGCCGCTGCTGCCCGTTACTACGCTGCTTGGTCCGAGTTTGGTGGGTGGTTCTGTAACGGCAGCCTTCCCTCTCTTCACGAGAAGAGAGAATGTAGCAGGGATTGGACCAACACGCAGCGTAGCCAGTGCTCAACATGTTTAATTACGACAAATAAACGTGAACACTTACAAAACAAAATAACAAATGTGGCAAACCGATACAGTCCTTTCTGGTGCAGACAAAACACAAAGACAGGAAACAACCACCCACAAAATCCCAACACAAAACAAGCCACCTATATATGATTCTCAATCAGGGACAACGATTGACAGCTGCCTCTGATTGAGAACCATATTAGGCCGAACACAGAAACAGACAAACTAGACACACAACATAGAATGCCCACCCAGCTCACGTCCTGACCAACACTAAAACAAGCAAAACACATAAGAACTATAGTCAGGACGTGACAGCTGTCTACATACCACCACAGACCGATGCTGGCACTAAAACCACACTCAATGAGCTGTATACACCCATAAGCAAACAGGAAAACGCTCACCCAGAGGCGGTGCTCCTAGTGGCCGGGGACTTTAATGCAGGGAAACTTTAATCAGTTTTACCTCATTTCTATCAGCATGTTAAATGTGCAACCAGGGAGAAAAAAAATTCTCCACTACCTTTACTCCACACACAGAGACACGTACAAAGCTCTCCCTTGCCCTCCATTTGGCAAATCTGACCATAATTCTATCCTCCTGATTCCTGCTTACATGCTAAACCTAAAGCAGGAAGCACCAGTGACTCAGTCTATAAAAAAGTGGTCAGATGAAGCAGATGCTAAACTACAGGACTGTTTTACTAGCACAGACTGGAATATGTTCCGGGAATCTTCCGATGGCATTGAGGAGTACACTACATCAGTCACTGGCTTTATCAATAAGTGCATTGAGGACGTTGTCCCCATAGTGACTGTATATACATACCCCAAACAGAAGCCATGGATTACATGCAACATTTGCACTGAGCTAAAGGGTAGAGCTGCCACTTTCAAGGAGCGGGACTCTAACACGGAAGCTCATAAGAAATCCCGCTATGCCGTCTGACAAATCATCAAACAGGCAAAGCATCAATACAAGACTAAGATCAAATCGTACTACACCGGCTCCAACGCTCGTCGGAAGTGGCAGGGCTTGCACACTATAACAGACTACAAAGGGAAGCACAGACGAAAGCTGCCCAGTAACACGAGCCTACCAGGCGAGCTAAATAACTTCTAGGCTCGCTTCGAGGCAAGTAACACTGAAACATGCATGAGAGCATCAGCTGTTCTGGATGACTGTGTGATCACGCTCTCCGCAGCCGATGTGAGTAAGACCTTAAAACAGGTCAACATTCACAAGGTCGCAGGGCCAGACAGATTACCAGGTCGTGTACTCCGAGCATGCACTGACCAACTAGCAAGTGTCTTCACTGACATTTTCAACCTCTCCCTGTCTGAGTCTGTAATACCAACATGTTTCAAGTAGATCACCATATCCCTGTGCCCAAGAACCATAAGGTAACCTGTCTAAATGACTAACCACCCGTAGCACTCACGTCTGTAGCCTTGAAATGCTTTGAAAGGCTGTTCATGGCTCACATCAACACCATCATCCCAGAAACTCTAGACCCACTAAAATTTGCATACCGCCCCCAACAAATCCACAGATAATGCAATCTCTATTGCACTCCACACTGCCCTTTCACACCTGGACAAAAGGAACACCTATGTGAGAATGCTATTAATTGACTACAGCTCAGCATTCAACACCATAGTGCCCTCAAAGCTCATCACTAAGCTAAGGACCCTGGGACTAAACACTTCCCTCTGCAACTGGATCCTGGACTTCCTGATGGGCCACCCCCAGGGGGTCAAGGGTAGGTAACAACACATCCGCCACGCTGATCCTCAACACGGAGGCCCCTCAGGGGTGCATGCTCATGTAACCGATGTGAAATGGATAGCTAGTTTGCAGTGATGCGCGCTAATAGCATTTTAATCGGTGACGTCACTCGCTTTGAGACCTTGAAGTAGTGGTTCCCCTTGCTCTGCAAGGGCCGTGGCTTTTGTGGAGCAATGGGTAACGATGCTTCGTGGGTGACTGTTGTTGATATGTGCAGAGGGTCCCTGGTTCGCGCCCGGGTCGGGACGAGGGAACGGACTAAAGTTATACTGTTACATTGATGCTGTTGACCCGGATCACTGGTTGCTGCGGAAAAGGAGGAGGTCGAAAGGGGGGTGAGTGTGACCGATGTGAAATGGCTAGCTAGTTAATAGCGTTTCAATCGGTGGCGTCACTCGCTTTGAGACCTTGAAGTAGTGGTTCCCCTTGCTCTGCAAGGGCTGTGGCTTTTGTGGAGTGATGGGTAACGATGCTTCGTGGGTGACTGTTGTTGATGTGTGCAGAGGGTCCCTGGTTCGCACCCGGGTCGGGGCGAGGGAACGGACTAAAGTTACACTCAGTCCCCTTCTGTACTCCCTGTTCACTCAAGACTGCATGGCCAGGCACGACTCCAACACCATCATTAAGTTTGCTGATGATACAACAGTGGTAGGCCTGATCACCAACAACGATGAGATAGCCTATAGGGAAGTCAGAGACCTGACCGTGTGGTGGATGGACAATAACCTCTCCCTCAACGTGATCAAGGTCAAAGGAGATGATTGTGGACTACAGAAAAAGGAGGACCGAGCACGCCCCCATTCTCACCGACAGGGCTGTAGTGGAACAGGTTGAGAGCTTCAAGTTCCTTGGCGTCCACATCACCAACAAACTAACATGGTCCAAGCACACCAAGACAGTCGTGAAGAGGGCACAACAAAACCTATTCCCCCTCAGGAGAATGAAAAGATTTGGCATGGGTACTCAGATCCTCAAAAGGTTTTACAGCTGCACCATCGAGAGCATCCTCACGGGTTGCATCACTGCCTGGTATGGCAACCGCTAGGCCTCCGACCGCAAGGCACTACAGAGGGTAGTGCGTACGGCCCAGTACATCACTGGGGCCAAGCTGCTTGCCATCCAGGACCTCTATACTACGCGGTGTCAGAATAAGGCCCTAAAAATTGTCAAAGACTCCAGCCACCCTAGTCATAGACTGTTCTCTCTGCTACCAAACGGCAAGTGGTACAGGAGCGCCAAGTCTAGGTCCAAGAGGCTTCTGAACAGCTTCTACCCCCAAGCCATAAGACTCCTGAACAGCTAATCAAATGGCTACCCAGACTATTTGCATCCCTACCTCCAATTACCTCGACACCGGTGCCCCCACACATTGACCCTGTACCGGTACCCCCTGTATATAGCCCCGCTATTGTTATTTACTGCTGCTCTTTAATAATTTGTTATTCTTATCTCTTACCTTTTTTTTATTATATTTTTTGGGGTATTTTCTTAAAACTGCATTGTTGGCTAAGGGCTTGCAAGTAAGCAATTCACTGTAAGGTGACAAATACAATTTGATTTGCTAAGATTGTAGTCATACCCAAGAAGATTTGAGGTTGTAATCACTGCCAAATGTGCTTCAACAAAGTACTGAGTAAAGGATCTGAATACTTATGTAAATATGAAATTTCATTAAAAATATGTTTAAATACATTTGCTTAAATGTCTAAAAACCTGTTTTTGCTTTGTCATTATGGGGTATTGTGTGTAGATTGATGAGGAAAAAAACGATTTAATGTAACAAAATGTGGAAAAGTCAAGGGGTCTGAACACTTTCCGAATGCACTGTACCTCCGGAAGTACTGTGGGTGACATTTACACTACGTAGCCCCCTCTGAGTGGTAGTGTAAAGTCAATGGCTCTCCCACACCCAATGATTTTATATATACACTAGATGACTGACAGGGGGCTCTATTTTGAAGCCAACACAGCTCCATCACAGCACTTCCCCAGCGTAAAAAATATTTTATAAGCAAAAAATCATTTTTAATGTCTACATTTGTTTTTGCCATGTTTATTCTATTACAGACACCATAATACAATCTTAAATTATATTATGTTAGGTAAACATAACATAAAGAAATACATTAAAACATTTACCTTAAAGTAAAAGTACTAATGTTACTGTCCCACGGCAACAACAAAAAAACTTATATACATGTCATTTTGTCCTTGAAACATTTAATTGAAATACTGTAGAATTAAATTAATTCCTATGGAGTCATTGAACACTGTTCCCTTTAATAATGTTTACTGTTTTACCCACTTTATATCTATATACCGTATTCTAGTCATGGATCATCCTATATAACTACTGCTATACACAACTTTTCTATTCACATGCTGTCTTAACTGTCCATACACACCATTCACATACATACAGTGTATTCGGAAAGTATTTATACCCCTTGACTTTTTCCACATTTTGTTACGTTACAGCCTTATGTAACGTCTGCTTCCAACTCACACTCTCAAACACTTAGATCCCCTGAACGCAGCTCACTTTCCAGCTCACACTCTCAAACACATAGATCCCCTGAACGCAGCTCACTCTCCAGATCCCAATCACCTGAATTCTGATCACCTGTTCACACACCTGTATGTCATTATCACACACTATTTAGTTCAGTTCTTTGCACCCCATCATTGTGAGGTATTGTTTGTTTTGTGACACACTTCTTTTCGGAGCTCTGTTTTTTCGGAGCCTGCCTCACTATCGACGCCTATTCCCTGCATGTACCTTAGCCTATTGGATTTCCTGTTATCAACCTATTGCCTGATCTCCCGGACGACGTTACTAACCTTTTCCCTGCCTGTACTGTTGCCTTTTTGGACCCCCTTTGTATGACTGCCCCTGGACCCAGCTACCTGCCTCCTCCTGTGGTCCTGTACAAATAAACACCTGCTGCGCCCTGTGCTTGAAACCAGCTCCCTGTCTCTCATCGTGTTCATTACACCTTATTGTAAAATGAAAAAAAAAAAAAAATCTTCATCAATCTAAAAACAATACCCCATAATGACGAAGCCAAAACAGGTTTTAATACATTTTAGCAAATGTATGAAAAATAAAAAACTGAAATATCACATTTATTCAGACCTTTTACTCTGTACTTTGTTCAAGCACCTTTGGCAGCGATTACAGCCTTGACTCTTTTGGGGTTTGACGCGACAAACGTCGCACACCTGTATTTGGGGAGTTTCTCCCATTCTTCTCTGCAGATCCTTTCAAGCTTTGTCAGGTTGGATGGGGAGCCTGTGCTTAGGGTCGTTGTCCTGTTGGAAGGTGAACCTTCGCCCCAGTCTGAAGTCCTGAGTGCTCTGGAACAGGTTTTCATCAAGGATCTCTCTGTACTTTGCTCCGTTCGTCTTTGCCTCAATCCTGACTAATCTCCCAGTTCCTGCCACTGAAAAACATCCCCAGAGCATGATGCTGCCACCACCATGCTTTAGGGATGGTGCCAGGTTTCCTCCAGACGTGACGCTTGGCATTCAGGCCAAAGAGTTCAATCTTGGTTTCATCAGACCAGAGAATCTTGTTTCTCATGGTCTGAGAATCCTTTAGGTGCCTTTTGGCAAACTCCAAGCAGACTGTCATGTGCCTTTTACTGAGGAGTGGCTTCTGTCTGGACACTCTACCATAAAGGCCTGATTGGTGGACTGCTGCAGAGATGGTTGTCCTTATGGAAGGTTCTCCCATCTCCACAGAGGATCTCTGGAGCTCTGTCAGAGTGACCATCGGGTGCTTGGTCACCTCCCTGACCAAGGCCCTTCTACCTCTATTGCTTAGTTTGGCCAGACGGCCAGCTCTAGGAAGAGTCTTGGTGGTTCCAAACTTCTTCCATTTAAGAATGATGGAGGCCACTGTGTTCTTAGGGACCTTCAATGCTGCTGAAATGTTTTGGTACCCTTCCCCAGATCTGTGCCTCGACACAGTGCTGTCTTAGCTCTACGGACAATTCCTTCAACCTCAAAGCTTGGTTTTTGCTATGACATGCACTGTCAAATATGGGACCTTATATAGACAGGCGTGTGCCTTTCCAAATCATGTCCAATCAATTGACTTTATCACAGGTGGACTCCAATCAAGTTGTAGAAACAGCTCAAGGATGGTTAATAGAAACAGGATGCACCTGAGCTCAATTTCTAGTCTCATAGCAAAGGGTCTGAATACATATGTAAATAAGGTATTTCTGTTTTTTATTTGTAATAAATATGCAAAAAATTCTGAACCTGTTTTCGCTTTGTCATTATGGGCTATTGTGTGTAGATTGATGAGTAAAAAAAATATTTAATTAATTTTAGAATAAGGCTGTAACGTAACAAAATGTGGAAAAAGTAAAGGGGTCTGAATACTTTCCGAATGCACTGTACGTATAGATTACATTTAGATTACTGTTACAGTGCTATTTGGGTTGTTAATTGGACTCATTCCGACATTTCTTTATTTCTTAGATTTTTTAAAATATATTTTTTATTATGTGTGTACCTGTTTGACATTATACAGCATTGTGAGGAGCTAGTAACATAAGCAGATGTTATAGCGGGTGCAGAGAAAAATGCTTAATTATGTACACTACCAATAAACTTTGATTTGGATGACTGCTTTTTCTGGGTAGTGCCAATATGGCCGACCAAAGCCTGTCATTGGCCAATACATAGAGATGTTCCTGAGACAATTAACTCAATACCAGTAATTGAAAGTTAAAGGCTTAAAATACCCACACGTTTGTGAATCATTGCGTTAATCAAGTGTGCAAAAACATGTGCAAAATGATTTAAAAATGAGAAGCTCCTGTATAGTTAGAATTTCTATCCTTATTTTGTTTGTCTATGTACTATGGTATTTACGGTATGCTTATAGCTGCACTCAAATGAAGCAGGAATTAGTTTTTAGCCGCACCATATACAAGGATCGTCACTAGTTACCATAGCCACAAAGTCATAATTATGCTTAAACCTATTTTTGCAATTTATCTTTTTAAAATCCCATTTTAAACCTAACCTTAACTTTAAATTCCAATGCTCGACTTGGGCAGGAGCTCACTGGAGCGGAGTACCGGCACCTCAAATGTTCAACTGCTTGAGCGACTTTTCGTTTTATAGAATATTAGCTCAAAAGTATTGTGGAGTTCCTGCACCTAAATATAAACGGTCCGGCACCTATTTCAGTCCAAGTCTAGCACTGACTGACACACTGCTAACATTATGTCTAACCTAACCTTTAAAAAAAATAACTAATTGTTGTTTTCATACATTTTTAGGATATAGCCAATTTTTACTTGTGTTTGCGGTAACTAGTGAAAACACATCCAAGGATAATGTAAACAGAAAAGTTGCAAATCTGACTATCTTTTTGTAAATTACCTCTAAAACACTTCTTGCAGTAGAAGAGCAGTCATAGGGACCTATATACAAACGACTTTATTTTTTTAACTCCAAGTGATAACGGGCGGACAGCACCATCGATCCAACCGCAAATAGGGCTCTGAACGTGTAAAGTGAGTTTAATACATTGTTTCACATTCATGGCATAATGAACAAACACCCTTGATAAATGCATGTCATTCCAACAACCTAGTATTCATTTCTTAAATGCAAAATGCAGCTTCTCGTTAATGATCAAAAACGATAGAATTACAAAACAATGCTATTTGTAAAAGTAACACACTAGGCAGTGATTGTTCCATTAAACTTGGTGTGAACAGAGGTGAAGCATGGTGGTTTTGCTTATTACAGTAAAAATGGCAACATGTTAATTTACAATAAAATTAGGTCAACCACTTACTGTCTTTCGTGTGCATAATTTCTGCAGATGAATAATGTCCACGACAGACTCAACGCTGTCCAGTAGGACCTCCACATTTTCAATAGTAGCCTACATTCAGTTTCCCGTGGGGTGGGTTATAAAGTCGCTCTCAAGAGTTCAGACTTAACTTTCTCTCAAATCTTCAAATGTACAGTAGCTTCGAACAGCCTATCATTCTTACGTAGCCTATCCATTGAAACACTGATGTGTGGGCGCCAATTTTTGCCTCGAATCGGCAAGCGAGGATCAAGTTATCATCCCACTTCTAGAAATCCCGTTTCGGAGCAATTGGCTTTTTTCCAGTGGTGGAAAAAGTACCCAATTGTCATACTTGAGTAAAAGTAAAGATACCTTTAATGGAAAACTATTCAAGTAAAAGTAACCCAGTAAAATAATACTTTAGTAAAAGTATCAAAAGTAAAAGTACAAGGATAAATGATATTCAAATTCCTTATAATAAACAAAGCAGACGGCCATATTTTCTAGTTTTTTTTAAATGTACGGATAGCCAGGGGCACTCTAACTCTCAGACATTATTTACAAACGAAGCATGTCCGCCAGATCAGAGGCAGTAAGGATGACCAGGGATGTTCTCTTGATAAGTGTGTGAATTAGACCATTATTTTCCTGTCCTGCTAAGCAATCAAAATTTTACTTTTGGGTGTCAGGGAAAAAGTTATTTATTTCATTATTTTCTTTAGGAATGTAGTGACGTAAAAGTAAAAGTTGTCAAAAATATAAATAGTAAAGTACAGATACCACAAAAAACGATTTAAGTAATACTTTAAAGTATTTTACTTAAGTACTTTACACCACTGCTTTTTCTGCAGACCTCAATGCACATAGTCCTCTTTTTGCTTGCTTTATTCATCCGCCTCAACTCCGTTCTCTCATATTTCAGCATTACAGATTATTAGTGTTCTCCCACCCCCTCAAATGTCGCACGATAGAAAAGAGATGTTAGATCATGTTTATCAATTTGTTGGCCTGCTTTCCTTCTCGTCTCCAACTGTGCCTCCTCGCCTCTTTGAAGTTCCAAAGCTTTTGTTCCTGCTTTTCAAAGCTTTTGTTCCTGTTGGTGCGAGTCAGAACAGCTCCTAGTAGCCTAGTTCATGCAGACTCAACAGTTCAGACAAGTCACTCATAGCCCTGGCCTCGGTGGCCTTAACGCGAATAAAGTACAGCTAAACTCCTTTCCACCAGGTGAATGTCTAGTCAAGAGTAAGATCTCCTGGCAGTTGGCATTACATTTTGTACGAAATTGTGTTCAATTTACTTAGTAGCCTAATTAACCCAGGTGTAACAGTATAACTTTAAACCGTCCCCTCGCCCCGACCCGGGCGCGAACCAGGGACCCTCTGCACACATCGACAACAGTTGCCCACGAAGCACGGTCGTTACCCATCGCTCCACAAAGGCCGAGGCCCTTGCAAAGCAAGGGGCAACACTAGTTAAGTCTCAGAGCAAGTGACGTAACTGATTGAAATGCTACTAGCGCGTACCCGCTAACTAGCTAGCCATTTCACATCCGTTACACAGGCATGATCTTTGATTCATCTGAAATAACAATAGAGTCAACTATAAATTTGATTTAACGTTGTTTGCATGCAATATTGCATGAAAAACCTCTTAACTTGGGGATGTGTAATAAGGAATAGTGTTAGAAGAAATAGCAGGTTCTTTCAAATTAACCTGTCAAATTAATAATCTGGGTTTCAATGCTTGTGGAGTGCTCACACTGCTCAGATAAACCTTTGGCCCCCTCAAGTGGCAAATTGTCAGCACTGACAACTGTAATAGAAATCGGTACACTCATCTCCCCTGAATGAGCACTTGCATACTTCCATACAGTCGAACAGCGCTTTACACAATTCAAAAGGGAAGCAGCCTGTCACACTCACTCTAGCCTCGCGTGTTCATCCTTCCAAATGTCGTCTCGTTGAAGAGTGTGAGAAGCCTGACTTCCGAGGCAACACACACTCAAATATCAATAGAGCTGGCATAGTCAACTAAAAATAAATTAAAGGAAACAGATCAAATTCTTCAAAAATAGTTGATTTGGAAAACCATAGGCAGCAGAAGTAAAAATCGACTGTGCCGCAAAAGCATGCTCGTGCGGCAGAGTCTATTTCCGCGCTTATAAACCCAGGGTCGTTAAAGTATGATCGGTGATCTCGGTCGTACTGAAATTTACAGTGCTGTGAATTATTTCATTTCAAGGACCATAATATGTTGGATTTGTCCAAAAGAGCAACTTTATAATCAAACGCATGATAACGTTATGTGTAACATGTAAAAATGTTATGGGAACATCATTCAACTGTAACATTCATCATTCATCCTTATATGAACTCTATGCAGTAAAATAAAAGTAAAGCATGTGATGTATCAGAAATTGGAGAATAGAATTATAATCGACCAAAAATTGTCATATGATTATAAATACAGTTTATACAGGTTTTATACAAATGTATTCGATTTATTGGAAAGCTGTGAGTGCTATTATATGATACAATATCAGTTGTTGCATTTACAACTTGTCTAGATAGACTGAAGTGTTTGAATGGAATGTAGGCATATTGGCAGTCAATTTGAAACATTTATGGACTCATGCCTATAAAAACTAGTGGTGCACGACTCCAGGAATTTTGGAGTCGACTCCCACTCCTTTGATTGGAATGAAAGGAGTCGACTCTTGCTCGACTCCCAAAATACGCTGAAACGGATGTGCACACACATACACACCACCTCATTATTGCTCAGTCGTACTAGGAAGACTACATTTGCGTTCTAGAGGACTGACATGAGCATGATGCTGGCTATTTGCCTATAAAAATATACATTTTGTTTGAATATAGAATGTAATGTGTAGGAACTAGAATATTTCAGTGATATTTCTGCCCTGTGCAGGTTTGACATATCCCATGGGATGATGCGGCGCACTCTATGCAGACAAGCCTATTATTTGACACGTTATATCCCTATTCGTACGGGTATAACTAGAGACGTTGGTTTTGTAATTATTATCCAAGCATGTGCGTTATTCCAGAGGACGATTCACAAACGATTCGTTGTTACAAACTGCCACCTGTAATTATTTATTTTTTTCCAATTGAATTGACTGTTACGACGGAAGCCTGGAGGTTTTTATTGAAGGCGTGAAGATATTTCAACGTCATGTCGAGGTGATTTTAGGCTACACTAATAACTCGTGTTTGACTGCCAAATGTATAGGTCTCCCTTCCACATAATATTTAAGTTGATGGAGTGTGATCATTATCATTACTGTAGCGATCCTTCCATGGTAGACGTCCTTCCTAATAAAAATGCCCCTGATTTGAGCTGCTAAACCATATTTGCACTTGACTGTGTTTATGGACAAGAAAGTGAACTTGCCATTTTTAAAAAGTTTAGCGGGGATGCTGCTTTGCGATCTATTGCCTAGGACAGAACTCTCCAACCCTGTTTGCGGAGAGCTACCAACCTGTAGGTTTTCACTCCAACCCTACCGCATTCGATTTAATAATTAGCTGGTTGATAAACTGAATCAAGTTAGGTACAACTGGAGTTGGAGCGAAACCCTACAGGAATGTATAGCTCTCTGGGAACAGGTTTGGAGAACTCTGACCTAAGAAACCAACAGCCAGCCAGGGTTTAATTAAATAAGCTATAGGCAATACTTTTTATTGCACATTTAGGCCTAATTAAACTGATGCATTTGGCAATTTGACAGCTGACAGCGCATGTCAGAGCATAAACCAAGCCATGAGGTGGAAGGGATTGTCAGTAGAGCTCAGAGAAAGGATTGTGTCAAGGCACAGATCTGGGGAAGGGTACCAACACATTTCAGCAGCATTGAAGGTCCCCAAAAACACAATGGCCTCCGTCATTCTTAAAAATGGAAGAAGTTTGGAACCACCAAGACTCTTTCTAGAGCTGGCCGCACGGCCAAACTGAGCAATCGGGGGAGAAGGGCCTTGGTCAGGGAGGTGACCAAGAACCCAATGGTCACTTTGACAGAGCTCTACAGTTCCTCTGTGATGGGAGAACCTTCCAGAAAGATAACCATCTCTGCAGCACTCCACCAATCAGGCCTTTATGGTAGAGTGGCCAGATGGAAACCACTCCTCAGTAAAAGGCACATGACAGCCCGCTTGGAGTTTGCCAAAAGGCACCTAAAGGATTCTCTCAGACCATGAGAAACAAGATTCTCTGGTCTGATGAAACCAAGATTGAACTATTTGGCCTGAATGACAAGTGTCACGTCTAGAAGAAACCTGGCACCATCCCTACGTTAAAGCATGGTGGTGGCAGCATCATGCTGTGGGGATGTTTTTCAGCGGCAGAGAATGGGACACTAGTCAGATGAACGGAGCAAAGTACAGAGAGATCCTTGATGAAAACCTGCTCCAGAGCGCTGAGGACCTCAGACTGGTGGCAAAGTGTCACCTTCCAACAGGACAACGACCCTAAGCATAGAGCCAAGACAACGCAGGAGTGGCTTCGGGACAAGTCTCAATGTTCTTGAGTGACCCAGCCAGAGCCCGGATTTGAACCCACTCAAACATCTCTAGAGACCTGGAAATAGTTGTGCAGCAAAGCTCCCCATCCAACCTGACAGAGCTTGAGAGGATCTGCAGAGAAGAATGGGAGAAACTCCCCAAATAGGTGTGCCAAGCTTGTATCGTCATACCCAAGAAGACTTGAGGCTGTAATCAGTGCCAAATGTGCTTCAACAAAGTACTGAGTAAAAGGTCTGAATACTTATGTAAATGTCAAATATCAGGTTATGTAAAAGTCAAGGGGTCTGAATACTTTCCGACTGCACTGTAGCCTATGCACATGGTACTGACTGTCTCTCTACCTGCCCAGATCCTCTCTCCCTCACCTGCTCCTCTTTTTCTTTGCTATGAAACACACTAGTGTGTTTGGTCTTCAGTCTGTTGAGTGTAGAATAGTTCAGCCTACTCATTGATTGCCCCTATTTTAGTGAAATTGCATGAGACATTGCACTCCAATAAATTGTGAAATACAGCATTGTGATAGCTATAAGCCTACCTCTTGACATTCCCGATGCACGTTTCTGTCTGCCTGGTGGCCTACCTATGCCTATCTGTGTCCCTCCAATCTCTTTCTCCCTCGCTCTTTCTTTGCTGTGACATATGTAAGTTTGTTCTTGTGATACAATTATATTTAAGAGGTGTGCTCTGTATGTCAGATATCTTAATGAACACTGCAATTATCTACCTATTCAGTGTCTTTTACTAGTCAAAAAAACAAACTAGCTAGGACCCACCCAGGCTGTCTTGCATCTATGTGTTTAGGCAACATCACCTCCGCCACACTGACCCTCAACACAGGGGTGTGTGCTTCGTCCCCTCCTGTACTTCCTGTTCCCACACGACTGAATGGCCACGCACGACTCCAACACCATCAAGTTTGCTGATGACACGACGATGACTCAGCTTACAGGGAGAAGGTCAGTGACCTGGCAGTGTGGTGCCAGAACAACAACCTCTCCCTCAACGTAAGACCAAGGAACTGATCGTGGACTACAGGAAATGGGGGGGGGGGGGGGCGAGCAAACCCCCAACCACAACGACGGGGCCACAGTGGAGCAGGTCGAGAGCTTCAAGTTCCTTGGTGTTCATATCACTAAACACTTAAAATGGTCCAAATACACGTGCAGTCGTGAAGGCGGCGCGGCAGCGCCTCTTCCGCCTCAGGGGGTTGAAAAAGTTTGGCATTGGCCCTCAAGTCCTCAAAAGGTTGTACAGCTGTACTATTGAGAGCATTTCGACTGGCTGCATCACTGCCTGGTATGGCAATAGCACGGTCCTCGATCGCATGGCGCTAGAGGGTGGTATGGACAGCCCACATCTGGCAAACTGATGTTTTGCAACAAACATTGCTGCAAACATCACGTACCAGTCGTTTACTTGCTAACTGTAGTTATACACGTGCCACGTTTAACGAATCAGCAAGTCGGAAATGTCAAGTTTCCGACTAGCATGTAAAATGATCTGACCGACAGCGTCATTGCGTTTTGGTTTACCAGAAGTACATTCATTTCCAATAGAACACTGCATTTGCCTTACAGCATTGTGTTGCAGAGGCAGTGCGTTCTGTGTGGTGCATAAACTTATGCATCAAATTGTATGCTTAGACTTGACACAAACAGTAGCAAAAGGGGAATGTTAACTTTTGTTGCACACATCCAGTAAAAACAATATTGATGCAGTGATGCTGTCGGTCTCAGAGGCGTAACGCCTCGATCACACTAACACCGTCATTGCACAAAATGCTAAGCAGCATCATCTAGATATGATTGCAAAAAAAACATTCATCATTCACCTTCTGCTACTATTTCAGTCATGCTGTCTACGCATGCAATATGATTCATACTGTTCGATAACTCCAACATATGCACCACATAGAACACACTGCAACGCAATGCTGCAAGGCAAACGCAGAGTTCCATTGGAAATTAATGTACTGTACTTCTGGTGTAGCAAAACGTAATGACGCTGTCAGTGTGCTAGAGGCATAATGGTGATACAATGTATACCTGCACTAACATCATATGGATACAAATGTTTACAATTAACTCTTAGAGGAAACAGAAATGTATTCCAAGAATAAGGTCTTTGAACAGCTATTACATATTGATGTATACAATTTAATAAAAAGTTTCACAAAATAATTCCCATGGTCAGTAATTCAAGTAATTTAACTACTGTATGTTAACAAAAATTATAAACTGAGTGGTTCACGCCCTGAATGCTGACTGGCCGACAGCCGTGGTATATCAGACCGTATACCACGGGTATGACAAAACATTTATTTTTACTGCTCTAATTACCAGTTTATAATAGCAATAAGGCACTTTGGAGGTTTGTAGTATATGGCCAATATACAACGGCTAAGGGCTGTATCCAGGCACTCCGCATTGCATTAGAACAGCCGTTAGTGGTGGAATATTGGCCATATACCGCACCCCCTCGGCCTTATTCCTTAACTATAGGCTGTACATTCTACACAATGTTCTCAATGCTGCTTCACTGTTTGGGGCAATAGAGTTCCTGAACTCTTGTCAATCCAAGCTGCTCCTCTTCCAAGGCCTGCTGAATCTGAACCGTCTGGCGACTGACCAATGATGACAGCTCCAATAACTCTGAAAAACCCCTGTGAAAAAGTAAATCCTATGGTCACCAAAACAAACCCACTACATGTTCATTCATTCATTGTTCATCATATCTTTGGAATACATAAGTGTCTTCAAGTGATTGATCTTGACCAGTTTAAAACACGTACCCTTATGCGTAAATGGAAATACACTAGTCAAAGAGCAAGCTGATCATTCATAATGGTTTCGAAAGACTTAGAAACTAAAAATGACATGTCTTAAGTCACTCTAATCTATGTTTTTACCCTGAGAGCTGCTTGCTGATGTCCTGTGCAGCAGTTTTCACCCCTCTCAGGCACTCAGCAGATTTCTCATTGCCATGGTGAGCTCCCTGTGTGCACTGCAGCAACACTTCCTCACTCTCCTTCAAGCTAGCAGTGGCTTTATCTGAATGGGTAGGAACCACGGTTTTTGTATACAAACACATTCATTGGGGGGGAGGGGGGATCATATGCATAAGCAGTAAATCCAGTTAACGCCAAGGTTCTCTTCACTTTCCAGTAATGTGGCAAATTGAATGGAATAATACCAACCCAGAAATGTCATTCTATCCCCGTCAATGTAGAAGTTCTTCACTGGCAGCTCATGTCGTGTGGTGTCAACTGCAGTGGCAAAAGACTTGTATTCCTGTGTGAACTGCTTTGCGGCATCAGCCACAGGAGTTAGTGCTGTGATCTGAAAATATAAAATGTCTGATTATTCAAAATCAAATCATAGATCAGATGATTTTACAACAAGTTTTTTTTATTTTTAGAATTCATATCAACAACCATACCATAATGATAATGCAAAAAAAACACAGGATAACAAATTGTTTTTACATCAATCAAAGTTTGTTTAGGCTGTATTTGGAGAGAAATTACTTCTGACCTGTAAATCGAGCAGGTCGTCCAGCTGCTTGTTCTTCTCCAGGAGGAGGTACTGGCGCTTCTTCTCATGGACTTCCTTCCGTAGCAGCTCCTCTTCCTCCATCACGGCTATAATACGCCCCTCCGCCTCCGCCTTCAATTTCTGGCTATTATTCTCCATCTGAATTCACCGAACCATCAGAGTAGTTAAAGAGGGGAACAAAGTTAACCTTAAGGGGCAAAATACCAATAAAACATGTCTGATTAAGAAATATACCAAATATAATCGTTACCTTGGCTGTGAGGTAAGCCAACAAGAACGTCTGCATCTCTAGGAGTCTCTTTTCGTGTTCATCGTTTCTTTCAGGTTCTACTGCTGCATTTTGTAACACTGTCTTGTCTGTAATATAGGAGAGACATAGCATCTTAACTGTTGATTCCCAAATGCTGATTTGTTATCAACATGATCTGAATAAAAGGACAGTTTACCTTTAATGGCAGAGACATCAAAGTCAGGGCGAAGACAGTGACCATCTAAGATTGTGGATTGCAGAATACTTCTTCCTAATTGTGAAGGCTCAAGGACACTTGACATCATTGCTGGAGAATAAAAAGTGTTAAGTATTAAGTACGCATATAATCTCAGGGCTCTCTACACTAAACTTCACATGGCCAAAGACATTGAAAAATAAACAGGTTGGCCACGGTAGAGTACAGCCAAACATCTCACTAATCACTGGAAGCACTTACGAGTAGGATTGCGAAGTGACTGAGGAGCCATGGAACGCCTTGCGGGAGACCCCACCCGTGGTTTAACACTACCCGGTTTAGGTGAGGCAGGCCTTGGTGGCACAAGGGTGGACTCATTGGTGAGCAAATTGTTCTGTGGAAAGGTACAGGGGTGAAATTTGTTAATTCATTTTGAGAGTACTAACTAACTATTAAATTGAATACAGAGATCAGCAATTGACATGAACTCATAACACTACCTTGGTTAGAGGTGCCTTTTCAACAGTTTGTAGATATCGAGACTTCACTATTGTACCACCAGCTGAAAAAAGGACAATGTTATTTGTAACATTGATAATTGTAAAACAAGGTTTTATGTGTCATTTAAATTGTTCTTTCAAACTTACATTTAGTTTTATTTCCATTCCCACTGCTGTTGCCTTTGCTGGTGTTTCCAGTTCCACTGTTGTTGCTCTTGCTGTTTTCAATCACAGCTTTGGAACTGAAAATAACATAAAAACGTACACACGTAGCCTAAGGGTAAAGGCAGCTGATAAAAGTTGATGATGAGATCCACAAGATAATGACAGCACATAGCACATACGTATCCGTGTTTGTACAGATTTTATTGTAACGTGTTAACACAGCTAGCAGCTGATCATACAATAACATAAAGTACATCAGTAAAATTGCAGCAATTTTTATTCATATTTTGCAAACATACAATTATATTCGCTTTCTACATTGACGAAGAACATGTTCAGCTACCTTTTTGAATCTCCAAGGGTAAGTTTCTGACTTTTAGGAACCGATGACACTCTTCTTGACGCCATTTTACTTTCAAGTGAACCGCGTGTACAACAACGTTTATGTTCGGCTTGAAACAAATCCTAGGATGAGGTTCTAGCCTGTGTTACTTGTTCAACAAATACAATATTGTTTGTTGAAATAAAAAAAATTAAATGTACTTTTGAACTTGTTTAGATTTATCTACAATAAATATGGACCACTATTAACGTTATTTTTATGCTACATTTTCTAGCAACCTTTCGGGTTCTAGTTGTACCATCGGACATAATTGAAGGATGCACATAAACAGGAAGCATATTTACTTGTCTTCAAAATAGTTGAATCATGATGAACAAAGCCAAAACGATACCCGCTACTGTTTTACACCTCGTTTATTAACCAAACTGTACAGCGACATTTTCAACAACATTGACATGGTAAGTTTGTTTATTGCAATACATTTATTTGAGACAACAACATGCAGTTTGTATATGAAAGCTAGTTAACTGGCTAACGTTAGCTTGTCTCGTGTGGGTTAACTGAACAACATAGGCGACACCGGACAAGAAGTTAGCTATAATTAAGCACTAAGGCCCGAGGAGGTGTGGTATATTGCCAACATACCACGGCAAAGGGCTGTTCTTTCACGGCCACGACGCAACGTGGATTGCCTGGACACAGGCCTTAGCCGTGGTATATTGGCCATATATCACAAACCCCCGAGGTGCCTTATTGCTATTATAAACTGGTTGTGAAACCTTTTATTTAATTAGTCAAGTCAGTTTAAGAACTAATTCTTATTTACAATGATGGTCTACACCAATGTAATTAGAGCAGTAAAAATACATGTTTTGTCACACCCGTGGTATACGGTCTGATATACCACGGTGGTCAACAAATCAGCATTAAGGGCTCGAACTACCCAGTTTATAATGCCAAGTAGGCACGTTGTGGAAGTAGCTAGCTAGCTATAACAATATCTTTAGCTAATTAGATGTATAACGTTAGGTAGTAAACATAGCTAGCTAAAAATGTTGTCAGGTTCTTCAAAACATTTTGTAACCATGTCAGTGTAACACCAACTCCCCAAAATAGTTAGGTATTAGCAAGTTAATAACTGAGACAAGCTACTTTTACCTAGCAAATAAAATGAACTATTACTGTAGTTAGCAATTGTTTTACCAATGTTCACCACTCACAGGTCTATATATTTTTTTGTCTTCCCATTCTCTTCATCCTAGGTACCCACAGACTTTCAAGCATTGGTCCATCGATTTTATGCCGTTCAAGCTGAAAGGGTTGAAGCGTACAGGCTTTTTGACGAGTAAGTAGGCCTGCATTATTTTCAGTTGATGCATAGATGCCCTTCCTGCCTTTCTGTTCACTTAAAGTAGGTGAAGATGGACTAACATGTTTATTTCTCTCCAGAGGCCATGAAGCATACTTGAGGACGGGGCCCCACTATGACTTTGACCACTACAGGCAGCTGGTGCATGAGATAACGCAGGCTTTCTGTGGCCTCTCAAAGGAGGTGCTAGAGATAAAGGAGCGGCTGCACCAAGACTTCGACCGTCCAGATCTCTCTGAACACATTGACAAGCTGCAGAGTAAAGAAAAGCAGAAGCTTGAACTGGTAATGACTCTCTCTTACCTAGTACACTGACCTGGGATATGCTTTAAGGAAGCTCCTGACCTGTAAAACGACTAACCGAAATTGAACTTACCGTAACCAACCCCATAACCAAATTTTAGCCTGTACCAGTCAATTTGTGTTATCCTGCCATCTTCTTGTCACTCATTGTCATGCCAAACATGGCTTGACTATTAGCAATGGAGTTGGCAAGATCTGGGACCAGGCCCCCAGTGTGCCCTTGCTCACTCTTCCCAAATTGAAAGATTGTATCGGTGTAAACATGGGGAAAATTAATTGTGTAGCATATTTTTTACACCAGGTTTAGTGGGAATGAAACGAAATGCCGCCTCTGTGTTGCTGTAACAGTGCTCAGTTGACTGATGTTGGCGCTTAGGGATTACATATGGATATCAAGCATTGAGTTTTATATAGTTTATATGAATTTTCAGTTGAACATGCATATATTTGCAGTGCAGTGTTCTGCAATTATAGTCCTGGAAATCTACTGGATGTGCTTGCTTTTATTCTAGACCATCAATATCACACCTGATTCAAATCATGATTTTCACACTCTAGGCCATGATTAGCAGAATCCGTAGTGTTACTGAAGAGCTGGAACAAATACCTGCATGCCCAGTAGCTCTCTAGGACCTGTTTTGAGGCTTCTGCAATAGTGCATCACCTCCAAGGTTCATCATCAGACTTCCATCAGTCAGCCACAAGGGGTCAGATTTCTCCTCTGAGAATGTATCCCATCCTGTATATACTGCTTCATCAGTGTTCATTGTTCAGCAATTGAACATAACAATAATGAACTTATCTTGTCATCAATAGAGAGAAGCAATTGTGCAACAATTGACACATAGTAGACATATTTTAATGATCATGCTTTGTAATGCACAATTGTAATGTGAAGCTCAATCTGTCAGTAAAAATGGGAATTTAACAAGATTTAAATAATATCTTACATTTTCCATACTATCAATTTTCATAACGTCAGAAGTCTGGCATTGACTTTCCTTCTTCTGGATCTAGGCTAGTGGCAAGTCCCCCACATTTTTGAGATAGCCCTAGCCCACATCCCAAATGTCTCCCATTTATGAAATGGATTGTTGTATTTTACTGCAAAAGTGGTTTATTTGATAGATATTGTGAGACACCCCCCTAAACTCCCAAGTGCAGAATAATGTCTTGCTGGAGGGGGGGCTGGGCTGTATAAGCTCATGTAACCCAATATTGCAAGAGCTGATATTGCTGAAATGTAATACAAGTAGGCACTTGTCTGTCCTACATGAACAATCTTAATGCATCTTGGGAATATAGACCTGTAAACACAAAGATACAATGTCAACTATGAATATTTATGATGAATGTAAGTGTTGATTTTTGGGAGCTGATTAGTGAAATTTGCTCTCATTCAGTGCTGTATGGTGCTGCCTGACAAGAATACATACAGTTACACATGGATTTTGATGTGGCTATTGTAATCTGCTCTAAGGAAAACAAGTGGGCTCAGACATCAGAAATTGATTTTTTGGGTCCAAGGTTCTTTGGATTTTGTTACTTTAGCCCCTACTCTTGTGATTAAGTCAGATTGTCTTTGGGGCCACGATGGATTTGACCTTAATTCCAATATGCCGTCAAATCCAATATGGCTGCCATAGTACCATTTTTATGGAGGTTAAATAACTTGTAAACATCCGGGGGACCATGACACAACATCTCGAGAATGTCCTTTGGGACTAGACAAAACCTCCAGGGGACCATGACACAGCGTACGAACCACTTTAGGCGACCATTTCAAATCAAATTTTATTTGTCACATACACAGCCGATGTTAATGCGAGTGTAGCGAAATGCTTGTGCTTCTAGTTCCGACAATGCAGTAATAACCAACGAGTAATCTAACCTAACAATTTCACAACAGCTACCTTATACACACAAGTGTAAAGGGATGAAGAATATGTACATAAAGATATATGAATGAGTGATGGTACAGAACGGCATAGGCAAGATGCAGTAGATGGTATCGAGTACAGTATATACATATGAGATGAGTAATGTAGGGTATGTAAACATTATATTAAGTGGCATTGTTTAAAGTGGCTAGTGATACATTTTCTACATGTATGGCAGCAGCCACTCAATGTTAGTAGTGGCTGTTTAACAGTCTGATGACCTTGAGATAGAAGCTGTTTTTCAGTCTCTCGGTCCCTGCTTTGATGCACCTGTACTGACCTCGCCTTCTGGATGAAAGCGGGGTGAACAGGCAGTGGCTCGGCTGGTTGTTGTCCTTGATGATCTTTATGGCCTTCCTGTGACATCGGGTGGTGTAGGTGTCCTGGAGGGCAGATAGTTTGCCCCCAGTGATGCGTTGTGCAGACCTCACTACCCTCTGGAGAGCCTTACGGTTGTGGGCGGAGCATTGCTGGTCAAGGGCAGTCAGGTCCGGAGAGAATCAAGGGCTATATCTGTTCCTGGTTCTAATTTTTTTTTGAATGGGGCATGCTTATTTAAGATGGTGAGGAAGGCACTTTTAAAGAATAACCATGCATCCTTAACTGACGGGATGAGGTCAATGTCCTTCCAGGATACCCGGGCCAGGTCGATTTAGAAAGGCCTGCTCGCTGAAGTGTTTTAGGGAGCGTTTGACAGTGAGGGATGGTCATTTGACTACGGACCCATTACGGATGCAGGCAGTGATCCCTGAGATCTTGGTTGAAAACAGCAGAGGTGTATTTGGAGGGCAAGTTGGTTAGGATGATATCTATGAGGGTGCCCGTGTTTATGGATTTGGGGTTGTACCTGGTAGGTTCATTGATAATTTGTGTGAGATTGAGGGCATCAAGCTTAGATTGTAGGATGGCCGGGGTGTTAAGCATAGCAGCATGAGCTCTGAAGATAGATGGGGGGCAATAAATTCACATATGGTGTCCAAGGCACAGCTGGGGACATAGGGTGGTCTATAGCAAGCGGCAACGGTGAGAGACTTGTTTCTGGAAAGGTGGATTTTTAAAAGTAGAAGCTCGGATTGTTTGGGTACAGACCTGGATAGTAAGATAGAACTCTACAGGCTAGTAACTGAACCGGTGAGGCAACCTCAGGTTAATTAGAGGTTACTTGTGTAGGTCATAGAATGACTAAGAAGCATTATGTGGGACGTAGCACAGCTCCATATACATTTGAAGATGATCCCTGGATTGCAGAGGAGGTGGAGCTTGTCAAGCAAAGTGCACAAAGGCCACTAAGTCAATCCCCAGCCACCGTAAACGATGACATACAACATCTTTGTTTAAATTTGACCATTCTAAGGGGCCTCTTGTTTGCCATAGATGGCATATATCCTTAAACAGATGTTGGGATTACTGCAAAGCTTCCCAGACAATGCATGAGTCACCTCAACCTGAACAGCTTCAGAGTGCACTCGTACATCCTAATGTGCATCACGAATGCAGTGAGCCAGCGTAAGGTCATGTTGGATTCAGGCAGCCGTATTGGATTATCCATGAATCAAAGCTCACTTATAAATGATAAGGAGGTGACTTAATTAAGAGCCCAATCCTGGAGGGGCAATTTAACAAACAGCAGGGGCAAGTTTTAGAGTTAGGGAGAGGGTGTCCGAGTCCAGGGTTGGATTTTTTTCCCTTTCGTTGGAGGTCCCAGTTGTCTCATTGATCCTCAGAGGCTTGTAACTTGGAATATTTGGTGTTACCATGCCGAGCAGTCTGCAGCCTTTAAAAAAAAAAAAGATCCAGACAAAGATGAGTAATTATGGAAGGCATATTGAATTCCCAACTAAGTTGAATTGCACCAAAATAGTCTTCAGTACAGGTCATAAGAACAGTACACATCTGAAATGTCTCAATTAAAACATCTCTATATACAAGTGATTTAACCACCATTTAATGTTTTTTTGGCAGCCATATTGGATTTTTGACATCATATTGGAAAAAGGAGGCACATCTAGGGGTTTCCCTAATGTATCTGCAAGAGTAGGGGCTGAACAAATAGAAAATAGAAGTTCTCGGTGTCTGAGCCCACTTGTCTTATTTATAGCTGACAATACCCACAAAATCAAAACACTTGTAACTGTGTTTGTGTCAGGCAGAACCATACAGCACTGAATAAGAGCAAATTTGATTTGGAAAGCTGTCCTTTTAATCAGCTACTAAAAAGGAAGGCTTACATTCATCATAAATATTCATAGTTTATATTTCCGCCTATTGTATCTCTGTGTTTACAGGTCTATTTCCAAGATGCATTATGCTATCCTTATGTTGTTTGTGGGTGTATGAAGGACCGACAAGACTATTTCTGTTCCAAATTTGAGCTTGCAATATTGCATTACATGAGCTTATGTGCCCCCTCCCACTCCAGCCAGGCATTATTCTGCACTTTAAGTCACAATATCTATCAAATTAACCACTTTTGCAGAAAGATATTTTTACACAATCATCCAATTCATAAATTGGACACAAGAGATGTGAAAAAATATGGTTGGGTTTTGTTCTACGTCAGGTAGGGGTTTCTCAAACTAAATCCCTTTTTGAGGATTGGTCTCTAGTCTGGCCCAGGCTGGTGTTAACATTTGATTGCTCCAGATCCACGTCTGATAAATGGTTTACACATGTCTCGTTGTCCACAGACGGCTAAGCTGCAGCTGGCAAAGCAGAAGGCTCAGGATCACCCAGAAGACGAGGGCTGTCAGGAGAAGATCCAGGAGGTCAAGCAGGAGTAAGAGCAGATTTCACTCTTCCTTTCAGGGCTTTGTCTCCCCATTAACCAACTCATTCCCTCAATGTGCTGACTCAAACTGCTGAGTGTTGAAGCTGCAGGGGCAGCTCAGTGTCTCGTTAAGTTGCTCCATTGCCATGTGCAATCACTGATGTCATTTCTCATAAGACCTACCTGCTGTTTGCATGCAGACTACTCACAGGGAATGCATTCAGGGCTCTCCACCCTGTTCCTGGAGAGCTACCCTCCTGTAGGTTTTCGCTCCAAACCTGGTTCAATTTATCAACCAGCTAGTTATTAGAATCAGGTGTGCTAGATTAGGGTTGGAGTGAACCTACATGACGGTAGCTCTCCAGGGACAAGGTTGGAGAGCCCTGCTCTAATGCCTCCATCTGTCTCCCCTGCTGCAGCATCATAAAGAATAAGGAGGCCCTGAGTGACATCCTGCAGGACTTTAAATACGACTCCGAGGAGTCGGTGTGATGGGGACTCCCAGGAGGTTGCCGCCCAGACAGGGATTGATGGACTCCTCTTCTGCAACTTCCCCCTTTTTATTCATTTGCCTAAGTTATTGATCCTTCCCTGGCTCCACCTGACTGCTGCAGTGTCTGCCCAGGGTCATTCTGTATCCTGCTTATCTCTGCATGTGTACCTGTGTGATAATTTGCTCTTTTAATAAAAAAACATTCCATGGCAAGTGTTATTCCTTTATTGTTTTATAGACAAACGGCCAAAATATTTGACAGTTATATTTATCATTGATAACTGAACATAACTTAATGAGGGAAATTATTAATTAGAATTTCTTAAATATTCATATACAAAAATATAAGCAATATAAAAATGTCCTCATCTGCACAGTCACTCAGACACAGTATATACAGTTAAACATTATGCCACTTATTTCAACAAAAGGAATCCAGAGTAGTACAAACCCAAAGAACAAGAAAACACTTCCATATGACCAACAAACTGCAGAAATATCTGAAGTTCAATTGCTATGACTGTATACACCAGCCAATCCACAAAACGGTGTATGAGCATACCAACCCAAGTTTTTGTAATTAAAAGACCTATGCAATTACATCCATTAATGCATGCACTACTTGACCAAAAGTATGTGGACACCTGCTTGTCAAATATCTCATTCTAAAATCATGGGCATTAATATGGAGTTGGTCCCCCTCCTTTGCTGCTTTAACAGCCTCCACTCTTCTGGGAAGGCTTTCCACTAGATGTTGGAACATTGCTGCGGGGACTTGGTTCCATTCAGCCACGAGCATTAGTAAGGTTGGGCACTGATGTTGGGCAATTAGGCCTGGCTCGCAGTCGGCGTTCCACACCGATCTCGACAAACCATTCCTGCTTGGACCTTGTTTTGTGCACAAAGGAATTGTCATGCTGAACAGGAAAGGGCCTTCCCCAAACTGTTACCACAAAGTTGGAAGCACAGAATTGTCTAAATTGTCATTGTATGCTCTAGTGTTAAGATTTCCCTTCACTGGAACTAAAGGGCCTGAACCATTATTCCTCCTCCACCTAACTTTACAATTGGCACTATGCATTGGAGCAGGTAGCGTTTTCCTGACATCCGCCAAACCCAGTCGGACTGCCAGATGGTGACATGTGATACATCACTCCAGAGGATGCGTTTCCACTGCTCCAGAGTCTAATGGCGGTGAGCTTTCCACCACTCCAACCGACGCTTGGCATTGTGATCTCAGGCTTGTGTGCGGCTGCTCGGCCATGGAAACCCATTTCATGATGCTCCCAACGGCCAGATCTTGTGCTGACGTTGCTTCCAGATGCAGTTTGGAACTCTGTAGTGGACAGATGATTTTTACGTGCTACCCACTTCAGCACTCGGTGGTCCCGTTCTGTGAGCTTGTGTGGCCTACCACTTTGCGCCTGAGCCGTTGTTGCTCCTAGATGTTTCCACGTCACAATAACAGCACTTAGAATTGACCGGGGAAGCTCTAGCAGGGCAGAAATTTGACCAAATGAAAGGTGCCACGTTGAAAGTCACTGAGCTCTTCACTAAGGCAATTCTACTGACAATGTTTGTCTATGGAGATTGCATGGCGGTGTGCGCCATTTTATACCTGTGTGGCTGAAATAACCGAATCCACTAATTTGAAGGCGTGTCCACATACTTTTGTTTATATATAGTGTGGCTTAGACAACTGTGTGGCTATTAAAGTTGCTAGAATGGAAATACATTATGAAAATACCTTCATCTTATTGAATTCTGACAAATGTTCTGTGATTGAGTTTCCAGAACAGGAGCTGAATTAGTGAAGTTCTTTATACTGTATATGACATTCCAGCAAGATTGCATAATGCCCTTGTGTCTGTGGTAAAAGCCTGTGATGGTGGCCACTATGTGTCTGATCTGACGGTAGTCTGTAAGATGATTTATGGCCATCTGAGTCGAGCACATACTAATGCTACATTAAGAAACTTTTCCATGCTCCCACTCAGCGATCAGAGGGCCTTGGTCTGAAATGTGCTAAGAAAAAGGCTCTCCACTTTGGCACTCCCAGGAGATGTGAGTGTAAGAGTGTGTTTGTGTGGAGAGGAGGGGATGGAGAGGAGAAGTTCTTAGAGATGGGATTCCACTCTATTTTAATCCAGGGCTGCAGACAGCAGTGTAACACGCTGGCGTCTTGCATCAGGTCTTTTTCTGTTCCACATGGATTCCTACAAAGAAGAGTTGTTGTGTGTGAACAAATGCTGGAATATCCAGTGTTGGATCGCTTTCACCGAGAGGCCTCAAAGTGGCCTTCTGACAGTTTCTCAGTTGCTGTTGTGAATGTTGCTTAAATATTTCAATGATGTTTAGGATGTGTTATGATTTATCGCCTTATAGAATCTGAAAGGGAAAACAAATGTTTAATATTGGGGTAATTCAATTGAACGGTAATTCATATTCCTTATCATACTGACACTAATTGCGTATTGGTTTTTAGTTTATTTGGATCCCCATTAGCTTTTGCCAAAGCAGCAACTATTCTTCCTGGAGTCCACAAAAAAATATAAAACATGACAAATAACAAAACACTGCTACACTGATAGACAGTCACACAAATGTAAAATACAACGATATACAACTAAATAATAATGTGTGTAGATTGTGTGTGTGTGTGTGTGTGTGTGTGTGTGTGTGTGTGTGTGTGTGTGTGTGTGTGTGTGTGTGTGTGTGTGTGTCATTTCACAGTCACTATTGTGCCTTTTAAGATGTTTATAACCTCTTAAGGATCCGACCCTTTTTTTCAATTTTCGCCTAAAATTACATACCCAAATCTAACTGCCTGTAGCACAGTCAGTTAGATGTGAAATTGTGAAATGTGAAATTAATGTAGGAGAATATAACACATTAGTTCTGGTAAAAGATAATACAAAGGGAAAAAAACATGCGTTTTCAACTGTTTTTTCCCGTCTTTGAAATGCAAGAGAGGCCGTAATGTATTATTCCAGCCCAGGTGCAATTTAGATTTTGGCCACAAGGTGGCAGCAGTGTATGTGCAAAGTCTCTTACTGATCCAATGAACCATTGCATATCTGTTCAAAATTTTGTATCAGGACTGCCCAAATGTGCCTAATTGGTTTATTAATACATTTTCAAGTTCATAATTGTGCACTCAAACAATAGCATGGTATTATTTCACTGTAATAGCTACTGTAAATTGGACAGTGCAGTTAGACTAACAAGAATTGAAGCTTTCTGCCATATCAGATATGTCAATGTCATGGGATTTTTTGTTGTTACTTACAACCTCATGCTTATCACATTAGCCTACGTTAGCTCAACCATCCTGCGGAGGGGTCACCGATCCCGTAGAGGTTTTAATTCATCTGTTTTGTTTAAGGCCATTTTGCTGTTTACTTTAGAAACTGGAGAAGGGAGTTCCATGCGATCATGTATAATACTGAGCGTTGCCGTGAATTTTCTTTGGACTTGGACTGTGAAGAGACCCCTGGTGGCATGTCTTGTGGGGTATGTATGGGTGTCTGAGCTGTATGTTATTTGAATATTGTATTGGTAACAGCCAGTTGAACTGCCCTTTTTTCTCAGAGCAGTTAAACACAGACACTATTCGGGATACGCCACGCTAATCATGTGAGCTAAACGTGTCAGGCAGTTCTCTTGTCCTCAGTAGCATAACAACCAACGATTAGGTTCAGGGGGCGTACAGAGGATGTGGCTTAGCGGTGAGCTCAGTCCTCCTGGCTGCCATTTGGGGTGAGTTATGTTGTGAAACAAGCTCCTCGCGTCACAGAGAGAACACAAAAGCAACACATTAAAGTGGTTCTTAATTATATTAACATGCTCATTTCTCTTTGTTGTGGTAATCGACTGAAAATCAAATCTATGCCATTAAAATAATAAAATGATATTGCATGACTCAGAAAACTGAGTGGATATCAACATTAAGCTGTACTCTGTGCCGAAAAAGTGGAAATCGCACACATACCTGAGCATAAAACAGACACAGACATCAGAATGTCTAACAAGTTTTAGGGCAATGATGGTTCTGTGTGCTTCCACAACACTGAACACATCGCAAAAGTTCAATTCAGGACAAAGGGGTCAGAAAATCAGGGTGTATGCAGAGTTCAACACATTGACAACAGAGGGTGTTGTTGTGATAAGGAGCTACAGTAGCCTAGTAGTACATAGCATAGGCTTCACAGTTATGTACCATGACTGAGTTATAACAGAAATAAAGGGGATATTATTCTTACCTACCTGGTTGCGCGTTTTATGCGATTTCTGCAGCCACACCCGCCACTGGTCGTAGAGTTTGATTGACATGCCGCTGCAGCCATAGGCGTGTTTGCGAACCCAGCCAAAGAACTGCTTGAGCTCCCGTCGCAGGGTGGAGTTCTGTTCGCCTGGCTTGGGCTCACATGATCCACTCTGCAGCCGCTCTGCCCAGGGAGAAGACAGTGTGAACAAGGTTAGTCAGAGAGGACTGCTCAGAGGAACACTGGCTCCAATTCAATTGAACCTGCCACAGCCGTGTTTACGCAGTGCCATTGTGTACAAACTACTCCCCGTCCACACACTTCCTGCAGTACCCATAGTTATTTTGTGATTTTATTTGACCATGGGGAAAAGAGCTGTCGCGTAACCGCAATGCAGGTTTGATTGAATGGAACCTAATGTTCTCCTACAACTTAACCAGCTGGAGACGAGCGGTCAGTGGCTCACACGGGGCTAGGAACTCTGCATAACCTCTGGGCTCTGGCTAATGTGCAAGGTCATTCTCTTGAGTATTGAGAATAGTCTATTTGATTATAATACATTCGATATGACTACAATAGAAAGGATTCACAAAATTGATTTGGTGCACTCCCAATATAAAGCCGGCCACAACCAATATCCCATGGCAAACAGAGCCTGATACCAACTTCCTCCCCCTTCCAAGTAAATACCACATAACCTTTGTAACCCATTATCTGCCATTGTACTCCCCAAATCTGTTTCCACTCAGTGTTAATGCCCTGTGTGCAACTGACGGACTGCATTTCAAGTTGCCTAACGAAAGAGAAAAAAAGTATATCTATCTGATGTCTCCCTCAACTCTTTGCCATCTCAGCTTGAGTTATTTTAATCCTCAGATGAAAGATTTCTATCATGTAATTTGATGTTTGGCGTTCTGTGGTCACATACGGTTTGAATCTCATTTTCCCAGGATGTTGAAGACTAATCTGGGATGAGGTTATTGTTTCTTTGGTTTAATTGGCAATGAAAGGTTGATTATTAGAGGGCAATTTAATGTCCCATGGCTCATCATGAGCCATAATAATATTAAACTTTACACGATTTCCCATAAAATCTTCAATGTGCACTATTGAAGATCAACAAGTGCTCACGAATGTCATAAACGCCCCAGCAAGCTTATGTCTGCTGTAAATAAATCCTAATGCAGTGTTATAACACCTTATGAGACCTATCCTTCCTCTTAAAGTGCTATGTAAATCTTTACTCACCACTGTGGGGTGTGGAGGCAGCTGAAGGGTGGCTCCAGTCACTCCAGATCCCAGCCTTCCTGGAGCCGTAGATCCCCACTGGGTTGCACCTCACCTGGACAAAGTACACCGTCCCTGCCCTTAGCCCCGCTAGCCGGCACGATGTCTGGTTACCTACATCGTCCACCACCTGAGAGACATCAAAGAAAATATATAAAAAATACTCTCATAGTGAATCTATTAACCACACACACATGCACACATTCCTGACAAAAACACGTTAAGTAGCAGAAATCAGACTTTCACGCCTATCTTTCAGTAAAAACAGAATCCACAATCAAGCATGCACAAGCTTGGCTTGAAAGCCAAAATACAGCTCTGTAATCCCTGGAGAGTACCTGACACTCATACATCTCAAATATTTACACAGATATGAGATGCCATAGACGTGGCACTGTACCTCAGAGAGAGAGAAATGTGAATGAATGTTGAAACAAAGCTGGAGTAACGTTACTACTCTACCTTCCATTCAGTGCTGTCCTCCAGTCGGTAGCGTATCTGGTATTTGGCCTGGAAGAGGAAGTCTTTGAGTGCCGGGGGGATGCCCCAATGCACTGTCAGTTGGTCCTCAAGCTCCCCCACACGACTCACATGGACATTATCTGGAGGGTCTGTGGTCACTGAAACAACAGGGATGTAGACACCGGTTGGTCACAAAGCTGTATAATGACTTATATGTGCTAAACCTACGGAACAAAAAACTCAATACAAATTTCCAGTGGTAAAGTACTTAAGTTAAAATAATTGAATATACTACTTAAGTGGTTTTTTGGGGTATCTGTACTTTCCTATCTATATTTTTTGACTACTTTTACTTCACTACATTCCTAAATAAAATAATGTACTTTTTACTCCATACATTTTACCTGACACCTAATATACTCGTTACATTTTGAATGTATAGCAGGACAGGAAAGTGGTCCAATTTATTCACCTCTCAAGAGAACATCCCTGGTCATCCCTTCTGCCTCTGATCTGGCCAACTCACTAAACACAAATGCTTCGTTTGTTGGAGGTTGCCCCTGGCTATCCGTAAATTTAAAAAAAACAAGAAAATGGCGCAGTTTGATTTGCTTAATACAAGAAATGTGAAATGATTTATACTGTTACTTATACTTTTTATACTTATAGTAAGTATATTTGAGCAATTACAGTAAATTTAAAACAAAATATTTTTTTACTTTTACTCAAGTAGTATTTTACTGGGTGACTTTTTTATTAAGGTATCATTACCTTTACTCAAGTATGACAATTGGGTACTTTTTCCACCACTGCTAATTTCAGTAAATAGAGTATACCCTTAGCAATGCTTCATGAGCACAAAAATATATATATATTTTTTATCTTTGTTGTTTAAGGTTTTGCAGTACATTATTATGTTCTATATTTCTGCCCTGAACAAGTAGAGGACTGAGATGAGGCAGCATCCACACTCTCCACTCTGAGAAACCCCTTGGTAAATATTGTACCACACTGTACAGACACTACAGCTATATCTAGATATCACAGCCACCATGCTTGAATAAAACACGGTCATGAATGTTCAGTGTCGGGCCTGGGCTGCACTGTTGTCCAGCACCAATGCTGTCTATCTCATCTACTCTGAAAGAACACTTTGCTTCTCTCCTTAAGTTCACAGTATCCTCCACATTTTATCCTCTTGCTCTCACTCCCGGTCTCATTCTCTCTTTCTTTCTCTCCCTCTCTTTCTCTCTTCCTGCCTCATGCACAATCTCCTTCCCCTCCTCTCCCCCCCCCCCTCTCATTTTCTCTCACTCTCTCCTTCTCTCCCAGTCCTGAGAATGAGTGTAGTTATGGACGCAGGGTAATCAGGTCAGTGTCTGTTTCTGCTCTCTCCCCAGTCTGATGATTTAGGCACACGCTCCAGCATTAAAAAAACATGTTTCCCACTGCAGTAAGGCTCTCAAATAAGTCAAGTACTTTGATGCTGTTGATAGAGGGGGAAAGAGAGAGAGAATCATATAAAGAGAGAATGAGGAGGAGAGAGAATCATATAAAAATGTCAGAAGACAATTTGTGATTGTCTTCTTGAGAAGTCTATAGCTCCATTCATTTCCTGTTTGACTTGTTGTGTGTGCTGATGCACTTTATTGGTTTCATCAAGTTCGCCCCCCAGGGGAGCAGAAAATCAAGGAAGATTCCACAGCTTATGTTTTCCACTGCGGAGTTGGTGAAGAAATATGAAGTTACTTGATGCGTCATGTGTTAGGCATCCTCCCTCCTTCCGACCAGTCTCCTCTCCCTTCAGACCAACCTACCTGTAGTCTCTAGGTGTGTCCAGTATAGTAGGGAGGGACATAGCAGAGCAACACAAAGGTCAATCGCTTTCCCTTTTAACCACAGGGACACACCTCAATCCTTAGGCTATACATTACATTTACATTTTAGGCATTTAGCAGACGCTCTTATCCAGAGCGGCTTAGTTAGTGTATTAATCTTAAAGATAACTAGGTGGGACAACCACATATCACAAGCATAGTAAGTAAACTTTTCCTCAATAAAGTAGTTATCAACAAAGTCAGAGCTAGAAAGGGGAGGGAGTGAAGTGCAAGTGTTTTTTGGGGGGAGGGGGGTCGAGGTGAAGAGGTGGATTATTATTTATTTATTTTTTATTTTATTTCACCTTTATTTAACCAGGTAAGCTAGTTGAGAACAAATTGTCATTTACAACTGTGACCTGGCCATTATTTAAGATACTATTTGAAGAGGTAGGGTTTCAGGTGCTTTCGGAGTATGGGCATGGACTTTGCTGTCCTAGCTTAAGGGGGAAGCTGGTTCCACCATTGGGGTGCCAGGACAGAGAAGAGCTTGGACTGGAATGAGCAGGAGCTGCCCTCCTATAGGGGTGGGAGGGCCAAGAGACCAGAGGTGGCAGAACAGAGTGCTTGGATTGGGGTGTAGGGTTTGAGCATAGCCTGAAGATAGGGAGGGATTCGGGTGTAGGGTTTGAGCATAGCCTGAAGATAGGGAGGGATTGGGGTGTAGGGTTTGAGCATAGCCTGAAGATAGGGAGGGATTGGGGTGTAGGGTTTGAGCATAGCCTGAAGATAGGGAGGGATTGGGGTGTAGGGTTTGAGCATAGCCTGAAGATAGGGAGGGATTCGGGTGTAGGGTTTGAGCATAGCCTGAAGATAGGGAGGGATTGGAGTGTAGGGTTTGAGCATAGCCTGAAGATAGGGAGGGATTGGGGTGTAGGGTTTGAGCATAGCCTGAAGATAGGGAGGGATTGGGGTGTAGGGTTTGAGCATAGCCTGAAGATAGGCAGGGACATACAACATATGACTGTTGATTATAGTTTTATCATAAACTAGTGTGGTAAACTGGCATATTGCAACATTGTAATACAAGACCAATATGAAGGCCAAGCTAAATTTTGTGATATTTAGTTTCATGTCCTCAACCTTATTTTCCCATCCTCATTGTGTTTTGTAAGTGTATCACTTTTGCCAAATGTCTGAAGTTCAGTGAACATTTAGTACAGTTCAGTTTATCTTTAATAATCACAGCCATAATCCATGATATTGTTATTGGGATTGATTGGGAACACATACATTTCCTTTCTCACATGAAAGTGTGTTAGCCATATGCAGGAGATCAGGCGGCGAGTTAGTGATGTGAGGCGAGGAGGAGAGAAAAGGAAAGGATGAGATCACGATGGACTCATGTAACACAGAAGAGAGGAAGAATTTAGCACGTCCTACCGTCGTGACGGGACATTTTCATGGCGTACCCACCCTAGCAGGTCTGGAGCGGGGTGGGGAGCAGGAGGGAGACTGGACAAAAGGCTCACTCCACTTACCCACATCCAGGATATCCAGAGTGATGACATCAGAGGTGGCAGTCCCTAGCTGATTGGACGCCTCCACCCAGATCTCGTAGGGAGTAAAGAGGGCCAAGTCCCGGGGGATATAACACGTGTAGCGTTGCCCCGTGCTGTATTCCTCACATTCCCTCTCTCGCCCGTACCACCTGCACAGAACACACAGCAACATAAAGTCACTCATATCTGTAACAAAATTCTCAATATAATGTACTGCCAACAACCAGTAAAGCGTAACATTTTCAGTGTGCACGGGACCTTGAAATGTTAACAGTGTAAACAGCATTAAGAGTCAAATGAATGCCTGCAGTACAACAAAACAGTGGTTACAGTCTTTGCAATGTATCATCAGAATTACATAGGCCTTTAGTGAGTAAAAGAAAGTAATTGTGTTCCAGGTGATGCATCGATCATTGTTTCTAGGCAGAAATTATGGTAGGTTGGGTGATCACCTGGGAGATGCTGGACATCTGTGGCTCTCACCTCAATTTGTACTTGAGGGTGTATTTGGTTTTGATGAAGGTTTCGCCCCGACCCCCAGGGGTCCACTTGCAGCTCAGGTCCTTTGTGTTTCGGGACCAGCAGGTTAGGTTGACCGGCTTCTCCGGGGGCACTGCACATTAACAGTGAAAAGATATGGTTCTCTTAATGGCTACAAGAGTGGTTGTGCAATGTGTATTATACAAAGCTGTTATAAACACCTTAGTATCACAATGGACATTAAAATGATGCATTAAACAGAGTGCTTATGTACCACAAACAAATACATCAGTATAGTAGTTCCTATTTCACAATGGGTAATAATGATCACTCAATTCCATAATGACAAACTGGCACATTGCTTAACCTCAGACGACAGGCTAGAGGATTCAGCTCCTCTCTCATTTCCTCTCCATGATAGACTATCAAACACAGATGTAGTTAGAGACAGAAGCAAAGTAGTGATGCTGATTACAACGAAATGAGCAGCTAAACTGAGGCTCTGGGTATATGATTCAAAGACGGACAGAATAGGCTCTGTACATTAGGATTTTAATAGAAAAACTATTATTTTCACATGGGCTCTGTTGTTTGCAAAGATTTCTGCATGAGTGAAACATTGCCTCTGTCAATACATGTCATGTATAATACATGATCCCCTGTACTTAAACCACTGCCGGGAGACACTAGAGATTAGAGTGGAGTAATATAGCAGGCTTTAAAATCCTAGCAAACACACAGCTTATAATCAAAAAGGCTTTTAAACAAACAAAAAATATATATTTTGTAAATGCACTGCCCTGAGCTGCTTACTCTGACAGTATTGATGACTCCGACAGTATTCACTTGTCTATCTCCTTGTTACACCCCAGCGCTGTCCTTTTGAGCACAGACAGTTTAAGGACCACAATCTAGTTTTCAGAACATCTGAGAAGTTTTTGTCATTTTCACCCAAATTCAAGGAGGAAATAAATCTGAAGGGGGAATAGAATGAAAAACAACACAGGATCATTTTGATTTGGATTCAATGTTCTGAAAACCTGTCCCCAGAAGAAGTGGTTGAGGCCTCCAGGGCCAGTCTGACACTTACTGCCCACGTAGAGACAGGAGCCAGCTAGGACATGTCCATCTCCGCTGTGACACACCAGGTTGTCCCCAGACTGTTGCTGGGAGCCATTGAGGTGGTGCAGAGTGACACTGAGGCAGTTGGGGCTCAGCAGGTCATACGTGCTACTAGGGAGTCTCTTCCCGTTCATGGTCCAGTACATAGTGTTGGCATGCAGCCCCCGCTCGGGGCTCACTGTGCACGTGGCCGTCAGGCTGGAGCCCATCCGCAACGCCGGGTCCTGGGGGAAGATTACAGCCACTGCTGGGGGAGAGACATACAGAAACACACTACTTTAAATGGGCTTCACTCCTGGAGCTGATGATGGCTTAACACGTACGGCAATAAACTTTGATTTGATTTGCTTGAACATTTTTGTTCTTGATATTAATATGTTCAGAGTTAATAGATAATGAATCTTTCTGATTGCAAACACTCAGGGGAACCTGAGAGTTATGAAGTGGATTTATGGGTCCTGTGCTGAAACTGTTGGGAGATCACTTGGAGAGGTCCGACAAGGTTGTTGGTCAAATTCTTGAATGCTTTTCCATCCCCACTATTCCTTTACTCTTCTGACTCATCTTATGATGGATGCTTCATTAGAAATGCCCTGAGAAGCGTTCCTGTTTGAATGTGTTAGGACTTGGCTCCTTTGGGGGAGATTCAAGGGTTAATGTGAGGAGGTTTATTAAGTGTGCTGTTGGTGGGCGGTAGACAAGCTATCTAACATATGTGGCAATATGCTACGCGCTATGAGTCTGACCGGACTAAAGAGGACTTGGTGTGAGATGTGCCGAAACCAGTGTGTCCACTGATATTTACACTTTACGTTTACACAAATAGGGTAAATTAATTGTATGTTTCACAGCAACATTGCATCAATTTTCAACTTAGGAATTTCAGATGAATTTTTTAATTTTGAACTTAATCACCTCTGTGGCCTATTTCTCTGTTAGTTCAACAATACATTACAAAGAAATCCAATTTAGCGGTTTTCATAGGATAACATTACCATAAAATAAAATGATCCAACAGGCATTCACTTTGTCTTTGAATCGTTCTCACAGGATATTGGTTTCAATAGGTGAAATGTATATGAAGAATAGTTTACAATTACTCATGCACAAATGTGTACAATGCCATAATCTCCTATGCAGACATTATAAGTAAGTAGTTATTACCAATTTACTTACAATTCATCTTCAAATCCACCAAACATTATGCCCATATTTTGAACATAAAAAATCAGACATCTTGAAATATAACTCATAATCTGTTCATTTATTATTGTATTATGTGAGCTTTATTTAAGCATTCAGGCCCGAGTGGGTGTCGTATATGACCAATATACCACGGCTAAGGGCTGTTCTTGTGCACGAAGCAACACGGAGTGCCTGGATACATGGCCATATATCACAAACCCCCAAGGTGCCTTATTGCTATTATAAACTGGTTAATAAAATATTTTGGGGTCATACTCATGGTATACTTAAGCAATATGGCCCGAGGAGGTGTGGTATATGGCCAATATACCACGGGTAAGGGCTGTTCTTAGGCACAACGCAACATGGAATGCCTGGAGACAGCCCTTAGCCGTGGTATATTGGCCATATATCACAAACCCCAGAGGTGCCATATTGCTATTATAAACTGGTTACCAAGGTAATTAGAGCACTAAAAATACATGTTCTGTCATACCCATGGTATATGGTCTGATTTACCATGGCTGTCACCTAATCAGAATTCAGGGTTGAACCACCCAGTTTATAAATGTTGTTATACCACAGCTTTCAGCCAATCAGCATTCAGGGCTCAAATCACCCAGTTCATAATACATGTATTTTATAATAACCTGGCAAGTACACATGTGGACAGTCTGGACACCTGTGAATCAGACAGTGAGTTTTGTATTTTGTACCTTTACCTTTACATACAATGTATCTAACACATTGTTGAGAATTGTAACATGTACATAAGATGTAACTTTTTTTGTTGACTAATAGAGGGTGAGCGTCCCTCCCCTTCAAATCAGTCGAAACAGGCTTATGGCAAACTTGGTAGTCGGCTTCTCCCAATATCACACTTCTGAGTTTTGTAGGCTACTTACGTGTCGATGAGGAGAACACACGTGGAACAAACAGCATGAGGCACAACAAGGAGAGCATGTTTCAGATAGCCTTTTTGGCTTTTTCTTGTCCTTTCCCTCCTACGTTTTGACTCCAAGACTTGTGGGTTCGGAACAGTAAAGGTTCAAACACAATCTTGCGGGAGAAAATGCAGGAATTCAAACCCAGCTCTCCAACAACGTTGAATCAACAGTCTAATTCCAACGAAGGAACTACGTTTAAATCGAACGTCAGAACTCCGTGTGTAGGCTAAAAGTGCGGATGAGCTTATAAACAGTGGTTGTATGAAAGTAACCTAAGGGTTTAGTGAGGGTTTTCTGCGGTGCACGCCTCAAAAGCTAAAACATTGAAGTTGATACTTTATAAGCCCCTCCCTTGTCTTCCCACACGGTCTCAAGTCATTATTGCTCTTCATTTTGTATACTTTTTATCTATTACAAAGAAGAAGAAAAAAACGTATATTCTATAACATTCCATCTCTAATTTTATAGTTGGGTCTACTTCATGGTTATAGTCAAGGCAAGTAATTGAATTGATTCATTAAAACAGCATAGGGACAGGTTACAGTTCTCTAAAGTCCCTATACTCAAAATAGAAGATTAATTCATACAGGCCACCTGGCACATTCTTATGAACAAGATTCAGCCTATCAAGCACTCATTAGAAACATGGAATAGAAAGAGATGCTATTTTGATGTTTTATATAAAAGCAAAGAGTTAAGCTGTTGTGCAGAAGTGTTATTGTTCACTGTTGACTGACAAAATCACATTCAATTGTAAGGGGTTTCTTACATTAAGTGAATAACTTTACTGTGTTATTCAAACAAAAAAAGTTGTTAGGCCCACATAGTTAGGCCATATTAGTAGGCCTATATTATAGTATTATACAATACTAATTTAGGCTAAAAGACTGTGGGTCAGTAGGTTAGTGCATGCCTCATAAACTGCACTGTGCCATCAGGTGGGCTCTCTATAACTAGTCTATAATTAAACAATAAGGGCCAAGAGGCTGTGGTATATGGCCAATATAAGATGGCTAAGGGCTGTTCTTATCCACGACGCATCGCAGAGTGCCTGGATACAGCCATTAGCCATGGTATATTGGCCATATACCACAAACCCCAGAAGTGCCTTATTGCTATTATAAACTGGTTAATGGAGTAATTAGAGCAGTAAAAACTAATGTTTTGTCATACCCATGGTATACGGTTTCATATACCACTGCGGTCAGCCAATCAGCATTCTGGGCTGGAACCATCCAGTTTATAATTGTATTTATAAATCGGGTGGTTTGAATCCTGAATACTGATTTGGCTCAAAGCAGTAATATATCAGACCATATACCACGGGTATGACAAAAAAATAATTTTACTGCTCTAATTGCGTTGGTAACCAGTTGATAATAGCAATAAAGCACCTCGGGGTTTTGTGATATATGGCCAATATGCCACGGCTAAGGGCTGTTTCCAGGCACTCCATGTTGAGTCATGCATAAGAACAGCCCTTAGCCATCTTATATTGGCCAGATACCCCACCCCCTCGTGCATTAATTAGTTACCAGTTGAATTGTTATGTTTTAGTTACCAGTTGAATTGTGATGTTTTGCCTACATGAAACATTGTTAGGCCTATATTCCATGTCATTAGACAATAGGATCATTATTGCAATAATTTTATCGCCTTCTCTTATTTACAGAGGCCTTGTAAAAAATGGGAAGGAATGATAACGATTATCTTACAGACTGGTTAAATAACAGATAGACTATATCTAAGTGAAAATAGGCTACTGTCTATTTTATTTTCCCATGATATAGACATTCCATCATACAATGTATGAATGCTAGCAGTGGGCCTATGCACTGCAGTGAATTTGCACTGTGGAGTGCAGAGCGCACAAAGAGGGGGCGCGCAGCAGCGTGAGCGTGATGATTTTTGGAGTGACGACACCACAAAACCATAGCACAATATTACCGAAGCAGATAGAAATCGGGTTGAAGCGTCATCCAACTGAGAAGCTCAGAGTCCACTAAAAGCGCTAGTGTTCGCCCAGACTGTGGTGTTCAAATCCGGCTTTTAAATGCTTCCGTTCGGCTGCAGGGTGTGCGGTGTCTTCGTCGTCGTCTCGCTGCTTCTGGCGGGGCTGGTGGCTGCGTCTTCTGATCTATTTGACAATCAACTAGGCGACATCAATTACTGCAAAAAGCAATGCCAGATCACCGTCAAAAACAAAAGCCCAGCTAAAGTAAGTGATACTTGGAAACTATAGTCTAAATACATAATTCATGAATAGCAGAAAAGTTGAATATATTAGGTTAAATATAAATGTGACAGAAAAGTATATTTTCGTGCTTGAATAACTGCCATAGTAAGCGCTTACATTTCGACTACTGTATACGAAATTGAATAAGGTATATCGAATATCGGTAGATGTCCCTTTAATCTTTCAATTCTGGCAATCTCTTGTAAATGTAATATGGCCAATCCTTAACGAAGGCCCATCATTTTACTAATTGGCATGCTTATCCTAAAATCGCAACATCAGTACGCAACGCTACCTATCTTCATTTCAAGAACTGAGTGGAAATTATCTTGGACAATTAGGCCGAAATGATCGTTTTATGACGCATTCTCACAGCTCTGGTCCTCCACTATCCCTATAGCCTGGCTACTCCACCTACTTCATCAGGATTTATTTACACAAATGTCTTTTCATTAGATAATCCCTGGATGTTTATATTAAATCAAGTCATAAAATCACTGTGAGGGCACCGGACCAAGCAGATGGTAGCCTGTTCTCCAATAGTCTATTGCACTTGCATGGTTTCCTGGTTGCCTCATTGTGAGCTGAAATATCTATTTGTCCATGAACCACAATATGCAAGATATGTAAATAATAGCTAAATGATTACAATATCCATGTTTAAAACATCTTAAATTATGTACAATTTGAAAAATTATTGTAGCTTAGTAATGGATTAGTGTCTGTCTCTCGGCAAGGTTGTTATTTTCCCACCTACTCATCGCCTCAGCTCTGCTCAGGTGTGGTTCAGACATCATGCAGGGCGGAGCAGAGAAGCAAAATGGATCACCATGAACTATGCGGAATCACCTGTTTTCAGAACACTGCACCAGCCTATAGGCGCTAATGTATGCCTTTGATGTGCGCATATTATTGGAACAGATGACAAATAGTGCTTGAACAGATGTTGAGAGTTTATTTTATTCATGATGGGACTGTAATTGCCACTGGAATTAAGCAAATAAATATCTATACAAAGGAACCGTAAATCCTTGGCCAGAATAATGTCCCGCTAGACACACAATGAACACGGAATAATGCAGTTAATTGAAACGATTATACGTATGATACTGTAAATACGCCTGTAAAGTAAATCGGCGGACATGGGTCGTCGGACATGGGGATCTCTTTGTCTATCACGTTCCCGTGTCAGTCGCTTGGGGACGCTGTTTGGTTCTTCTGTATTAAAACCAGGCTTGGAGAAAACTGTGACCAAGTGATTGTAATTCTTCACTCATCACAACATTCCCAGGCATTTGCAATATTTTACATTTACATTTTAGTTATTTAGCAGACACTCTTATCCAGAGCAACTTAGATTTAGTGCATTCATAGTTTAGGTGAGACAACCACATTTCTCAGGCCATCTTGTGCCTCAACTTGTGCCGATAACACCTTAACTCATTTGACATATCTATTAGAAAAACTGAAATCCAATTGAAATCCCTCTATCTATACATTTGCTTAAAGTACATTGTCATGGACAATATACATTGTTTCTGTGGTCATAGCATATTTACCTCCTATGTTTTTATTTTTATCCTGAAGGACTCCATTCTGAATGCCTGTCACCGTGGTTGTCGTCTTTACTCCATCTGTCAGTTTGTAAATGGAAATGCCGGCTTCAACACCAGCAGAGAGGAGTGTCAAGGAGGTAAGGCAGCCTGACTCACAGGGTGGGGTCTCAATGAAGCCAGGTAGATACTACAGGGCAGCCTATCACCAAGAGCAGAGATCCTACCTGTGATCCACTTCAAGGTGTTGTTATAGTACTGTTACATAACTTTGACCCTGGGTTTAATCTTTGCAGAGAACTATCCCAAGCTGTGCTTCAAAGCCAGAAAGCACACTTAATTTACTAGTAGGCGTTTCATGTGCCTGTGCCAGAGCCAAATTACATTAAAGTCCTCATCCAGTCTCATTTTCACCTCATTTAACACCTGATTTACTTATAAGGCAAATTTCAATAGGTGGTGCAGGTCAGATATGACATGGCACATGGCCCATTGCTCCTCTAATGTTCCTTAACCAACGGGGGAGGCTGCTGACATCACATCACATTTGAACATCAGACCAACTCCTTTTTTTTTACACTTTAGTGTGTGTACTTTACTGTAGTTATACTTAGGATATCGCTTTTCAACAGTAAAAGTTCAAAAGTCATGTGTTTGTGTGTGGCTCAACTGAAGCTGTGCTTGTTTGTTGAACATGCTGTGGTCTGCTATCCTCCTTGGTCCAGGCAGCATTTGCCCAAATGTTCTGATATGGATGACTGTAGGGAGGGGTGAATAGGGATGCAATGACAGATGCTGTATTTTATCCCTCCCTATCTGTTTATCTTGTCTCTCTGTCCTTTCTCTCCTGTGCCCTCCCATCTCTCTCCCCCTCTATCTCTCTCCGCCTCTCTTTCTCTGTAGCCTGCCAGGAAGCATACAGCAAGCTGCTGGAGCAGGAGGCATGCAGCACCGGCTGTGCCAGCCAGCCCTCTGAACCTGAGATCAAGAGGAGGAAGGTGAGCATGGTCACTTCGTAGGATTTCAGTAAAACACACACACACACACACACACACACACACACACACCCTCATATACCCGTATACACCCTCATACATTCACACTAGCAACAGTCATCAAAATTGTTATAAGGTTTTAAGGCCAGGTACCACAACACTAATAGGGATTTAAAAGAAAATCTTAATCATATCACAATCAGCTTTTACCAGTTGAATGTAGACACAAATAATATACGTTTTTATATTAAAATGTTTCTGAAATATTGAATTAAGACATGCAAATGTGGCGATGTCTCATTATTGATGTATGTCCATTTTAAAGTGGTTAAAATTCATAAATATTTTTGATGACGGTAGTATGGCAAGAAAAAAATATAAATTTTCATCAAGATTTTGACATTTTTGTTTTTACTTTTTGAAAATACTAATATTAATAATGGACCAAAATGCCAACAAATCTCAAAATTGATAGGTCGAACAGGTTTTGAGATTTTTTTTGCATATTTATTAAAAAGAAAAAACTGAAATACCTTATTTACATAAGTATTCAGACCCTTTGCTATGAGACTCGAAATTGAGCTCAGGTGCATACTGTTTCCATTGATTATCCTTCAGATGTTTCTACAACTTGATTGGAGTTCAAATTCAATTGATTGGACATGATTTGAAAAGACATACCAGTCTATGTAAGGTCCCACAGTTTAAAACCCCCCGGAAATATCACATTTACATAAGTATTCAAACCCTTTACTCAGTACTTTGTTGAAGCACCTTTGGCAGCGATTACAACCTCGAGTCTTCTTTGGTGTGATGCTACAAGCTTCGCATACCTGTATTTGGGGAGTTTCTCCCATTGTTCTCTGCAGAGCCTCTCAAGCTCTGTCAGGTTGGATGGGGAACTTCACTGCACAGCTATTTTCAGGTCTCTCCAGAGATGTTCGATAGTCCGGGAACTGGCTGGGCCACGCAAGGACATTCAGAGACTTGTTCCCGAAACCACTTCTGCGTTGTCTTGGCTGTGTGCTTAGGGTCATTGTCCTGTTGGAAGGTGAACCTTGGCCCCAGTCTGAGGTTCTGAGCACTCTGGAGCAGGTTTTCATCAAGGATCTCTCTGTACTTTGCTCCGTTCATCTTTGCCTCGATCCTGACTAGTCTCCCAGTCCCTTCCACTGAAAAACATCCCCACAGCATGATGCTGCCACCCCCATGCTTCACTAAGGGATGGTGCCAGGTTTCTTCCAGACGTGACACTTGGCATTCAGACCAAAAAGTACAATTTGGTTTCATCAGACCAGAGAATCTTGTTTCTCATGGTCTGAGAGTCTTTAGGTGCCCTTTGGCAAACTCCAAGCGTGCCTTCATGTGCCTTTTATTGAGGAGTGGCTTTCATCTGGTCACTCTACCATACAGGCCAGATTGGTGGAGTGCTGCAGAGATGGTAGTCGTTCTAGAAGGTTCTCCCATCTCCACAGAGGAACTATGGAGCTCTGTCAGAGTGACCATCGGGTTCTTGGTCACCTCCCTGACCAAGGCCCTTCTCCCCAGATTGCTCAGTTTGGCTGGGTGGCCAGCTCTAGGAAGAGTCTTGGTGGTTCCAAACTTCTTCCGTTTAAGAATGATGGAGGCCACTGTGTTCTTGAGGACCTTCAATGCTGCAGACATTTTTTGGTACCCTTTCCCAGATCTGTGCCTCAACAGAATACTGTCTCGGTGCTCTACGGACAATTCCATCGACCTCATGGCTTGGTTTTTGCTCTGACATGCACTGTCAACTGTGGGACCTTATATAGACAATGGTGGAAAAAGTACCCAATTGTCATACTTGAGGAAATGTAAATATAGTTAATAGAAAATGACTCAAGTAAAAATGAAAGTCAACCAGTAAGATGCTATTTGAGTAAAAGTCTAAAAGTATTTGGTTTTAAATGTACTTAAGTATCAAAAGTCTATGTAATTGCTAAAATGTACTTAAGTATCAAAAGTAAAAGTAAGAGTATAAATAATTTCAAATTCCTTAGATTAAGCAAACCAGACGGCACAATTTTCTTGTTTTTAAAATTTACTTATAGCCAGGGGCACACTCCAACACTCAGACATCATTTACAAACTAAGCATGTGTGTTTAGTGAGTCCACCAGATCAAATGCAGTAGGGATGACCAGCGATGTTCTCTTGATAAGTGCTTGAATTGGACCACTTTTCTGTCCTGCTAAGCATTCAAAATGTAATACGTACTTTTGTGTGTCAGGGAAAATGTATGGAGTAAAAAGTGCATGATTTTCTTTAGGAATGTAGTGAAGTAAATGTAAAAGTAGTCAAAAATATAAATAGTAAAGTATAGTACAGACATCCCAAAAAGCTACTTAAGTAGTACTTTAAAGTATTTGTTCTTAAATACTTTACACCACCGTATGTGTACAGGTGTGTGCCTTTCCAAATAATTTACAATCGATTGAATTTACCACAGGTGGACTCCAATCAAGTTGTAGAAACATCTCAAGGATGATCAATGGAAACAGGATGCACCTGAGCTCAATTTTGAGTCTCATAGCAAAGGGGCTGAATAGTTATGTAAATAAGGTATTTCTGTTTTTTAAATAAGCAAACATTTCTCAAAACCTGTTTTTACTTGGTCATTATGGGGTACTGTGTGTAGTTTGGTGATATTTTATTTAATCAATTTTAGAATTGTCTGTAACAAAATGTGGATAAAGTCAAGGGGTCTGAATTCTTTCGAATGCACTGTATCTAAACATACGTTACATTGTTTGCAAGATCAGACATAATATCACTATAATCTGTGCTCATTTTTGAAAATTGCTTTTTATTTCATTGCATCTAATTTGTAAACATTTCAACTGTGTTAAATTACTTTTTTAAATTCCACAAAAAATGAACACTCATCAAAATAAAGTGATCTTCTCTTTCTTGTAATGTAAGTGTTGAGAGGGTACGTTAAATCCCAGGCGAAGCTTTAGCGTTCTTATAGATTCAACGGAAAGACAATGTATTTCACTGAGCCCATTTCAGCCATTACTGTGGTGTGTTTGATAGGTTATTTAGAAACATTTACACGGTTGTAAGGTTAACGGGGAAAAACGATAGGCACAAACAAGAGTATGAAAGAGTCTCAACAATAAAATTAAGGAGGAATGTGCGTTGGATTTACACTGTCTCTCTCTTTCACATCCACTTTTACACGCTCCCCTTTGCCCCCCACACACCTTCACACTCTCACTGCACATGACTTTGCCATATTAAATAAATGCACCTAAACTCAACAGTTCCACCTTTTATTACCTGCAGTTGAAGGCCATGGCCCACCGTCCCATGCCCCCTTCCGTCATGGACACCGTGTCCAGCTGGTGTAACGACATCGTCAGCTCTGCTCAGAGCTTCATCTCCTCTACTTGGACCTTCTACCTGCAGGCCGACGACGGCAAGGTGCTCGTCTTCCAGGTAAGACACTGTCAGGGTTCGTCAGACAGGACTCAAGTTACACAGAACTCAGTGACTCTTAGGGGTGCTGTGATTCGTTTTGGGAGTGTCTTTCACTCCAGGGTACAGCTGTAACTCAAACTTCGGGGGCTACAAAGGTGAACTTGCCTCAGACATTAGGGGGAAAGGGTGTGGGATCAGTACTCTACATATTTACTTTATCGGTGACGGCTAAGTCAAGACAGGCTGGCTGAATATAGAAGGACAACAGAGATCTGTAAATCCAGTCATAAAAAGAGATGTGGTGAGACAACATGAAATGATGAAAACAACAGTCTTCGTGATTATTTTTCATTAGCCTTAGGGGTGATGGATGGATGCGTGTGTTTAGTGGTCATCACAGGCTCTGAGCTGGCTGCCACAGGCCTGCGTTTAGTGGGCATCACAGGCTCTGAGCTGGCTGCCACAGGCCTGCGTTTAGTGGGCATCACAGGCTCTGAGCTGGCTGCCACAGGCCTGCGTTTAGTGGTCATCACAGGCTCTGAGCTGGCTGCCACAGGCCTGCGTTTAGTGGGCATCACAGGCTCTGAGCTGGCTGCCACAGGCCTGCGTTTAGTGGGCATCACAGGCTCTGAGCTGGCTGCCACAGGCCTGCGTTTAGTGGGCATCTGGCTGACTGCCACCCTCTTGACAGATTGACTGGGGGTAAAGAAACAAAAAAACACTAAGGCTGAGGGACAGCTGAAAGAGAAGCCAAGCCACCGCTGCTATACTAATCACTACTGCAGATGTACAGAATGAGTGGTTCTGCAGAGCAGAGGGCTGGGTAGGAAGTCAGGGTGTATGGACTCAGTTAGGAGGACCATGTTGACTCGCAGCCTTAGGCGTGATACAAAACAAACAGGAAAAAGTTAAGAGACCCATTGGGGTAGCAGTTTATCCACGTTATGTAGCAGTTTTAGTAAGTTCCCAAAGAGGGCCATACAAGGCAACACAATGCACTACTGGAGCTGAAGTGAATCGGACCAAAACAAATTGATTATCAAGTTCCTCTGAGTTTAAGAGTTAGTGAGAGAGCCACCTTGTGGAATGAATGGCGCTTGATGCAGTGTTCAGTATAATAAGTTTATTTGGGCAAAGGGATTTCTATTTGAATTAGTTCACAGTGGAATTACTTGTGCTCTCCTTAAATTAATCAGTCATTTGAAGAAATATGACTTTTACTTCACTAAGCAGCAAATGTAGGTATATTTTGCTAAGGTGATACCCAAAACAACGCGCAATTTCCAAGAGTTATCTAGGCTTTAGCATACAGGGCTAATGTGGTATTGAGTCACACAAACGTCTGGAGATTGATACCTTGTCCATTACTTTTAGGATTTAGCTCCGAGGGCTAACATAGCACACAAAGACCATCTGGGTTCTATATCAATGTGGGATAAACACTCATATTTCCAAAAAGTTTGTGCATTTGGATGCAACTGTGATAAGAGCAGCTTCTCTGATTGCTCCAGGCAAGCCACCTGTGTCTGAGGGAGGCGGTCTGAGTCCCAGTCCCGCAAGCGGCAGATTCTCCCTTCCTCAGCTCCCTTTAGCTGTCTCTCAGAGAGTGGGCTGAGTTCCAGCTCTGGGAACATCCATCCCTCTCCTGCCCACATTTGACTTGGGTTAAGTGGCAGCCTTCTTCTTAATCACACTTATTCATGCCATCCCAGCCTCCGAGTGTTTCAGGAGTGCTCCTCCAAGGTAATCAGGGAGAATCAAGCGGTTTCCTCTGGGCTGAGCGGGAGTAAACACAGCCGACGTGGCCCTCTCATCACTGATTGGGGAAGAGCGCTTGTTTGGAAATGGGGTTGGAGTCTTGTTTAAATTCTTTCCGTGTCCAATATGCACACTATGCAGGGTCCCCCCTTGAAGGAAACAGGGAGAAATGTACATCTATGAAATCCCCCTTTCTATAAAAAAAAGTGACCCCAATAACCCAAAAATACCAAATAATAGAAGGGAGATTGTTCATTTGGAAAATGATCCCTCCTCCCTGTTGCTTTTTGTGTCTCTATAACCAGAGCACCTTTGACATTCTGTGCCATAATGCATGACAGATGTATATCAGGAGGCAGACCTACTTTTACTGATGGCAAGATCTCCCCAGTTGGCAGCCAATAACTACTAACATCCTTAGATGTTCACTCTTCTCTTCCTGTTGCCTTTCCTCCCAATGTTACATCTGGATCCAACAGATACAACTGGTTGTGAAATGACTTTGAAAATAACAATAGTTTTGTCTGAATATCTATAACCTTTTGTAAGACCAAGCCTTATTGTCTACCACATACAGTGAGTGTACAAAACACACACTCAGTGTACAAAACATTAGCAACACATGGTCTTTCCATGACATAGACTGACCAGGTGAATCCTGGTGAAAGCTACTGTATTATCCTTTATTGATGTCACTTGTTAAATCCACTTCAATCAGTGTAGGTGAAGGGGAGGAGACAGGTTAAAGAAGAATTTTTAAGTCTGGGGACAATTGAGACATGGATTGTGTATGTATGCCATTCAGAGGGTGAATGGGCAAGACACAAAAGGTTAAAAGAAAACATGGGAAGTGCCTTTGAACGGGGTATGGTAGTAGGTGCCAGGCGCAACGGTTTGTGTCAAGAACTGCAATGCTGCTGGGTTTTTCACGCTCAACAGTTTCCCGTGGTATCAAGAATGGTCCACCACCCAAAGGACATCCAGCTAACTTGACACAACTGTGGGAAGCATGGGCCAGCATCCATCCCTGCGGAATGCTTTCGACACCATGTCCCAACGAATTTAGGCTGTTCTGATGGCAAAAGGGATGACGTACTCACTGCATGTCATCGTTAAATAACTACATCGGGGCTAATTTATTTTCTGCTTGTTTCGTTTTCTCTTTTTAGTTTGACATGTGTTTTGACTCTAATGAACTCAATTACATTGACCTGTAGACTAGTCAAACGCTGACTGGTAATTTTTCTTTTCAGTTTTCATAACTATTGACTTATGTCATTAAATCTGATCTATTTTCCATCAATGAAGAGAGAATAGGCTGATCAGATACTTTGCTTATATGTTTTGGTGCAACAGGGAGACATTACACCTTCTTAAAGGCTATTTCTATTGGTCAGCTGATATGTCAGAATCACTCACCAGCAAAGAGTCTCCTCTTAACTCCAATACAAATAAAATAAAAGTTTATTAGTGTCGTATAAAGATTTGCAGATGTTATCGCAGGTGCAGCAAATGCTTGTGTTTCTAGCTCCAACAGTGCAGTAATACCGATCAATAAAAACAACAATACACATATAATCCAGAAAAATACAAAAATATGTTATATAGGATGAGCCATGACTAGAATACAGTGTATTCATATAAAGTGGGTGAAACATTATGTAAACATTATTAAAGTGACCAGTGTTCAATAACTATGTACATAGGGCAGCAGTCTTTAAGGTGCAGGTTAGAGTACCGGGTGGTAGCCGACTAGAACTGTTCAGGGCAGGGTACTGGGTGGAGGCCGGCTAGTGGTGACTGTTTAACAGTCTGATGGCATGGAGATAGAAGCTGGTTCTCAGTCTCTCGGTGCCAGCTTTGACGCACCTGTACTGTATCCGCCTTCTAGACGGTAGTGGGGTGAACAGGCCGTGGCTCGGGTGCCTGAGGTCTTTGATAATCTTCTTGGCCTTCCTGTGACACCAGCTGCTGTAGATGTCCTGGAGGGCAGAAAGTGTCAAATTAAATCAAATTAAATTTTACTTGTCACATGCGCCGAATACAACTAGTGTAGACTTTACCCTGAAAGGCTTGCTTACGTGCCCTTCCCAACGATGCAGAGTTTAAAAATAATATAAGTAACACAAGAATGGAATAAAATAAAATACACAAGAATGGAGCTATATACAGGGAGTACCAGTACCAGATCAATGTGGAGCTATATACAGGGAGTACCAGTACCAGATCAATGTGGAGCTATATACAAGGAGTACCAGTACCAGATCAATGTGGAGCTATATACAGGGAGTACCAGATCAATGTGGAGCTATATACAGGGAGTACCAGATCAATGTGGAGCTATATACAGGGAGTACCAGATCAATGTGGAGCTATATACAGGGAGTACCAGATCAATGTGGAGCTATATACAGGGAGTACCAGTACCAGATCAATGTGGAGCTATATACAGGGAGTACCAGATTAAAGTGGAGCTATATACAAGGAGTACCAGTACCAGATCAATGTGGAGCTATATACAAGGAGTACCAGTACCAGATCAATGTGGAGCTATATACAGGGAGTACCAGTACCATATCAATGTGGAGCTATATACAGGGAGTACCAGATCAATGTGGAGCTATAAACAGGGAGTTCCAGTACCAGATCAATGTGGAGCTATATACAAGGAGTACCAGTACCAGATCAATGTGGAGCTATATACAGGGAGTACCAGTACCAGATCAATGTGGAGCTATATACAGGGAGTACCAGATTAAAGTGGAGCTATATACAAGGAGTACCAGTACCAGATCAATGTGGAGCTATATACAGGGAGTACCAGTACCATATCAATGTGGAGCTATATACAGGGAGTACCAGATCAATGTGGAGCTATATACAAGGAGTACCAGTACCAGATCAATGTGGAGCTATATACAAGGAGTACCAATACCAGATCAATGTGGAGCTATATACAGGGAGTACCAGTACCAGATCAATGTGGAGCTATATACAAGGAGTACCGGTACCAGATCAATGTGGAGCATATACAAGGAGTACCAGTACCAGATCAATGTGGAGCTATATACAGGGAGTACCAGTACCAGATCAATGTGGAGCTATATACAGGGAATACCAGTACCAGATCAATGTGGAGCTATATACAGGGAGTACCAGTACCAGATCAATGTAGAGCTATATACAGGGAGTACCAGTACCAGATCAATGTGGAGCTATATACAGGGAGTACCAGTACCAGATCAATGTGGAGCTATATACAAGGAGTACCAGTACCAGATCAATGTGGAGCTATATACAGGGAGTACCAGTACCAGATCAATGTGGAGCTATATACAGGGAGTACCAGTACCAGATCAATGTGGAGCTATATACAGGGAGTACCAGTACCAGATCAATGTGGAGCTATATACAGAGAGTACCAGATCAATGTGGAGCTATATACAGGGAGTACCAGTACCAGATCAATGTGGAGCTATATACAGGGAGTACCAGTACCAGATCAATGTGGAGCTATATACAGGGAGTACCAGTGCCAGATCAATGTGGAGCTATATACAGGGAGTACCAGTACCAGATCAATGTGGAGCTATATACAGGGAGTACCAGTACCAGATCAATGTGGAGCTATATACAGGGAGTACCAGTACCAGATCATTGTGGAGCTATATACAAGGAGTACCAGTACCATATCAATGTGGAGCTATATACAGGGAGTACCAGATCAATGTGGAGCTATATACAGGGAGTACCAGTACCAGATCAATGTGGAGCTATATACAGGGAGTTCCAGTACCAGATCAATGTGGAGCTATATACAGGGAGTACCAGTGCCAGATCAATGTGGAGCTATATACAGGGAGTACCAGATCAATGTGGAGCTATATACAGGGAGTACCAGTACCAGATCAATGTGGAGCTATATACAGAGAGTACCAGTACCAGATCAATGTGGAGCTATATACAGGGAGTACCAGTACCAGATCAATGTGGAGCTATATACAAGGAGTACCAGTACCAGATCAATGTGGAGCTATATACAGTGAGTACCAGTACCAGATCAATGTGAAGCTATATATAGGGAGTACCAGTACCAGATCAATGTGGAGCTATATACAGGGAGTACCGGTACCAGATCAATGTGGAGCTATATGCAGGGAGTACCAGATCAATGTGGAGCTATATACAGGGAGTACCAGTACCAGATCAATGTGGAGCTATATACAGGGAGTACCAGTACCAGATCAATGTGGAGCTATATACAGGGAGTACCAGTGCCAGATCAATGTGGAGCTATATACAGGGAGTACCAGTACCAGATCAATGTGGAGCTATATACAGGGAGTACCAGTACCAGATCATTGTGGAGCTATAAACAGGGAGTACCAGTACCAGATCAATGTGGAGAAATATACCAGGAGTACCAGTACCAGATCAATGTGGAGCTATATACAGGGAGTACCAGTACCAGATCAATGTGGAGCTATATACAGGGAGTACCAGTACCAGATCAATGTTGAGCTATAAACAGGGAGTACCAGTACCAGATCAATGTGGAGCTATATACAGGGAGTTCCAGTACCAGATCAATGTGGAGCTATATACAGGGAGTACCAGTACCAGATCAATGTGGAGCTATAAACAGGGAGTTCCAGTACCAGATCAATGTGGAGCTATATACAAGGAGTACCAGTACCAGATCAATGTGGAGCTATATACAGGGAGTACCAGTACCAGATCAATGTGGAGCTATATACAGGGAGTACCAGTACCAGATCAATGTGGAGATATATACAAGGAGTACCAGTACCAGATCAATGTGGAGCTATATACAGGGAGTACCAGTACCAGATCAATGTGGAGCTATATACAGGGAGTACCAGTACCAGATCAATGTGGAGATATATACAGGGAGTACCAGTACCAGATCAATGTGCAGAGGTACGAGGTATTTCAGGTAGATATCACAGGAGGCTACTGAAGGGAGAGTGGCTCATATTGTGTGGGAGTGTCAATGTAATGTGTGTGAGCGAGTGTGTGTATATATAATCTAGTGAAGGGCTCTCCAACCCTGTTCCTGGAGAGCAACCAACCTGTAGGTTTTCGCTCCAACTCTAATCTAGCTCACCTGATTCTAATAATTACTTGGTTGATAAGTTGAATGAGGTTAGTTAGAACTGAGGTTGGAGTAAAAACCTACATTAGGGTTGCTCTCCATAAACAGGGTTGGATAGCCCTGCGCTAGTGAGTGTGTGTAGGGTCAGTGCAAGATAGCTGTACTGACTTACTCTAGTTCTGGTTCCATTAATTTACTATTTATAGCAGTCTGGCTGTTTAGCAGTCTTATGGCTTGGGGGTTGAAGCTGTCTCGGTGCCTGTTTGCCAGACGGTAGCAAAGTGAACAGTCTATACTTGGGTGGCTGGGGTCTTCGGCAATTTTTTGGGCCTTCCTCTGATACCTGATATAGAGGTGGAGAGCCCTGCAATTGTGGATGGTGCAATTGCTGTACTAGGCGGTGATACAGCCCAACAGGATGCTCTCAATGGTGTATCTGTAGAAGTTTGAGGTTTTAGGGTCCAAGACAAATTTCTTCCGCCTCCTGAGATTGAAGAGGAGTTGTTGCGCCTTCTTCACCACACTGTCTGAAGGGATCATTTCAGGTTGTCAGTGATGTGCACTCCTAGGAACTTGGAGCTTTTGGCCGTCTCCACTGCGGCCCCATTGATGTAGATGGGGGTGTGCTCTCTCTGCTGTCTCCTGTAGTCTACAATTAGCTCCTTCATTTTATTGATGTTGTGGGAGAAGTTATTTTTCTGGCACCACTTCACCAGGGTTCTCACCTCCTCCCAGGAGGCTGTCTCATCGTTGTTGGTAGTCAGTGTAACTGACAGTTAACCTGTCAGTCTATGTCGTTGTTTTTGTTTGAATTCTTTCTGTGTTCGCTATGCAGGGGAAATGGTAAGACAAGCAGAACTTGCTAAGAACTGTTGTAACGGTGATTATTATCGTAGAAACACACTTTTGGAGCGAAGGCAATCCCACACTGTGTTAGCTAGGTTTTTCGTGTATTCAGTGTAGTTCGTAACGGTTGAAACGTGTATGTTAGGATGGTAACGTTATAATAATTTAAATATGAAGTGTGAATTCATGCCAGGAGTAAGAAGTGTGAAGTTTTTGATTTCCTCCCTTCTGTAATAAGCAGCCAATGAGGTATTTTTCCTGTATTCATGTGTTTAATCTGTTATATCTCCGGCTAAACTGTTTCTATGTATGTAAGCGCTTCAGAGTCATATCAAGCTAATAAGTCACTCATAAGACAAGAAAGTTTATAAGAGTGTGCTTAACTGTATGTTCATTTACTTTAGAGTTCTCACGGAAGGTGGTAATTCTGACTAAAACTACAGAATAAAACCGCCAGTTAAAATCAAGGAACACTTGTGCTCGTGGTTACTGGAGGGAGCTACAATCAGGCCTACCACTGTTGTCGTCACCACAACCTGATCTTATAGTTTCACTTAGGAATTTGCCGTTATTGGAGGAATGGCGATTATTATAATTTTTTTACCCTTTAATTCAGCGTGGTTACAGTGTTAATTCTGCGTGGTTACAGGGTTAAAACAGAAACAACTCATAGGGTTAAGTTTAGGTAATAATTCTGAGGTTAAGGTCAGGGCTACGGTTTGGGGAAGGCTTAAAACATCATCAAGTACTCTCCCTGCTTGCTAGAGAATTGTAAACTGCTGTGGTGCAATCGTCTAAGCAGCGCACTCTGGCTCTGAGCCTAGTGCTCTGCCATAATTTTTTTTTGGGGGGGGGGGGGGGGGGGGGTCCTCAGAACCTTTTCAAACGTCTGAAATCGAGGGTTCTTTCTTGTGACCAGTCTGGTCAGCAAACTTGATGATTGAGTTGGAGACGTGCATGGCCACGCAGTCATGGGTGAACAGATAGTATAGGAGGGGGCTGAGCAGCACGCACCCCTGTGGGGCCCCCGTGTCGAATCAGTGTGGTGGAGGTGTTGTTACCTACCTTCACCACTTGGGGTCAGCCCGTCAGGAAGTCCAGGAACCAATTGCACAGGGAGGGGTTCAGACCAAAGGCCCTGAGATTAATGATGAGCTGGGAGGGCACTATGGCTTTGAAGGCTGAGCTGTAGTTTATGAACAGCATTCTCACATAGGGCAGTGCAATGCAATAGTGACTATATTGTCCGCGGATCTGTTGGAGCGATATGCGAATTGGAGTGGGTCTAGGGTGTCAGGTATGGTGGAGATTATATAGTCCTTAACTAGCCTCTCAAAGCACTTCATGATGACAGAAGTGAGAGCTACGGGGCAATAGTAATTTAGTTCAGTTACCTTTGCTTTCTTGGGTACAGGAAGAATGGTGAACATCTTTAAGCAAGTGGGGACAGCAGACTGGGATATGGAGAGATTGAATATGTCCGTAAACACTTTAGCCAGCTGGTCTGCACATGCTCTGAGGACACGGCTGGGGATGCCTTCTGGGCCGGCAGCCTTACTGGATCATTGCCCTCCCCCGCCTTTCCTTCGGCAAAACAGATTACGTCTCCATTCTGCTCCTCCCCACCTATAGGCAGAAACTTAAACAGGAAGCTCCTGTGGTAAGGACTGTTTAACGTTGGTCTGACCAATCGGAATCTATACTTCAAGATTGTTTTCATCATGCGGACTGGGAAATGTTCCAGGTCGCCTCTGAGAATAGTATCAACGGAGCATGCAACTATGGGGCAAAACAGACGCCCGTGACTTAGATTGTTGACAACATGTAAACTACACTGAACAAAAATATAAACGCAACATGTAAAGTGTTGGTACCATGTTTCATAAGCTTAAATAAAATATCCCAGAACATTTCCATATGCACAAAAAGTTTATTTCTTTCACATTTTGTGCACAAATTTGTTTACTTCCCTGTTAGTGAGCATTTCTCCTTTGCCAAGATAATCCATCCACCTGACAGGTGTGGCATATCAAGAAGCTGATTAAACAGCATGATCATTACACAGGTCCACCTTGTGCTGGGGACAATAAAAGGCCACTCTAAAATGTGCAGTCTTGTCACACAACACAATGCTACAGATGTCTCAAGTTTTGAGGGAGTGTGCAATTGGCATGCTGACTGCAGGAACGTCCAGAGAATCGAATGTTAATTTATTTTCCCAAAGCCGCCTCCAACGTCGTTTTAAAGAATTTGGCAGTACGTCCTACTGAACTCACAACCACAGACCACGTGTAACAACGCCAGCCTAGAACCTCCACATCTGGGTTCTTCACCTGCGGGATCGTCTGAGACCAGCCACCCTGACAGCTGATGAAACATTTTCCCAACTGAAGAATTTCTGCACAAACTGTCAGACACTGTCTCAGGGAAGCTCATCTGCATGCTCATCATCCACACCAGGGTCTTGACCTGACTGCAGTTATGCTTTGTAACTGACTTTAGTGGGCAAATGCTCACCTTCGATGGCCACTGGCACGCTGGAAAAGTGTGTTCTTCACGGATGAATCCCGGTTTCAACTGTACCAGGCAGATGACGTATGGCGTCTTGTGTGTGAGCAGTTTGCTGATGTGAACATTGTGAACAGCGTGCCCCATGGTGTTGGTGGGATTATGGTATGTGCAGGCATAAGCTACGGACAATGAACACAATTGCCTTTTATCTATGGCAATATTAATTCACAGAGAGACCTTGACAAGATCCTGAGGCCCATTGTCGTGCCATGTTTTAGCATGATAATACATGGTCCCATGTCGCAAGGATCTGTACACAATTCCTGGAAGCTGAAAATGTCGCAGTTCTTCCACGGCCTGCATACTCACCAGACATGTCACCCATTGAACATGTTTGGGATGCTCTGGATGGATGTGTATGACAGCGTGTTCCAGTTCCCGCCAGTATCCAGCAACGTACAGCCATTGAAGAGTAGTGGGACAACGTTCCAAATTCCACAACAGCCTGATCAACTCTATGTGAAGGAGATGTTTCACACTGACTGGTTTTCTGATTCACGCCCCTACATTTGTTTTAAGGTGTCTGTGACCAACAGGTGCATATCTGTATTCACAGTCATGTGAAATATATAGATTAGGTCCTAATGAATTTATTTAAATTGACTGATTTCCTTACATGAACTTTAACTCAGTAAAATTTGAAATTTGAAATTGTTGCATGTTGTGTTTCATTTTTTGTTCATTAACTTTTTTGTCTCCAATGTTTATTGAAAACATAAAGACATTTGCACAATGAGCACTTGTCTCAAATACATCGTTACAGTTGTTGATTAGTGAGCTAGTGGGTTTTTGACATATTTGCACTGACATGAAATCAGTCAAAACACCTCAAAACAAGATGAAACGAGTCACTTGCGATTCCCCACATGGCAGTTTATTGTCATTGTTGCTAAACTGGTCCTCCAGAAAACAACTTTTGCCCCATTGAAAGTGCGCATCGTTTTTGTGACTGTCAGCTATCCCATCTCTACACTGACTCTGTAATTATGTTTATCTGGAATTGCATAGAGGATGTTGTTCCCACTCTGGCGATTAGAATTGATCAAAACCAAAAACCGTGGATAGATGGCAGAATTCGCACAAAACTGAAAGTGTGAATCACCACATTTAACCATGGCAAGGTGACTGGGAACATGGAAGTGCAGACCAGCTACGACCTCTGTAAGGCAATCAAAGAGGCAAAACGGCAGTACAGGAACAAAGTGGGGTCGCCATTCAGCGGCTCAGACACGAGAAGTATGTGGCAGGGACTCCAGACAATCACGGATTATAAAGGGAAGGCCAGACACCGACGCTTCGCTCCTGGACCAGCTAAACGCCTGCTTCGTCCGTTTAGAAGAAAACAACATCAAGCCGCCGACGCATACATCGATCCCCTTGCAGTCCTCCTGCTGCTGAGAGCGCCGAGCGGTGATGCTGCCTCCGTCTTGTTGTTGGGAAAGGTTCAGTAGAGGGTAACCAAAATCCAATTTTAATGAGTTCTCCAGGGTAAGCCAGAAACACTGTCCCCATAATGAAAGGCACAATAAGGCCTCTGCCGAGAGAGCTGTGTGTGTGTGTGTGTGTGTGTGTGTGTGTGTGTGTGTGTGTGTGTGTGTGTGTGTGTGTGTGTGTGTGTGTGTGTGTGTGTGTGTGTGTGTACACACAGGGATTAAGTCTGTCTTCACACAAGTGATGCACGTTCGCTCACGTACTGTAGGACACTGTTTTTAAGGCCTCTTTTCAGACACTTTCTCTAGTCAAGTGGCCTTTTCACTCCCCTCAGAGAGGGTAAATGGTTGTGCTCTTGAGCAGCCAACCGACAGACTCCACAATGGGCAACAAGGGTGTCCTTTAATGAAGAAAGAAAGAAAGAAATGCTGGTTTAAAACTCCACTGGTGTGCCAAAGAACAATCCATACAATCTGCTCATTAGAATCTACACCTGAACTGCCATTATAAGGTGTGAATAGATGATTACATTTTTGTACTGTTTGGAAGTTCATTTTAGTTCATCTGTCTTCATTTTACAGATGGCTGAGGTATACATTGCCTGGCTTGCAACAGAACACATTATGTGAAAATACAATGTTCTTTTATAATTAGCAAGTTCCATTTTGTTTGAGTTCATTTGGCAGTATTCTCTATACCTAAGTCTACGGGTATGTCTATTTCTCTCTGTCGTTTAGCTGTTCATTGAGTATTCTTAGTCCAGGCTTTTTTATGGTTTAACCTCACTGTGTTAAACAGATCATTGTCTGTCTCTTTCTCAGTGAAATTACTGCATGTAGAGGCCTCCCGGGTGGCGCAGTGGTCTAGGGCACTGCATCGCAGTGCTAACTGCGCCACCAGAGTCTCTGGGTTCGCGCCCAGGCTCTGTCGCAGCCGGCCGCGACCGGGAGGTCCGTGGGGCGACGCACAATTGGGCTAGCGTCGTCCGGGTTAGGGAGGGTTTGGCCGGTAGGGATATCCTTGTCTCATCGCGCTCCAGCGACTCCTGTGGCGGGCCGGGCGCAGTGCGCGCTAACCAAGGGGGACAGGTACACGGTGTTTCCTCCGACACATTGGTGCGGCTGGCTTCCGGGTTGGAGGCGCGCTGTGTTAAAGAAGCAGTGCGGCTAGGTTGGGTTGTGCTTCGGAGGACGCATGGCTTTCGACCTTCGTCTCTCCCGAGCCCGTACGGGAGTTGTAGCGATGAGACAAGATAGTAATTGCTAGCGATTGGATACCACGAAAATTGGGGAGAAAAGGGGATAAAAAAAAATTTAAAAAAGAAGAAATGACTGCATGTAATTACTAGTTCCTGAATTGACTTTGTTTGTTGTTCCTCCCAGAGCCAGCCGGAGATCGAGTACAGTCTGCCGGAGCTGCAGGCTCCCCGCTCCAATGTGGCAGACAAGCCCTGGCCACAGATTCACTCCCACACACAGAGACCCCATGGTGAGACCCCATGGTGGCATGCAGCTCTATCACACACTGACACCCATAATGTACAAAACATCATAAGACCCGTAGGACAGGGATCCCCAACTTCTGACCTGTGAACCGAATTTGGCTCGGGAGTGAATCTATTTGTTTAATTTGCAAAAACAAAACTCGTTTTTCATTGTTGGACATTAAAGACTGTCAAAACACCAGGAAATCAGCTCCAAGTTATTTTAATTTTGGAAATCTGTTCTCAAGTATTTCCATGCAGATATAGAGACGTGATCCTATCCCAATGTAAACAACGTTTGAAATTATAATGTTTTTGTCAAATACTATATCCGTTTGTGCTTCTTGCGGTCAATTTGCAGTGTACAAATTATTTGAAAATGATGTTCCGGCCCCCGGATCATCTGCTGAAGAAAAATGGGTCCCCGGCTGAATGTAGTTGGGGACCCCTGCTGTAGAATATATAGTATACAATGCATTAAAGGAGGATTACATTGAATTGATTATGCTTTATTGATCTCCAGAGGAGTGAAATGAGGTTACATTTGTTACACTTCCTCATAAAGTCTGTTGCTCATTAGTATTCACCTCTGTGCAGGTGTGAAAGGACATGGGGAGAAGGTAGCAGCCAAGGTGGGAGGCAAGGGCAAGCACCCAGCAGTCCAGCAACATACGGAAGACCCAACCGCTGAACATGACTTCCTGGGATGCATGTCAAGGTGAAGAGATATTGAACAAGAATAGTAATCTGCCCATATCAACCCATTTGGGCCTTCTGATTTAGAGGTCCTCTGAGTTGTATTGCCTGTATCATTACCTAATCCTCCCCTTTCTCTCAGGCGCTCTGGGCTGCCTCGTTGGATCTTAGCTGCCTGTCTCTTCCTGTCCATCATGGTGATGTTGTGGCTGAGCTGTGCCAGCCTTGTCACTGCACCAGAACAGCACATCAAAACACAAGTAAACACATTGGTCATAAAATGTTATCTGATTTTCATCTAAGTCACAACAATAGACAAACATAGTCTGCTTAAACTAATAACACACAAACAATTATAAGTTTTCTTGTCTTTATTGAACACACCGTGTAAACATTCATAGTGCAGGTTGGGAAAGTATGTGAACCCTTGGATTTAATAACTGGTTGACCCTCCATTAAATAACCTCAACCAAACGTTTTCTATAGTTGCGGATCAGACCTGCACAATGGTCAGGAGGAATTTTTGACCATTCCTCTTTACAAAACTGTTTCAGTTCAAGAATATTCTTGGGATGCCTGGTGTGAACTGCTCTCTTGAGGTCATGCCACAGCATCTCAATCAGGTTGAGGTCAGGACTCTGACTGGGCCACGTATTTTCTTCTGTTAAAGCTATTCTGTTGTTGATTTCATTCTGTGTTTTGGGTCATTGTCCTGTTGCATCACCCAACTTCTGTTGAGCTTCAATTGGCGGGTAGATAGCCTTACATTCTCCTGCAAAATGTCTTGCTAAACCTGGGAATTAATTTTTCCGTCGATGATCGTAAGCTGTCCAGGCCCTGAGGCAGCAAAGCAGCCCCAAACCATGATGCCCCCTCCACCATACTTTACAGTTGGGATGAGGTTTTGATATTGGTGTGCTGTGCCATTTTTTCTCTGCACATAGTGTGGTGTGTTCCTTCCAAAAAACTCAACTGTAGTTTAATCTGTCCATCGAATATTTTGTCAGTAGCGCTGTGGAACATTCAGCTGCACTTTTGCGAACTTCAGACGTGCAGCAATGTTTTTTTGGACAGCAGTGGCTTCTACCGTGGTGTCCTCCCATAAACACCATTCTTTTTTAGTGTTTTACGTATCGTAGACTCGTCAACAGAGATGTTAGCATGTCCCAGAGATGACTATAAGTCTTTAGCTGACGCTCTAGGATTCTTCTTAACCTCATTGAGCATTCTGCGCTGTGCTCTTGCAGTCATCTTTGCAGGACGGCCACTCCTAGGGAGAGTAGCAACAGTGCTGAACTTTCTCCATTTATAGACAATTTGTCTTACCGTGCGTGGACTGATGAACATCAAGGCTTTTAGAGATACTTTTGTAACCCTTTTCAGCTTTATGCAAGTCAACAATTCTTAATCTTAGGTCTTCTGAGATCTCTTTTGTTCAAGGCATGGTTCACATCAGGCAATGCTTCTTCTAGCAAACTCAAATTTTGTGGGAGTTTTTTCTAGGGCAAGGCAGCTCTAACCAACTCCAATCTCGTCTCATTGATTGGACTCCAGGTTAGCTGACTTCTGACTCCAAATAGCTTTTGGAGAAGTCATTAGCCTGGGGGTTCACATACTTTTCCCAACCTATGTACACTGTGAATGTTTAAATTATGTATTCAATATAGACAAGAAAAATACAATAATTTGTGTGTTATTAGTTTAAGCAGACTGTGTTTGTCTGTTGTTGTGACTTAGATGAAGATCAGATCAAATTGTATGACCAATTTATGCAGAAATCCAGATAATTCTAAAGGGTTCACATACTTTTTCTTGTCACTGTATGTTGTCTTGCAAAAAAAACAAAAACATTTTATGATATGTTAGTGCTTAAGATCCCGGACTGCATCTTTAATTGTAAACTCACTCAAGTGTTATTTTAATTAACATGTGTTTACCTGTGCGGGAATTACTCCTAGAGACAATGGGAACATTTCCATCGATTTTAATGAATAACTGATTCCTTTTTACAGCTGAGCATCAACGGAGACAAGGAGTTTCTTGATGACGTCCAGAAGGTCAAGCCCTACCATCTGACCCCTGTGATTGCTGTAGCCATCGACCAACCAGAGGAGAGCGAGGAGGCAGGACCACTTCCAGTCAAGGTTGACATCAACAAGACATCTCTCTAGGGGACCAATGGGATAGGATCAGTGCTTTCTGGGGTAACCATTTCGTAAAACCTCCCTCAGTAAAAGATGGAGAACAGAAACACACCAACACTCACACCAGATTTTCTATACATGCATGGCACCATCCCTTCACAACAGGTTTGTCCCGTCTTTCTCTAGCGAGTCTGCCCATCAGATGTTAGCCTGTTGTGCTTGTCTCTGTGTAGAATACTGATTTCGTAGATTCATGCTGTCCATTGTTAAACCTCACTAAGAGCTTCGAGATCAAATTGTCACCACCTTCTTGTACCTATCATTTTATACTTGACACTGCAATTGCTTAAGACTTATTTAATAGACAGTTTAACTATTAAATGTAACTACTTAGATCTGCCTGTGAGAGAGTTAAGGAGAACAGGTGAATGAGCGCTGAAAGCTTTCCAAGCTTTTGATGTACAAGGGGATAGAGAAAGGACACACAGGGATTCAAATTGAAGGGGAATAACTGTTTTCCTCATGCTCTTACATACTTTTGGAATTAATTGGTGACTTGCAGAGAAATAAAAACAATTGAGATGTTCAAAATGCTTTCAAAGGTATCTTGTGAACGCTGCAGGAGACAATAGCTACCAGTGTTCACCTTTGATGCTTTGTTTGATGTGTTTGAGTTTGACTGATGTCAACTGTGAGAAGGAAATATACATTATACATCTCATTTTCCTCACACTGAATGAAAGAGAATTCTCAGATCAGATTAAAACCTCTTAAGAATTGGCCACTTTTTTTCCATTTTTGCCTAAAATGACATACAAAATCTAACCGCCTGTAGCTCAGGCCCTGAAGCAAGGATGTGCATATTCTTGGTACCATTTGAAAGGAAACACTTTGAAGTTTGTGGAAATGTTAAAGGAATGTAGGAGAATATAACATTATATCTGGTAAAAGATAATACAAAGAAAAAAACAACTGTTTTCTTTGTAGTTTTTTGTACCATCATCTTTGAAATGCAAGAGAAAGGCCATAATGTATTATTCCAGCACAGGTGCATTTTAGATTCTGACCACTAGATGGCAGCAGTGTGTGCGCAAAGTATTAGACTGATCCAAGGAACCATTCCATTTCTGTTCAAAATGTGTATCAAGACTGCCCAAATGTGCCTAATTTGTTTATTAATAATTTTTCATGTTCAAAACTGTGCACTCTCCTCAAACAATAGCATGGTATTATTTCACTGTAATAGCTACTGTAAATTGGACAGTGCAGTTAGATTAACAAGAATTGAAGCTTTCTGCCAATATCAGATATGTCTATGTCCTGGGGAATGTTCTTGTAATGTTCTTTACTTACAACCTCATGCTAAACACATTAGCCTACATTAGCTCAAACATCCCGCAGGGGACCCACCAATCCTGAAGAAGTTTTGAACACTCCATTTCATTGAATTCAGACATTTGGCAGACCAAGGAATTGTGCTCAAATTATGTTGGCTGGGTCACCCACTGTGTGTGTGTGTGTGTGTGTGTGTGTGTGTGTGTGTGTGTGTGTGTGTGTGTGTGTGTGTGTGTGTGTGTGTGTGTGTGCGTGCGTGCGTGCGTGCGTGCGTGCGTGCGTGCGTGCGTGCGTGCGTGCGTGCGTGCGTGCGTGCGTGCGTGCGTGCGTGCGTGCGTGCGTGCGTGCGTGCGTGCGGGCGGGCGGGCGGGCGGGCGGGCGGGCGGGCGGGCGGGCGGGCGGGCGGGCGGGCGGGCGGGCGGGCGGGCGGGCGTGCGTGCGTGGAAAATCAAAACAGTGCTTGGTGTATTTATTTATTTATGCCTTTGTGTATTTATTCAGAACCAATAACATAAGGTACCTGTTCGATAGTGTAATTGAAGTGCTATGTAAATGCTCATCTATCCAAATCTTTCCTATTGTTATGACTGTAATAAAACATTGTAGCTCTTTTTCCAGATTTGAAAAGAGACTAATATTAAGACTAATATTATTGTGTTATTATTGTATCTCCTCAAGAGTTAGACCTATTAGCTCTGAAATGTGTCATGCACTTTCTAGGAGCTGATGGTTCTGTGTTCTATACGAGCTCATAATGAAGGGATGACCAATGTGATGCGCAATGCAAAGCTTTTAGAATAGACCTTTGTTTTGAAGTTACACAGTCAATGAGATTTCACTTCTCTCCTCAGTGATGTTGATGTCCAGTTGAGCTATATTTAGATTTTGCCTAGTCACAGTGCATGCTAGTATGCTACAACACATTACATTAAACCACCCATCTCAGTAGCAGGGAACTAATGTAGACTTGTGATTTTTGTGTTTCTATTTAAATGTTGTATAGAATGTTATGATAATAATCTCATGATTTAAGTTTGGGAAAGAAACAAGATGGATATATCTATAAACCATTCAATATCAGTCCTGGTTCAAGTGAAAGTTCATGTAGAAAGTGATAGGAGTTTCAAACTGTAACGGTTCCTTTTTATCGATTGGTTTTCAATGAAATGATATACGACATGATGAATAAAGTGTTTTCATGTTAAACATAATGGAGATTACTTTGTGGGTTTTATGTCAGTACACATGTATCTCATCTATGCATGATCAATTATGGAATGACTTGTACTGGTAGTTCCATTAAGATTTAAGATGTTCTTATACCATATTAATGTAAGAAATATCTTTCCACTTCCTTCCATGATTCAAATTGTTCATTAAGGATATTAAATATCAACAAGAGATCAATATAATCACATACTTGTAGGTCATACACCACTAGTATTTTTGATTTGTCAATTCACTATTGTTCTTTTTTGGTTTTAAAAACCTACTAAACTTTTCATGTACTTTTCATCTCCCCAGACTGGCATTGTGTCTGTGTGTTATTTCAATCTCTGCACTCCCATGAGAGACATTTTAGTTGCAGGGACTGAGGGAGCCCTACCAAATGCATCTGGAACTCATTTGAAACCCTTCTGTCCAGACAAAAGACACACACAGCGCTGGGTGGCTGAAATGTAAAGGGTCAACTTATTCATTTTTTTCATATCTTGTTTTCATGGATACTAGTTCAGAATAAACTCCAAATTATTATCATTATACACTTAAGAATGAATGGGATGAAAATCTAGAGACCATTGGCATTTTTATCCACATGGTGGCGCTAAAGCTCCTCACTGTTTTCATTGTGTCTATTTAGCTGTTCTTGCTTTGTGCATTCTGATTCAAATGATACTGTCGGTACCCAGTCCAATAATGTAATTCAATCTTTCAACAGGTTATATTCAAACATCATGTTTTGTTTTTTGACTTGTAATATCTGCAAGGATGATTTTCCTGTGAGAATTTCAAACCTGTCTTTTACTGTGGTCAGGGCCTGATTTGTGGGTTTGATGGAAACAGCCTACTGAATGCGGATTTTGGGCAAATGTTCACTTTAGAAATGCACTCAATCTCATATTCCACTGTGAATATTTGACTTTTCCACAAATATTTGAATTAATTTGGTGTAGAATGCAACACCTAAACTGCAGTGCCCTGTGTGAGCTACTGGCCACTGGACAAGTTTGGATGATGTTTTATTTTTGCTTTGACAGCATCATATGTTTCAATTTATGGTGTGAATTTGCCCCCCCCTCTGTTCTGTCTCCACAGGATGGTGTAAATTGGCTTAGAACAAGAGAAACATTTGGAAATATGTAAAACTTATTTGTGATGTCCATCTCAGTGTGTCCATGTGTCAATAAATTGATAAACCCTCATTTTTTCACTGAAAGGGTAGCATAGTTATTTGTGCATAGGAAATGCACTGGAAGAAACCTTAACAGCTCCTTGGAGATTAGTTTTATACCACTGAAGCCAGGAGTAGGATTTCATCATCTTCTATGACAGAGCAATGAAATGTTACAAATATCTTTGAATTTCACAAAATTATCATCTTAGACTTATGGCTCTGAGTGGAGATTTCATATCAATCATAATGACCCTAAAAGAGAGCCAAGGTTGATTCATTTCTACAGCTATTCCAATATCTTCTTGGTATGTTCCTCCTCTGGCTCCCTCCACTTCACAGATATTATGAATGTCCTCCTATTTGCACAATGTCCATTTGCTCACCCTAGTCTATCTGCATAATGGGCAGCCATGCTGTGTGAATATTAGACAGTGAGAAGACAATGTGTCGTGGTGCATATTCAAACATGGCTCGTAGCCTCGTCAGGGTCCACAATGAGGGGAAGACATTCTCCCTCATAACTTGAGAAGAAGCCTGTTCGCTGTGGAGGGATGAGCCAGCCAGCGCTGTGTGAAAACAATGCCACCCGTCTCCCATTCAGTGGCACACCGGGGCTGAGAGCCGCCTCAATGTGCTGATTGTTTCCCATAATGTATGTTCAGGGGCTCTACAGACTAAACCCTGCATCCCATTGCAGCGCCACTCCAATAACGTGACCCACCCTCGCTCTAGCTGGAATGAATGAGGCGGGCTGCAGCTTGAATGAATGAGGCGGGCTGCAGCTGGGCTCCCATTGATAACAATGCCGGATAAGTAGGCCTGCTGAAGGGGAGGACACAGATCACATGCGCTGATGCCTCAGTCTGTAAATGCTCTTTTGCGGGTGTCAAACCGCACAGGGTATCTGATCTGGCTATACATATCCTGGTTTCTGCGTAGGCATTGAGGAAGAGCAACAACACAAGAAAGTAGTTGGGTGCTCTTTCATTGTGAGATAGGCTCTTTAATGCAAATACATTCTACTGGCTTCCCTGGGTCTGTTGACATAGAGAGATAAGCTGTGATTTTTTATGGTCATTACTTTAGGTCTTCAGCCTTGACTTACATGCATTTGAAACTGTGAAATGTGACCTCAAGGAAATAATACCCTCCACAGTTCCTAATTCAACATTCATAAGCAGGCGGTAGTATATGTCTGCCTGTCTTTCTAATAGGGGGTTGAAAGCTGTTTGTTGTACAAATCCATGTTGGTTCAATTAACATGGAGCACTGCCTTGTTAGTCTCCACTAACAGCTGTGTGTCTGATGACAGAGCCTACAAGCCTGGCACGCCATGCTACCAACTTGATGGTAGCACTGGTGTCTTACCAAATCATGAGCTCTAAAATGGTCTACTCCAGTGTCTGCAATACTGTGAGTCAGACACAGAGGGAGCTATGGATCCAGGTTGAGATCTGCTCCTTACATTAGTTCCTAGGGGTTGGAGGCACTAGGCTTCTTCAACAGGCTCTCTTTTCTCTCCTCTTTTCCTCTCCTCTCCTTTCCTCTCCTCTCCACTCTTTCTCCTTTCCTCTCCCCTTCTTTCCTCTCCTCTCCTCTACCTTTCCACTCTCTCCTCTCCTCTCATTTCCTCGCCTTCCATCTCCTTTACTCTCACTCCTCTCCTCATCTCTCCTCTCCTTTCCTCATATCTCCTCTCATCTTCTCTCTACTCTCCTTTCCTCTTCTCTCCTCTCCTTTCCTTTCCTATCCTCTCTCCTTTCCTCCTCTCTCCTCTCCTCTCCACTCATCTCCTCTTTCTCCTGTGCTATCACAGAGCAGAATGAAGGCATATCTGCTATCTTATCTGGCCAAACCTGCTGCTGCTGTATCCAACCTGCAGTGCATTAAACAGCACAGCCCACCAGCACACATACATAGCACCACTGGACAGGACTGGAGAAACCAACAGAATAATGAGATGGAAAGGAGGGAAGAGAGAAAGAGAGAGGTGGAAGTAATGAGCGAGATTGAGGGGAGTGATGTGTGTGCTATGTGGTCATGGGTTGTGGGACATTTGTGAGATTGTGTAGCGTTCGTTTTTTAGTCGATTGCGAGGGTATTCTGTAATTTTACATCTTCATCGTGTTCTGCTGAGTTTAGACGGAGCTAGACTCCTGAGCATCTCCTCAGTCGCAATCAACACAGAACACTAAAGCATCAGATAGAACACGATGAAAATGTAAAACTACAGAATACCCTCTCAATCGACTAAACAACGAACACTACACAATCTCACAAATGTCCCACAACACATGACCACATAGCACACACATCACTCCCCTCAATCTGTAACTACACTGAATAAAAAATATAAACGCAACATGCAACAATTTCAATTTTAGTGAGTTACAGTTCATATGAGGAAATCAGTCAATTTAAATAAATTCATTAGGCACTAATCTATGAATTTCACATGACTGGGAATACAGATGTGCATCTGTTGGTCACAGATACCTTAAAAAGGTAGGCGCATGTGACCACCATTTGACTCATGCAGTGCAACACATCTCCTTCACATGGAGTTGATCAGGCTGTTGATTGTGGTCTGTGGAATGTTGTCTCATTCCTCTTCAATGGCTGTGCGAAGATGCTGGATATTGGCGGGAACTGGAACACGCTGTCGTACACGTTGATCCAGAGCATCCCAAACATGCTCAATGGGTGACATGTCTGGTGAGTATGCAGGCCATGGAAGAACTTGGATATTTTCAGCTTCCAGGAATTGTGTACAGATCCTTGCGACATGGGACAGATCCTTGCGACATGGGACATGCTGAGACATGAGGTGATGGCGGTAGATGAATGGCACGACAATGGGCCTCAGGATCTCTGTGCATTCAAATGGCCGTCGATGCAGTTTCATCAGCTGTCCGGGTGGCTGGTCTAAGAAAATCCCGCAGGTGAAGAACCCGGGCTGGCGTGTGGTCTGTGGTTGAGAGGCCGGTTTGGACGTACTGCCAAATTCTCTAAAACAACATTGGAAGCGGCATTTTGGTAGAGAAATTAAAGTTACATTATCTGGCAACAGCTCTGGTGCAGTGGCAACTCGTCTTTCAGGGCAGATGTGGCAGAGACCCACCTTTTTTGAGCCACACCTGTTTTTCATGTTATTTTCGCATATCAGTTATGTCACATATCAGTTTGCAAACAATGTAAAACAAAAAAAAATCTTTGAGTTAATAAAGCAGCAAACAAACTTGGGGTCTTTTTTGCTTTCTTGAGTAAGGCAGCTCCAAAATGCAGGTGTTTCAGCCTAGCTCAGTGCTTTCTGTGGTGGTGGGGCAGCCAGCGGAAAATACGGAGTTACATTACAAGTGCCCATCCAAGAAGGCTCAAGGTCACTGGCCACACAAAAAATTGTCAAATCATGTTATATATACAGTAGCTTTGAATGGACTGTCAACATCATACTTTCAAAATCTTAGCTAGCAAGTTAGCATTCAAGATGATGAGTCAAGTCGACAATCTACTTGCAAATCCTTTTCCAGCCTTGTCATATGAAGAGAAATAATGAAGAGAAATTATAGATAAAATGTGTCGGTGTTCATCGGCCATTGGACATGAACATTACACAACAAGGAAATCTCAAATTCAACAATGAGTGGTTTGGAGGAATCAGTAGCTAACTGCAAGAATTGCAAAGCAATCACTAGCCTGCTATTCATTGGAGTGGGTGTGTGGTCCAAGTCTGGGTTTAAGGGTCTTTTTTCAAGCTTAAAAGGATAAACATTCAGCGTTTGCCATGCTATCAATGCAGCATGACTTCTGCCACGCTCAAAACAACCGGAAACAACTGAAAACATGGAACTGAGAAATCTCAGACTTCAGTGAGCTCAAGACAACTGGGAACTCTGAAAAAACGAGTTCCGACTGGTAAAAAAAGTTTGGAAACGGTCATCCAACTCATAATTGCATGTCAGGAACAGGCCTCTTTCTAGAGCTCCAACCTGAAGATCATTGACGTCATCATGATTTGACCAAGTTCCCAATTGTCTTGAAAGCGCCATAAATCCAGATAATGCCAGACTTTGATGACAAAGTTTGATGACATTTACCCACGAAGGACGCACTGCGCCATCTTCCTGTTCAAGTGAGCACAGCACAACAAAGTGAGTTCAAAAATGTCTTGTAGGCTGCTGCATAAATTATGTAATATGCCAGGGAGATATGTATACTGTAGCTAAGTAAGTAATACTAAGTGTATGTTGTATAGTAAGCTGTTAGTAGCCCATGTGCCTCACCCTAAGAATTTGGTCCCTTTTCTCTCATAATTTAGTCATCATCGAATACTGTAAGAGCTTTCATTGTCTGCTTATATGCCTCCATATAAGAGCAAAACTAAAACAATCTCTCATCAGGTCAAAACAGGCCACAGGCACTGGGTGACCCACTCTTCTGATATCTGTGTGTAATCTGAGATGTACATAAGGTGTATTATGTTGTTTCTACTGGTATCCTGTGAAGACAGGCAAGGACAGACTTTGAAAGATTCTATCTGATCCTCAATTGTCGTTGGACCTACAATCTAATTATAATGTAACACAAAACTCCTGTGTTAGGGAGAGGAAGCTCCACTTCCCTGTACTTCTTGATGTAGTTAAAATACTATGGTCAAGAAAACAAAATCGCTGGACAGACAACCTATTCAAAAGTACTAAAGTGGAATTAATACACTTTTATTGTAGATGTGCTACAGTAAGATATTTAATTTGTAAGACAATGCCAGGGATTTAAATACATGTGAGATCATGATAAATGGTGAGTGTATGGGGCATCTGAACATAAAATACAGTCTTGTTTTGGGCCTAAAGTTCTGAGTGATATAGGTAATAATAAGGACCAGGAAAATCTCCTGACCCTGGTAACAGCTCCTGACAGAACTCTCATGGGTAAACACTTAAGGGGTCTGTTTTCCATAATTCAATGTGGGCTATAATCAATACCCACTACTAGCTGAGTGAGGAACAATTTTCAAGGAGTGATACCTTGAAATTGCTATGTAACTATTTGAATCTATGATAGTTTGGTGGACACATTGTCAGTTGCAAATAAAATATGCTCAGACATTGTATCAATTTCAAATGTGGCCATACACAGGTGCAAAACATGCCTGTGAACTGTAGCCTAATCCAGGTCTGGCAACTCTGTCATCGTGCATGGGTGTTATTACTATATCATGTTCTGTCACTGGAAAGATGAGTTTTGCCTGATGACAGACTATTCAGTATTTGTAGTTAAATTGACAGGGAAAGTTAAACACCTTTCTCTCAAACACACACGTACACACACACACACACACATGCATACATAGAGCAAGCAAGCAAAAAAGTTATGACAAGATAGTTTGGTAACAACAAATTCTGTTTATTTTTTAACCCGTATTTGCTCTTCTTCCTGGGCTTAACATCTGTATTTAAAACGATAATAATATTCGTTTTTAACTCTTACATGTATTCATATGTATGGATAGAGAGACTACATTGTACGGATGCTATTCGGACTATTAAACTCCAAACTGCCCGACACGCCACTCTACAAACTCCGTGCACAGGCATGAGTTGACGGTTTCAAGCTACCCTCTCTGTGAATTGATTCTACTATGAGCCTACTCGAATCTGCGCTTTTTCGAGCGGGGTGTGTATTACTAATCTAGAGTCTATCTCTTCGTTTATGATCAATAAATAATATTTGGAGAATAAAATACTTTATAATAACGTTATAAACCTTATTTCGTTTCCCTGACGGTCAAAATAATACTGTTTTAAATGGTTATCTCTCGGTTTTCTTATTTCTCACAGTTTCTATACCCCGCTTTGAAAAATGGAACATTCCACAATTTATTCCAGGGAAAGACTGACAGTTTTTTGGGTCATGAAGCAGCTGTTCAAGTCAGCGTCCATTCCTCCCTCCGCTGGAATAAGAAATTAGTCCATTTTAAAGTAAATAACTGAAGCCTTTAGCTGATAAAGGGGAAATACAGAATAGTGTGCCGCCCAAACATTAAAACCCATAAATATGATTTTGTTCCTATATACCATTAAATTATTGAACACAAAAGAGCCGTACTATAATCAGAAGAATAACCTATTGAACATAATAACCTATACCTTCTGTGTTTACACACTGATACTATCATTGTTGTAACAATATATCATATCATACCATAATGCATTGAATAATTAACTAAATATGATATTAAAGGACACATATTCTGTACCAATAAAATGTATGCACTCTACTGTAAGTGGCTCTGGATAAGAGCGTCTGCTAAATGACTAAAATGTCAAATAGGTAAATGTAATAATTGTAATAATTGTGGTCTATGGAGTAGAGATATTTGTGATTATTGGGAGCACTTGATAATATCAATTTGTTAATTTCACTGATTCCTCATGGTTCGTGCAATAATCACAGCCCTTAGCTGGAAGTGTGACAATCATTTGATTGATGGGGGCAACATATAAAGAGGGGTGGTCTTTGTATGATGTCACTAATTCATGCATATTTCTTTATCGGTCTTTGTTGCTTTTTACAATCATATTACAGAGAATTAATAAATTAGCCTAGTGATATACTGTACACTGCAATCAAGTCACTAATCATTTTGACACAGTGAGTGCTATGTAAATGGCCATGTCTGCCCCATGACGCTCAGTTGAATTCACTATGTATCGGCCAACCACCCCCATTCTTTTTTTGACAATGTATTTTCAATACTGTCATAACGTTATCTAACTTTTTTCACTTCTCATTGATAATTGCTGTTTTTCTTAACGTTTGCGAGACCGTGGATTGAAACAGTAATATAGGAGCATTTCATCCTACAACAACAGCATGTTCTGTCTGGTGTCTCAACATGTGTTTGGGTTTTCAATGGACTGTTATAACTTAGTAACTGGCAAGTCTCAGATCATTTTCATAATGGAGACGTAACCATTACTAAGAAATGGATTCAAGTTCATGGTCATGGCATTGCGCAATGTTTTCTTTGAATTGATCAATGTCTTGTTATGAACTACTATCACTCCAAAAGTCAAAGTTGAGCATTTCCTGTCTTAATGTCTCTGTTTAAGAATCAATAGTAGGCTGAAATGAACAACAATACACCTGAAACCATTGATCTCTTTAAACAACAACACCAGTTGAACATAGGGCACAAACAGAGAGACAAAGTGTTTTTATCAAAGTTCAGCCTCTTTGGTTGTGGAAGTGATTATACAGTAAACATACATTTTATCCTTAGAGGTTTATGAGGAAAGCAGTTTCTTTCATTTAAGAGAGATTGAGCCAGTTTGATAATTTTTCAGATTAGGCTATCTATTAGATAGAGTCCAAGCTATCAAACAACAGAAGAAACATGTTATCACAAATCGATTGTTTAACCGTCATGATCTTCTCTAGCTAAATCTAGTTTACACCAGTGACTTGAAAGGCTGAATTAAATTAATTCCTTTCGAAATAAAACAATAAATCAGTTAAGTTTCAACAGTTTTCCAATTTTTTATCTATCTGTTCGGTTGGCAGTCTAGAATAGATAGACTCAGAATAGTGTCTCCTTTTGGACTTAGTGTTGCATGTTGCGTACGTGCCGACAGTCCGCCAGAGCAAAGGAGGACCTAAGCGCTGATCCCAACTGATCTTTATTAACACTTACATCAACCTCTCCATCCATCTGTCCATCTGCCCAACGTCAAAAGTCAGCAACCAGCATGAGCTCCTGCTATGGCCATAATTGGAATCATATGTTGAGGCTACGCTGAAACCAAATACAAGACGTCAACATCAAATGAAACCTGCTGTCAGCAGAGAGGCCTGTGATGGGCTGTAGCTACCCTGCTCTAGGGGAATGAAACCATATATTTGCTGGAATGGGGAACAGTCCATAAAATGGAAGCCCAAGATTCTTTAACCTGGTTGGGAGAGATTCCAAACCCCATCTGAAAATCTGGGAGTTTTCACCCCATCCCCTGACATGTTGTTATACCTCAGCGGGCATGGTGTGTTTTTTCACATGTGGTATTGTACATGTCAATCATTCTGGACAGACAATGATGCAATGTTCACACTGTCAAACACTTAGTAGGGTTAGGTGAAGACTAAGTTGTCTTAGAAATGTAAACTTAGTTATTCCATCATCATTCCTGTCCATCATGGTGCTACTCTATGGGATTTAGGATGATTTGTTGTTGACCCAATGATGTCAATTGTAATGCTGCTGTCTTCATAATCCTGAGGGCATCACAGTGCAGCACAGAGGAAGGCCTTGTTGTTCCTAATCCGGAAACACTTGTTTAGCTTGTTCAGCATGTCTTGTTTGAGCTTTTTTCATTAACTCCTTGCCAGCATCAGTGAGTTGACTGAACTCCAAAGCATGATTGTAGTGTTATGTTACTTCAATCTGTGTTACAGGTGGCTACAGAGAACCACATCATACCAATCAATGAGCTAAAAGTGATGAAATTGCCCTTAAATCTGAACTGTACATGAGTGAGGCTGAGATAGTTGGAATGTGCTTGGGGTTTGGTGCAGTGGAAGAAACTAGACTGTGCCCTGTTGTTTGTCAAGCGACTGGGATCAGATCCTATCTGGTGAGGAGGTGTCTGCTCTGGAGGGGATAGTTTACGTAAAGGATCAACTGGGCCCAGGGTCTAATCCCCTATGCAGAGAGCAGGAGATGTGTTTATTACTGCTGGCTACTCTAGCCTTTCCACTTGTTTTACACCTCAAGAGGATTCTAGTTGAGCTAAATCTCATTATTTATGGCCGGATACAGAGACGATAATTAGGCCAGCTCGTGTGTCTTTAAACAGATCAGTTAGACCTGCCTCTGCTGTTCAGGTTCACTGATGAGATGGCAATGGGAGGGAGGAGAGGGGAGGAGGAGATGCTCTCTATCGGTTCATTCAGAGTCTCCAGTCTATTCATCATCACAGGGTTATTCATTTATCTGCTCTGGCAGGGATGTACGTGTTTAAATTAATATTGTTTTCATGTGTGAATATATTGTGAATAAATTGGAATTAGAATGATGGCCACATCATTAGCAATATTTGTATCTTTTCTCTTGCACTGTAGATGTATTTTTTTCTGGATGAATTTAAATTGTGTTGAACCAGGAGTCTTTATATGCTGTAACCATTAAGTTTTCCTTCCCTTTTTATAAACCCAAAGAGGTACAGTAGTTAACTTCATAGGTAGTTAACATGAAAATGATGAATGGTGACAGAGAGCCCTGAAGGACCCTATCATGAGTGCTGGAGTGAGGACAGGAAGCGTTCATTGATAGGGAATGTGGAAGTGGAATTCAAAATGCAGTTCACATTAATGTCACAATCTCAGAGAAGCCAAAAAATGAACTGAACGCCCATAAAATATGTATTAGAGAGAATATAAAGCTGAAATATATTACCGATAAAAGGAAGAATTGAAAAAAGTATTGATACATCTGAGTGAGAGAGGTAGGGGATTCCACAGAGGAGACCTGCAGCCATATGGATGTGTAGGTTTGTAATATACATGCAAATAGCTATATGCTTTAGTGATATGGGGAGCTGCAAAAGGAGAAATATTGTGTGGAGGCTCATTATTGTACCCTGCACAACGTCAACTTCCAGCACACACCACTGGGCAGCATCCAGGGCTGGGGTGGCAACAATGGCAGAATTACAGAATAATACGTCGAGAGAGGACGAGAGAGCGAGAGAGAGAGCAATGGAACCAACCAATGGGATCTGTGGTACCACGCGGAAGAGGCAGGCTAGTTGTGGTTTTGCAGAGAGCAGGCACACAGCTCCAGAGAAACTCCAGAGAGCAGGCAGCAGGGAGACATATGGCCCAGGAGAGAGGGCCCTTTGCTGGGTTGACTGGCCAGACTTAACCCTGGGTAGCGTTCCGAATGGAACAAATGTTTTATTGGGAGACATGAATGCTTGAGAGGACATTTTATTGTCCATTTTACCTCTGAAAACACTGCTTCCCTCCTCCCTGGCACCAGTCCCCCAGCCCACAGCCCACAGCCAACACAACCACTGGTTTGATATGGCCTTTTAGGAGATATGGTGCACCGGCAAGTGAATGTTCATGCTCGTGAGTGTACATTGGTGTCCGCTGAAGTGTGAGAGTGATGGATCAGGGGTATGTTGTGTATGTTACAGTAATGTGTATGTTTTACAAGTGCAGTGCACTG